>NC_073245.2:52052500-52677500 GCF_029281585.2 Gorilla gorilla gorilla | reverse complement strand
TGTTTTGATACTTCTTCTTATGCTGTGAGTCCAACTCTGCGGCTCATGCTTCATAAAGATGTTTCGGGTGAATGAATGCATCAATTAACAAATGAGCAAAGTCTCTCACTTCATAAAGAACTTGAAAGTCCTGAACAAATACACCCTTCTCTACTGACCACCTTTTGGAGAAAGGTATCCTCTTTTTATCTTTTCTTTTACTTTTTTTTCTTTTTGGCTGCTTTGTCTGTAAAACTGCCCAAAGACTTAAGTCCATCAGCAAGCCCAGCACAGAAATTTGACTTTATAAAACGTTCCTTCAGAAGAAGTAAATATTTCAGAGCTGTGTACAATCTTTGTAGCTTTGCTCCTGATCTGTTCTTCTGGAAGAGGAGATAGTAGTATTCTTCCTAAGGTTTTTCTAACTATAAACAGAGAATTATCATAGTGATGTAAGGAGATTACAACATTAAATTCATATTTTGATAAATTGGTAAAACATCAGTCATCCTTCAAGTTAGCCAGCCCTGGGGTTTCTGTTGAATTCTGTTGGTTCTTCCAGGCTCCCCAGAGGTGAGATCATGGCCAGAGGGAGATGGGTCACTGTTGACATTCTGAAGGGACATCTCAGAGCTATGCTGGGTAAAGGAAAACTGATCCAATCTGTCCAGCCTAACTATTGCTGATAGCACCAACACCCAGGGCCTTATCCTCTCTCAGGACCCAGATTCATCCTTCCTATCTCCTCCCCTCCCCCAGAGTGCAGCCACCACCCTCATTAAGCTAGCGTAAGGGAAACATATTCATTTTAGATTTTGATTGGAATCTTGGTTATGCCACCAACTATGGATGATCTGGACAAGTTCATGACCTCTCCAACCCTCAGTGTTCTTAAGTGTGCTGTGGGATATATTGTTACTATTTCATAGATATATTGGGAGAATTAAACTATTGAGTGGTGCAGGATGTGCAAATAATACTCAGTGTTTTTCTACTTGCATATACAGGTAGACAAAAGGCTAGAAAGAAATACAATAGGCATGTTAGTACACATACATGCATATTATATATGTTCTTGTGTCTAACTTTCTTTCTAAATATTTTATCCTAAGTATTTTCCAATCTTGTAATGAGATTGGAAGATACTTATATTGTGTTTCTTTTAATACTATATTTGTTATTATATTCGTCTTAATACTATATTGTTATTGATAGTTGCATAATATTCTAACATCTGGTTGTACTGTAAGAACACCTAACCATTTCCACATTGTGAGCCATTATGTTTATTTTCAATTTTTCATCAAGGAGAGTTCTGAGGTCAACCCAATCTGATTTTTTTTCTTTTTAATCTTTTGCAAACAATGTGGTTTTTATTATTTTTGCTTTGCTTTGTTTTCTGCCTGGGATACTTATAAGTTATTTTTTTCCTTGCTATCAAGCTGTGGGTTTCTTTTTTTTTTTTAAATCAATTATGATTTGTGCAGAGTATACCATTTTGTTTTGCAATTTTAGATCTTTTATTTTCAGTTCAAGAATGTTCTAATATAGATTTGATTGGTGTTTCAGTGTCATTACTTTTTTAGAGACTTTTTTAAGGAACACTAATCTTTTCTTTTTGTAAATTGGATCACTTTTCTCTATTCTTCATATATGCCATCTGTTTGCTCATTATTTTCAACTCCAGATTCTAAAAGATATGTTTCAAATTTATTATTTCTCTGAAACTTAGTTTTCTGCAGTATACGTTCTGCTCTTTATTGCTTCTAATGTAAACTATAATTCTAAGAGTGTATTAATTGTTTCTCTGCCTTCTTTGGTATCTCAGCAAGACTTTTCTTCACCTTAGCCTGCATTTTGCTTTTGCATTTTGTTTCATTTTTTATCTCCTTCTCTTCCTAGAAGCCATACATTCTTGCAATTTATAGAGAACTACACACACACGTGCACACACACACACACACATACACACTCACGTACATATATATATATATATATTTCTTCTTTTTATAGTAAATAAATTCAGAGGCATGCATTTTTTGGCATCTTTAGGCAAACTACAGTCCATGGACCAAATCCAACCTATTCCTTGTTTTTGTAAATGAAATTATTAGAACACAGACCCACTCATTCATTTATATATTGTCTGTGGCTACATGCCTTTACACTGCAGTGTAATTACAACAGAGACTGTATAGCTTCCAGAACCCAAAATATTACTCTCTGGTCTTTCGTGAAAAACATTTGCTAACTCCTGTGCTATTTTCCTTTGTTTAATCATTGTTAAATGGAAAGACATACTTCTAAATCCATGGTCTGCCCCAGGGGACTATAGATTCTGCGGTCTCTGTAGATTTTGATAAAGTCATTTCCTCAGACTTAAGTTAGAGCAGAATCTGACCCATCAGGGTACTCACTCAGGGGAAACATAACATCCTCATAGTAGGTAGTTGACAAAAGATTTATTAAGGGATCATTTCCCAGGGTGTGGGAGGAGTTTAGGAGCTCTAAAAAGGAATAACACAGGCCGGGCGCGGTGGCTCATGCCTGCATTCCCAGCACTTTGGGAGGCCAAGGTGGGTGGATCTCCTGAGGTCAGGAGTTTGAGACCAGTCTGACCAACATGGTGAAACCCCATTTCCACTAAAAATACAAAAAATTAGCCTGGCATGGTGGTGGGCACCTGTAATCTCAGCTACTTGGGATACTGAGGCAGGAGAATTGCTCGAACCCGGGAGGCGGAGGTTGCAGTGAGCGGAGATCATGCCATTGCACTCTAGCTTGGGTAACAAAAATGAAACTTCTTGTCTCAAAAAAACAAAAAACAAAAAACAAAAAAGGGGTGATGCAGTGCCCCAAGTCGAGTCGCTTGTGAGGCATTTTTACCTACCCTCAGCCTGAAGGATCAAGAGGAGGGAAATGTTACCAGAGCCCAGAGAATAGTTACATGGAAAGCTGCCTGCCAAGAGTTACAGCTTTTAACAGAGGGACATCTAAATCACAATGACCAGTAGGGAGGAAGTCAGAAACCAAAGCAACAAAGGCCTCACTTCACTCTCCTGTCCTATAGTGTCATTCTAGTGCCCTCCTATTGCTGAAGTCAACCAGAGACCAAAGAACAAGAATTCCTTCAGCCTAGGTGTGCTTCGGTGGTGTTTTGGATAAAGAAAATGTGGTACACATACACCATGGAATACTATACTGCCATAAAAAGGAACAAAATCATGCCTTTTGCAGCAACATGGATGCAGCTAGAGGCCGTTATCCTAGGCAAATTAATGCAGGAACAGAATACCAAATATACAGTATTGGCTGCTTGTTCTCACTTATAAGTGGGAGCTAAACATCGAGTACACATGGACACAAAGAAGGGAACAATAGACCCTGGGGCCTACTTGAAGGTGGAGGGTGAGAGGGGAGAGGACTGAAAAACTACCTATTGAGTATCATGCTCATTACCTAGGTGACAAAATTATCTGTATGCCAAACCCCCACAACATGCAATTTACTCATGTAACAAACCCGCACATGTACCCCCTGAACTTAAAATAAAAGTTAGTTGGAAAAAAAAAAAGAACAAGAAGTCCTTTACCATATGCCATAGAGGTCTGCCTTCTGGGAGCATGGGATAGAGTAGGGGAGGATGAATAAGTGAAAGATATCTGTCACTTGGAGTTTATGTTTTCAGGCTTTTCAGGCTCTAGATCAGAGCTATCCAATAGAAGTTTCTATGACAATGGAAACATTCCCTATCTATGTTGTCCAATATGCTAGCCACTAGCTACATGTGGCTACTGAGTCCTGGAAATGTGATTATGAACTTAAGAATTGAATCTTTAATTGTATTTAATTTTAATTAATTTAAATTTAAGTAGCCACATATAAGTAGTGCCTGTTATGTTGGACAGCATAGCTGTGAATGGGTTTCTATTTTCCTTCATGCATTGACTACAATGTACTTTGCTGGACTGTTGTGAGATCTTTTGTTCCCTGATTCTTTGAGTGTGAAACAGATCATTTATTTCTGGACATTCTGAGATAGTCTTCTCTCTCCCCTTTGGTAGAAATAATATCTGAAACCTCACAACCTCTAAGAAGCATAGCTTCCAGGCCTCCTTTTATGACTTTGCCTAATGCCAGCATCATATCCCATCTTGGATCTCTTCCACTTCCCTCCATGTGACATTGCAGTCAGATGATAGTCTATAAACTGAAGTAGAAAACCATTCCTGTTCATCTCCCACTTATGAGTGAGAACATGCAGTGTTTGGTTTTCCATGGACACAGAAGGAAACAACACACACCAGGGCCTGTTGGGGCATGGAGGGTGAGGGGTGAGGGGAGGGAACTTAGAGGACGGGTCAATAGGTATCCAATTTTTTTTTTTTGTTTTTGAAATAAAGAAAAAAAAAAGAAGACCATTCTTGGTAGTTTCAGGGAGGATGGGTTTAGGAAGCTCTTGGAGCATACCAGAGGGGAGGGTGTCTGCTTTTTTAATCAGCAAAGATCTGGAGTCTCTGCTTGTGAGCTAGGGCTCAACAGTGCCTTCCAGCCTTGATACTCTGGTTCAGATGTCAGTACGCACCATCAAGAATATTATTTTTTATCAGTTTCCTTTTTTGCTATAGTTAGTAAAATTTTTGCTTATAATTTGACACTTGATTGATTACTTTTCTTAGTTTCAAGAGTATTCGTATATATAGTTGTCCCTTGGTATCTGTGGGGAACTGGTTTCAGGAACCCCACAGATACCAAAATCTGTGGATATTGAAGTCCCTTACATAAAATGGCATATTAGTATTTGCATATAACATAAGCCTATCCCCTAATATACTTCAAATCATCTGTAGATTACTTATAATACCTAATGTAATGTATTATGTAAATATAATAGTTGTTATACTGTACTTTTAAATGTGTTTTATTTTTTATTGTTGTTTTTATTTTTTCCTTTTGAATATTTTTCATCTGTAGTTGGTTGAATCTGTGGATACGAAGAGCTGACTGTATTTTGTTGGGAAGCTGGGAGAGGTCATATCAAGGATGGCTATGTGGATTCTGTTAACTCCAGAGCCTCCCCTCACCATTTCTTCTTTACAATTGTCACTGTTGCTGTTGAAAACAGATCATGATTTTGAATGTGCATAATCTCATGTCTGATGCAGAATTAATAGAAATTGCTTGATTTTCACACAGAGACATTAATTATTATTTGTTTTGCATTTGCATTCGCAGGTATCTGTGGAGGGAAATTAGCATACTTTGTTGATAGGCCATTATTAAAATGACAGTTGGGAAAATATTTGAAAAATATTGTCTTTCTTTTTTTCTGTTTTCCTCTCTGGCATTGCTGTTATTATTTTTTAAAAAATCTTGTCTGTAACTTACATTTGTTGCATGATTTTGAAATTCCAGATAAGTAATGGAGAGCATTTTGGGATGTTGGTACTTAGAACAAAATCTGCAGTGTTGGAACTGGGGCTCCCTAATGGCTTTTGCATTTGCGTGTAAACAAGCCAAACCAGTCCAGCTATTCAGAGCTGGTGAATCAGAGGCACCTGTGAAATAATAATTCATTGCTTAAACCTTTGGAGGGACACATCCAACTCATTTAGCTGGATGCTGCCTGAAGTCGGGATCTGCTTATAGTTGAGCTGAGGAGGTGAAACAAAGGAAAATTACAGTCTTCATCATTATACTAACAAAGAATCCTGAAAATGAAGCTCGACTTGACAACCAGGATTCTTGGCCTGGTGATACCCCTGAGGAGCTGAAGAAACTTGGTTGAGTCACTTTATCTTTTTATCTGTCAAAGTGGGACTCACTCCATTGTCTTGGATCAAATGGGATAAAGAACCTTGATAGCTCTGAAAAATCATATAGATTTGAGAGGTGGCTGCAGCTACAATTTCTAGTTTTGTTCTTATTCAGTCTTTTGCTATAAGAGTAATATTTGGCCCCACTTTTCATTTGTACCCATACTCCTACAGACAGACTATGTGCTGGCATGGGTGGACACCGCCAAGAGTCTTTTCTGCTCCTCTGTGTTTCCTCTGTGACCATGAGCTCTGTTAAGAAAGACAGTCTTTCTAGGAAAAGAAGAGCCTTCCTTTACATCGATATTAGGGAAAACTAATTAATTCACCAAGTTTATTGAAAATCTGTGTTCATGGTTCCCATCCTTAGGGAACTCACATTCTAGTACAGTTCAGGATATGTGTATTTTCCTCAAAGTTGGGAAGATATGAATTGCTTAACTGATTGATTGGTTGACTGATTCATTCATTCAATAACCATTTGTTGGACCTCTTATATACTAGGTCCTACGCCAGGCACTGGTGATTTGAAAGTGAACAGGGTAAGATACCTGTCTTTAGAGTTACCAAACTCTTCATATGCTGTGCATATGAATCCCTAAAAAACTGACACATATTCAGAGTTCAGGATACTCCGTGCTCTGGTCAGGTGTCTAGGTTTAGAATCTGCATTTTGAACAATCTGGAAACACTGCTCTAGGGAATGCATATGCAGCAAGGGACACATACGCAAACACACACATGCACACAGACACACACACATGTACACAAACAGACACACATACAAACACACATGCATATATACCCAACCACACAGAAACTCACAAATGCACACATCCACACAACATACACACAAACACACAATCACAACCACCTACATACACATGCACATGAACAGACTAAATCAGTGTGGGATAACCAGGAAATATTTTTCAGAGCAGGATTTCATCTGATTAGGGGAAACAGGCTCCTTAATTCCATCTGGCTTCCTGGACCCCTCCTATATTCAGCCAAGAATTTCCTGTCCCCACTAGTGAAATTTGGACATAGATTAAAAAAAAGTTCCAATAAAGTTCCAATAAAAAATTAAGTTCACTCCTCACTATAAATATGCACATTTTATAGGAAAAACATAGATACATATTATTATAAATTATACCATAAGCTTGGTCCCCTTCACTGCAAATCTCTTTGGAAGGAAACCTGCTTTAAATTGCTTATTATTTCACACTATTTTTTGGCATGTCACCATTTGTGTAACTGATAAATTATTTTTGGATGCAATTTTAGTAACGGCTACTTGCTACTGGCTATTTACTAAATGCTATTTACTAAAATTGAAAATTTACTCTATGGCAAGTACTATGCAAAGCACTTTCCATGCATTATCTCATTTAATCTTTGCAGCAAATTCATAAAGTATTACTGTTTTTCCCATTTCGCAGCTGATGCAACTGAGGCTTAGAGAGTGAAGTGTCTTGCCCAGGGTAGCACAGTAAACAGAGGCATTTCTTTCTTTCTTTTTTTTTTTTTTTTTTTGAGACGGAGTCTCACTCTGTCGCCCAGGCTGGAGTGCAGTGGCGCGATCTCGGCTCACTGCAAGCTCCGCCTCCAGGGTCCACGCCATTCTCCTGCCTCAGCCTCCCTAGTAGCTGGGACTACAGAAGCCTGCCACCATGCCCGGCTAATTTTTTTCTGTTTTTTAGTAGATACGGGGTTTCACCGTGTTAGCCAGGATGATCTCGATCTCCTGACCTTGTGATCCGCCCGCCTCGGCCTCCCAAAGTGCTGGGATTACAGGCGTGAGCCACTGCGCCCGGCCAAGCAGAGGCATTTCTAATTTTCCCACTCTTAGGCATTGCAGTAAAATGCCCATCTTTGGACATAAGTCGTAGTCCCTGTGCTTGATTATTTTCTTATAATCAGATCTTGAAAGGCGAATTCTGTGTGATTCTGTGCCCCATCTTGGGCAGACCCTGCTTCCTGACATTTTCTCCTTCCTCAGTTTCCCTCATTGCCCCAAGAGCCCAGAATTTTCCAGGCTCCACAAAGTCTGTGTTCTTTCCTTCCTGCATTTCTGTGACTACCTTTCTGCTGCAGATATAGGGAGGTGAGTCTGGGATCCAGGGACCACCCCGCCCCCACTTAGCCTCTGACATCTCCTGATGTCTCTTTGGGAAGCAACATGTAAAGGCCAATAAGACCAGGTCGGGGTGACACAGTGACAAGGTGTCAGCACCTATGGCTGTACCTGGATTGTGACAGGCACCTGGGCAATCTTTCTCCATGACTCCCCTGGGTGGTGACTGACAAATAGCATCAATCACCAGAGCAGCGGGGCATAACCAGAAGGAAATGTTAAAGGCAGCTGTGAGAAAGCCCCCAGGCCTCCTGCCACTGTGAGCCCCTGGGACACTGGTGGTAGGGAGACTTTCACAGGCAAAGGCAGTGGAAACTGGGATCGCTTTGCAGAATAAGAACCAAGCTAATGCTAAATGCTCGTCCTCCCCTCTGGGAAAGTGATGTCTCACAGGGCAGTTTGAAGATATTTGGTTCAGAGCCAACAGGCATTTACTGAGCACCAACTGCTTGCCACTGCCACTGTGCCCAGGATTAGGATCTGCAGCCTCTTGTGGGACACTGGGGAGGAACAAATGAAGGAATGGAATATGGAGGCCTCTGGAGCATTTTTTAAACCGGGATCATTTGTCTTCCTGCAAGTCTCAGGCCCTCATTTGGACTTGGCTGGGGATTGTGTGGGCAGGGGAGAGGGATGGGTATTGGGGGAGGAAGTCATCATGAAATTAATTCTCTGCCTCTCCTCTCTGGAATGTCAATAATGTGCTGAGAACACTGGGGAGTGTAGTTTGCTGTCTGCTCCCTTCCCAACCTGGGCTCAGAGCCTCTCAGCCTCCTGGCAGTTTTGGGGCTTCTAGGTCCCCAGTCTTGTGACATCCCACTTCTTGAATGCTACTCCCATCTTGGAGAATCCAGTTATCTTCCCTGCTTCCATCATCCTCCAGGAGGAGCCATGGTCTGCCCATTGCCAGGGTGTTCAGCATTAAGACTCTTACAGGTCATTGGATGGGATATCATCTGTTGGTGACAAAGTCCATCTGCCTGTATTCCAGATGACAACACTCTGGCCAATAAGGGAGGCCAGGAGCCCGGCCACCCTGCCCAAAGCTCACTCCAGCCACATGTTCATGCCACCTTGTTCTAACTCCACTGCCCTCACTTTCTCTGCTGCCAGCCTCTGAACTGGCAAGGCAGCTGGGCCTTTATGTTACCATGCACTGGAATGCTCGACAACAGCCTTGAAATAGTTCCCATTTAGATTTGTCTCAAACTCATGTGACCTTATGTGTGTACACTCTCATGGCAGGAAAAGAGCCTTCGCATGCTCAAGTCAAACATTCCCATTTTATGGAAGGGTCAGCTGCAGTGTGGAGAACTCAGGTGACTTACCTGAGATCACACAGCCAGGTGGTCAGTATAGAGCCAGGCGTGTCTCATAACCAGTGCCTTCTCGAATTCACCATGAGGGCAGGCACTCCCAGCTTCGCCTGATTTTCCTGGGAGTAAGCATGGGGTTGTCGGGTTCTAGATCCACAGACATAGATGGAGGTGCTTTCCCCTATGTCTGATGCTTATAGAAACCATAGAGAAAAGTGCGTGACACATGGGGCACTCTTTATGTTGTTCCAGTCCCAGTCTTCTGCTCCAGGCAGTTCTGAGCCAATGGCTTAGTGAGGGAGGCACTCAATAGAGAGTAAGGGGAACTCCTTGGATAGTGGGAGCTACAGGACTTTGAGGACAGGGATGACAAGCTGGGGACAAAGAGGGCTGTTCTCATTCTGTTTGGTGTCTATAATTGTTTACAATTGAGATGGTGAGGGCACCTTCAAATTTACATACACTAAGTAACAGAATGAATCAATCAATATGTCTGTATCAACATATCTATATCTATCTATATAATTTTTAAGATTGTAAAAGTAATATATGCTTGGAAAATGCAGAAAATAGAAAAGGAAACATGTATACTTTTTGACACACAGAGGAACATTAGTAACCTTGAAGCTACATGCCCACAGTTCTCTATATATTGTTTTACTCAGTGGAGCTCATAGAGAGTCTATCCTTTTATATCGTACTTGTTTAACTTAACAAGCACATTTCATGTTATTGTAAGTTCTTTATCAACAATGCCCCTTTTGGATGCATAATATTTATGCATTATTATTGGGTTTTTTTGTTTTGTTTTTTTTTTGAGATGGAGTCTCACTCTGTTGCCCAGGCTGGAGTGCAGTGGCGCCATCTCGGCTCACTGCAAGCTCCGCCTCCCAGGTTCACGCCATTCTCCTGCCTCCGCCTCCCGAGTAGCTGGGACTACAGGCGCCCGCCACCGCACCCAGCTAATTTTTGGTATTTTTTAGTAGAGATGGGGTTTCACCATGTTAGCCAAGATGGTCTCGATCTCCTGACCTCGTGATCTGCCTGCCTCGGCCTCCCAAAGTGCTGAGATTACAGGCGTGAGCCATCGCGCCCAGCCTATTATTGTTTAACAATTCAATGAATATCAGACATTTGGGTTATTTCTAATTTTTTCACGTGATAATGTGGTAATAAAACCCATGTTTGTACCCAGAGCTTTTATACATCAATATCTAATAATTATTATACCTCAGTAGCTATCAGAGATCATAATGCTTTTAAGTTCTTTTCAGGAGACTCCTAGAAATGAAGAACAACTTGGTCACGGGTTGATCAAGTTCCTAATATACCACCAAGTCATTTTTTAAAAGGTTGATTCCAATTTTCCATCCCGCCAGCACCGTTTCAGAGGTGCCTAAAGGGACACCTGAGCAGCTCCCGAAGACATACCAGGGCATAGTGTTGAGGAGGGTGGGCTGGGAGCTCAGACTGTCCAGGTTTGCACCGCAACACCTCCAGCTTAGCAATTTTGCAGCCTAAGGCAAACCATTTAGCCTCTGTTTTTTCGTTTATAAAATGGAGATGTTATAGGACCTCCCTCATAGTGTTGCTTCAAAAATTAACTGTTATTGCACACAACACGCTTACAGCGGTGCACATAGCAGGCACTCAACAACAACAAATACTAGTAATAATAATATAGGAATTGGCAAGGTCTCAAGGACCCAAGCAAGTCCTTGGTTCATGCTCCTAGAAGACATGTGGAGGAAGGGCTGACCCTGTGCTCAGGTGGAGTTGGAGCACGTGCCCTCTCCTTGTACACGCTGCTGAACAAATTCTTATAATTTAATCATGACTTTTAATGTTCGAAATGGTGGCTTTTACATTTTACTGAAGCACCATTGCCGGCTGCTCTGTGTTATACTCCCTGTTTATATTGCAATGCAAATTATTCCTGGTGGAGAGTTTACAAACTGCACTTCCATTATTAATAGGGTTATGATTTCCCCCATTCCACTCTTATCTCTATTGCTTGTGTAATACATAATTCATGCTCACTACCCTTCTCTGGTCTCAGTGCCAGGGCACAGCGGTCTCTCTGTCTCTTTTCCTGATGACGGCAATTGGTATTCAGTGAGAGTATAATGACTATGTCCCTAGCTTCAGCTCTCTCTAAAGGTGTTCTCTAGAAGGGTTCAGATGCAGAGGGAATGGAAACCCTGGACCATTTATAGCCGGTCTTGAGTTCCAATTCTATTTGAGCTTTGAGTCCTAGGCAGACACATGTAGGACTTCCCAGGGTCCTAAAATGGAATTTGCCAGTCAGGAAAAAAGTGGTACCTTGGTTGAGGATGGGACGGAGGATTGCTGATAGGATTGAGGTGTCAGGGAGAGGGATCAGTGCAGCCTGTCCCAGCTGGCTTCTCACTAGCAGGTCTGAGAGTGTTTCAGGAGAAGACAGAGTCTTGGTCCTCACCTCTTACATGTTGAATGTGTCTTTTTGTGGATAGGCCGGTAGGCAGTTTTTTACAGTCCCAGCTAGAAATTTGAGCCTCTACTCTATCCTTTACCACTAAGACTAGACACTGAGGGTGAATCCCATAAGAAAGTCCCAGAATGGGGTGGGACAGCCACCTGCTTAGGAGTGGGCCTCATTTGCACATGCCTGAGCTTGGGAACTGAAGACAGGGCAGACTTCTCTGGAAGCTCTGTGTGCTTGGTTGGAGTGGGTGTGGTCAGCTAGAGGATCAGGAAAATCTCAGAGAAAACTGACATGAGGAAGTGGAGGCCACTGCACAAGCTACTTATAGCTCCCAGGACTGCGGAATCTGGTGTCCAGGGCGATTGTCTTTGTAAACTGCGAGGCCAGGCCCTCTCAGCCTGGGGGACAAGCCCGGGGTAATTGCACTACCAGATAGAAAGAAAATATTCTTTGATGAAAATTTCCCAAAACTTGGAAGCTCTCCGTTTTCCTAGAGGCGAGAGTCCTGAAATGTCTGCACATTCTTTAGGAAATTGTTCTTTTTCACCTCACTGGTCCTTGCCCCACTAGCGCTGACCCTGTCACTGTCTTTAGCTTAATGCCTAAGTTCCCAAGAGGCGCCCCACTGATGGCAGCACCTCTGGTGGTGTAATTTCCCTATGTGAATAACTCATTCTCTTCTGTGAAGCCTGGGCCCAGCTCTCCTGGGGTGAGTAGGGGATACTAGCGATCCGCCGTGTCAGCCATGGAGCTTCTCTGGCTGGTGAGGGACAGTGAAGGCCCAGGGCGTGGGCTGGACTCACAGGTTATTCTTTCCCAGGATCTCCTAGCAGCGCCCAGAAGCTGGGAGCAGCCTTCATTCCCCTCCTGTTGGAAAGTCATAATTCCCACAGTCTGGGGCTAACGGGGGGGCTCATGATTCCCCTTCACTAAAAGTCTTAATGTGTGCCACTTGATGGGCCAGATCCCCTGGGTGGGGCTGTGGAGGAGCCCCTTGGAGATCTTGCTGGGCTGTTGTATGCCCACAGAGCCACCTTATACCCTGACATCAGAGCAGCCACCAGATCAGAGAGAACCCAGAGCCCATTCCTGGAGGCTGTGGTGGGGCACTCTGGGTCTGTTTCCTCACCACATCCCTGACAGAAATCTCTCAAGAGGACTCAGCACCTACTCCGCACTTCTCCACAGGCTTTGAACCCCATCCTCTCCCGGCTCAGGTCTTTTCCTCGCTGTCTTTGCTTTCTCTCTCCTCTTCTGCTCATCACAAAAGCATGCCTGCAGTTATCCAAGCACACAGACATAGACACAAGCAAATACAGGTGCATACAGCACACACACACACACACACACACACACACACACACACACACACACAGAGGAATGTGTGTGGAAATTATAAACCCAGGTCCTCAGGAGCAGAGGCAAAGCCACATATAGGCACATATTCCCAACAACCTGCATGGGAGCGCACACACTCACACACACACCTGGACACATGTGCACCCACTATACAAATGTACAGAGGCACGTGTTAGCATGCACTGTACCAGGGACATGGGCATAAACCCACACAGACTCAGGCCATGCTCACTTTCAGGAAACTGGGCTTCTTCGCCAATGCTGGGGTGCTCCGTAAACCACTGCCGACGTCTTCAGGCACACTCACACTTCCAGGGCCCCGAGTAACCCACTGAATCATGAAGCACTTTCCTGTTTAAGTTTATTTTCTTCTGGAAAAAAGGAGCTACTTATTTCCAAGAATTGGAGCCGGGGGAGTCTGCTGAGCCACTCTGTGGCTGGGGACACATTTTGGCATCCTTTCCTCCTGAAGCGCTTTGTTTACACAGCTCTTGTCTCTCTGGGCTTCAGGGCCCTAAGAGGCACTGCCTCTGCCTCTGTGCTCCACCAGGGCAAGTTGGGTATTACAGTTGCAATTTTCACAGCTTCTATTTATTAGCCATTTACTATACCTCTTTGACCATTGCACAGGATCTGAGGATGACTTTTGCTACCTTCTTTGCGTGTCTTAATTTCTAGATGCAGGAACTGACAGCCAGCTTAGAGCTTGCTCCTTAAGGTCCATCAGGTCTGGATATAAAGAGTCTCCTTTGACCACCTGAAGCAATGACTCTGTGCTACGGACTCTGCTTTACATGAATTAACCCTCAAGACAGGGTTTTGTGCTTGCTTTGTTTACTGTTAACTCCCTGGCACTTGGAACAGTACCAGGCATGGGTACACAGTAGGAGTGTAAGGAATATTTGTTGCATGGATGATCTAACCTGATGCAACAACTCTTGGAGTTAAGCAATAGTATTTTTCTCAGCTTATAGATGGGACAACTGAGAATCATAGGGGAAACAAGCCCAAAACATAGTTAACAAGTTGAATAAGGAATTGAACCCAGGTCACTGGCTTTGCAGTGTGAGCTTGTGATTCCTGTTCTATACTCTTAAGGGACCTTGAATTTGCTGGTAAGAGGGGTCCTTAATCTTTGGAACCATGCTGCTTGTGATTTATGCCACAGCTCTTCTAATGTTAATGGTGAGATAGCCTAATGTATAGAAACTGAATCCCATAATCTGGGTTACTGGGTGGCTCCTCTGGCTGGTTTCACTGGCTTTTGAAGTTTCCCTATTATCTCACCAATCCTGGCTCCTCTCTGCTAAGGATAGCCTGGGATCACAGGCTGGAGTTTCTCAGAGTGGCAAAAATGTACCTGAACCAAGCCCAGCTCTGTATCTGCACTGGCCCACCATGCAAGTCTCATCCTTGGGACCCCAGTGATTGTGTGATGATGAAGATTCATTCATTCATTCATTCAGCACGTATTTATTGAACATCTCATGTCATGGGTCCTATGTCAAACCCTGAGGAAAGTTAATTGAATTGGATATAGTCACTGCCCTTGAGGGGCTGCAGTCTCATGGAGAAGACAGTCCTGGGATCAATAAACCCTGGGCCACAGAATGCAGATGTTAAGGAGGTCTGAATGCCTAGAAAAGAAAGGAATTCATCATCTAACCCAAAGATGATCAACTACAGTGAGCAACAAAATTGCCTTAAAATGTAGATTCATGAGCTCCAGATATTATACTTCAGCCAGTCTGCGAAGAGGGTCATAAATCTACAAATTCAACTATCTCCCCAGGTGATTCTAGGACAAGTAGTCAGGGTGGGAGGACAAAACTTTGAGAAAACCTGTACAAAGAAGTCAGACAAAGTGTCATGGGGAAAAGATTGCACCTTCAAGGATGTCTAAAGGTTTGTCAACAAGCAAGAGGAGAAAAGACCTTAATAAGTTGTAATTAAAAATACATTTTTTGTAGGAATAATCAAATAATGAAGAAATAAATGATACAAAAAGTAAGAACGAGGCCGGGCGCGGTGGCTTACGCCTGTAATCCCAACACCTTGGGAGGCTGAGGCGGGTGGATTGCTTGAGGTCAAGAGTTCAAGACCAGCCTGACCAACATGGTGAAACCCTGTCTTTACTAAAAATACAAAAATTAGCAGGGCGTGGTGGCAGGCGCCTATAATCCCAGCTACTCCGGAGGCTGAGGAAGGAGAATGGCATGAACCTGGGAGGCGGAGGTTGCAGTGAGCTGAGATTGCGCCATTGCACTCCAGCCTGGGCGACAGAGCAAGACTCTGTCTCAAAAAAAAAAAAAAAAAGTAGGAATGACTCACCCAGGTAACCACTGTCCTTAGTTTAGTTTGCGTCCTTTGAGGAATTTTTCTGTTAACATCAAACACATGAGTAAAATTCCCAGGTGCGTAAATCTGTATCTCTAGCTGTGGCTACATCCGTAACCCTGTCTAGGTGTTTACAATAGAGCTCATGGGCACCACCATCACTGTGGGCTCCACTCATGCTGGGAGGAAGACTATGACCCCTGAGACGCCCAGGTAAACAAAAGAGTCCTCTCATTTTGCTCTCCTAAGGTCCAAAGAACCCTCCCTCCTTATCTGCTGTATCTTTTTAAGAAAAATGATACAATGGAGATTGAGGGACATTTAATTTTATTAATAATTTTTATTGACTATAATATGCATATGTGCACACATCCTATGTGTACAGCTGTTGTTGAATTTTCTCAGACTGAATATGCCTATGCGACCAGCACCTAGATCAAGACAAAGAATGTGACCAGCACCCCATTCGTTCTAATTCTTCACACACCCCCTTGGCTCAGGACTCAGGCATGAGAACTGAGGGCAGGACAAAGGATATATGAGGTCCAGACAGCATACTATAGTCTGAACTAGCTCTAGCCTCTCTTCCTTTAGAATCATTTCTCTCTTGAGATATTCATCTTACATTTGTTTCTGGTGGATGCTCCCACCAGGTCATGTGAACAGAGACAAGGATTGGCCCCAGCAGGGCGCCAGGTACAGAGCTGATGGCTCTCAGCAATGGCCAGACAACTGGTCCTAGGAGATCAGCGGTCCTGAGTGATCCTCACAGGGGCTCACATGCTGTTCACCTTCTGATCTCAGTCAGTTCTTGTAACATGGTCTCCCAGCTGCCACTTTGCACAAATAAGTCCCTGGAAGTGTCTGCTCTGAAGCCTGCTTTGAATTTGGGGTCTATGTGCAAATGGCCTCCCTCTTCTTACTTCTACCTCCTAAACCACCTCCTTTCAGATCTTGGGGAACATTCTTCCATGTTCTTCGAGGCTTGATTCTTCTTCAACTATCAGCAGCAATTGCCCTTGCTAACTCATTGTCCTGTGGCTCTTTAAAAAGTTTTATTAATTATTATTTATTATATATATCTTCTTTTAATTTCAAAAGGAGTGCATGTTTGTGAAGAAAATATGTTAATTATATAGCAATGTACAAAGTAAAATATGAAAGTCTTTCCTATTTGCTCATCATTCCCCACTCCCACTGCCCAGGGGAACTACCATGAGAGAAATGATGTGCATACTAGATTTCTCTCTTCATTCTTTTCTTGTTTTTTTTTTTTTTTTTTTTTTTTTTTGCCAAAAACTGGATCATATAATCTGATTTTACAGCTATTTTTTCAGCCTTAACAAAATAACATACACATCCCTCCAAATCAGTTCATATGATTTCACCTCATTCTTTTTAACAACTTCTTAGAATTCACCACTTTGGATGTGCCATAAGTGACTTAGCTGCTCTGTTTTTTGGAGCCTTTAAATTGTCTCCTATTTTTGCTATGACAAATAAGGCTGGAGTAAACATGTTTTATGTATGTATTTGTCCAAGCAGTCTGATGGACAAGAATTCTGGAAGTTTGATGGCTGGGGTGAAAGCACATCTGCCTTTTAAATGTGTGCAGGACTTTAAATGTGACATAACTTATGTGTTTACCAACAGATTAATAAATGGCTTTGGCCGGATTTGGTGGCTCACGCCTGTAATCCCAGCACTTTGGGAGGCCTGAGGTGGGCAGATCATGAGGTCAAGAGTTCGAGACCAGCCTGATCAACATGGTGAAACCCTGTCTCTACTAATAATACAAAAATTAGCCAGGCCTGGTGGTGTGTGCCTATAATCCCAGCTACTCAGGAAGCTGAGGCAGGAGAATCACTTGAATCTGGGAGGTGGAGGTTGCAGTGAGCTGAGATCACACCATTGCACTCCAGCCTGGGTGACAGAGCGAGACTCCATCTCGAAAACATAAAAAATTAAAAAAAAAAAAAAACAGCTTCTTCCCCCTCTCTAACCACTGAGTATTTTAAATCTTCAACAATTTTTACCAATTTATAACTGGAAAAGATTATCCCATTTTAATCTGTGTTCCCCAAGAACTTAGCATCTCCCCATATTATTTTCTTTTAAATATGAACTAGCTCTTTCAAGGAAAGAATTGAGAAATGAGGTTGTAGCATGCTCGGGGAACAGAGAGAAGGTGTATGAGTCTGGAAGTCAGGGTGTGTGAGTGAAAAATTTGTTAGAGGCCAGATCGTAAAAGATATGTGTGACTGGTTTGGGCTCTACCTTAAAGACAACAGGAACCATCAAGGAGTTTTAAGAAGGGAGGCAGGATGTTAAGATTTGCATGTTAGCGGCCCTGCAGAGGACAGCTTGGAAGGACTGAACTTGAAGACTGTGGGACAGAGATAATGGCTAGTTTTGGGCACAGATAAAATAAGCCAAGTTTGGGAGTCTTATTGGCTTTTTTGATGGCACATTTGCTATGGGACAGATGGGTTGATAGTAGCAGTTTTTCCCCAAAAAAGAGGGATTAGGCGTTCTGTGGGATTTCCTGAATCTTTCGCAGTCTCCATTTGACAAAGGTGGCACCAGGCCCAGCACCATTAACAATGACTTCTGGATTTGCTCATTTGGATGCTGGAAGCAATGCCCGTGGGGTCTTTTGAATCCAGTGGGTTGGGGAATTGGGGTTTCTTCTGTCCGCTTGCCAACGGCCAGGCCCATGCTTCTCCTAGTGGATACTGAGCTGAGCTCAGGTAACTGCTTTCATTTGAGATCCCATGAGCTAAATCTGTGATGAGCCCTCGACTCAGCCACTTACCTGTTTGGGGAGCATATGCTATGGTCCTGAGGGTTTAGGAGATTTAACATTCAGTCTCTGCTCTTGAAGAGCCTAGAGTCAAACTGTGGAGAAAAATACTATCCCCATGAAACAGAGCTGTTCTGATCCAATGGCTATAGAAAGACATTGCCCACAATTCTGTGAAATTTCGGCCTAAAGCAGGGGTGATGGTAGTTTGGGTCTCTGTGCAAGTGCACGTAAACACAGACATTTCATTTCACAGCCCACCAATTACTCTCTTCTGGGTGATTCCATTTTGATGTCTCTTGCCTCTTAGACCTCTACAACTTAATATGATTAAAGCCAGACTTTTGATTTTTCTCCCTATGACCTCAATCTAAACCTACCTAAGCCTTCTTCACTTTTGGTACAATGGCACCATGACCCACCCACTAGGCCCAGCCAGAAAGCTGACAGTCTCTTGATCAGGATAGATGTCTCATAGATCATTCCTCCTAAATATATACACAATCTTTCCACCTCTGCCTATTTTTATCATCATCCTGATCCAAGCCACTATCATCTCTCAGCTTAAAAAAACACAGCAGCCTTCTAATTTGTCTCTGCTCTTCCATTCTTTCCCTCCTAAAATCCACTCTCCAGGCAGCTGTGTGATTAAAAAACAAAACAACAAAACTGGCTGGATCCTGTCACTCATGTGCTTAAATCCTTTCAATGGTTTCCCATTTCTATGAGAAAATAACCCCAACTTCTTGCCTAAGAGGCTCTGTTTGATCTGGACTCTGATAACCTTTCCAGCCTCATCTGGGACCAGTCCCCCTAGCTTGCTGTTTTCACTTCCTCAAGCAAGTCTGCCTCCTTCCCTGTCCATTGTCAGTGCTCTTCCTTGTATCTGAAACCTTCTTTCACATGGGTTCCAGATACTCCTGTGTGGGAGTCTCATTGCTCCTAAGGTTGCAAGTGAGGCACTTCAAGACCGCCCAGTGTAAGGAAGGGACCCTCTCATTCTTGAATCTCAGCATCCTGTTTTCTTCATATTGTTTCTTGTTTTTTTTGTGACAGTCTCTCGCTCTGTTGCCCAGGCTGGAGTGCAAAGGCGCAATCTTGGCTCATTGCAACCTCTGCCTCCCAGGTTCAAGCAATTCTCCCTGCCTCAGCCTCCCAAGTAGCTGGCATTAAAGGTGCCCGCCACCAGGCCCAGCTAATTTTTGCATTTTTTGTAGAGACAGGGTTTCACCATGTTAGCCAGGCTGGCCTCGAACTCCTGACCTCAGGTGATCCACCCACCTCGGCCTCCCAAATGCTGGTATTACAGGCATGAGCCACTGCATCCAGCCTCGTTTTTCTTTTTATTGAGGTACAACATGCATAAAGTACCTTAGGTACTCTAATTTTAAGTGTGCAGCTCAATGATTTCTACATACATACTCATATGTACACATTCCTATCACATCACCAGATCCTTCATAGCACTCATATGTTTATTGCTACTTAGCTGATTTGCAAAGACAAAAGATTTGATCACACATCATTAGGGTACAATTGCAAGGAAACAGATACTGACTGCTGGCTGGCTGGATAAATTCCTACAAGCCATTCGGAGGGCAATTTTACAGTTTCCATTAAATTTTAAAATGCATGTATCCATTGAGGCAACAAATTTTCTTTCAGGAATTGATCTTATGGAGACACTTTTACATATGTGTGAAGTAGAGACATACCTGTCTCTACTAAAAATACAAATATGGGTGTACAAGCTATGCATCACAGCACTGCTTATGGTGAGAACATATTAGAAACACCCTAAGTGTTGCTTTACAGGTGGCAGATGAAAGAAATTTCAGTTTATTTATGCAAGGCAATACTGTGGAAGCTGTTATCAAGAATGTGTACTGTTTGGGGAAAATCTTCAAGCTATATCAAATGGGAAAAGGCGCAGAATGATGCACACAGGGTCCTCTCATTTGTATAAAAGAAGGACATGTTTAGCTCTACATGCTTCTGCCTGGAAGGAAACCCAAGTAACTGGTAATAGTTGTTATTTCTGGGAAGGAGAATTCAGGAACTCATGTTCTGAGTGGGAGGGAGATGATGTTTTGATTTTTTTTTCCTCCCATGTATATGTAATACCTTTTCAAAAATAAAAATAAAAATAAAGTATTGGACTCCAAGGGAAAGTGTGTAGGGGGAAGATGCTCTGGCAGGCCAGGTTAGGACTGTGGGGATAACTTGACCTGCGTTAGTCTTCAGAAGCACAGAGGGGACTGGTTGGCTGAGAACTTGGCTCTCAGGGGGCCCTTTTGGGGCCTGCCAGGGAAGAGCAGCTGCCCACAGCTGCAGCAGAAGGCAGTGGATGTTCCACTGGACATTCGTGGGGATCCAGACTCCACCTTCCTTCCCTAGGGCTTGCTGCGTGGGGGGTGCCCCTGCCCACCTTCTCGGTGATTCCCTTTACCCCTTGTCTCAGATGGAGGCAGGGGCACATGAAAAGATAACCAAGTACCTGGTCAATGCCCTTCTTTGAGATGCTGACATTTGCCAGTTGGCAATTTTTAAAAATAAAGAGATTGAACTCTAGAACAAAAACATGCTACAACAGGCAACCAACTGTCCCTCAGAATGGCCTTGGATGATCTTAGCAAGGATCTTAATGAGGCTTGGGCATAAGCAAAAGATGGGTTTGAGTCACTGCTCAACCACCTAAGCTTTGCATCCTTGGGCAGGTCAGCAGAGTGCTCTGTGCCCAGCTTTCCTTGTTGGTGAACTGGCATCAACTGTTCTGCCTTGATTCCTGAGGACCATTTGTTACTGGTTACAAACCAGTAATGTCTGTCTACCTGCTCTATGAAAGGCAAGGGCTGTGCAGAGGGGCCGTTTGCATTATAGAATATGTTGGTTTCCTAGGGCTGCCATAACAAATGACCACAAACTTGGCTTAAAACAGCAGAATTTTATTCTCCGGTAGTTCTGGAGGGCAGAAGCCTGAAATCGCAGTGTGAGCTCGGCCCTCCTCTCCCTGGAAGTTCTAGGAGAGGATTCCTGCTTTCTTCTTCCAGCTACTGGTGGTGTCCACATACTTGTGGCTGCAGCACTCCAATCTGCCTCTGTCTTCACGTGGCCTTTTCTTCTCTCTGTGTCTCTTCTCTGGATGTCTCCTATAAGGACACTTATCAATGTATTTAAGGCTCATGTGGATAATCCACGATGTTCTCATTTCAAGATCCTTAACTCAATTACATCTACAAAGACCCCTTTTCTAAGTAAGGTCACATTCATAGGTTCTAGGGGTTAGGACATGGACATGTCTTTTGAGGGGCACCATTCAACCCACTGCATAGAATAAGCAGGGAAAGTAGGCACGGAAGCTCCCAGGTATGTGCCAAGAGTGCCACCTGGCCTGTGTCCTGTGCTGTGATGGTTCACAGAGGGATCAGGTCAAGTCTGACTGTGTCTGAGCCACATGGCATGGCCATAATTTCGACCTCAGAAAAGACTGCTGCTTGTGTCTCCATTCTTCTCTCCTGACCCCTCTCTGTCTCTTGCTCTGCCTCCCAATCAAACTAACATCAACCTTACTTCATGGGCCTGGGAGGTGGAACAGCACTAAGATGAGGTCCTGTAAATGCAAGCCATTTATTTAAAGCTTCACACACATTTGATAACTAAATAAGGAGTGTAACCTAGCTAACAGTGTTTTACAAATGTCAGTCTTCTGGTTTTTATATTGTATTACAATGATAAGATGTCATCATTGGAGGGAGCTAGGCAAAGGGTTCAAGGGACTCCATGTGCTATTATTGCAAGTTGAAATGAGTCTATATTCATTTCAAAGTTAAAAAGTTGAAAAAATAAACTCATGAGTACTTGAAACCCCTGCAAGAAAAAAATAACCTCTATAAACGTTTCTAGATTAGAAGGTAGAATAATGGAACCCCCTCAACCGCTAGCAGGATGTGGGCTAATTCATCCTCCCAAGGTAGCCCGGGACCTCCCATTTCCAGGGCTGTGGGGAAGTGGCCTCACCCTGGCCCAGCTTCATCCCCATCTCAGGCCTCTTGGGATTCTGTCCTGTGCAACCTCCTCCCTTGGAAGGGAGTTCTGCCAGGCCTTCCCCAAGCTTCCCCAGGCCAGGGCTGGTCTGGGTTGCAGACACATGGCTGAGCTGTGCCAATGTCACCCCGCCCCACAGCCCAGGCTGAGCTCTGATGTTGCTGCCATGTGCAGACAGCTCTGGCTCCTGCTGGGCTTCTCCCTTGTGCTTTCCTGGCAGGCAACGATGGCCTCAGTGACTGCCACCCTGACTCAGAGTGATGCTCGGGGCTCCTAGGAGGTGCCGCTCTGGCTCGGGGCCATCCCACCTTACCCTGACTGTGGTGTCATTGATGCATCCTCCTCCTCCTCCCCAGGGCAGGGTGCTCAGTGCCTGCTTTCCCCCCATGGCAGCCTCCAACTGCCACTAGTCTGGGCAAGTTGGAGGCATCTTCCCTGAGCTGCTCTTCTGGTTTTTTTTCTCCTCCCACCTTGGCCACATGGAGTAAGTGAGTTCTGCACAGTGTGGCCGGGTGGTTTGGTGTCAGAGGGGTTATAAACGTGGAGTCTGTGAACAGACTTTGGGGGTTCCAAAAACTCCCTGAGTTTACAAACAAAATGAATAAGCATTTTTTTTTTCGTCTGGGGGAGAAATTGATTCTCATAAAGGTCCAAGATCCGCAAACAATGAAGAGTCTCTGAGGACAAGAAGGGGCTATAACATAACCTTTAATCATTTTGTTTCTGCCATCATCCTGCCTGGCTAAAGTACTATTTCTACCAAATTAGCTCATCTCCTTAACTCAGTTTCCTCCCATGAAAAATGAATTAATTTACAAGATCATACCCCATATGACAAATACTTGGTGTTGTAAGCAATAAATGAGAAAATTATAGAAAGTTTCTGGTACAAGCCAGTAAGAACTCAATAAAGATGAGCTTTTATTATGATCTGCCCAGAGCATATATTATCTTACTGCATGCTTACAGCAGCCGGTATGAGACTGGAGTCAGCAACCTCCTTCGAAAGACCTCATTTGCCCAACATAAAAAGGCAGAGCTGGGATTTGAACCCACAGCCTCTTTCTTTTCCGCCCCACTGTGTTGCAGTTTCTATTCCTCCCTTTGCCTGAGTTCTATCAGGTCCTCTGTCAAAACCCACCTCAAATGTCACCTGTCCTGGGAACCTTATTCCTGATCTTGTAGATGTTTGTTGTCTTTCTGCGTTTTGCATACCCTTTTCATGCTTATCTCCCATTCCTGTCTCTGCAACTAGGTAAGGTCTGTGTCTAATGCATCTTTTTGTTCCTGTGCTCAGTTTGGTGCCTGGAATATAACAAATGTCTGATGAGTGGGATGTCTTCTCTTCATTCTTCCTTCCTCAATCATTTCCTGCCCATTTGTGGGGTATGGAGATGAGTGATCCATGTCCTCAAGGAGCTCAAAGCCTGAGATGGGGCAACAATGCATTCCCTGTTGGTGTCAGCCAGTTTCTGTCTGGACCGCCAGTTCAAACCCACAATCCTCCAACGATGGCTGAGTCGGAAGCACCTAGTAGCCAATGAGGTCTTTTTGTCAGGCACCCCTTTGGCATTAGAGATGACCTAATGGGAAGAGTGTGAGAGTCTGGTAACTGGACATTCCCCTGGGGATGCTCTAGGTGACAGAAAGGAGTGGGCTTGACATTTCAGGACCTGCCTGAAGCCCAGGAGCACTCTAGCCAGTTTGCCCAGCATGTGGGCCCTGGCCTCCACTAAGGCTTCTTGGGTTTACAGTTTTCCTTCTGAAAATGGAAAGACAAGCCTCCAGATGTTCCCAAAATAGCTGTTTAGTGACCTCAGACAGTGAGTCAGCACTCTGTATTCTGGTCCCCTAGGTGTGCATATGGAAAAGTTGGTTGTTAACTAAGGGTGGAATCCAGAGAAGGATGAAGGATGGGAGGGGCAAGGGGAACTCCACATGCAGTTCAGTGTTAGTTATTTTCTTTTCTTTGTTTCTTTTTTTTTCTTTCTTTCTTTCTTTCTTTTTTTGAGACAGGGTTTCACTCTCTTGCCTAGGCTGGAGTGCGATGGCGTCATCATGGCTCACTGAAGCCTCAAATTCCTGGGATCAGGTGATCCTCCCACCTCAGCTTCCTGAGTAGCTGGGACTACAGGTGCATGCCACCACACCCAGCTAATTTTTGTATTTTTTGTAGAGATGGGGTTTTGCTGTGTTGCCCAGGCTGGTCTCCAACTCCTGGGCTCAAGTGATCTGCTCACCTCGGCTTCCCAAAATGCTGGGATTACAGGCATGAGCCACCCTGCCCGGCCTTCGTTGTTTTCTAACTAACTAAAGTCTGCACCTGAGGGTCCATGTCCAAACTTGCACTCATGACTCTCCTCTCAATCCCATTACCAAAGTCTGGCTCATCTCAGACTATCCATCCACCCAGAAACCAAAAGTCGACCTGACCCCGCCTGTTCCTCATCAACCCAAATCAAATTCATCATCAAGGTCTGTCTGTTTTACCTCTAAAACATCTTTTAAATCCATCCTCTTCTTTCTGTCCCAATGGCCACCACTGGATTTTCTTACCATCTTCTCCCTCTAAACTAGTTTTATAGCCCCTCAACTGATTTCTTTCATCAATCCCATCTCCCCATGATCCCCAGACATTAATTACCCAAAAGCTGGAGCCAAGTTACACCTCTGGTTAAAAAAAATCTTTTAATGCTCATTGAATAAGACACCTAAAATTTGTGACTTTCTGTCGTGCACATGTTCCTTAACAAGATGTACAAATATGGAACTTTAAGTTCTTTAACTATGTAATGTCACTAACATTACATAGTTAATGACACCGCATGCTGCGGAGTTTGGGGTAAAATGTACTGATGACTGCCACTTACTATAAAATGGATCAAAAAATAAGATAAGTGGATAGATGGACAGATGGAAGACTTGACAGATAATAGCAAAATGTTTGTTGTAAAATCCAGGTAGAGTGAGTATTTGGGAGTTCATTGTGCAACTCTCTTAACTTTTTTCTATGTTTGGAAAATATCATAATAAAATGTTGGGGAAATTTTCTTTAACAGCTTTATGTCAGGATTAAATCCAAAATCTTTACCTTGGTCTGCCAGATCCTGCCTGATCTCCCTGCCCTCTGCTATGGATGCATCTTGAGCCAACCTCTATCATGTGTTGTGCTCCAGACAAACAGCTTCTCTGTCAGTTTTTTCTTTCTTTCTTTCTTGTTTGTTTTTTGTTTTTTTGTTTGTTTGTTTTTTGTTTGTTTTGTTTTTGACAGAGTTTCGCTTTTGTTTCTTAGGTTGGACTGCAATGGCATGATCTTGGCTCAATGCAACCTCTGCCTCCTGGGTTCAAGCAATTCTCCTGTCTCAGCCTCCCAAGTAGCTGAGATTACAGGCACCTGCCACCACACGCCAGGCTAATTTTTTTTTTTTTTAATTTTAGTAGAGATGGGGTTCCACTATGTCAGTCAGGCTGGTCTTGAACTCCTGACCTCAGGTGATCCACCCACCTTGGCCTCCCAAAGTGCCGGAATTATAGGCGTAAGCCACCATGCCCGGCCTCTTTCCTCTTGTTTTAGAGGGTTCATAGCTCTAATCACAATTTTAATATAGTTTATTGTGTAATTATAGGTTGAACTATATGAAATGCCATTTCTATAGGTGAGGTGGTCAAATATTGGCAACTTCATATAGCTCAAACAAATAATTGTTTGAGGATCACTGATATAATTTGGATATTTATTCCCTCCAAATCTCATGCTGAGATTGAATCCCCAATGTTTGGGGTAAGGCATAGTGGAAGGTTTTTGGGTCATGGGGCAGATCCCTCATGAATGGCTTGGTGCCCTCCCCATGCTAATGAGTTCCTACAACATTAGTTCACAAGAGAGCTGGTTGTTTAAAAGAGCCTGGCACCCCTCCCCTGTCTTCTTCCTTCCTGTCTTTCCTTATGACAAACTGGCTCCCTTGCCCTTTCACCATGATTGGAAGTTTCTTGAGGCCCCTACCAGAAGCAGATGCTGGTGCCATGCTTTTTGTACAGCCTGTAGAACTGTGAGCCAAATATACCTCTTTTCTTTATAAATTACCTACTTTTGGGTATTCTTTTATAGCAATGCAAATCAGACTGAGACAACCACTCAACCCTAGACTCTGAGCTCAGTGCTTGGCAAATGGTAGATACTCCATATTTTATTGTGAAAATTATTTCAATTGATTAATTAATTGATGGTCTGTCACCCACCTATATTTTTACCATTGAATTCCTTGACTGTGCATATCCCGAAGTGCTGAGAGTTGCATAAGCATGCAGAATTTCACACTGTTTTCTGATTAAGCCAGTTCTTTGTTATAAAAGGGAAGTAAAGAATTATATCCCCTCAATAGAGATATCCCAATAAAGCATCTTACCCTTCCCAATACTCTGGTCAATGGGTGTAAGCTCTACTTCTGTTTTTCACAAACCTAGTTAGAGTAGAGCTTGAATGACTGACAGAATTCAGGCACTTTCCAGAGCACATCCCACCACCAGGAGAAGGAGAGACATTTTTAATTGAATCCCAGATGGGCCACTTTTAAGTGCCATTAATGGGCAAGGGATTGCTTCTCTGATCCCCTGTTTTTCCATGGGTAAATTTACATAGTCAAGTTCACTTTCCAGAATTGTGAAGACTAAATGAGGTAATATATGTAAAGAGCCAGAACAGTTAGATTCTTTTTTTTCTTCAACTTTTATTTTAAGTTCAGGGGTACATGTCCGGGATGTTCAGGTTAGTTACCTAGCTAAATGGGTGCCATGGTGGTTTGGTGCACAGATCAGCCCATCATCTCGGTATTAAGCCCAACATCCATTAGCTATTGTTCCTGATGTTCTTCCTTCCCCCACGACCTACCCCATCCTGACAGGCCCCAGTGTCTGTTGTTCCCCCTCATATGTCCATGTGTTAGATTTTTTATGTCTTTTTATTTTTTTGTATCCCTCTTCCATACACAGTACTCATGAATGGGCAAGAAGTAAACTTTAGCCTTGAGAGTATGGGGGAGCCACAGGCTGGAGATGCAGTATTGTGTGTCAACCTTGTGCCCTTAGTCTAATGTCCTAGTATTTCAGTTATTGTCAGGGAAACCAGTCAGGGGGGACTGGGCACACAGGACACTTCATTTCTGGGAGTGGAGTACCCCTTATGTTCTAAATGGACTGACACTAGATCAAGGAAAGAAACCAACAGAATTCTTTTTAGATTAGAGTCTCAAAGACTCAGACCAATCCCATGTGGGTTCATTTAGTAAAGTTTGAGCCCTTTACTTAACAGGCTACAAATTGACCTAAGTATCTTAATAGCAAGCACAGGATTTACCCCAGAAAAAGGTTTTGATAAATGATCGATGTATAAATAAGCACAAATAAAAGAGATTCTTTAGTGATTATAGATGGAATTTTTTTGAACTAAAATTGGTGCCCGCTTCTTCAGAGTACATACTTTAGTTACTTGATACACTATTAGACACTCTATCTAAAATTGGAATCTTTTGTTCTAATTACAAGCAACCTCATCAATTGATTAGAGAAACAACTTCAAACAAAGCAAACACAAATGCAGAAACTTCTTAATTTGTCAATGGAAGATAATGGCCTTGTTGGAGGACTGTTTTGAAGAGGTTCTCAGACTTGAGTGTTCATAGAAAATACCTGGGGAACTTGTTGACCTCTACCATGCCCAGACCCCAT
The DNA here is from genome assembly GCF_029281585.2 of Gorilla gorilla gorilla. Classification (NCBI taxonomy): domain Eukaryota; kingdom Metazoa; phylum Chordata; class Mammalia; order Primates; family Hominidae; genus Gorilla; species Gorilla gorilla. The sequence goes on along the minus strand of NC_073245.2, from coordinate 52,649,518 downwards.
CCCTAAAGAGTCAGATTCTTAGCCAGGTGTGGTGGCTCATAACTGTAATCCCAGCACTTTGGGAGGCCAAGATGGGCAGATCACCTGAGGTCAGGAGTTCAAGAACAGCTTGGCCAACATGATGACACCCCGTCTCTACTAAAAATACAAATATTAGCCTGCCATGGTGGCAGTCACCTGTAATCCAAGCTACTCGAGAGGCTGAGACAGGAGAATCACTTAAGCCCAGGAGGCGGAGGTGAGCCAAGATCACACCACTGCCCTCTAGCCTGGGCGACAAGAGCAAAACTCCGTCTCAAAAAAAAAAAAAAAAAACAAGTCAGATTTGGAAGGTCTTGGATGTGGCCTTTGAATCTCCACACTCATCAACCTTACCCTGGTAATTCAGAGGAAAAATAGCCCAGGGACCACAATTTAGAGGCAAATGGTTAGTGATTGTGGTCGTTGGAGTAATGCTCCTTAGAGAGGCCCCACATCCTAATCCTAGGACTTGTAAAAATGTTACCTTATTTGGCAAAATAAGATTAAAGTTACAGATGCAATTAAACTTGCTAATCAGTTGACTTTAAAATGAGATTACCCTAGATTGTCTTCATGAGCCCAGTATGATCAAATGAACACTTAAAAATGGAGAAACTTTCCTGGCTGTGATCAGAAAGAGGTATGTCGAGGGAAGAGGATTCAGAAAGATGTGATGTTGCTGGCTTTGAAGACGGAAGGAGTTAATGAGTCAAGGCATGTGGGTGGCCTCTAGAAGCTGGAAAAGAGAAGGAAATGGATTCTCACATAAAGCTTCTAGAAAAGAGCACAGCCTTGCTGACACTTGAGTTTCAGCCCAGTGATATCTGTGTTAGACTTCTAATCTACAGAACTGTAAGATATTAAATACGTATTTTTAAGTCACTAAATTTAAAGCTTTTGTTAGCAGAAAACCGACACTTTCTTGTTTTTCTCTTTTCTTTTCCTTTACCTTCTCCTGCTCTGCCTCCTCCTTCCCCTCCTCTTCCTTCACTTTCTTCTTTTTTTAAGAGACATGGTCTTGCTCTGTCATCCAGGCTGGAGTCCATTGGTGCAATCACAGCTCACTGCAACCTCAAATTTCTGGGCTCAAGTGATCCGCCTGCCTCAGCCTCCCAAGTATCTGGAACTACAGGTATGTGCCACCGTGCCTGGCTGTTTTTTTTTTTTTTTTTTTTTTTTACATTTCATAGAGGTGAAGTCTCGCTATGTTGCTCAGGCTGATCTTGACTCCGTCTTCTTCTTCTTCTTTTATTTATTTATTTATTTATTTTTTGGTCAGCTATTCTCTGCTGAGCCCCAGGGAGATTGTCAAACAATGTGGTGATATGGTAACCCATGATTCTTCACAGAGGGTGGGTCAACAGTGTTTATTTGGGAGCACCTTTATGTTTTATGCAGACCTAGAAGCCAGTCTATCATTGTGGCTTTTGTCTCTCACTCATTGGTCAGTTCAAACATGTGAGCCATTTTTTTTTCCCCCTCCAATCACCAGCAAGCAAGAGATGGGTGAGGAAGGCAGCTATTGGCTAGACTTCAGGCAGCAGAAAAGTATGGCATTGGCCACAGTAATTCTTCATTGGTTGGAGTCATAGCTGGACAGGGAATTAGGGAGTGGAGAGTCAACCTTATTCAAAGAAGAGTAAGGCCTCGTGGCATAATGCGTACCTTACCTTGGATTTCTGTTGACATATCTCCCCGCTCTTTCTTTGGCCTCAAAACTGGACGCATTTCCTTGGTAATAAAAGCCCAGACTTCATGAGGCAAAGGATGGTGTGGACAAGACAGTTTAGTTTACGGTAACAAATGATGAGCCCTAAGCATTAGAAAAGGGTCTTAGGGCCGGGCGCGGTGTCTCACGCCTGTAATCCCAGCACTTTGGGAGGCTGAGGCAGGCGGATCACGAGGTCAGGAGGTCGAGACCATCCTGGCTAACACGGTGAAGCCCCGTCTCTACTAAAAATACGAAACATTAGCTGGGCGTGGTCATGGGCGCCTGTAGTCCCAGCTAGTCGGGAGGCTGAGGCAGGAGAATCTCTTGAACCTGGGAGGCAGAGGTTGCAGTGGGCTGAGATTGTGTCACTGCACTCCAGCCTGGCGACAGAGTGAGACTCCATCTCAAAAAAAGAAAAAAAAGAAAAAAAAAAAAGTAGTGGGCCTTGGAAGCTGCCACGCCTTTACCTCACACCTGGCAGTGGGCTTGGGACAAGTATTCATCACCTAATTTCATCTTCACAACCCCTGAAGTAGAGGAAATGAAGGCTCAGAAATGTTAAGGAATTCACCTTATTATCATGTACCCAGTCACAGCCAGGAGTGGCATTGGGACCCAAGTCTTTATGACCAGAAAAACAGATGATATTTTTTTCTCTTTTGGGCTTCTTGTAGACAATAAATACTATTGCTTTTTATAAGATGCATTTCTTTTTTGGCCGCTAATCTAATGATGAATAAATAATGGATCACTGCTGTAGAGTCTGATTCTTTGGCTATACCCAGATAAATGTCTCATTGGCATCAGTAGCAATTAGCTTCAATAAAAGGTTGGCCTGATTAATAATAATACCACCACCTGCTATTTATAGACCACTGTTCTCCAAGGAGCCCAAAGTGCTTTGTAGACATGATCTAATCCAGTCTTCCTGTGTTACCGTAAGTTGGGTCTGGCCTGTGGTAGCTTTGCCTTTTCATAGAGAGGGCTGAGATTCTGAGAGGGCTATATTTTGGCACTCATATACAGAGGGTTGGCATCCTCTACTGGTGGTCCGTCAGTGACTTGTTCAACTTCATGTGACTTTGGTCTCCATGTCTATCCTCATGGATTCTGATCCATATGGGCCTTTGGCATTGCTTGGACCACAGGAGATGGACAGAATACTTCATAGGAATTTTCAAAGTTTATATGGACTCACTTCCAGGTGGAGGGACCTGTGAATTGCTTCTGGGAATAGCATCATCTTCCTTGCCTCCTCTTCCTCCTTTTTTCCTTCTTCTCCTTGTTCTCCTCTTCCATCTTCATCCTTCTCCTCCTCCTTGTCCTTCCCCTCCTCCTTCTCCTCCTCTTCAACATCATCATCATCATCATCATCATCATCATCATCATCATCACAACAAACACTTATTTGCTCTTTGCTATATTCAAGGTCATATGTTAGGCACTTTATAGGGACTGTCTGACTTATTCCTCACAATATCCACCAATGGGTAGGTATCATTACTGATCCTATTTACAGAGTAGAAAACTGGGGCTTGGAGTAGCTAAATGATTTATTTCATTCTTAGTTCATATTCTGTAAAATGGGCACACTAAGACTCAGAAATGTAAATAATTTGCCAAGACCACACAGTTAAGTAAAAAGTGGTGAAGTGTATTTTAGTTCTCATTCTTTCTATTTCCCAAATCTCTACACTTAATCTGTAAGATCCTTTGAATCAGTGAGGGGTTGGATGGATGAATGGATGGATGGATGGATGAATGGATGGATGGATGGATGGATGGTTGGATGGAATGAAGGAAAGGTGGATAAATGGTTGGATGGATGGATGGTTGGATGGAATGAAGGAAAGGTGGATAAATGGTTGGATGGATGAATGGTTGGGAGGGGGAAGAGTGAATGGGACCAGGGCTTTCCTTCTATGCCTGATGGTGGCAGGGTGCTGCCAATAAAAATACATACACAGCACAGTCCAAAACCTTCAGGGACTTATGTAAGTTGACCTGGAGTTGCTTACCCACAGAAGAAGACTTAACTCTAAAATGGAGCATTTTGAGAGCTAAGTACATACTAACTGAAGGAACTCAGATCCAAGCCCTGATGACCTCTTGAGATTCAATGGACAAGCTGGGCTCATGGATAAGAAGGATCCATAATTGTACCAGGTTGAAGGAGGGTAGACTGATGAGGATTTCTTTATCCTGTAAGATACCTCAGCAGCTTTAAAGTATGGGATGGAATTGGAAACATTTAATCTGGAGTAGAAGAAGCTAAGAAATCAGTGGTAGAAACATGATTATTGGCACCAGAACATCAGGAGTAAGAAATCAGTAGCTTAAACTTGGGATGTGTGTGCAGAGGGGAGGAGGTGGAGCTAACAGAGCCTGGGAGCCTGCGAGCTAAATCCATCCTGCACCAATGGGAGCCAGGAGAGTTCCAGTCACTGGCCTAAGTCAAAGAATGATGGGGAAGATACTCTGGCTTATCCCTTCCTCCTCTTCTTCAGTCTCCCACCAGTACCTCTGATTAGGGTGGGCCAACCCTAATCATAAGCCAGTTTTGAGAGATTTGGGGAATGTAATTTTAAGAACTCAGCCATATACAATATAGAGCTGAGCAGAGGAAGGGTCTGAGATCTGAGAACAAATGGGCAAATGACTCGTATACAAGTTGTCCTGGAGCATTTATTTATTTCTCAGCCTAGAGTCAGGTGTCTAGACCAGATGGACTTTTAGGTGCTGTTTACCACTCTAGAAATTAGAGACCCCAAGAGAAGAGTCTATTCTATCAAGATTTAATCACAATTCAAGGGCAAGAAGCATGCCGCCATTCAGATAAGCATCTTGCACAAGAATGCCACTTCATGGCCAGGGTCTAGCTTCATTTGGTTGAATGCTTTTTGGCAGCAGGTCACCAGGGACTAGATTTGTGCCACTCAGAAGAGCTTGGCTGTCCCTACATCATCTCCTTTATTCAGTAACATGGTGATTGAAATTCCAAAATGGATGAAAAATTCCTTGGGTTTAAAATGACAAGTTTGAAAATGCCTGTGCCAGGATAAATAAATACACAGGAAAGTGCATAAACATAGCTTTTGCCTCTCTACTGTGGACATTGCTTTTGCAGTTGCCTGAAGAAATGCAGGTTTGCATCAGTAACTTCAGGCTTTTTACCAATCTGATTTTGCTGACAAGGAGAGCAGCCTCAGAGGAGCCTGATGCTGAGCTAGAACTGCACCCTTCACTGAGGCTCAGGAGTCAGGATGCATTTGCTTACTAAGAATTTTACTTATTTATGCAATTTTCTCCATGAAATGGTGTGACAAATGCTTCTTCCCTTCCTCCCTTCCTCTTTTCCTCCCCCCTTTCCTTTGTTCCTCCCTACCTTCATCACTTAAAAAAAGGATACTCACTATTTCGGTCATATATTGCTACACAACAAACTATACCAAACTCAATGGCTTCAAACAACAGTAATTTTTCATTTTGCTCATGCATCAGCAATTGAGGCAAGGCCTGGTGAGTCAGTTCCTCTCTGCTTCATGCTATGAGCTGGGGGCGGCTTAACTGGGGCTGGGGCTGAAGTATTCACTTCCAAGATGGTTCACTCACAGGACTGACACTTTGGTGCTGGAAGCTGATCAGGGGCTGTCTGCTGGGGGACTCAATTCTCTTCATGTGGGCTTCTTCAAAGGGTGGCTTGGACTTCCTCAGAGTTAGGGGATGGGGTTCCAAGTGGTCAAGTGGAAGCTCAAAATCTTTTTAGGACATCACAGAAGCCCAGGTCTTCATTTCTGCAGCATTCTGTTGGTAAAGCAAGTCACTAAGGCCAGCTCACATTCAAAGGCAGGAGAATAAGATTCCACCTATGAATGGGAAAAGTGGCAAAGAATTTGCAGCTTTCTTAACCTACTATCCCACCTTATGGGAGGTGGGTGTGTAGTGTGGGTAATTTCACAGTAACAGAGCAATGCTGCACATTCAGGACCCCATAGAGGGCTGAGTTATTAAGCTCAACAGCAGAATTCTGTCTGGATCAGGGAAAAGAGAGGTCTCTGTATCAATCAGGGATGGTGAATTCACATTAGGCACACCTGTGTTTGAATTCCAGCTCTGAAACTTTATAGTTGAGTAACTTTAGGCATCTGACTCAACTTATATGATCACAGTTTTCTCAATTCTAAAATGGAAATCATCTTATATAACTTTTTTGCTTTGTGAATAGTGAAGCAACCCCCTCCAAAAAAAGAGGGTGCACTTATTAAAGTGCCTGGGTTATAATGGACATTTAATAAATGGAAGCTATCTATTTCTTTGAGTGTTGAAACTGATTTTCCAGGAATCCTTTGAGATCCACTGAACTTGAGCTTATTAGAATTACTTTTGTCATCATTTTGTAGGTCATTTTTTAAAAAAGTCCAAGAACAATACATATGCAATTCAAATATTTGGAAAATATAGATAAACCATATAAAAAGAAAATAGAAATAATCTGTAATAATGCAACCCAGAGGTAGCCCTTAAAAAGCCTTTGAGGTGTGTACCTCAGGTATAAGCAATCAGCTATTTCCAGAAAATGCTGCTATCTTCATCTCAGGCCTTAATGCAGCAGTTGCTTAATCTCATGAATCTAACGGGCAGCTAGGGGTTAACTGACCTAGGCTGGACTTGGCTGTGTAGATCTGCTCTACTCCAAGGGACTCTCATTTTCCTCCTGGGAATGAAAGCCACCAGTCCAGTTATATTCTTCTCATGGAGATGGGCAGAAATGCAAGAGAATGAGTGGGAATGTGTGAGGGCACTTATGACCTAGGGTTGGGACTGGTGCACACACATTTCAGCCCCATTCTGTTGGTCAAAGCAAGGCCCATTACTAACTCCAAAGTCAATGCCAACGATGTAGATCCAGAAAGGAGTCAAGAACTAGGGCCAATAATGTCTTCTACCTTAATATGTATTTTTTTTTTTGCACAATTGGTTCAAATTACACATCCTTCTTTTTTACTACTAGCTTTTTTCACTTAATATAGTGTATAAAAATTCCTATGTAATAAAATAGCTTTCTGCACTAAAACTTTTAAGGATTGTATCCTTATTCCACTAAATGGACGTTCCACAATTTGTTCACTTGGTTTCCTCTTATTGGTCATTTGTGTTATCTCTAGACTTCCTAGATTTCCAGTATTATGAGAATTGTAGCTCTGGATTTATGCACATCCATCTCCATAATTCTATTTTGCCATGTCAAAGTTATTGGTTTTGATTTATATTGCCAACTGTCCACATTTAGAAAAGTAATACCCACTTACATGTTCCCCACTGGCAGTATATTATAGTACCTACTTCCTTGAATTCCCACCTACTTAGAGTGTAGTTGTTTATATGTATGTGTATGTAAATATTGTAAAGCAACTGTTTATTTTGCAATAAGAGTATAAGGAACACTTGAATATCTTTTATATAGATTCATCAATGCTTCCTTTTCACATTTGTCTTCACTTGTTGTATATGTATGTGTGTATAATCATTATACATGCCTGTCTTTTTCTACACATAACACTGATATTTCTAGCTCTGTCTTATTTATATAAATTTTTCCTGAATTGTATGAAACAAAATTTAGAAACACTGTGCCCCTGTACTAAATACTTGAGAATGTACAGAACATCCTCTTACCTAACCATTAACATTAATACAGTACTGTTATCTAACCTGCAGTCCATACTCATGTTTCATCAATTGTCTAATATTCTTTTAAATGATTTGTTTTTTTCCCCTCCAGGATTTAATCTTGAATCACACACTGCATTAATTGTCATGTCTCTTTGGTCTTTTTTATTTTGAAACTGTTTATTTGCCTTTCTTGACGTTGATATTTATGAAGGGTACAAGTCAGATATTTTGTAGAATGTCCCTAAAATTGGGTTTGTCTGATGTTTCTTCATGGTTGACTCAGATTATGCATTTTTTGGCAGAAAAACTGAAGGAGTAATGTTGTGATGATATTTATTTGTCCATTTTTAGAGGTATTAATTTTGGTCACTTGGTTCAGTAGATATCTGTCTGATTCTCCATTATAAGGTTACTGGTTTTCCACTGGTGCTCCCTTTGTAGGTAAATTATTTGAGACTATACAATACACTGTTTCTCATCAAACATTCAACCCCTAGATCTAGCATTTATCAATAATTTTCTAACTTTATTGTTCTTCCTACATTTATAAGTTGGCAATATTCTGTAAGGAAGACTTTCTTCTTCATTCAAATTGATTAATTGATTATTTACATTATCACAGACTCCTAGATTCTTATTTTATTGACTGGATTATCATCCATTTTTGGTGCTCAAATTGTCCTAGATGTTGCTAGTGGGAGTCTCTTCAAGCTGGCGTCCATATCTTTGTGATATGTCCCTATCATTCTTTGAACACTTTCTTCTTTCCTGATGCAACATGATGTTTCAGAGTTATCTTCTATTTTTTTCTGCTTCATCCCTGGAGTCTGCCTATTTTCCAACAAGTCCTCAATACTTTTAAAGGAGAATAGTATTTAGAAGCCAAGATCTGAATACTGTGGGTATAGAGGCCTTTTAGGTGTACAAACACTAATATTTCCATTTTTATATTTGTAAACTTCTATAATAATGAAAAATCTGGCTCCTGATATTCAGATATATGTAAAAAAGGTATTTTTGTTCTGTTTCTAAGTAAACTTTTTCTCTTTGCCTTTTACGTTTTACTTAAAAAAATTCTGATCAAGTGTTTTACACATTTTATCAATTGAAGTGTTTGCTTTTTCCTTTTCAATTTGGAATTCCTCATTATATGTTCAAAGTATTAACTTTTTTTCTGTGACATGTATAGATACCAAAATGTTTCTTCTACGTTTATCACTTGATTTAGAATTTTTATTCTGTTTTTGTTTCCCATAGTAAAACGTATCTTTTTTTCTTTCTTGTTATTTTTTTTCAGAACTCAGGTACACAGAGTTGATTAATTATAATCCCTGGTTCTAACACATAGTTTTGTTGTTCATACATGGTCTTTGTATTAGTCTGGGATCTCCAGAGAAATGAAAATAATAGGATATGTTTGTGGTTGTGTTTATGTAAATATACATACACACACATATACACACATATATATACAAATACACACACAAATATCTGTGTGTATCTTTGCATCTATCTTCATGTCTATTTATGCCTATCTATATAGCCTATATATCCATCTCTCTATATTAAGATACATATATTTCCATTTTTCTATCTATTGATCTATCTATCTATCTATCTATCTATCTATCTATCTATCTATCATCTATCTATCTATCTATCTATCTAAAATAAGAAATTGGCTCAAAAAATTATGCGGGCTGAGAAGTCCTAGGATCTGCAGCTGGTAAGCTGATGACCCAGGAGAGCTGATGATGTGGTTCAGTCTGGGTCTGAAGGTAGAACACTAATGTCTTTGCTTGAGGTCAGGCAGGCACAGGGAAAATACTTTCTTACACAAACTTTATTCAGGCCTTCAACGAATTAGATGAGGTCTACCTAACATTGAGGGTGGTGATCTTCTTTACAGCCTACTAATTCAAATGTTAATCTCGTCCAGAAACACCATCACAGACATATCCAGAAGTAATATTTAACAAAATATCTGGGCATCCCATGGCCTGGTCAAATTGACACATAAAATTAACTATCACAGCTTCCTAATTAACTCTCACAGCCTCCTTTTATTTAGTTGTTTTGCCTGTGTTTGTAATTTTGTTTAATTTAGCAATTTTAATAATGTTATTACATTATTAAATAGACATCTGTGAAGTTCCTTCCCAAGTTCAGCTAGTCTCTTCACAAGAAGCCATATATAAACATGGTTGGTCCTCCCCTTCAATCCATTCTCACCTTCTCTCTTCTGAGGTCATTATCATCCTGAATTCATTTTTATTTAGTTTTATTAAATAGAGGTGGAGTTTAGTATTACAAGATAGGTTTTAAAAATTGTGGTTTGTAGCTTCATAAAAAAGGCAGCTGGGCGCGGTGGCTCATGCCTGTAATCCCAGCACTTTGGGAGGCCGAGGCAGGTGGATCACGAGGTCAAGAGATCAAGACCACCCGGGCCAACATGGTGAAACCCCGTCTCTACTAAAAATACAGCAATTAGCTAGGCATGGTGATGCACACCTGTAGTCCCAGCTATTCGAGAGGCTGAGGCAGGAGAACTGCTTGAACTCGGGAGGTGGAGGTTGAAGTGAGCCGAGATCGCACCACTGCACTCCAGGCTGGCCGCAGAGTGAGACTCCATCACCCCAGACCCCCCAAAAAAGGGTATGCAATTCGTTAAAAAGCAACTAGAATTAATTTGTAATGTACATACAAATAACATATACAAAACATTATGTATGCAGTTCAATGAATTTTTACTTACATAAAACCCATATAACTACTTCTGATAAAAAAATATATAACTTTCCCAGTAACTTAAAGAACTTGTGAGCAATCTTTGGTAGTCTTTTCATTTAATGTAATTTTGCTAAAATTTATCACACGGTTACTTGTAACATCATTGTGCTTAATTCATTTTGACAGATGCGTGATATATAATATATAAATGTAGCCTTTTTGTTTGTTTGTTTTGGAGATGGAGTCTCACTTTGTCACCCAGGCTGGAGTGCATTGGTGTAATCTCAGTTCACTGCAACCTCTGTCTCCTGGGTTCATATGATTCTCCTGCCTCAGCCTCCATAGTATCTAGGATGACATGTGTGCACCACCACACCCAGCTAATTTTTTTTGTAGTTTTTTTGTAGTTTTAGTAGAGATGGAGTTTCACTGTGTTGGCCAGTCTGGTCTCTAAGTCTTGACCTCAAATGATTTGCCTTCCTTGGTCTCCCAAAGTGCTGGGAAAACAGGTATAATGCCACTGCACCTGGCTAAATATACCATTTTTACATATTATATATCATGCGTCTGTCATTTGTGAATATCTATTAATGGATATTTGAGTGGTTTCTAGGGTTTTGCTACTGTAAACATTGTAGCTCTAAACATTCCTGGCTATGTGTCTTGATATATGTGTATTATTGCATCCAGGAGTAGAGTTGCTAGCTCATAGACAATAAAAATGTTTACTATTAGAAGACACTACTCAATTATTTTCCAAAGTGGTAATACCATGTCATGCTCCACCAGCAGTGTGTAAGAAATTCTGTAGACCTAAATCCTCTCCATAATTTAGTATTGTAAACTTTCAATTTTTGCCAGTTGAGGGTGTGTAAAATTGTAGATCATAGTTGTCCTGAATTGTATTTTCCTGCTTACTAACACTGTTTAACAATTTGCAAGGGTTTATCTTTTTCTCTTTCTTATTTTTTCTTCTTGTTCAGATCTCAGGTACGCAGAATTGATTAATCATGATCCTTGGTTCTAACACACTGTTTTGTTGTTTATGCATTAGTCTGGGTTCTCCAGAGTAACAGAAACACTCAGTCTTTTAGGAAATACCTGTTCATGTCTTTTGCCCATTTTTAATTGGGTTATTCATGATTTTATTTTTGATTTCTAAGATAGCCTTGGATGTTTCATGAAATAAATTCTATCAGTCTTTGCCTTCATGCTTTCTGCCTTTGCTTGCTAATTTAGCAACATCTCTCCAACCTACAATTATTTAAATATTAATTTGTTTTTTTCTTCTAGTGCCTCCTGGTTTTCTCTCTGCTGTTTCCATTGCTAGCAAGCCCCACCTAAGCCACATTCCTGAGCTGAAGGTTTGTGTCTAGGATGTGGGACTTTGCATGCATAATCAGGTATCTAGGCCTCTCTTGGTCTCCACCCTGGCCCCTTTGAGGCTCCACCCAAGCTTGGCTGTGTCCTGGCCCAGGGAACTGCCTGGAGCTACCTGGTCTATTTCCAGTAGATCTGAGTCATTTTCCTTTCCAAGAAATTAAGGAGTATAACATTTACTGGATACTCTGGAAGATTCAGCTAAACTACTTTTACAAATGAAGACACTGAGGTTCTGAGAGGTGATGTAATTTGCCCAAGATTTCACAGCCAGACATATGAGAAAGGCGTGAAGATACTGAATGTTTCCTTTGGACAAATGGATTCAAATTTGAAAACTTTACAGTGGATTCAGTGAACATGCACTAAATTCTTTTTTTGCCTCCAAATCCCAGAATATGATGAAAGGAAGTCCATGTAGCAGTTCAATTGGTCTCCCAGCTCTTATCCAAGCACCCTGTACTCCACTCTTCCTATAATATACAGATGAAAACTTTTATTGAATCCAGCCCATATCTCTTTGCTGCTTCAAATGCTTCAATTGCACTTACATTTAAATCTAAACTCTTTATAATGTCCTATATGTTTAGTACTTGAATGCCTCTCTAACTTTATTTCCCACACTCATTCTTGCTCAGCCTCTCTAGCCATACTGACCTTGTTTATGTTCTTTGCATGTGCTCAGTTCTTTTATACCTTAAGGTCTTTGCCTCTGCTGTTTCCTTTGCTGGGAATGCTTCTCTCCTGGACCTTTGCTTAACCAACTTCTTGTTATCCTTTAATTGATGTATTGGCTTATATGTCACCTCTTTAGAGAACTCTCTCCTGTTCCTCCTAAATACTACATCCCTCGCCCTTTACAGTGCATCACAACACTTTGTTTCACTTCTTACTAGAACTTTTAAAATCTGTAATTATGTTGTTTATGTGTTTCTTATTACAGCTCTGCCCCATTTCTCCAATGGATTGCATACTCTAAAAGTTTGTCTCATTCATCTGTATCCCCAGGGGCTGAGCCAGTGCTGGCACATCGCTCAGTCAATATTTGTTGAGCCAGTGAGTGAGTCCAGTAGCTACTCAATAATTAGTGGTTTCCATTTCCTTCTCTCCTCTATGCAGCGCTGCCATACACACATACTGGCACACATAACCTGAAGGAACTTGAATAGGACAATGGAAATAACAGCTCAGTGGTTATATCTAGTATGTATCAGAAAAACTGGCTAAGCCGGTTGAGCTTCCCACTGTTTTATGGTTTGCTTTGTTTAATTTCATGAGGATTTTGGCCTCTGTTGCTTCTTCTGTTATGGGTCTACATATTCATGGAGAAGAGGAGTTTATATTAATGACGATATTATAATACCTAATCTTAATAAGCATGAACAAGCTACTACCAAAAAGATACCTATTAGTATATATAATAGGAAAATGATTTTTTTTGTTTGTTTTCAGGAAAGAGATTCCAATACATTTTGAAAGTGAGGAGGAACCAAATAGGTACACTTTTCAAGTACTTTTTGGTTATGGTGCCCTTTCTGAATACTTGGTCCTCGATGAAATGACAGAAGGTATAGTGAGGGGAGAGTTCTCATGTTTCCCATGTGCTGAATGAGGAAACAGATTGAAAATTGTTAATCTCCAGGAAATGTCCTAAGCAAAACTGGGATTTGCTATGCTAATTTGTATTCAGGAATGTCTTTTCAATAATAACCCCATTCTACCTTCTAGTCTGGCTGGAAGTTCCAGAGGTAAGGGGCTGCTTTGCAAAGCCCTTTTCTTCTTAGAAATCAGGAGCAAGCAAACCTAGATCTTTCTCTTGGTGATAGTTGGAAAAATTTCATGCTCCAAAGAATGGGCTGTGGTTGATACTTATAAATAATTAGCCAATTTTATTACATTTGAAGGAAGAAAGCAGTTACCTTATCTCTCTGTCCCTCCCTTCTTTGGCTTCTCCCTCCCTTCCCTCTTTTTTCTCTCTTTCCTTCCACCAGCTATGTGCTAGGTGCCGTGGTGTGGGTAAGAGATAACATAGGAAATGTCCTGCCTCTTAGGTGTTCATGAATTTGTGGTAGAAAAAAGCAAGTTAAACACTGTAGTGCAAGATGATAAAAATTATGGAAGGACATGCACAGATTTCTAGAAACACAAACAGTGATGTGCTAATAAATATTTAACTGGCTGTAGGTGGGAGAGATCTTGATTTGTAGCATCTGCTGATTCCCATGGTGTAGATGCTTCCACCCTGGTGGATTTCAAGCTACTAACCTGACGGGGCTGCACATGGAGCTGGGAAGAGGTGTGCATACCCTGCTCTCTAGTTTATGGGGGCTGGCTTAGCACATCCCTGAGAAGGGTACCTCACAGGGCTCATTTAGGAGTGGGGTTGTAATGTCAGGGGCTTTTCCAGGAAGAGATGACACCTGAGTTGCATTTGCTTATTTGGAAATGGAGAGGGTAATAAAGGGAAAGTTATAACTCTTTTTCTGCTGTGTACACTGAAGAAAATGTAGAAAATGCAGATAAACCAAATGAAGAAAATAACATCTTCTATAATTTAAAAACTGAGAGATGAACACTTAACTTTTTGTTATTATTATTCCTTGCATCTTTTTCTTATTTTTTCTTTGTGGATTGGGGTTTTACTATTTGAAAGTGGGTTTTTCTATCCAAGTTAATCTGTTGTCTGATACAAGTAGTGTGATATTATTTACTTTTTAATTTTATTTTAACTGATAATTCAGTTTCAAAAATTTTGAGGACTGTTTAAGTTTTGATTCTGATTAAAGAATCTTTTTTTCAGATATTTTACAGATATATCTAAAATTATAACTCTTATGTTCACTCTTCTATCACCTTGATTAAAAATTTATTTTAACATGTCCTTACCTTTTCCTTGGTTTTCTTGCTTTTTGTGGGGTGTTTTTAATACCTTTATATTCTTTATTATTATTATTGTTTTATAATTTATGTATCTAGCATTAAACTCAGCTCTTCCTGCTTAAGAATTTTATCATACTTTTTACTTTCTTCTCTACCATTTTCCTCTTCCACGTTGCAGTATTTTAACAGGTTCTGTAATTTTAGATACAAAATATTGGTATATAATTAGCATTGCTGCTGTTATTTTGTTGTTATTTACTTTAAATAGTGACTTTCTCCAAAATATTGACTCTGGCACATGATTTTATTACAAAGATTAAAATAACGATTTAATCTTACCTGTATTTTAATTGATTTCAGTTCTCCCTAGCGGACTTTTTTCATCAATTTTTAGTTCTGGTTTTAGCTTCATCTTTCAACTGGGTGGAGTGCAAATTCTTGTATTTCCAAAAGGAAGACACCAGTGATCTATTAGAGAATCCCTTGAATGTTTGAAATGAAATGTGGTTTTGTTAACATGCCTCACAAATGGAAATTTAACTGATTGAAGGTAAAAAACCTAACTCAGTCAAGTGTCATAAAAGACATAACTGATGACTAGAAGCCTTGACACTTTACTATGAGTGTGACTCTTTTTTATTTTTTTTGAGACAGAGTCTCTCTCTGTCACCCAGGCTGGAGTGCAGTGGCACGATCATGGCTTACTGCAACCTCTGCCTTCTGGGTTCAAGTGATTCTCCTGCGTCAGCCTTCTGAGTAGCTGGGACTACAGCTGTGTGCCACCACGCCGGCTAATTTTTTGTATTTTTCAGTAGAGACGGGGTTTCATCGTGTTAGCCAGGATTGTCTCCATCTCCTCACCTCGTGATCTGCCTGGCTCGGCCTCCCAAAGTGCTGGGATTATAGGCATGAGCCACCACGCCCGGCCTATGAGTTTGACTCTTAAATCGCAATTCCCATTTTCTATTTGTGCCAATGTGTTTTTGAGCCCAGACATGGATCTCTATATCCCTCCTTGCTACAGTGCATCATCATATGCTGTCTTGCATGCCACAGGGTTACAGGTCACAAGTCCATCCTAGCCCAGGTCCAGGCACTGCTGGCTCTGGGCTTGGGATGATCACTGGGCAAAATCAGGGCCACCTGATTCTGTGCACAAGCCAGAAGAGGAAGCTGGTAGTGCAATGACAGGTGGACTCCTCAGGTGCCAACCCCTGGAGAGTTTCTAGCCCATCTTCTTAGCACCCCTGATGTCTGCCAATATCCTTGAGGGCTTTTCCTGGTTATGCCTTCTTCTGGGCTCTCTGAGAAGATGGCAAGCCTATCACCAAAACATACATGTGGCGGGTAACTTCTCTGGTTGCTATCATTAACTCCACATAGCTTCATGTCAATAATCCTTCAGGCCTTGTGTGTTGAACCCACTCTTTAAGTAATGATTTGCCATGCCATTCTCCTGGGTCCTTCTCGGCAGAGTGTGAGTTGCTTTGCATTGATGACCTCATGCATACATCCCAGTATCTCATTATTCCCATGTGCAGATGAGGAAACAGGATGAGAGAGGTCAGGGAACTTGCTCAGGGCCCCTTAACCAGTAAGCATCAGAGCACACATCAGAACACAGCACTCTGGCTCATTTTCTGTGGTCTCTCCCCTGCTCTGTACTGCCTTTTTCCTCATGAAGGGCCTCTGACTGCAGAGTTTCCCGAGGTTCCTCTTGGGTCCCCAGGCTGCCTCTAGCCTCTCTGAGATCTGCACTTCTCTGCTTTTTACAGGCAATCTGAGGGGGTGCAGGCTTTTTGGGTTTCCAGCAGCTCAGCTCTATGGGTTCTCCCTTTACTTCCCTCCCATTGAGGATGGAGCAGGGAAGGAGGCTGCATGGGCTCACCCTGGGTTTCAGCCTCAGGCTGCAAGCAAACCCACCCTTACCCCATGGGTCCCAGAGCTCACCTCCCACCAGGTTTTATTACCTTGCAAAGAAGGATTGAGGAACTGTTTATGGGCCTGGGAGGAGCAGTAAAAGTTTGCAAGCATTTCTGTCTCTTACTTAATAAACCTTATTGTGCCCTTCATGTACCCATTCACCTAAAAAAAACACACACACAGAAAAATGGGGTGGGGTGGAGGTGAGGTTCAGGCATTGTCATGAAGCTAAAAATGTCATGAATTCCACATGAAACTTGACCCAAACTAGGGGGTTCATTAACAGGAGGAGAGTGTGTTGCAGGAAGGCCTCACTGTGTGCTTCCCAAAGGCCTGGGATTCTGAAGAGGGGCCTCAGAGGCTTGCTGTGTGCTCCAATGATGCTGCACTTCCCAAACTCCTGGGCCTGCTCGGAAAGTTCCCAAGTTCTCTGAGGTTTGGAAAGATGAGATGGTGGGCAGTACAAGGTAAGGAGAGCAAGCTAGCCTTTGCCCAAATAGCAGAAAGTGCCTAGAGAGTCAGGCTAGATGACAAAATATCTGCTGTGGGCCTGAGGGATTGAAACCTTGGTTCTTGGCTTGAGAAGTTCACATTTCACGTAGAGTAGACTTATATAGATGTCATAATACCAGTTACACTTTTTGAGCAGTTCTCAGCTCAGACATGATTCTAAACTCTACATGTGTCCACAAAATCCTTTCAAAGTAAGTACTATTATTGTCCCCATCTGAAAGATGGAGAAGAAGCAGGTATTCAGAGAGGTGAAGTAACTTACCCAAAGTTACACAGCTAGTAAGGATAGAGCTGGTATTCAAGTGAAAAAAGTTGGCTTTCAGAGCCTGCGATGTGGAGGACTCTATGGTATAGTGTTTCCTGGTCAGAAACTGGCATAGGACCCCAAGGCACTGACCTTGGCTTGGTGGAACCAGGATTATGGACTAGGGAATTCAGATAACATGGAGAAAGCAAAGAGGGAAAGTAAACCAGCAACAACTAAGCACCTCTGTGTGTCAGGTAGTTATATGTATAGAGCCCCTTCAATATTCACAAGGTTCTTTGAGATACAGACTATAATGCTCTTTGTGCCGGTAAGGAAGACAAGCTCGAGGAGATTAAAGTCTCTTGTTTGTAAATGACAACGGGGCGGCCTGACCTCAAAAACATCAACATCAGGTTGTCTTCGAGGAAGAAGTAATTTGTACTTATCATGGATGGGGAAACAATTGAATTCATTCATTTCATACATTAATTCATTCAATACTTGTTGCGAACCTTTCCTCTCATGTATCTTCCTGGGAAGCTAAAGTGTTCAAAACCCTAAAGCTACAAAGATATACAAAATTGAGATTGTCTTCGACCATGTGGATTCTGGTCCTCAATCCTGAAAAGCTCCAGCACATGCCCTTTGAGGATTCCTGAACAAGCTGTGGTTTCCCATGCCTCTGACAGCCACAACACCCCTCCTTGCTCTTGCTTTAGGCATTATTAGACTCTGAAACATGAGCTGACCTTCCTCAAAAACCATGAGGTCATTTGTGTGCTTGTATGGAAATGTGAGTGGGAGAATTGTCTTGTGTATGGAAGAATTTTTCTTGGTAACCTCCCTTAAACTGTCACATGCACTGAGAAAGTATGAGAGAAACTCAAATCATTTACTTGGAGAAGATTGGGGGTCATTCGTGAAGGATGATGAGCCCTGTGGAAGGCTGGGGTTGTAGATGGAAGGGGAGGTATTTCAGGGACAGGGCGGCCAGTGGGAATACCTGTTTTGTATCTCTCTGACCCCTTGCACCTAATAGCCTTGCTGGAGGTAAGTTGTCTGCTCCTGTTATGGTTTCAAACCTGCACTGACTCCTGGAGGATGTATGTTAACATCTGCTCCCAATAGTCATGAAACAGGCTCCATGTTTTTGGAAAACAAATGGCTAAGGTCTTATTTTTTTCATTATTGGAGAGAGTAGGAGAAGTGGGAAAGAAATTAAGATTAAAGTTATTAATAGGCTAGGATGACTAGCTCTTCAAGAGACCCATGAATCTGAAAAAAAAAAAAGAAAGAAAAAAGAAAAAACAACAACAAAAACAAGATTCACATACCACTCCTGAAGCTCATGTTAGAATTTATACTGGGGCATAAAACGATCTTAGGTGGAGTTGAATTGACATGTTTTCTTTGGGTTTACAGCAGCTACATTTTCATAACCCAGATCAGGGTTTTATTTTTTTCTTACTAAGAATGTTTTTCTGCCTTACAGATTTGTCTTACAAGGAAAAGTTAAGGGAAAGAATGCTAAAATGTGGGACAACCAACTGGTTGTTGAATATATGACCTTGGCTCCTTAAATGATAGGGCATACTATTCTTGCCCTTCTCCCTTGTATTTTTGGTGCAGCCCAGGAGATGTCATTTTGCTTTTCTCTCCCATAATTCCATTTTGAATTTTTTTCTAGTCTTTAAGAAATGGAAAATTTAATCAGGTTTGAAGAGTAAATCCAGAAGAGTCTAAGAGACACAGTGTTCAGTAGTGACAAAGAACACAAGCTCAGGAATCAGACTGTCTGAGTCTGAATTTTGGTTCTTTTTAGTTACATGGCATTAAGCAAGTGAGTTAAACTTTCTGAGCCTCAGTTCCCCCATATGTAAAGTGGGAGTAATTCTAGAAACCTCTTAGAAACATTTCCCAATGCAGAAAGTGGTGCCCCGACTTGCATACTTCATGATGGACATGAGTTGCCTGCTTTGTGAAAACTCTTTTTCTTTTTTTTTGAGACAGAGTCTCGCTCTTTCGCCTAGGCCGGAGTGCAGTGGCGCTATCTTGGCTCACTGCAAGCTCCGCCTCCCGGGTTCACGCCATTCTCCTGCCTCAGCCTCCAGAGTAGCTGGGACTACAGGCGCCCGCAACCACGCCCAGCTAATTTTTTGTATTTTTAGTAGAGACAGGGTTTCACCGTGTTAGCCAGGGTGGTCTCCATCTCCTGACCTCGTGATCCGCCTGCCTCAGCCTCCCAAAGTGCTGGGATTACAGGCGTGAGACACCGCGCCCGGCCTGTGAAAAGTCTTGGTCAAGGTTCTGTTGAACGTTAGAACTAAGACTTTGGAATCTCAGACCCAGAAGTAACTTTGAGGGCGCTTGGCCATCTCTCTTATTTTGAAAACAAAAACAGGCTGAGCCTGTGCTCTTGAGAAAACAGAGCCTGAAGCAAGAACTGAGGGTCTTACCCGTTTGACTTGGAAGGTGCAGATCAGAACAAGGAGAAGTTAAGGAAAGGAAAGCAGGGCAAGGAATCCTGGGAAGCAGTGGGAAGTGAGGTGTCCTCATGGGTGCTCCTTCACAATAGACCAAGTCACCTCAGAGGAAGAACCTGGGTGGACTGGCTGCAGAAGAAATGGAGTAGTCTGCAGGGCAGGAAAGAGGAAATATTATCTGCTTGGCTCCCTTCCATCTCCTTTTTCCCATTAGTCAAGACTCAGCCCACGAACAGTTAATTCCCTGATTTCTGGGACATGTCACCTGACCTTTTGGTGTTTGTTTTGTTTGCCAGATGCCACCAAGGCAGATTGGTGTTCCTGCTAAGTCTGGAAGTGGAGGAGGAGCCAGAACTCTGGGTATGTGGCTTGTTGGCCCAGGCCCAGGGCTCAGCATTCCCAGGGAAAGTGGCTGGCCCACCCATCAGTGACAGCACAATTTGGGAGGCAGGAGCCACTGGGGAAAGATTCTGGGGAGGCATTTAAGATTTGCAGTGGATGTTCTCAGAGAGGGGAAGGAATTTGTCTTAGCTGTATAGTAAGTCATAATACAGAATAGAACCCAAATTTCTGCTGTACAAGACTTTACGGAGTGATGGCCAGTTAATCCTTGTCAACATAGGCCCTCCAGATAAAACCAAGTCCCAGATGATGTAGGAGGCCCCAATATACGTGTACAGTTACATTTCTGGCCGCCCCTAGGAGACAGCCTTATTCCATCTCAGCGTTTTCTTGCAAGAACATGCCGTTCTCATTTCTCTATGTTTTTGCATAGAGTGCCTCCAGTGCCCTTCTTTCTTATTGTAGATTCTAGTTTATTTTTTCCCTCATAAGACTCAAGCTCAAATGTGATATCCTCTGTGAAGCTTTCAGTTTTCCTGTATTCTTGAAGCCCTGGATATGCATCTATTCTTTTATTGATTATGCCTTAGTTGTTTGGGTTCTGTGAGATCTTTGACAGCTGTTCTCTTTGTGTTCTTATTCCTCAGTGCCCAATACAGTGCCTGATGCTTCAGAGAGGTTTAGTTGAGGAGAGAAAAAAAAAAATTACATGTTAGGTAGAAAAGATTTGAATTAAGAATGGGCTTCTAGGGCCATAGAAATGCTCATATTTAAAAGGAAGGAAGCCAGAGAAGAGACTTTATGCTGACAAAATGATGCAGAATGTAGGGAATAAGCATTTAGTGAGGAGAACGCTCACCTGGCTTTCTGGCTATATTCTAGAGGGCCAAGCATTCCAAAGGAGCTGTTAGCATAGCCAGCCATGTTTAGAATCAAGGAACCTCATCAGTATCTCAGTCCTTCCTATTAATTTCTAGGCTTTTTAATGAATTTGTTTTTCCTCATTGAAACCCCATAGCAATAAATAGCCTGTATGTAAATATGACCAGAATGCCGGGTTGATAAGAATATGCTGTGGACATGTTGTAGTATTATTAATGATCTTATCATCAATGAAATTGCAATTTTTTTTAAAGAGAAAGCCTTAAACTTAGCTCGTGCATGTGTCTGAGATCATCTTGTTTGCCTTAGAAAAGTTGCTGATTCTAAAGATTTTTTTTCTTTCTTTGTGTTGCAACTTGAGCTTCTTTTGATGTTTGCCTGTTTGGATATTACTTAAATAATTAAAGCAGCTATTTTTGACCTACTTTGCATATAGAAAGTTTAATTTTTATCATTGAATTAGAAAATTATTTGGTCCTACCGTATTAAATTGGGAAAAGATAGATATGTAGATAAGTAGATAGATAGAGATTGATTCTGGATTATTTTATTAAAAATATGGATAGTGTAAAATCAAGATGGACACTCAGCCCCACTGTGATTCTCTGTAGCCTCCAGGTGCTGACTTCCCACTAACTTCAAAGGGAATTGAGGAGGAAGAAAGCACACTGTGTTGGGAATGTACCCCAGGTCTTTGATACCTGGTGAAAAGTAGGTTGCAATGTCCATGTAATTTATTTGTATTTAAGGACACTATGCAAAAGTTCATTTGTCTTCATGGGCAGCCCCCAGGGCCAGTTCTGTGAGTGAAGAAGCATGGCCACAACCACAAGCCACTTTTGAGTCTTGGTTCTATCATTTAGCAGCTGGGCAAGTCACTTAACCAGTCTGAGCCTCTGTTTTCATATTTGTAACATAGAGATTATAAAATTGAACTTTCAGAGCTGTTTTAAACATTAAAAATAAAGTTTTAAAGTACCTAACACATAATAGATGCTCAGTAAGTGGTATTTAATATCACTATAATTATTATGCATGAGTGGGAACTCTTGTCTTCCCATCTGAGATCCACAAAGGTCTTTCTCTTCAACCTACTCATGAAATCCAAGCTTTTCCAGTCAGCATCTCAGCCCAGCTGTCCTGTGCCATAGCAGCCTGGAAGGGACCCATGTGACCATGATTCCAATGTCACTAGCAAAATGGGTCTCCTCAAAGTGTAAGAGATCTTTTATCACTGATCTTACCCTTCTCTTACTAATTTTCAAAAAATATAGCCTGCCTCTCTCAACCTACTTGTAGCTCTCTTAACCTTAAGACATTACTGGAATATGTTTAAAACAAGCAACCATGTACTGCAAACATTCCCTTTCATCACCCAGAATGGAACCCAGGAAATGTCACTCTAGCTTTTATGTTTGGAGAAGAGGCCCTCTACCCATTCAAGAAGGAGTGATCTTCATCCTCACTATCTGTTTTCAGGTTGTGTTTCTTTTGTGTAGTGGACTAGACACTTATCCTGAAGTCGTCTTTAGTTTTCCTCCCCAAATGAAATTTTAGGCAGCCTATCCTGCTAGGCTATGCTGTTCCAGATGTGAGCAATACACTCCCATTATTATTCGTGCATTTATTCAACAACCTGCTATTGAGAATCTACTCAATGCCAGGCACAGCTCTAGGACCCAAAGGCATCAATGAAAGAAAGAAAATAATGAAAGGGAATAGAAAACACATTATTCCTACCCTCAGGCAGATATTAATCAAAGATATAACATTACAATTAAGTTAAAGTGCTATGGAGAAGTTATATGTGGTGGCATTAAAGTAAATAATAAGGGGAATTGACTCAGTCCAGGAAGGTAAAGAAGGCTTGTCTAAGGCAATGATCCCTAGGCTTCTGTCTGGAAGATGAGTGCATTAACTGGATGAAACAAAGTCAAGGAAAGAAGTGAGAGATTATTTCAGGTAGATGGCATGCATGTTCAAATGCCCAATGTAAGAAGGTATATGGTATGTGCAATTGAATTCTCCAGAGAATGAGGAGAAGACGCAGGAGCCAAGCAGGCAGCATCCAGATTATGGAAGAATTTGTAGGACTGCTTAAGGATTTCAGTCTTCTGCCCAATAGCAATGAGAAGCCACTGAAGTGATACAACTGGTTGGAAGAGAATATGATCAAATTGGGACTTTCCGAAAGATGTTATTGGGTCCCTTGTTAATTAGACATCAACCATCTGTACAGATATACTTCCAAGACCAGCCTCTCAGCTGCCTCTGAGACAGGGAACCAGGAGGAAGCATGAGTCAGGGGCTCCCTATAATTGGATGCCTCTAACCTCTGCTGCCCTGTTGGTGATGACTTGAGTGCACCATGATTTCATTACTGTCTTTGGTCTTGGCTTTTCATGCCAAGGAGCTTTCAGCATATCCAGTTTCCCTTTACCAGGAGGGCAAGAAAATCAACATCCTTGATACTAGCATCAAAGGGATCCAAATACTGAGTTTTGGCCTCATTAAACATCGAAGTCATTGGTGAGTTAGTCCCTATTAAAAACTTTGATAATTTTGAATTTTTTTCTCCCTTATATTTATTGGCAGTAAAACAACTTTCTAATAACTAAACCATAAGGTGCATGAAAAATAGGAATCTCTTCTTATACCATTTTATCTTCATCCTGCTGCACAGTAGTTGCTCAATAAATATTTGTTATATACACACGTATATTGAATTAGCTTTTAATACATAATCCTAGTTTATAAATAATTTAGACTTTTTCCCAATATTTTCTTATCAAAAATATATGAGTCAAACTCTTAATTAGCCACGTGGATCATCCTGGGGTGTACGCTTTTGGACACAAGGGATACACACAGCATTATATAGATAAGCATGTGTATATTTGAAGCAGTAACCCTACAACTTGGCTGGGACCAATTTTCTCCAGACAGAGATAAAGATGCAACACACTTTAAAGAGAGGAAAGAAGAAAAGAACAAAATTTCAGGAATCATAAATGAACTGGATGTGCACATTTTTAAATTATTTAAAGCTTTGTGCTGGCTTGAAAAATGAAAGTATGGCTAGGCGCAGTGGCTCACACCTGTAATCCCAGCACCTTGGGAGGCCGTGGCATGCAGATCACGAGGTCAGGAGTTCGAGACTGTTCTGGCTAACATGGTGAAACCCCATCTCTACTTAAAATACAAAAACTTAGCTGGGCGTGGTGGCACCTGTAGTCCCAGCTACTCGGGAGGCTGAGGCAGGAGAATCACTTGAACCCGGGAGACGGAGATTGCAGTGGGCTGAGATTGTGCCACTGCACTCCAGCCTGGGTGACAGAATGAGACTCCATCTCAAATTAGAAAAAAGAAGAAGAAAAAAAAGAAAGAAAAAGGAAAGTATATGCGTCATTAAAGCTTTCAGCTGATTTGATATAAGAAAGTATATGTAGTATCCCTGACAGTGATCCTGGGGAAACTCAATCTTAGATAAAGAAGAAACCCCTAAAAGGAAGGACTTGAATTTATTAGAGTGAGGGGACATATCATTCAGGAAAGAGATTTCAAACTTTTTTGACTGAAATAATTAGTAAGACATATATTTTACATTGTGACTTATTATAGATATATTATGTGTGTATATATGTGTGTGTATAGGTAGATAAGTGGATAGATAGATAAATAGATGGATGGATAGATGGATGGATGGATGGATGGATGAATGGGTGGATAGATGAGTAAATGGATGAATGGACAGACCAACAGGTGAATGCATGGAATAACAGACAGACAGACACATAGATAGATACAGAAGTATAACAAAACAGATACAGAAGTATCTGTATCTGTTGAGAAATAAGAAAAATAAGAGCACTTTTTATAAATTATGTTTACATCAAGAAAACATTTATATCCTGATATCAAAGCAAAATGTGCATTTGCTATGTGCAATGCATTTTGATATTTTGTATTCTCTTCTATTTCATTTTTTGAAATTTTTGATTAATCTCAACTTACTATCACAATACTAGATAGCATTCCACAATTTATAAAACATTAAATTAAGGTATAGATATGGCTTAATGCAATAGAGATTCTACTTAGAGTAGTGAAGGACAATTTGCTGGGAATGGGTGTGAGTATGAGGGGAATGTGTGGATAGTGAGTTTGAATTCATGCAATTGAAAGATCCTTTAGGCCTTGCAGAGATCTGAAGAGGAAGTTATCTGGGTTCAGGGACTGCTAGCTGCTGTCTACAACAGGAAGACATTTGTTGAGAGGGTAAGATGGGGCTTCAGAGTAAGATAGGATGAGTTAGGGTTAGGGACCTAGCCTATAACCCGTAGAGATATGGGTCCAGGCTGAGGTCCTCAAGGTCTCTTTTGTCTTGAGAGAAAACTGGTCCTTTCAGTGTGGTGGAACCCAAGTCCATCAAGCCAGTGTGGTCTCTGTACTAGTTAAGGTATTGCTAGCTTCCATGACGGAGAAAACCCAAAACCTCACTGATGTGACATAAAAGAAATATATTTCTTACTCGCATAAAGTCTAGTTGGTGGCAGAAGGTGGGCTTCTCATGGGTAATTAGGTCATTTGGGCATTGACACTAGCCATTATATTGAAAGAGGGAGAGAGCTGAGGGCAGTGTGTGAGTTTCCAATAGGCCTGAAAGTAGAACAGATTATTTCTGTCTACATTCCACAACTTTGTGCCACAGATGGGTACAAAGGAGCCTGAGAAATGTAGTCCCTTAGCTGGTTAAGAGCTCTTCAGCTGTCATTTATTGGTACAGAAGGGGAACAGGAGTCTTTGGCTGACCATTGATCTCTCCCACCCCAGCTACCTGACAGTGCTGTGGTTGTGAGTCTGGCTGAGGCCAAAAAACCTCAGGGCTTAGAAATAAGAACACTGTTCACACATTATGCTTACATCAAGAAAATATTTATATCCTGATGTCTTAGTCACCCCTTTCCAAACTAGGCTCTCTTTTAGCATGACTTTTCCTTTCAAAGTTGACCTTGGTGCCCATTTTCATCTGACAAATAAGTTTGGATGGGAGTCAGAAGAAGTGAGGGGCAGAATGCTTTGTTCAGTCTTTCATCACTTGGGAAGATCTGGGTCTTCTATCCCCTTGTCTCTTTAGGCTCATTACAGGAGTCAGAGATAATATAACACATTGATTTAAAGTACTGAACTTGGAGTGATGCAGACTTTGGGCAACTACTATAGCTTTCTTGAGCCTTGATTTCCTCATCTTTGAGATAAGGATACTTGTATCTATTTCCTCCTAGGTTGACATGTGGATTAAATGAGATTATATATGCAAAGTACTTAGTGTAGTACTGTATTAGCCCATTTTCACACTGCTATGAAGAAATATCCAAGACTGGGTAATTTATAAAGGAAAGAGGTTTAATTGACTCACAGTTTTGGATGGCTGGGGAGGCCTCAGGAAACTTACAGTCATGGTGGAAGGAGAAGCAAGCATGTCCTTCTTCACAAGGTGGCAGGAAAGAGAAGTGCAGATTAAAGAGGGACAAGGTCCTTATAACACCATCAGATCTCACGACAACTCACTTTCTATCGTGAGAACAGCATGGGGGAACTGCCCCCATGCTCCAAGTACCTCCCACTAGGTTCCTCCCCAGACACATAGGAATTACAATTTGGATTACAATTCAAGATGAGATTTGTATGGTGACAAAGAGCCAGACCATATCAAGTACCTAACTCATTACTATCCTATAACTATGATTATTACTGGTATTCTTATTGGCCACTTGACACCAACACAAGTGGGGGGCCTTATATCACTTAAGAAGAGGAAATATATAGAAAAAAGTGGCCTGGAGAGAAACTTGCTCCCTGAATTTCCAATATATGTCCAAACTGATGACTAGGGTGAGAAAAATCTATTCTGGCTTTTGCATACTGACTCAGATAAAAAACAAAGCTCATATTATTAAAAAGTCAAAAACAAAAGATACTGGTAGGGCTGCAGAGAAAAGGGAATGCTTATACACTGTTGGTGGGAATATAAATTAGTTCAGCCACTAGGAAAAGCAGTTTGGAGATTTCTCAAAGAACTTAAAACAGAGACACTATTCAATCCAGTAATCTAATTAGTGGGTATATATGCAAAAGAAAACAAATCGTTCTACCAAATAGACACATGCACTCACATGTTTACTGTAACACTAGTCACAACAGCAAAGAGATGGAATCTACCTAGGTGCCCATCCATGGTGGATTGGATAAATAAAATGTGGTACATATATACCATGGAATATTACACAGCCACAAAAAAGAATAAAGTCATGTCCTTTGTAGCAACATGGATGGTGCTGGAGGTCACTATCCTAAGTGAATTAACACAAGAACAGAAAACCAAATACCACATGTTCTCACTTGTAAGTGGGAGGTAAACATTGGGTACACATGGACCTAAAGATAGTAACGGTAGACACCAGGGACAACTAGAGGGGGCAGTCAGGGAGGGGAGCAAGGAATGAAAATCTAACTACTGGGTATTGTGCTCAATATGTGGATGACAGGATCAGTCATATCCCTAACCTCATCATCATTACAATATACTCGGGTAATAAACCTACACATGTACCCGCTGAATCTAAAATAAAAGTTAAAGTTATTTTTAAAAAAAACTAAAAATGTCTGGTACACCTGAGTAATCCTCTTGGTGAGAGCTTCAGCCAGAAACCAGGCTCCTTCAATCCTAAGACTGACCCATGGATATGGATGGGGCACTGGGGCATTCCTGTTCTGGGAGCAAAGGAGGTGTTTTTTGGTGAAGATATTTGTGAAACTGAACCCTTCTGGTGGGGCTGAAGTCTCAGCTCACTGAGAAGTAAGCCATGCAAGCCAGAGGGCTCAGAGGTGGGTAGCCCAGACAAGACAAGGAGCTCTTTTCCTTGATTGACATTTATTTCACTCCATTGGTTTGTCTCCCTCTTACATAGTGTCACTGTCACTAGAGTTGGGGATGGACAAAGGATTCCCGGTTGGTCTTAAAGCCAGCACAGTGGGAGGTGGGCTGTTGGATGGCTAAGACAGATTAGAGTAAGAGTGTCTGGTGGATGGTGATGATGAGAGATCTCACCTCCAAAGCCAGGTCCTACCTGCACAGCATCTTTGGTTTGACATAGCTTTGTCAAGCAGAGCCCGAGAAATAAGAGGCTCTCAGTTTCCACTAGACCAGGCCACCCTAGTCATTGGCAAGTCAAAACTCTGGTCCTGATGTTCATTCTTCAACTGAAGGGGCAAGGGAAATCTGTTGCCTCCTCCAGAAGCTTCTGCCATGGGACTGCGTAATACAGAGGTATCTCCTAGTGTGGGAAATGGACAGATGGTGGTGATGCTTTAGTGCACCAGCTCACTTTCCAGTTATGTTCTCTTTCTCTGGGAGAGAGAGACAGGGAGAAAGAGAGAGGGAGTTGAGGGAGAAAAAAGAGGTTGATGACATGCAGCATGAGCTGTGCACTAGTTGTGGAGAATACAACTGCCTATTGGTCCACGGCAAATTCTAAATTAAAAAACAAACAGGGCCGGGTATGGGGACCCACGCCTGTAATTCCAGCACTTTGGGAGGCTGAAGTGGGAGGATCACTTGAGGCCAAGAGTTTGTGACCAGTCTTGGCAACAAAATGAGACCCCATCTCTATTTAAAAAAAAAAAAAAGAAAAGCCAGGAGTGGTGGCACATGCCTGTGATCCTAACTATTCGGGAGACTGAGGCAGGAGGATTGCTTGAGCCTGGTTCCAGGTTAGAGTGAATTAGGATCACATTACTATACTTGAGCCTGGGTGACAGAGTGAGATCCTGTCTCTAAGAAAAAAATTAAAAAAGAACCCCTCCAAATCTCTTTAAGAAACTTGTTTTATGCCACAAATAAATTTGTGAAACACTATTCAATACGACAGTAATTCAATGTTAGACTCCTAAATAAAAAACAAAATATCCAGTTGGCTACTAATTATATATATATATAAAAGAATTTTCTACCCTTCTGTCCATACCCTGCAGTTTCATATCACACAATGATCTGAAATTCTAAGAAATTCTCCATTAAAGGAACCACTTTACATTTGTTTAAGCCAGTGTTTCTGCAGTTGAATTTGGCTGAAAAGATTTTTTTCCCCCTAAATGCCTCACTTTGTGGGAAAGGTGGGAAGAAGAGCTCATTAGCAGTGAAGGGTGACAGGCAGTTCCTCACCTGCACTCCGTAACTCCAAGAGTAGGACATCTGGTTTTCCTAGTTGAATTTTGAAATTGCACCATCCCCTTCAGGCTTCGTCTGCCAGTCATTCCCTTGAGCCCCCAGATTCTGTGCTGGAGAAGGAAGGCAGAAATAATACCACATCATCATCAAGGTTTGCAGCGTAGGAAAGCAGACAGCTCCAAGTTTACGTCATGAAGATTCTATGATGAGGCCTGTGGAGCTATGAGAACAGGATGAACAAGACACTCATCTACTGGGCGTCTGTCTACCTACTTATCCCCTTCTATTCCTTCTTTCCATGGTAATTATCGAGCCTCTAAGAGGTTAAGGATGTAGTTGAAAGTTGAATACACTCTGTTCTTATGTTGTTATTCTTTTTTTTTTTTTTTTTTTTGAGACGGAGTCTGGCTCTGTTGCCCAGGCTGGAGTGCAGTGGGGCGATCTCCGCTCACTGCAAGCTCCACCTCCCAGGTTCACGCCATTCTCCTGCCTCAGCCTCGCCAGTAGCTAGGACTACAGGCGCCCGCCACCACGCCTGGCTAATTTTTTGTGTTTTTAGTAGAGACGGGGTTTCACCGTGTTAGCCAGGATGGTCTGGATCTCCTGACCTCGTGATCCGCTTGCCTCAGCCTCCCAAAGTGCTAGGATTACAGGCGTGAGCTACCGCGCCCGGCCCTAAATACACTCTGTACTTATTCTGAAGGCACCCATGATCTAGAGGGGGTCATAGGTAAGCAAGTAAGCCATTTTGCTCAGTTGGGTTAGATGCATGGTGGAGAGAAAAAGGGCCATGGGTGTGACAAACGCAGAGGGTTGTAGCCTACACAATCTGCAAGGTTGAAGGAAGAGTCAGGAAGACTTCCTCAAGGAAGAGCAGCCAAGATGAGTACTGAAGGATCAAGGAGTCAGCTCAGTGAAAGGAGGTGGAGATCAGGGAGTCCCAGGCAGACGCTTTTCCTGTGGCTTCTTTGAAAACTCTAGTGACAATGGCAATTCTGAACCAAGGAGGCAACTCTGGCTGAGGTGAGACTTACTTTTTATTTCCTCTCCAGTTGCTTCAGAAAACTCAGTTTTCTTGCCCGGACAAGTGCCAGATTTACAGAGCCCTTATAGCCAGTTTCAGCTGAGTCCCTGCTGAGGGAGGCAGTAACCTTCTTAATGTGAATGTCTCCAACACGAGGGGTCAGGGGCACCCAGCACTTTTCTTGTGTAAAATTAATTAAGCTCCAAGGTCAGGAGGTGATGGGTGGGCTCCTTAGAACAAATGATTTCTGTTTGAGTAAAAATGGCTTTGGGGTTCTTTCCAGATCTTGCCTAAATTCAGTAATTATGTCTGCCCCATGCTTTAAGCAAACACAGCAGTAAAATAAGTGTGTTTAGAGATAAGGGAAGGGGTGAGAGGAGACTCAGTTGAGCTGGGTTGGGTTTTTGTTTCAGCTGGGGCTTGCAGAAGGGCTAGGCTCATGATTCTCTGGCTGGATTTCTTGGAGCATGCTGTGAGCATAGATATGTCCATTCTAGGAATCTTAAGCTGTGAGCTGGGTCTCATGCATAGAAGCTTTCAGGAAATGTTTGCTGTCATCATTATCATTGTTGTAGTGGAAACTGTGGCTGTCTCTCCAGCATCCACTTTTATAAAAACCTTACTTTGTTATTATTTAGATCAACATCTCCCCTATTCAAATTCATGTGTTTTGTGAGAAGAAGACTGAACTCTTGTACGTGGTTCAGGGCTATTTTCATTAGTAAACCGTGTTTTTTGGCTACAGCAATTGGTTCAGGGCTGAGCACATGGTCCCATGTGGGCCCATAAAATGGGAAGATATGATATCTAGGAGTTTTTGGAATTGCACTTCTTCATTTTACTTAGAGAGCTTTTCATAATAACTTGTTCTCCCCATCTCTTGACATGGCCTGAGGAGGCGTGGACCTTTCATGGTTGTTAGCAGACATCATAATCGTGAAGTACAACCAGCCTTAGGATGAAATTAACACCATGGCAAACAGAAGAGAGAGAGAAATGATGACAGTGTTGAAATGCTGAATCAAAGCAATACTTTCCAACATCAAGGGCTTTGTTATTCACCCAGATATCCTCTTTTTAGTAAATACTACTTTGAGTTAAATTTGTTCGTTATTTACAACTGAAGGCATCTTATACGATAGAGAGCTTGATTCCAGAAAGTAGGACATTGTTGATAACAAACCCTGAAGTATGGAATTGGTTGAGTGGCACAAGAGCACTACAGAGGACTCCAGGTGGTTAGTCAGCTGCCCATACACCTTGGGAAAGGGATCATCAAGGCTGTAGTGTTAGGAGACTTGGTAGAAAAAATAGGGGTATTGATGCATGAATTTGAAGGTTCTGTAAGAAAGAGAAACGTTTAGGCTGCAGATGACTTTCCTGGACACAGAAAGAGAGGAAAATACAACTGTGATCCAAGAGACCACTTATGAGAAGCAATATCTCCCTATTTAAGCCAATTTGAATTGGGATTTATGTTCCTTGCAACAGATTACATGCTAATCATAGCAGTCATCAAAGTGTCTTGTTCATCCTGCTATAGGAGCACTTAAAAATAAATATTTGCTTATATTTCCATTTACTCTGAATATTTTCCCATTGAAGTATTCATCTCTTAAAGGCAGGAGCCATATATATTTATCACAGCATTTGCAACACTGAGTATAATGTCTGGCACATATTAGGTGCACATATATGCTTGAAGAATGAATGGTCTCCACCAGAAGACATTAAAGTAGAGGTCAGTAGCTGAAATATGGAAATGGTTCACTCAGTCAATACATATTAGTGAGCATTTTATATGTGAAGAATTCTGTGACAGATAATGATTCTCCACAGAACTGTTCTTCTGGTGGATTTTCTTTTTCTCCCTGTTCTTTATTTTTTGCTAAATCATACTCGTTAGAGGTAACGAAACCCCTTTTCCACCATCCTTTCAATACTATCTGACATTAATACAAGAGACAGGTCTATCTTTGAAGACATCCTGGCTTTTTTAAATAAACAAACTATTTTTTGCAGGTTTTGTAGGAACCAACCCTGCAAAATGTAACCACTTTTTCCAGAGAGTCGATCATTCCTCCCAAGGTGCAGGGATCTACTTGAATTGCAGAAGACTTTGGAGAAGATCAAACTGTGTGGCAGCCACGTAAATGTGCTTCCCATATTTCCTTTCAAGAAAGAACCTGCTGTGAGGAGTGTAGTGAGCTGACAGATGCCAGTTGCTGCAAATTTGTGATGCACTCCTTCCTTCTTTCCTCCTCTGTCTTCAGAGGTGTCAGACCTGGTGTCAAGTGTCAGACCTGCATTGCAGTCCAAAGGTTCTCTCCAATCTTCTTCTGTTTTCTCTCCCTTTTATCCTTTACAGGTCTTTCACCCAATAAATCTCTTGTACATCTATTTCCATTTTGGCTCCCACTTCTCAGAAGATCTAAACCGATGCACAATGCCTGGGCCGTTTGATGGCTGGGTTGGCAAACTAGGGTAAGTAAGTGTGATGCTTGACATACTTTGTCCCATGTTCAGGAAATTCCAGGAGCTGCCCTTCTCAGGATTTGTTTCCAGTAGAGGCATTTTCTTGAGGAAATTTGAAGGATGGGAAAGGACAACAACCAGCTGTGGGGAGCGCTTGAGAGAAGGGAAGACAGCAGCAAGCAGTCATGGAAAGAAAATAGTAATGCAAGATACCTCCTTTTAAATTAAGTTAAACAATCAAAGTGTTTACAGGCTGTGCTTTTTTTCTTGTAGAGATGGGATCTCACTAATTGCCCAGTCTGGTCTTGAATTCCTGGCCTCCCAAAGTGCAAAGATCTCACGTGTAAGCCACTGTGCCCAGTCTCTACTCTGTGCTTTTAACAGAGGATGGATATGCTGGGAAAGCTTTCAGCTAATAAAAACTTCAGGTTCCCTGGGCTTTGTCTCTGTAGACATCCTTTGTTCTAGACTC
The DNA here is from genome assembly GCF_029281585.2 of Gorilla gorilla gorilla. Taxonomy (NCBI): domain Eukaryota; kingdom Metazoa; phylum Chordata; class Mammalia; order Primates; family Hominidae; genus Gorilla; species Gorilla gorilla. The sequence goes on along the minus strand of NC_073245.2, from coordinate 52,616,532 downwards.
ATTTCTTATTCTGTATCCCTTTTCTATTGCCCACTGTCAAAGCTCGTTATGTGCCATAGCAGAAGGAAGGTTAAATGGAAAATAATACTGATCTGGATTCTCAACTGACTTTTGCTGTGTGACTTTACACCAGAGACTTAATTTCTCTGAGTTTGTTTTCTCAGTATGAGATGATAATCTTGTCTTACAGTGTTGTTGAGAAGATGAAACAAGGCAACATAGGCATTGAAGGTCTAGCACAACTGAAGGCACAGGATAGGGGCTAGGTGATATTCATCAGTGCTCACTGGGGGTAAGTTTCAGAGTATGAGAAACAGCAGGGAGCACGAAGTGCTCCTGCTCTGCAATTCCAGAAGGGAGATGATGGATCAGGGCTGGAAGACCCATGGGTTCTGTGGCCATTGGTCTCTTCCCTTAGGTCTCTGGGTTATTTTGCCCAAGATTAAAATAACTGCATTTACTTTAAATTCTTTGCTTTCTTCTTATTTTTGGAACACTGTTATGAATACTTTATCATATATATGGAATCTAATGAAGGATGAGGTGAGGTTTTAGAGCTAAAGATAGTTTAATCCAGCATGCTCCATAGAGCATCTGCAGAGGAGGAAACTGAGGCCCAGCATTGAGGAATGGCTTGCTCAAGGCTTTGGCACATCTGGGAGGATTCCTGGTTTCCTGCTCAAATGCATCTGCATCATTCAGGAATTGACTACATCTTTTGGAATATGTTTTATCTGGCTGTTTTGAATGGGAACCCTGGGTTTTATGGCCCCAGTATCCTACTCCTCTGAGGCCTTTGTGATCTTTTTTCGCAGCTTGAATTGCTCCCTCGTATTTAATGCTCCTCCAATACCTTGTGCATTGTCCTCTTACAGACCTCAATGTCTCTGTCTTTCCTTCTCATTCATGACAAAGGCCATATTTTGCTCAGATCAGTATTCCAATGCATGGAAAAGATGAGAGTCATAAATGCCCACTTGCTAAATTTGTCGAATTCATATGTTTTTATAATGATGAGTAGTCAGAGGGAGAATTGGGCAGCAGGAGGGAGGATAGGGGCAAAGTATAATTATGTTACTTCATTTATTTTGGAAAAGACTTCCTGGTTGTATATACATTCCTAAGACCTTTCGCTAGGAGGAATGAGAATCAGAGTGCACATTAGTCAAGAACATGAACTTTGGAGTTAATCTGCCTGAGTTTGAATCCTAATTCTCTAATATACTAGCCATGTGACCCACCCAGAGCAAGTTATTTAATTTCTCTGTGTTCTTCCCAGGGAGAGGATCCAGAACTACTATTCAGGCGACTGGGATGTAGGCAGATGTTTATGTTAGCATGCATATAAATGCATGCGTATATGTAGACTTGCATATGTATATGTGGCTGTGCATTTATATGTAGGCTGGCACCTACAATTCTCTTACATTTTCACTTCAAAGTTGCTTGGTGAGTTTGGTGATGTAGATCATTCATTCAATGAATAAACATGGAGTAAGCACCTAGAAGGTGGCAGACTCCATTAGGAGCTGAGGAAAGAGCCATGAATTAAACATGTTCCCTCACTTGAAGGTATGAAGTCTCTCACTAGTGAATAACTGCGATGCTGCATGTTAAGGACAGGGGCAGAGTCCTCTGGAAGCACAGAGGAAGGCGTGAGCAATTCTCTTGGAGAGTGGAGGGAGGCCATGACTGGCAGGGGGATTCTTGAGCTGTGTGATGAGGACAGGAGCTGTGGGTAGAGACAGAGCTGGGAGGATGTTTCAGGTAGAGAAGTGTGGGAAACAAAGATGAGGCTGATTGGAGACCAGGTGATTGGAGAATTTATTTGAATGTATGTGAGTTACTCTTTTCAATAGCTGTTAAGTTAAGACATAAATACTGAGTGTTTTGGACCTAACTCCCTAATAAAAGGATCAGGTTTTCCTTTTGGCCTACACTTGCCAGGAGAATATTACTGAGACAGTAAGTGTGTAAGAAACTGAAAAAATGTGAGAAATTATAACCTAGACATTAACATGAAGACACTTCCCAGGATTTTTTTGTTTGTTTGTTTGCCTTTGTTTTTTTCTTTATTGAAAGGCTTGTTATCAACTGTATTTACATGTAGTATCAAGATTGTAACAATGTTATTTTTCATGAAGAAGGACAATCAGATGATCACAGTTGTGTGTATACATGCACACCAACACCCGCACACATACACACATGCACACATACACACACATAGGTAGGCAGGCACAGTGATTAGGTCATAATGGCACCTTCAGAGGGTAATTAACTTTGAAAAATGAAAATGATTAAAAATCAATTAAGATATCATTTCTAGAGAAATGAGGGGAATCAGGATCAGAAATTTCCAGGGAGGGATGATTTCCTCAGCGCTGTGGCCTTCCCTTGAGGAAATGATTTCAAGCTCTCCTGGCCAGTGGGTGAGTTGTGCCGTCATGACGAATGTAGTGCATGCAGGAATCCCACATACCTGACACTTTTCCAGGGTTTCACACCTTTGTAATCTCATCAACTTTTCCAATGAGTCCACGACGTTTCTCCAGAATGAGACTACATCATCCTCGCTTTGTGTTCAGTTCCATCCATTCTAATTCCTGCCAATATGTCCAAACTTCCTCCATCCAACAAGACCATCTTTCAGTGCTTTAAGACTCAACACACTGTCCTTCTCCCCACTTTTGTTTTCTGTCAAACATCTTCAAAGTTGCTGTCATCACTGTTGTCAAAAACTGGCTCTGGATCTGTCACTAAGTGATCTTCAAAAACCTTAGACAGGGAAAGCATGGCTGATGAATTACATCAACAAACTCACCTCTTAGAACATATTTTCCTCTGCTTTTGGACTACTGCATGCCCTAGCTTGCTCACCTTATCTACCACTCTGTATTTATGGATCTGAGAGCTCAACTCTTTAATAGAAATCTTGATAAAATTTCCACCTCTCATTTTACAGCATTTATTGGCCCCGATCTAGTTGGTGTTGTGACCACAGTGTATACCTAGTCCTGACTTGAGTTTTGGAAGTAATTACGTATTTCTTCCTGAAACATTACCATCTGATTTCTGGGAAGTCTAACATTCCTGATTATCCTGCTGTTTCTCTGAGTGCTTCCCTCAGGTTGTCAATGACCCTTCTCCACTCTCTCTACATCCTTTCCCTCTTGTTGATCTGAACCATTGGCCCATGACCACTACAGAGACTGATTCAGAGACTGTATCTCAAACCTCTGATTTTACTCCTAAGTTTTTGACTTCCAGATAGGTCACACTATCACACCTGAAAGTTCATCATTTCTTTCTTTCTTTCTTTCTTTTTTTGAGATGGAGTCTTGCTCTGTTGCCCAGGCTGGAGTGCAGTGGTGCGATCTCAGCTCCCTGCAAGCTCTGTCTCCCGGGTTCGCGCCATTCTCCTGTCTCAGCTTCCCAAGTAGCTGGGACTACAGGCGCCTGCCACCACGACCGGCTAATTTTTTGTATTTTTAGTAGAGATGCGGTTTCACTGTGCTAGCCAGGATGGTCTCCATCTCCTGACCTCGTGATCCGCCTGCCTTGGCCTCCCGAAGTGCTGGGATTACAGGCATGAGCCACTGCGCCTGGCCAGTTCATCATTTCTTTTGCCCGAATCTGCTTCTTTTCCTGGATTGCTGTCTCTGTTAATGGTAACTCCATCTTCTCAGCCTTGGAGCTTTAAAAATTCAGTTATGTCTCTTTTCTTTCTTTACCTAATCCCTTATTTCCAATATATTAACACAGCGCCCATATGACACTAAGAAGTAGAACTAATCCACCTTCTTTCTGTCTCTCTCTCTCCTCCTACCTTCCCATGTCCCACCTTTCAGACTTTCACTAACTCTCACTTATGCAACAGATCCTTAGCTGATCTTCCTGTCTCTACAAACTATTTTCCCTCTTGCTGCCAGATTATTTTCCCAAAGCTCAGGTTAGAATATTTTACTTCCCTATTTTTAACACTTTGTAGATTCCCACTGAAGAATGTCTCCTCCTGCCTTCAAAGCTCCCAGCAATAGAGTCTGTAATGGCTTTGCAATGTGTCAACTTGGCTAGGCTGGACTACATTTCCTAGGGTCCTCTTTTTTACGTTTCCAGTTAGGGTGAGCCACAAGGAAAGTTCTTGTGAGACTGGGAGGGCAGAAGGAAAGTGGCAGCCATTTTGCAGCATGCATGGTTGGGAATGTGCTGATTCACCTCGTTGGCATTAAGAAGCATTTGAGCATGAATTGCTTTACTTGCCCCTGGATCCCTCTTTAGCTTCTCTGGTTCCTAGACCTGCATGTGCACTTAGCTCCCTAATAAAGAGATCCCATTTCTGCAGGACTCCTTCATCACCAAGGTCAGAAGCAACAAAAATGGACAAGGATTTTAGCCCATCATCATGGGGTTCCAGCTCATTTCTGCTCTTATTTTTAATTAAAAAACACCAGTATTTTGATATAATCCACATACTATACATTTTGCACATGTAAAATGTATAGTTTGTCTTTAATATATTCAGAGTTGTGCAACTATTACCACAAACAAATTTAGTACATTTCATCACCCCGAAAGGAAACTTCATACCCATTAACAGTCACTCCATATTTCTACCCCCTCTCCCACCCCTTGCCCAACCCCAATCCTAGGGAGCTACCAATCTATTTTCTGTTTTATCTATGGATTTGTTTATTTTGAACATTTTATATGAATGGAATCATACAATATGTAGCCTTTGCTATCTGGCTTCTTTGTCTTAGCATTTTTTTCAAAGTTTATCCCTGTTGTAGCATGTATCATCAGTACTTGATATCCTTTTATTGTTGAATAATACCCCATTATATGAATATACCACATTTTGTTTACTCTCATTTGTATGGTTTCTACTTTTTGGCTATTATGAATACCAGTGCTATGAACATCTGTGTACAAGTTTTTGTGTGGAAATGTGTTTTCATTTCTCTTGGGTATATACCTAGGAGTGGAATTGCTGGGTCATATGAGAACTTATTTTGAGAAACTGCCAAATGTTTTTCTAAGTGACTGTTCTATTGCCTGGTAAGCAAGGCAGTAGGATTCTAATGGGTCTACAACCTTTCCAATACTGGTTGTTATCTGCGTTTTTGATTATTGACATCCAAGTGGGTATGGAGGGGTATCTCATTGTGGTTTTGATTTGCATCACCTAATGGCTATTGGTGGTGAACATCTTTTCATGTGCTTATTGATTATTTATTTATCCTCTGTGGAGAGATGTCTACTCAGATAATTTACCCACTTAAAATTGTGTTATTTGTTCTTTTATTGTTGAGTTCTAAGAGTTCTAGCCCACTCTTCTTCTTCCCTTCCTGACTGCCTGCCATGGAGGATTTCAGCTCCAGCATCAGATGCAAAGAACAACAGCTTTACCGAGACTGCTTAACCAGCTTCTGCAATTGTATAAAGTTGCTTCCATGTAGCAAGTCCATATATTTCCTACTGGTTCTACTCTTTGGTTGAATCCTTGCTGATAGAGTCTCAGCCCCACATTCTAATCTCATCTCCCGCTACTCTCTACATACACGGCTCTGCTCCAGCCAAATTGTGCCCCATGAGCATCCTGTTTTATTATTTTTTACCTCATACTTGCTTATTTTGCAGTATGAGTTTTTCCTATTTTTTCCATTTAAAATTTTACCTATCCTTTGAAACCACCTCATGTTCTCTGTCATCCATAGAAACTCTTCCAATCCCATCACCTTCCTCCTTTGAACCTTATAGTATAGCTTATCTTCTTGAATATCAATTTTCTGTAATCCTACAGGACAGTTGAAGGGAATAATGAAGATTACACATAGAAGACATCTTCACAGAGTATCCGGCACATGACAGGTGATGAGTTATGGCTAGTTCTATTCATTTTCCATCCCCAGAGCACATGGAGAGCTCTGTAAATACTATTGTACATTTTCCAGTTTTGTAGATCTGAAAATGAGGACAGAAGGCTCAGATTATTCATGTTTTTATAGATTTTCTTCTTTTCTGTGGCTTAGGGATCCTTCTGGGACAACTTGCTCTTTCTGCTCTGGGTTCCAATGCTGGACACACCTTTTCTGTAAAGGTCTGTATTTGCAAGATGATAGTACTGATGACTTCCAGCCATAAAATGTTTCCTTTTATCCCATCTAATAATTTGAGGAGGTTGTGGTTTCAATAAATAGCAATGGATCTAATTAATAGCATTGGATCTAATTTATAGCAATGTCTCATGTTTGCAACAAGCTTCAGAGCTTCCAAAGTTGTTTTTCTCTTTAAGTCCATACAATAGCCCGTGCTGTGAGATAGGCAGGGCAGTTGAGCATTTTGAGGCATGGGTGGCTTAAGTCATCTAAAGGTCAAGGTGAATAATTAGAACACACAGGTCCTGACTCCTGGGCTAGTGTCTCTTTCTCTGCACTCTCCAACAAGCAAAGTGGAAAGGAAAAATGGAGCTATTGCCGTAATGCCAAACCCAGTTGATCCTGGGTGGTTTCAATGGAATCTTGAAACTCTCCCTGCTTGATCTTACCCCATCCATCCCCGCACTTCTATTGGTGCCCCCGCTGTCATTCCCTGGAATCCAAGATGCTAATCACATGGGTCAGAAACAAGAAACACATCATGTTTGTTAGTTGCTTTATTTATCTATTCCTGCATAACAAACCACCTTAAAACTTGGTGACTTAAAACAACCACAATTTATTTTTGTTATGATTCTGTGGGTTGGCTGGTCAGTTCCTCTGCTGGCTTCAACTAGGCTCACACAAGTGGCTGCTTTGGCTGGAGGGTCAGCTGGGCTGGGACATACAAGATGGGACATTCTGGCCGGGCGCAGTGGCTCACACCTGTAATCCCAGCATTTTGGGAGTCCAAGGCAGGTGGATTACCGGAGGTCAGGAGTTCAAGATCATCTTGGCTAACATGGTGAAACCCCATCTCTACTAAAAATACACAATTAGCCAGGCATGTTGGCAGGCGCGTATAATCTCAGCTACTCGGGAGACTGAGGCAAGAGAATTGCTTGAACCTGGGAGTTGGAGGTTGCAGTGAGCTGAGATCGTGACATTGCACTCAAGCCTGGGCAAAAAGAGTGAAACTCCATCTAAAAAAAAAGAACATTCTTAAGTCTGGCAGTTGGTGTCAACTGTCATCTAGTATGCCTTGATTTACCTCCATGTGGACTCTTAACTCTAGTAGGCTAGCCTGGTGGTCTATGTGGTGGTCTCATGGTGGTGGTCCCAAATCACAAAGCCAGAAAACACAAGGCCCATTGAAACTTGGGCTGGGATCACGTACAATATCACTTCCACCACCACTCTATTAGTCAAAGCTATCACAAAGCCACCCTTACTCAAGGGTAGGGGAAATAGACTTCACCTTTTGATAGGAGGAATCTTACATTCATATAGTAACCACACAGGATGGATTGTTGGGGTTATCTTTGGAAACAGTGGTGCATGGAATCATCATGCATGAAATGAGGTAGAGAAAGTGGGCACAGCTTTCTCACTCTTATCTACATTAGGAGTTTTTGATAGGACCCATCTGATATCTTTATATGAGAAGAAGCTTGGTGTTCTCACCCTCAAAGACTTCTCTTCCTCTGCCTCTTACCTGGTAGCCAGAGAGGATCACTGCCTCTATCCACCCTGGCCTAACTCAGCACTAGGCACTAGGGACTGATGAACATTCTCTTGAACATTCTAAAGTGTATTCATCACTTTTTTTTTTTGGTATCCCAGTGACATGTTTAGGTGTGAAACGAATTGGAGCTAATCATCTCTAATAAAGTTTTATCTACCTGAGTCAGCATAGGCTAATGTCATTCTCCATTTTGTAGTTTGAAGCAAAGCCTCAGCATAAAGTGTGTTTCCTATGTACTGCTATGGTTCCAAGCACTCCTGCTCATTAGTGAACCTAAAGGAAGATATGTTTTGTCAGGTTAAGTATCCAAATACTTTAAGGTTCCCTCTCCATAACGCCATCAAAGAGCTCCCTATTTTACCAACTTCTCTAATATCTTAAGGTGGTTTTTAAGTAACTCATTTCATTAAGTGAATGCAACTATCTTTATTTTCTATCTCTTGCTTCTAATTCGCAGGACCTCTTTTGGTGAAAAACGCTCAATCTTGTCATCTAAAGATATTAAAATTACATAGTCTGTTTAAACCCTAATCTCTCTCTCTCTCTCTCTTCCTCTCTCTCTGGTTAATGACTCAGACAACATTTTTTTTCTCCTTACATCCAGTGTTTTACCCCTCCTACTTCACTTCCTCGCTTGGATAGCATACGGATGCAGTGGAGAGTTTATGCATCCCTGTGGCACTGGGAGAATGACAGCTGGTATACTCATCTCGATGTTTAACTCCTGCCCACTTGCAGGGTGTGGGGGCAACTCTATCCCACTAGAACTGGAGAGGGAGGTGCTAGTCTTTAACCCTTTGCTCTACTTTCTTTTGCATCCTCCAGCAAGGGATGGTTTAACCCTTCCTGTGTGGAGACATTTCCTTCCCACATATCCATGTCTGTCCTGGTCTATGATTAGTTTTTCTAAGCTTCACTTCCTAAATGGAAACATGGAGTTTAAGGAGGTCTGAGAAGATCCTTTTCTCTCCCTTGAAAGCCTTGCTCTCAAGACTATTTTCTGTGGACTTATAAGTTAGATTAAAACTCAGAGCTGAGCATTGAAGGCTGCCTTTCCTTTCTTTGGAGCAGTAAGCCAGCATGGAGATGGTCTGAATCCCCAAATCAATTGACATTTCACCACCTTTCATAGCTTTTAAAAATTATCTCATTCAAATAGTACTTCACTTTTCTCTAAGTTGTCACACACATTTACTTTGATAGAGCAAATTTTTCTCATTCCTTTCCATACATCTTATTAATGACACTTACTTAGTTGTAATAATTATTTTATATTTGTACTTCACCAAATCTCAAGATTGTTAGCAGAAACATGCTTAACACTGACACAAACACAGTTGAAGTCACTCAGTAAATGTTTAAAGAAACCACTGTGAGCTGTTCAAATGATAGAGTGCAGTTTTGTTCCCTTGTGTTCTCCAGGGCATAGCACTCTGCACTTACATGGTATCTAATAATGTTTGTTGATTAACAGACTTATGCACAAATATATGAGCTCTGTTTACAGTTGGTGCAATGCATCAGGATTAGCTTGCTTTGTGAGAACATGGACTTTCAAGGGAGTCAATCAAGTAGCCTGACTATGGGATGATCAACTGTACATCCCCGTTCTATTTTGGGTTCTCCCTTTTCCTGGAGTCTGCTTGCCTGCCTGCATACCTGCCTGATGGACTTAGCCTGTCTCATGGTCTCACTCTGGGGGATTGTTTCCCACTACAATGTGATCTCCTTGGGAGATTTCAATTGCTTTTGAATTAGTTATAGGCTCAGAAATGAGGGACTCCCATTATTACAATGCAGGTTTTAAAATGACTCAATTTCAAGTTGCCAGCTAGGCGACATTAACTCGTCAGATAATTCTGCATGGTCACGAAGAAGACTGACTTTTCAAAAAGCAAAGCAGAAATGAGCCAATACGGTCAAGGAGTGAAGGAAATGACCTTTGAAATGCCTTCCATGTATGAAAGCCATGCCTTGTCTGTTTTACCATCTATAAAATGGAGGCAAAACTTCTGATCTCTGTTTTTAAAAGTGAGTTGGGGAGTAGTCAGTGATTATGCTATGTAAAACAATTCACTGAGCATAGTACTCACTGGATTCTCCAGATTCATGAAGTTACACAATAGTATCTGTAGTAAAGCTTGTGCACACACAAAACGGCCTTATGTCAAATATCAAAGGGCTGTGTCTGGAATAAATGGCATTTAAGGAATTGTTTCTGACATAGTCTCTTTTCACTTGTCTTGAAAATAGGAAAAAGAAGGACAAGAGAGAGCAGAAAGACTGGAGAAAAAATATACCACAAATATCAAAATGTTAACTGTGGCTTACAAGGTGATTTTTATTTTTTATTTTTGGCTTTTTCTGTATTTTGAAAATATTCTAGGATATGTTTTTTTTTTAAATCAGGCCAAATGCTATTAATTAAAATATTGATGAAATCAAAGAATACCTCAAAACATATAACCAGAAAACAATAATAAAGATAATAGCTGTCTTACTTTGGGTACCCCAAGAGTTGACTCTGAGACTAGGTGCAAGTAGTTTATTTGGGAATTAAATCTAGGAAGTACTAATAGGAAAAGTAGGAAAATGAGAGAGAAGGGAAGAAAGCCAATACAAGGTGTATGAATGAATAGGTTACCTCCATGGGAAGCTGGGGTTTATTTCTGGGAACCTCTGGAAGATGGTGTAGAACACACCATAGAATTGTACCATCCTAGGTCAGGAAGATGGGGTCTTTGTCCAGCAAATAAACAGGGAAAGCACTTCTGGCTTTCTCCATGTACAGATCAAGCCTGCTTCTGCAGCCAGAAAAGTCCTTAGGCAAAAATTGAATTTCAATTGTTTGTGGTATGAATAACATTGAGTATCAAGAGAATATGAGCCAGGCATTGACAAAAATCTGCTGTGCCAATGAATCTATTGCCAAAATCCGGGAGAAGATTTAGTTAACTATGGAACCATGACACCACCTTGAGAATCATAACTAGCAGGCAGCCCACCTTTACCTGCTTAACAACACAGAAAATCTCATGACTGAAATAAAGTAGAAACCTTGGCCTTGACCTTCTCCTTGACTCCTGTGTTACATGTTACATGACTCTTTAAGGTGGTCACACACAGGTATTCAGTAGTACTACCAATTACATCGATTTGGATTCAACAACTTCTAAAAGACACTGGAAATACACAAAGGAAATAGCCTCGGAGTTCAACTTTGGAAACTGGGAGACTGCCTTCGCTTAGATGTCTAATAGACAAGGGTAAAAATCTTGATTTTACCATTTCCTGCTTGATTCCAAGTTTTTCCACCTCAGTAAATAGCAATAAATCCCTCCTCTCAGTTACTTAAGCCCAAATATAGTCAATGTTCTTGGTTCCTTGATTTTCTTCAACTTTCATATGAATCTATTGGCACTGTCATTAGGCTAAAAACTCAAATCCATTTATTTCTCTCTTTCTTCACTACTACTACACTGCAAACCATATCACAATTATCTTTTACTTAGATTACTGCAATAGCCTTCATGTTGGTCTCTTGATCTTTCAAAACTATAAATCAGATCATGGATCTTTCCATGTTAAAACCCTCCCAGTGCTCCTGTTGTACTTCTGACATAAGCCAAACTCCTGACCATGGCTTACAAAGTCTATTGTCATCTGATTCCTTCTTTTTTTTTTTTTTTTCTTGAGATGGAGTTTCAATATTGTCACTCAGGCTGGAGTGCAATGGCTCTATCTCGGCTCACTGCAACCTCTGCCTCCCAGGTCAAAGCGATTCTCCTGCCTCAGCCTCCTGAGTAGCCTGCCACCATGCCTGGCTAATTTTTATTTTTTTTGTATTTTTAGTACAGACGGGGTTTCACTATGTTGGCCAGGCTGGTCTTGGACTCCTGACCTTAGGTTATCTGCCCGCCTTGGCCTCCCAAAGAGCTGCGATTACAGGCATGACCCACTGCGCCCAGCTGATTCCTTCTTATTTATTTGGCTTTGTCTCCCACTATCCTCCATACTGCAGCCACACTGGCCTTTCTGATCCTGGAATATATAATATATATAAATGTCCTCTTTAGAACATTTGCACTTTTTGTTCCCTGCAGTTGGTCAGTTCTTTCGCCAGATTTTCACATGGTGGCCCCTTCTAATCATTTAAATCTCATCTCAGCAGCTATATCATTGGTCTTTTCTTCAAGATCACCTCCTTGAAATTAGTTCATTTGTAACTAACACATTGGCTTGATATATAATATCCTTAGCCAATGAATCCTTAGCACTCAGGGAAATGCTTGGCTCCTGGAAGGCTCTCAACAACTAATTGTTGGTGGAGGAATTTAGGATGTAACTGTATAAATAGCCACACAGGGAAGGAGACTCAGGGTGGAGGCCCATGCTGGCAGTCTTACTATTTATCCATTGGTTCCATTGGTCCAGAGTATTGAAGAATCAGGCAGTGGAGGGCAGGAAAAAGTCACACATAATCCAGAAGAGCCATATGGTTTTGGTGCTTGTTAGGCCTTTAGAACTGGGCTAAAGCTGTTCTGCTACAGAACTAAGAATTTGATCTTTTCACAACCAGGGATATTTTGGGCAGGTCGAGAGCTGAGTTGTAGTTCTGGCTGTTACAAAATGTGATTGTGAAATGTTTTCTTTTTTTTTTTTTTTTTTACTTCTTCAATGATAATAAACTAGAATAACAATCAAGCAAACAAATATATATATGTAAATGTGTTTAAAATTTTGGGAAATGATAGACCACAGGAAATTTTGGGGCTTCTTTCATAGAATATAAAGAAATATTGATTCTGTTAAATAAAAGTGGAGAGCATTAAAAGGTAAACTATGCCAAGACCAAAAAAAAAAAGCAGGAAGAAAGATAAGAAGGAGTTGATTTAAAAAATGCTGAGAATGTTTATGAAAAAAATTCATCTTATAGTCAAAATTATCATGGGAGGCAGTAAAACTATAATCAACGTGCAAAAAAATATGAAAAAGATCTCTCTGAGAATAACTAAACATATGAAGAAAAAGACAAATTGACAAATTGGCTCAGAGGTCAGCAATTACAGCCCTCAGGATAAATCTGACTCCCACCTGTTTTTATAAATAAAATCTTATTGGAACACCATCACAGGGGTTGCTTTAAGTATCACCTGTGGCTAATTCATGCTACACTGGCAAACTTAATGGTTGTAACAGACCCTATATGATCCACAAAGCCTAAACTATTTACTCTCTGGTTATTTAGAGAAAAAGTTTTTTGGCCACTGAATGGAGTAAAAGAAAATAGTTATGGTGGTAAGAGAACAAAGATCCAATTTCCTAATGTTTGATGTATTTGGCAAAAGAAATAATAAGAAATGTACTACTGAGATTTATTACAGAAAGAAGGAATAATTTTCTTATTGGGCAAAGACTTACATATAAGATAGAACTGAACATACATATAAAATCATTTAAACTGTCTATGAACATATGAAAATAATGTTGTGACAATAATCTGAGACATTACTTAGATTATCTAAATAAAAGTTTGGTATAACTAAAAGAGACATGAGAACATGCTACAGTTCTCTTGTTTTATACATATAGTAACTATTCATTCCTAATGCCTCCTTTCTCTGTCAAATGTCCCTGTTTGGATGATAGGTTTATATGATTAGTCCATTCACAGAGGTTATCACAAAGTAACTGGCAAAACCAACTTTAATTATATGATAAGTTGTATTTTAAATAAGGTTTTTGGATAAATATTAATGAAAGACAACATTTTGATCAATGAAAGTGGCAAAAATACCTTCACAATTACCTGATTAGATAAAGATAAACAAAGTACAGCTTCCATAATTTTAAAAAAGCAGAAAAAAGAGGAAGCTATCAGAACTAAATAGGACACAGAAATATGATTAACATTTTGATACAACAATAAATGTAAATATTTAAAATACCACTTTGTAGAAAATCAAGTCTCTTGGTTGTATCAAAAATAATCTTCATTTATATGTTTCTTTGAAGAAAATAACCTGAAAAAAAATTACAAAAAAAAAGGGAGAGAGAGAGAAAAAAAAATAGGACATGAAACAATTGAGGAGGAAAATATGAAAGAACAGCAAAAAAGGAATGACAGATTAATTTCAGACAAATTAAGGTCTAAGTCAAAATGCAGTGAACAAGAAAAGAAATCATTTTAAAATGATAAAGAACTTGGTAACATAATACATATCCAGAACCCGTATAAGTAGACATTAGCAAAAAACAGACCATGTGAGCAAAAATAAAGAAGTGCAGTAATGATTGTCATGATATGGCACATGTAAATATGTATATTTAACTCTCTCCATATAGAATTTTTAATATCTCACATAGAATGCCTCTTTTCAAATACAATAATTATTCTATATTATATCAAAATACATGCCTCTAAATTCCTCACAGATGAAATTTTATAGGCTATTTTTTGGATTATAATGCACTAAAAATTGAAATTAATCGTTTGAATTTAAACATATCTTCCCATCCAACCTCCCTCCAAAATAATTGGGAACTTAAATAAGGAAAAACAACCATATGCTGCAGAAATTTCAATGCACAGCCATAAAATTGAAGTAAAAGCTATTTACAAAATAAAAAAGAATACCATGTTTTAAAGCTTATGAGATACTGTTAAATCTATTTTGAGGGACAAACTCCATATTTGAATAAAATGATAATTCTACTTAACAATTATAGAATGGAATACAATGTAGCAAATAAAAACAATGAATGAGCACTCTGTATACAAACATAGAAAGTTCTTTAATACATATTTTAAATGACAAAGACAATAAGGTTTACAATGATATATTTCACATGATGGCTGTTATGTTAAAATACAATAAAATCTTATACATGTCTAGAATTTTTAAAAATGGTGATTTGGAAAGATACACACTAAATTGGAAACAGTGCTTATCTCTAGGAAAAGGAAGGAGGGAAAACAGCTGTCAAATGGGACTTTTGCTCTTTAGGAATTTTTACAATTAGAATAAGTTCACATCCTACCACACAAAAGGATACATAAAAATTCTCATAGTAGCTTCGTTCATAAGAGACAAAGCCTAGAAATAACTCAAATGTCCAGTTAAGAGTAGAATGGATGGATGCATTGTCGTATATACACACAATGGAATACCAGGTAGCAAAGACCATAATGAACGCAACAACATGGATTAATCTCTCAGACATAATTTTGAATAAAAGAAAATGCAAGGCAGGGCACCGTGGCTCACGCCTGTAATCCCAACACTTTGGGAGGCCGAGGTGGGTGGATCACGAGGTCAAGAGATCGAGACCATCCTGGCCAACATGGTGAAACCCTGTCTCTACTAAAAATACAGAAAAATTAGCTGGGTATGGTGGCGCATGCCTAGAGTCCCAGCTACTCGGGAGGCTGAGGCGGGAGAATTCGTTGAATCTGGGAGGCGGAGGTTGCAGTGAGCCTGGGCAACAGAGTGAGACAGTCTCAAAAAAAAAAAAAAAAAAATCCAAAAAGGTGTTTACAGTGTGATTTTATTCATAGAAAATTTAAAGACAGATGAAACTGTTGAATGATGCTGTAAGTCAGCAATAATGGCTATCTTTGGAAATCTGAAAGATATACTCCAAATCATAGACCAATCGGGTGAAAGCACAGGGGAACCCTCTGGAGTGCTGAAAAGTTCGACTTGATTTGTGTGGTAGTTACGTGCATACATATGTAAGAATTCATTGAATCATACACTTAAGATTTGTGTACTCTGTAAGTTGTATCTGCATAAAAAGAATACACTCATACTACTGAATAAACCGAATAAATAACAAGAAAACTAAAACAAAAGGATTAAAGATAAAATGAAAAGTTTCTCATGAAAAATAAAGTCTATAAATATGTGCTTTTCACAGTTTTGTGTCTAGATCCACTAAGTTAAAAAAAATCTATAAAAATTGGTTTAAATGATGATATACCCCTATTCTACAGTACAGAAGCATAATAGAAAGTACCTCCCTAAAATCAAATGGCAGGATTACTGTGATGAAAATCTATCTAAAGATAGCTACAGTATCAAAAATTATAAAAATGTATATATAACAAATAATATTAGAGAGGCACAAATTGAGATAATCAAATAATAGAGTGACAGAAATGCAAAATATGCATGTATAAGATAACTAAAAGCATAGGTAGTATAGGAATACACTATTAAGATCAAGGCACTGAGTGAATGAATAGATTAAATTGAAATAGAATCAAATAAAATTTTTAAAGATAAAAATACATGGTTTGAAATTATCCCCTCAATTGACGTAATGAAGAACATATTTGAAAAAAAAAAACAAAAGAAAATTAGGTAACTGGGAGATATATGTGAGTACCTCAAAGATAAAAGAAAGCTATTTAAAACAACTTGGGATAAGCAGGTTGTTTATAAAGGAAAGAATTGTACTGACAGCAAACTTCTTAACAGCAATCAGAAATTCCAAAATACTGTCTTATAATACCCTCAGTGGGATGAGAGAAAATTTGCCATTATCCCAGAATCTTATATCCAGCTGAAGTATCATTTCGGTATGATGGTGAACTGTAGATATTGTCATAGAAACAAAGACTGAGTGAACTTACCACTTACAGATGTTCCCTGGAAGAGATACTAAAGATTACATTTCAGGAAAAATAAGAATCGAATTCATAAGGAAAGAGAGGAGCAGAAGAAGCATTGATAATCATTGACATTAGGAAACTTCTTTCTTTCTTTATTTTTAGTTAATTTATTTTTTATTGAGACAGGGTCTCACTCTGTCACCCAGGCTGGAGTGCAGTAACACCATCTTGGCTCACTGCAACCTCTGCCTCCAGGGCTCAAGTGATCCTCTCACCTCAGCCTCCCAAGTAAAATTTTTAAAGACCACAGGAGTGTGCATTCATGCCCAGCTAAGTTTTGTATTTTTTGTAGAGACAGGGATTCACCGTATTGCCCAAGTTGGTCTTGAACTCCTGGGCTCAAGTGATCCACGTGCCTCACCCTCCTAAAGTGCTGGGATTGCAGGCATGAGCCACCTTGCCCAGCCTATGTTAGTTAACTTATAACTAGATCTATAGAAGCATTGATAGTATAAAATAAAAATAACAATGACTGCATTGAGTTCTACAAATAGCAGGTAAAATAGAATGGGACATTTGGAGCTGGAGGATTCCAAGTTCTTAAATTGTTTTGAACAAGCATTGAGATACTAATCACTTTATCCCTCCTAAGCCACTTGTTCATATTAAATATTTGAAGTATCCATTCAAAATTAATAAAAGAACATTACTTTTCCAAAACAATCAGAGGCTAGGAAGACATGGAGAAAGGGGTGAAAAAAACCCAGTGGAAGGTAGGAAGAAGGGGAAAAGAGGGAAGCAAAGAAAAAACATAGTAAATGGAACAAAATAAAATGATAGAAATAAATGGATATATGAGTCAACACAATAAATATAGCAGATAAGCTTGTTAGAACAGAGGCTCACAAATTGAATTAAAAATTACAAAATCCAGCCAATTGTTGTATATAAGAAAAACACCTAAAATATGATATAGAAAACTTGAAAGTGAAGACAAATAAAAATAGTGTAAATATATTAATACAGAAAAGTAGATTTCAAGACAAAATGCATTTTATGAATAAATAGAGTAATGACATAAAGATAAAGGTAGAAAATAATGGTATTTAAAACTTATATGCACATGACTCCTCAAAATGAATGACATTGCAAGGAAAAATTGCAAAATTCACAATTAATATGGAAAATATAATACTTCTCTCTCAGTAATTCAAATGTCAGAAGAGACAAAAAATTGAACAGTGTAGATAGCAAGTGTGGTCCTATTGAACATATATAGAACTTGACAAATAACTCTGAGAAAGTCAGAAAATATATTTTCTTTTTAAGCAAGGGTGGGACATTTAAAAGAAATGACAATGTACTTGGACTCAAAGCTAGTCTTGAATAAAGTAAATAAGTCATATTATAAAGAGAACAATCTCTAATCAAAATGCAAACATATAAGAAACTTCTACCATAAATTTAAGTACACACATGCACATGCTCGGGCCCACACAAACACCCATCCATGCACACTGACCTGAGTTAGTTTCCTATTGCCTCCCTCTCTCTTTCTGTCTCTCTGTCTAATCTATCTATCTACCTACCTACCTACCTACCTCTGTGTATTGGTTTAACAAATTATTACAAACTTAGTGTCTAAAAACAACATAATTTATTATCTTACAATTCTTGAGGTCAGAAGTCCAAAATGGGTCTTACTGGGCTAAAATCAAGGTATCAGCAGGGCTACATTTCTTTCTAGAGGCTCTAGGGAAGAATCCATATTCTTGCCTTTTCTAGCTTCTAGAGGCCACCTGCATTTCTAGGTTCATGGCTTCTAGAGGATGCCTACATTTCTTGGTTCATGTACCCTCTATATTTTCAAAGCCAGCAACAGCTGATTGAGCAGTTCTCACATTGCTTCACGCTGACACTGACTGTTCTCCGCCTTTAAGAACACTTATGATTATATTGGGCTCACAGATAATGCAAGATAATCTTCCCATCTCAAGGTAACCTGACCAGCAAACTTAATTTCATCTGCAACCTTAATTTCCATTTTTCAGGTAGCCTAACATATTCATAGGAAGTGGATATCTTTGGAGGATCATGATACAATTCCCATGCATAAGTTAGGAAGAATCAGTATCATAGTACTGGCAATTTTCCACAAATTAATTCATAGGTTAGACGTAATTTCAATGAAAATCCCAATCCCAACAGGGTTTTTAATTTGTTTCTTTTATTGAACTTGACAAACTGACCCTCAAATTTATATGAAAGTAAAGATTCAAAAATAATAAAGTTCAATTTTAAGAAAGATAATCACTGGAATCAACCTTACCAGATTTCAAGACTTATTAAAATTTTAATAATTAAAATAACATGGTTTTGTCTCACAGATAGACATATTACATAAATGTAACCAATAAATGATCTCAAAATAGATCCACATGTATAAAGACAAACTGGTGTTTGACAGAAGCAACATTTATGTCAATAAAAAATGAGCTACTCAATTTATGAAGCTGGGACAATTGCTTAACCATGAGGAAAAGTAAAAGTAAATTCTGACTTCACCCTAAAAGTATAAATTCTAAGTGCTTAAAGACCCAAGCATGAAAGCAAACTTGAAATGATTTAGAAGCAATGTAGAAGAATATCTTTATGGCTTTGGGGGAGGAAACATTTCTTAAACCGGGCATAAAATATGCAAACTATAGAGAAAAAGATGGATGTACTGGACTTTGACATTTTGAAAAAATAGACAAATTACCATAGGTTAAATGAAATATCGTTTATAAATTGGAAGAGCTTTTTGGCAACTTATAATCAATAAAGGATAAGAATGCAGAGTATAAAAGAGCCCCTTATGAATCAATAACAAAAATAAAAGATCATCAATAGAAAAATGGGCAAAGGGCATGAATCGGTAATTTGAAACCCAAGTGACCATTTAACATATGAAATGCTCAGTTTCATCAGTAATCAATACTAGGGAACAAAAAGCTGTCATTTCACATGGATTACAGTAGCAAAATTACTTAGTTTGATCATACCAAGTGTTGGTCACAACGTGGGGAAACAGGAATTGTCCTGTACAAAATTTATGCAACCGCTTTTGAGAGCAAATTGGCAATATTACAGTAATGTTGAACATGCACATATACTTGTAATTTCACTTTGAGATATATTTTGTAGAGAAACTATTGTATATGTCCTGAGTAAGTATAAGGATATTCTCTAAAACACTTGCTTTCTAATGTCTAAGAAGCAGAAACACACCCTTTATTAGTGGTAGAATAGAGAAGTTGTGGTTTGTATAGACACTGAAATTCTGTAAAACAATTAAATAATATATCAAATCTCAAAAGTATGACGTTGAGTGGAAAAAGGAAGTTGCAGTAGATTACTGTACTGGTTTTACCAAAAACTTGGTGACTTAAAATAACACACATTTATTATATCACAGTTTCTGTAGGTCAGAAATCTTGGCATGGCTTAACTGGACTCTGTACTTCAGCATCTTACCAAGCTGCATTCCAGGTGACAGCCAGGGTTGTGGTCTCATCAGAGGCACCACTGGGGAAGGAATTACTTCAAATATCCCTCAGTCTGTTGGGATAATTATGTTCTTATGGCTGCACAAATGAAAGGTCTAGTTTCTTTCAAGAAATGTTCTGCAGCCCTTAGAGACCACTCAAAATTCCTTGCTACATGAAATTTTCTAACATGACTCCTTCCTTCATGGCATATTGCTTCTTAAAAATCAGCAAGGGAGAAAGAGACTCTAGCAAGATGATGATACATGCTTAACAAAAACACATGAACAAATCACATACATGGCATTTGCTTCATTGCATGGATCAGAAGAAAATTAGAGGTCCTGCTCACACTCAAGGGGAAAGGATTACACAAATGTATAAATACTAGAAAGTCTTGATCATGGAAATCACTTTAAAGTTTGTCCCTCACAATTACATGTATCATTTATATAAATGTCTCAAAACATAAAAATAAAACCAGTAACTTATTTTAATTTCTAAGATATTATGCTGAATGAAAAAAAATTTCAAAAGGTGTGTAATGTATTATTCCATATATAAAACATTCCTATGATGATAACATTATAGAAACACAGAACAGATTAATGGTTTCCAGGGATCAGGTACAAGGGGAGGCCAAAGGAGGGGGACAGAGGTGAGCCTGAGTATCAAAAGAACAACAAGAAGTATATAGAACTCTTCTGTATCTTGACTGTATCAATGTCAATAACCTGGTTGTGAAAATTATACTATGATTTTGCACGATGTTAACATTAAAATTCTGGGGAAAACTAGGTAAAGGTTACCACAATTTCTCTGTATTGTTTCTTAAAACTGCATGTGATCTACAATTATATAAAAAAAAGTTTAATCCAAAAAACCAAAAAAAAAATGTAGAAAAAAAATTTACAAACTAAAACCCAAAAAACAGAGTACAAATTCTGAATGGTAAACAGAAAGCCATAGGACAATAATAGATGGAGGAAAAAAACTGGCGAAGACCAGGTTGACATAAGGAAGCTAATTTTCAGGAGATAATTAAAATCATCATTGGAGGGAGTAGAGGGTAGAATTTCTCTGCAGTAAATCAAGGTGGTAACTTGAAGGGCAAGGTTGAGAGACTTTCAAAATATAGAAGAAAGGAAAAAACATTGAATGACTTAATGAGTACACATCAGTCATTAGTCTTCTGTTTGTATTACCTTACATAGACAACTTGTGAATACAAGTATTGTGTCATATGTATTATGTGATATATATGTATATACATATATGCATAATATTAGATGTATATTCTCTGACTACCTTTCAAAGAAGACATGAATACTACTCTATAAGGTAATATACAAAGTTATTAAAATATATTGTTTGGAATTACTACTATTAGTGATTTTAATTTTTCATTTTGTTTTTATATGTGTAATTTTCTATCATGAGTATAAATTCTAGATGCAAAATAATAAATGATTAAAATCAGTGTAATTTTCTGCATATTGCACATCTGCAATTATGTAAAAATACATATAACCAAAAAAACTGGAAGTAAGTATTGTATACCAAATGTAACAGTGATTCTGCCTGGGGGACTGGGTTTTAGTTGTTTTTATTTTCTCCACGTAGTACTGTGTAGTTTCCAGATTTTATACAGTGATCAGATGTTCATTTTATAATCATACAAATAAACTTAAAATTAGTATATAAAATTTTATAGGTACTATATAATAACAAATATATAAAAATATGCACTGAAAATTGATGGGAAGGAATACAACAGAAGTTCAAAATATTAGAGACAACTTTCTAAGTTCTTTTAGGTTTCATATACTTTCAAAACTTGCATCATGAGCATGTATGATTTTGGTAATGGAAATACCTCTAAAGAAAGTGGAAGTTATTAATTAACTGATTTGAATGTGGAAAAAGATTTTCTAAGCATAAAACAATCAAAAAATTATGAAAAGGAGGAGATATCCAAATAGCCAATTACAGGTTGGTGTAAAAGTAATTGAGGTTTTTGCCAGTGAAAGTGGTGGTAAAAATCACAATTATTTTTGCACCAACCTAATAAAACATGGAAACAAATTTCACCTCCCTAAATGCAACTTCCAAAATTAATGTTTTTTTGGACATGCACATTCATTTTCTTCTTTTCTATTATATTTAAGTCAAATTTTAGATGATTAAATATGACATCCTCATGATGGAATATTATGCATTTGTTAAAGATCCTATTTCAGAAAATATGTAGCAAAATGGGAAAGTATAATCTTTGGAAAAAGATAAATTATTGTATTTGCAATTTCTTTTGAACTTATCTAAATACATATTTTTATGAATGAAGAAAATGAACCAAAATATTCACCATAGTTATATTTTAGGGTTGGGATTTCAGGAGACTTTAATGTTCTCCCTAAATGCCTGTATTTTCCAAATATCTAAAATCAAACCATAAAATAATTAGATGAAATAATAGATATAATAAAACTATATCAAGAGCCAACATAGAAGTTTAAAAGATTCTGTTCTTGGCACTGCAATTTCACTAACGCAGAGTTCTCTAGAACATCTTATAAGATTCACTCATTCAACAATTACTTATTAAATGCCTACCTTCTGTCAAGGACTAGAATATCTGTCTGGAATAATACAGAGAAATCCTCTATGTTATGAACAAGTTGAAGATCTTTCCCCCATGCAGCTTACCTTCAGAGATGGAATTTGGAAAACCATCTACTTCAAGCCCCACTTGTGCATAGTTATCGAAGGCCCAGCCTAGGCCAAGCACTAGGCTAGTGCAGGGAATCAAAGGGAGCAAGACTGACAGTCCTCATCCTCATTGAACTTGAGTGCAAAAGAATGTTCCTGAAAGCATTGTTCAATATGCCAGGAAGACTGTTCTCATGGTTATAGTGTGAAGTTCAGGAACCTGCATTTCAACAGTTGTTCAGATGATTTGGATGCACAATGCAGTTTGAGAACCACTGGGCTAGTAGAGCTTCATTGTCAAAAAGATGGATAATGCACTACCCAGAAGTTTTCAGAGAGTGCATTAGTTTGCTAAGGCTGCTCTAACAAAATACCACAGATTGGGTGGCTTAAATAATTTACTTCCTCATAGTTCCAGAGGCAGGGTTGGTTTGCTTCGAGGCTTCTCTCATTGGCTTGCAGATAGCGGCTCCCTCGCTGCTTCTTCTCATGGTCAGCCCTCTGTGCATGCTCACTCCCGGTGTCTGTTTCTCTTCTTATAAAGACATCAGGCGTATTGGACTAGGGCTCCAACCTAAGATTCTCATTTTAATGTAATCACTTCTTTAAAGACCTTATCTTCATATATGGTTATATTCTGATATTGGGGGATCAGGACTTCAGCACATGAATTTTAGTGGGGACACAATTCAGTCCATACACCACTCTATTCTTTAACCGTCTTTAGGGACCTCTCCTATTCTCATCCACCGTCTATTTGCTTACCTTCAGCGATGAGGAGTGCACTACTCCCCTGTGTGTTGGCGGACAAAATCTAAATCTGTCTCTGAATAGAACACCATAAGACCCAGACATTTCCAGTAGTACGTGGTTGAACTCGTCAGCCCTCTCTCTTCCCTAAGATGCCTGTGACATTTTTCATTCTTAAAAGGGATTTATTACCTTCAATATTATTATTATTTTGTATTTTAACTGATCAAACAGAAAACTTTCTGGGCCCTCTGCAGAGGAATTAGGCAGTTTTCTTAAATCAGAACAACTCAAAAGAATCAGCTCACTCCTTTCTCTGGCAGCCAGAATTTCGCTCCTGGGTCACATGTCACTTCTAATTGTGGGCATGATGCTCGAGTTCCCCTTGGGCCTAAATTTCATCCGAGTAAATCCTCTCCTTCAGCAGCTGCAGGATTGTGTCAGGGAGAGTGATCTTCAGGCACACACTTCTGCAGAAGAGAGCAGCTGAGCCTGGCACGAACCCTCGGAGTCAGTCATCTCCCATCGACCTGTTATCGACTCTGACATGGCCTCCCTCAGTCAGACACTAACAAACAGAGGCCAATGGGTGCAAGAGAAGGAGCTGGAGTCCCGGAGATGGGGCTTTATTCTCGCTTTTAAATAACGGCAAGTGTTTCCAAGAGAGAAAGTGCTGGAATGGCTGGGGTAATGAAAAATACTCTGAGTAGAATTCTCTCTGCTTGTACCTAGTTTGGCCAAATGGTTTTTGGGTGTCTGGTGTTAGATGAAGTGTTTCTCTAGAAAGCCTCAGAGGTAATTTGCACACCCTGAGAAAGGTCTTAAATATCCTCAGGGAACCTCAGAGTCCTTTCTAGTGTGCAGCCCTCTGATAGTTATGTGAACCAGAAGCTCCTTTTCACCTCAGCATTTTGTTATGTAAAATTTCTAATACAGCAAAATTGAGAGGAATTTACAGTGAACACTTGTATACTCATCACCTGGATTCTACTATTAACATTTTACTATACCTGCTTTATCTTGTATCGGTGTATCTCTCTGTCCAGCCATCAATCCATTTTATTTTTTGGATGTATTTCAAGGCAAATTGCAGACATCATTACAATAGCTCTAAATACTACAGCATGTAGACAGAGTTCAGTATTTGTTTACATTTTTTTCTCTTAAGAGGTAAAGGTTGCTTACAATGAAACACATGAATCTCAAGTGTGCATTTATTGACTTTTGATGAATGCATGCACTTATCCAACTAAATTACTATCAATGTAGAACAATGTCATCACCCAGAAAATTCTCTTATGCCCCTTCCCAGTAAATTCCCAGCACCTTCCATTTCCCAGAAAAACTTTGTTTTTAAGTTTTTCTACCCCAAGTTAGTTTTCTATGTTTAGATGTTCACAAAAAATGAGTCATATATTATGTACTCTTACGTGTCTTCTATTGCTCAGCATAGTATTTTTGAAGTTTATCCATGTTGTGCATACTACATCAGTAGTTTGTTCCTTTTTACTATTAGGTAGAATTCCATTGGGTTAATATACCAGTTTGTTTATCCATTTTTCTATTGTGGATAAGTTGGCTTTTTTAAGCTGTAACAAATATGAATAAAGTGACTACGACTATTCTTACACAAGCATAAGAGCCAACTTTTTGCCTCTCCATAAGTACAACATAATATTTTCAACCATATCATCCATCCATCCATCCATCCATCCATCCATCCATCCTTTCTCCCTCTCTTCTATCCATTGAAACATCTATTGTGTATTCATTGCATGCCAGGCACTGTTCTGCCACTGGGAATACAAAGTCAGAAAATACATCCCTGTCCTTCAAAGAATCTAGTGGAAGAACTCTACAGATAAACAGGCAATTACAGAATCATGGAATTAGAGCTAAGGTGGAGACTTGCAGAGAAAGAAGCAGCTAATCAGGTAGAGGAGAGTTAGACAAGACTTCCAGGCAGGTCAAGACTGAGGGACAGAAACAGACTACAGGATCTCCAATAACATTACATGGAAATTTTAATAATGAGTGTCATGATACTTTGTCTTCAATAAAAGTCTTAGCCCTCACCATAGAACTCATTTCAGTGGAGGTGATTTCACAAGGGGCCTTAGTGAGTTAATTTGCTCCTTGAAATCAACTCTCCTAGAGCTTATAATCTTTATTTGCATTCCTCCTGCAGGTTTGTCTCAAGTTTTCATCTCACTTGACTTGAGACTTTGAGAGGAAAGACAGTAGTTTGCATTAGAAGGCTATTTTATTCTCAAGTTTATAGAGTTCTTCTGAAAAGCTCTGTGGAGTTGACTCATAGAATTAGCCAGATTTCTTAAGTGCAACAATTCCAGAATGTACCAATTCTGAGATATAGGTTGCTTTTTAGTCACTGGTAGGGTTTCCAAATGAAATACAGGACACTGAGTTAAATTTAAATTTCAAAGACAATTTTTTTAGTATAATTGTGTCCCAAATATTGCATGGGGCATAAGTGTGTTCCAAATATAGGATGTGATATATTTATACTGAAAAGTGATTAGTTGATTAGTTGTTTTGCTGAAATTCAAATTTAACTGGGCATCCTGTATTTTTATTTGCTATATCTGACAAGCCTAGTCACTGGGGAAAGAGGCTTTCTGCCCAAGTGAATTCTACCCATAATAAAAGCCAATCCCATAAAATATCAAAAACTAATTATGGAGAAAAAGTTTAATTGTACTATACACCTCCAAGTCTTTTAACTAGAATATACGGGCCTAACATAAACATTTCTTGATCACCTGAAGTCATTAGTATGAATGTCAATTATTGCAATGTGTGATGTCCTCAAAGGTACTTGGGGTATTATGGCCTGTCTGTATGCCACCAGTCATTTGTGATTTTAGAATTTTGAATCTGTCTTTTTAAAATTGTATTTTTAAATTATAAGGCTATCAGTTAAATCTGCTCATGACAATCAATATTTATTTTCCCAGAGTCTAGAAACACTAAACTTTTCTTGTGCCTAAACTGATGTCAATAAAATAAAGAGAGCTGAATATTGCTAAAAATATATATAAACAAAGTTTATAAGCTAGCATGGAAAAAATACTGAGTTTATGATAATTCACGTTTCAGAGCCTTTTTTTTTTTTTTTACAAATTTCTGGTTTTTAAATTTTATTTTCTCAAGCATTCATTCACTCACTCATTCAAATGATAAATATTATTATCTAACAGGTGTTTATGTAGACCTCTACAGCTTCAGAATTTTATAAAATAATACTTATAATTAGTCATTAGAAACACATATCTTTAAAGGGCTTTAAAGGGTTAGAGGGTGATTAAAATCTGAAGGTTAGGCTGGGCATGGTGGCTCACACCTGTAATCCCACCAGTTTCGGAGGCCGAGACAGGCGGATTAGCTGAGGTCGCAAGTTCGAGACCAGCCTGACCAACATGGAGAAACCCCATCTCTACTAAAAATACAAAATTAGCTGGGTGTGGTGGTGCATGACTGTAATCCCAGCTACTTGGGAGGCTGAAGCGGGAGAATTGCTTGAACCAGGGAAGCAGAGGTTGTGGTGAGCCGAGATTGCGCCATTGCACTCCAGCCTGGGCAACAAGAGTGAAACTCCGTCTCAAAAAAAAAAAAGAAAAAGAAAAAAGAAAAACCTGAAGGTTTCCATCTGAATATTATATATCCTCCAAACAGCGTATTCATTCCATTTTCATAATTGCATAAATAGGTAAGTGGATTTCTACCTGGCTTCATGTAATCATGCTAAGCAGTGTTATTTAAATGTTGAAAGCACAGTTCTCTCTCACCTAGACCTTTCTTGAGCACGCTTTCAGGATACACATTAGATCTTAACTTCTTCTGCACATTTAATTTTGATCTCCTTTCAACCAATCAGAGACAGAAAAACAATTATTTTAGCTACATATTTCAAGACAAGGACTCAGCTTCTAGCTGAGTTGACCCTAATCCTCAGCAGTTCACAGTCCCTTTCTCGGGGAATCTTTGTGCTAAAGAGTCTAAGTCCTCGTGACATTTGCCAGGGCACACAGAAGTCACTGCTGGCAGATATTCATAGAAGTTGGGGTTAACATTCCTGCATCAAAATTCTTGAAAACGGATCTAGTAGATTACCCAAAGGACATATCCTGCTATAAACATCCGCCAAAGTCCATTATCGGTAAAGATGCTGCTTTCTGTGAAGGAAATGTCCTCACCATTTCAGTGATAACTCAGATCCGCATATGAATCAGGGAAGACCCATAATTATACCACGGGATTGTGCATAATGATCAGTCTAGCTCCATCATACTGGACCATTGCTCACTCCTGACCTGGATTCCTGACTTGAGACAATCGTTTACCTGCCATGCTTTTTCTTGGCAATGAATTATCCATCTTTTTTGACATAAAATCTCTGCTAGCACAGTGGTTCTCAAATTACAATGTGCATCTAAGTCACCTGGAGACCTGTTGAAAATGCAGGTTCTTGGGCCTCACACTAGAACGATGAATCCAGACTCTCTGGCCTATTGAGCCATGCTTCTAGAAACACTCTTCTCTATCTAAGTTGCCTGAGGATGGGAACTGCATCAGTCTTGCTCCCTCTAATTGCTGCGTTAGCCTAGTGCTTGCTTGGCTCAGGGTAGGCCCTCAATAAATATTTGGTCAATGAAGGAATCAAGAAAGACTAAAAAATGGTAGCTGGCAGGGTAGCCCCAGTGAGTAGTTTAAGAAGAATTTTAAGTGAAGGCATTCCTATTAACATGAGGGATCAGTTGAAGACAGTTTTTCTGAAGCTTCATTTTTGTGTTTTGAATTTTTAATAAATATCACTGCTTCTGTTAAAGCATAAAAGTACTATGCCAGGATGTAAAACATGGTTTCATTGTAGTACCTTATCCTCTCTCACTCTTCCTTCCTTCCTTCCTTCCCTCCATCTTAAATATAAAGAGTGTTCTAGAAAAATGTTTGCTCAATGCTCAGTTTTTGAGTAGTAAGATTTTGGGTTTTTTTTCTACTTTTCCATGTTACATAATTTTTGTAATAAGTTTATATTATCAAAAGAAATTAAAGTAAATAATTATTTAAACTTAAAAAAATAAACCATGCCTTTTGACAGGCTGGAAGTTAGAATCAGTCAACACATTTGATCTCTCAGCCTACAAAGGTGAGTGAGAAGACAGGGTGTAGACATCAAGTCTAGTGATGGCCTGCATCTTCTTCTAAAGAGTTCTCTGTGAAGGCCTCCAATCTACATTTTAGACCATGCCTCTATAGGTCTCAAAAGCTCCCTTCTCTGAACCCAACATTTAGGATTTGCTTGGAAATTACCTATGCTCTTGTCTCACGGACTGTGTATTTCAAGCCTTCCAGGTGCACACTAAGGGAGCAGTTTGCATGAGGCTCAGGCTGGTGGTGAAAGCTCCTGCATTGAAGAGTAAACCCTGGATTCACTCGCAGATCTTTAGGTCTCTGACATTGGGGTCTCTCTGGACATAAAAATAAAAAATGGAAAGACCAGCTCATGTTTTTAAATAGGTCAAATCATCCTTTGTAGAAACTTCTCTGGGGACTTGTCCCTTTTACAGGGAATGGAGACCAAGTGTGTACTATTTAGGAAAGAACTAGTCTCACTGGAATAGTCCAGCTTATACCCCAGCTGACCCCAAGACCAACTTTCCAACTTTACTCTTTGCAACCCTCTTCCACAAATATCTTAGTCTGCCATGAGTTTTCCTGTCTGATTTCCAAATATATTTTTCTTGAAAGGCTCTGTTCTTCCTGGTGCTCCCATTGAGGAACAGGTCACCATGTACTTTCAAAGCCAGATCCCCATTCCTTTCCCATGAAATGCCTTTCTCTTGCTCCTTGGTAAATCCTACTGTGGCATAACCAATGCTATAATCAAACACACTTCCCTACTCCTTTGAGAATACAGAAAAATTACCTTTCCTAGCTTCCTTTTGCCATTTAGTGGAGCCACATGGCTATTTCTGGCTACTGTGATGTGGAGAGCAGTGATGTAAGGTAATTCTTGGTTGACTCTTAAAATCTCTTGAGAGATCTATATTCTGTGTCATTCCTCATTGTGAAGATGAAGACAATCTGTTGAAGATCCAGAAGAAGAATTCTGAGGTCCTAAGGAACAGCAGAACCCCTAAATTGATGTGGATGAGGATACCAAATCACTGTGTGAACAAGAGCTACTCAGTAGAGCTGTCTCACTATGAATATCTGAATTAGACTTTGCATAAGCTGGAAATAAACTTCGATTGTGTTTCTCCGTTTAGATTTAGATAATTTGTATTCGTATAGAATAATATAGCCCACCTTAGTGTTAACACTTGCTCTTACTTTAACATCTACTTAAAGCATTCCTGTCTCTGACTAGCTCTCCTGAGTACCACAGATGAGGTTAACCCAAATTAATGTCTCTCTTGGAAATGTCCGTATTACAATATATCATAAACATTCTCCCACATCCCTTTCTCTCTCACTAGACTGGAAGCTGTGCTAGAGCAGGGTGATCTTTGTAAACTTAGGGCTGATCACTGCATCTGAAGCATTCCAGTCCTATAAAAGGGTGGAATCTGTACTAGAAGGAAGACTTCCTTCACCAAAATATGTGCTCCTGTATATTGCTTCTCATATTGCTTCTCAGATAGAGCTAGAGGGGAAAGAAGCCTAGGTCCAGTGGATCTGAAGAGCAGGTTCAGTTCTCAACAGCCTCCTTTCGGCAGTAAGAAGCCTTGATATCCTCATGGAAGTATTTGTGTTTTTTTCCTCTTGCAATCTCCTGTGAGTATGACTACAGACAATTGGCCAAAGATGGCCAAAGATGAGTACAGATCCTTTGAAGGCATGGCTTGGCTTTCCAGAGCTGCTGTCCTTCCTGGATACCACACTGGGGAAGTGACAGTGATCTCCATCTCTTCCCCCAAGATCAGGCATTAAGCAGTTATGACAGAGATTCCCTGCCCAGGTATTTTTTGTTCAAGAACAAAACGCCTTTCTGAGCAGAACAGAAAATAAGAAAGTCCAACACCCAGCTGCAGAGCTGGAAGGAAGCACATAGCAGTGGCCCAGGAGGATCTGTTTCATGATGCTGCCTTTTCTGGGAAATGTATTGCGTGCTTTGCATGGCTTTCTTGGGGTGGAGGGCTCTAATGTACAAATGTGTGCACACAGCACTTTCTGAGATGTGGCTTGTCTGACTTTTTACTGTAACTCAAGGAAAGTCAATGCATTTAGAAACTAAAGTGGTTTTCTTCAGATGTTCAAGTTACATTTTTACTTCCCCAGTTCAACTCTCAATCTCCTCATCTAATTGGTTATGAACTTGTGAAAACAAAAAAAGAGAAGGATTATCCTGAATCATTTACCTAGAACTTGGACTGAGGGTAAAACAGTTGAAGATCAGTATAACTTCTAAGAAACCAGAGAGTGGTGGAAGTATTATAATATTGCTCCACGCAACTAAGGTTCACAAAATGCAAAGACTGGCTTCACGGTCCATGAAGACCACAAGCACCAGTGAATATTTGCAGTAAGTTCCATACAATGAGTCCCTGAAATACACTATACATACTTATGTAATCTCTTATATTCTGATTTAGGAGAAGGGTGAAAAGAGTCACAGTTTATAAAGTATGCTGTATGCTGGTTACTATTCATTCCTTAACAACTATTTACTAAGTGCTTACCATAAGCTGGCAACTATAATATACAAAGTTGAGTAAGACATGATTCTTGACCATAAGGAGATCAAATTATCCAAACTGAAACTTGCAAAAAAATTATTTTGCACTGAAGGTGGCAAGAGAAGATGACTTGAGGGTAGAAGAGGGGATGAGGAACGTTCTTGCCAAGAAATAGGATTTGTAACAGGTTTAAGTAGGGTCTAAGAATCCCAGGGCACTAAGAAATGAAGAAAGCTTGAGACATTCTCCAGCTACTGTGTTTTCTGCAGCATGTTCTGCAGAATGCCAGTCAGCAGGGTGCTCTCTGTACAAGTGCTCTGTGGTCAAATGTGTTTGGGAAACCTTGTATATCATATCATGGAAATTTATAAAAAGACTTGCTTGACACAATAAGGAATCTAAAAATTTTATAGGCAAAAAGTGAATTACATCTCTCCACGTACCACAACCCAGGGCATCTCAGACTTATCCTACAATATATTATTTTGTCACTTAATATTTATTCATAGTTATGAATTTGGTATTTTTCTCATCTTATTTTATAAAGCAAGGAAACAGTTTAACCTGGAACTTTGCACTATCTAAAAAGGCTTTGGGTAATCAAATATGCATTTCATAATGACTATTATTAATCATGTACATATTTACTTGGGGCTATAAATCATTCATAATAAACTTATTATGACTAACTCTCAAATATATTATGTTGTGCTATGTTATACTATAAGATATACCATAGGTGCCATATCAACTCATATAATCATATCATGTGTAATGGTGTGAAAATATTTATTAACAGCTTGCACCAGCATTCTGTTTAGGAAATAAAAAGATCTGGAGAAGTTGCTGGGGGAGAAGATTACACCTAAATGTATAGATCATCAGGCACCAAAGCAATTTAACAAAGGAACAGATCAGTAATTTGGTTTGGAAAGAGAGAGAATGAAGAGCTGTGCAGTCTTATTCTGGGTCTAGCAAGCCAAATGTTCACTGTCAGGGTTTGAGAGAAGTGACTCAACAGCATGGAGATGGAAGGAGACATCAGTGTCTGGGGTACACTGCGAAGGGGCTGCAAAGAGCCAAGTAATGATCATAGGTTGCATTCTGCTGTCTAGTATGGAGGCGGTGGCAGTCCTATTTTGCTCTAGGCTAGCTTGTTCATTCCTCTTCTGGACTTATGCTTCAGGGGCTTGGTAATCAGCAGTTTCCA
The DNA here is from genome assembly GCF_029281585.2 of Gorilla gorilla gorilla. Lineage (NCBI taxonomy): Eukaryota > Metazoa > Chordata > Mammalia > Primates > Hominidae > Gorilla > Gorilla gorilla. The sequence goes on along the minus strand of NC_073245.2, from coordinate 52,584,354 downwards.
GAGTGACTGTAGAGAAGTATAGATCCGACCATGTTAGTTCCTCCTTTAAAACAATTCAACGGCTTCCCATTGCATGAAGAATAAATTGTACTCTCTTCCTCTGAGCATATAAGACCCCTCATGCCCTTCTCTTCTTCAGTCCTTTCCCATGTGCCATGCTCTCTGCCTGAAATGTTCTCCGTCTCCTACTTTCCCTCCTGGTCCAGTTGACTTCTATTAATCTTTTGTACCTCAGTCAGATGTCACTGTTCCAGTTAAGTGTTTCTTGACCTCCCAGACCAAGTTGTGCTACCCATTCTCATTCCATCCTCTCTGTTCTCTTCCTGGTGTTTAATTCTCAGCAGGAGAATCCACCCTGCGCTGGCATATAGTGTGAAAAATCCAGTAGGGGGCCCTTCACTTTTAAGCAGGATGAGGCTGTTCATAACATCCACTGAGATGGCCTCTCTCCCACATTGGGGAGGGTCAACATGTTGAACAAAAACCAAGAATATTGTCAGTCTTTAGAGGTGATTAAAGACTGATAGGATTCTCAAAGCCAGTGGTCTTCAAACTGGGGTATATATACCCTGAAGATTTATAAGTATTTTCGGAGAGACCTATGAAGAAATTTGGTTTTGGATTATCAACTTCCATATAAACTTTTCTTAAACTTGGCCAACTGATTAAGAACCCTAAAATTTCTCCTCATTATTTAATAATCACCCATTTCCCATAAGAAACACAAAAGACCATATCTTTGCTTATTGAGAGTCTCATTACTCTGCATTGGACTATCACAAAAAACTTCTAGGACACCAAAAGGATAATTCAAAACATTAAAAAATATATTTGATGTTTTTGTTCCATAGTCAGTTACAATAATGATTTGAATAACAATGTTTAAAAAAGAAGCTTCCGTTTCTATGTAGCTATTTTGTGAATACATTTTCTGGGCATTTAATGTGTATAAACACAAAAAAGAAATAGAATCAATACTGAACACTCTTTCTTTCATGTAATTTGTCATAATCATCCCCATTAATAGAGGAATTTCCAATACAATTGATTTCTTTCTGCTTAATAAATATGTATCAAAATTTATAATGTATATATCTTGCTTTAATTCATGTCTTAGTAATAATAATGGTGTATTCATATAGAGGAAATTCTTTTTAATACTTGAATCATATAGTCCTAGGTACTACAAACAAAATTTAAAAGTCAATTTATTTACATATTGTTGTAGCAGATAGGTATGATCAATTAAAGATTTTTTTAATTTTAATTTTAAGTTCAAGAGTACATGTGCAGGTTTGTTATATAGGTAAACTTGTGTCATGAGGATTTGTTGTACAGATTATTTTACCACCTAGGTATTAAGTCTATACCCATTAGTTATTTTTCCTGATCCTCTTCACATGCATACGTATGCTCATTGCAGCACGATTCACAATAGCAAAGACATGGAATCAACCTCAATTCCCATCAATGATTGACTGGATAAAGAAATTGTGGTACATATGCACCATGAAATACTATGTGCCATAAAAATGAGCAACTAAAGATTTTCAAGCATCAAAATATATTGCATGAGCTTAAAAGTCTGTGAGGGATGTAAAATATCTGACTGTTACAGGAGAGCACGTTCATTTTTTAAATGGGTGATGGTGGGTATGAAATTACTATGCTTACTATTGATTACATTTTAAAAAGTGTTTGACAGTTTTGTTTAACAATTTCAATATTTGCCATCTTAAAAATGATATCCTTTGCTAGGAGGCACCAAACTTTCAGAAGTTATTTTGGGGAATAAGCAAATGGAAAGTCTAAAGATTACTGCACTCAGCTACTGCTCCTAGGAAACTGAATGTTCAGCCCAGCTCTGCTTCTTGGCAAAGGGTGTCACCTAGCACATGTGGAATGTGTGACACCCCAGGAGGGTGGCACATCCTACTCCCAATGCCATGCTTATCAATTGCTGCAGATGATGAACACTCTCACATTGGAGAATCTTCCTTTAAGGTTAGGGCCCTTCAGAATCTTTCCTTAGGAAAGATTTCTCTGCCCAGCCCTGGCCAGATCCAGTGAAATTCTCCTGATAAGCATTCTCAGAGCCCCCACACTGTTTCCTCATATCACTTATTCTGTTTCATAATTATGCATTAAAAAGGCCATGACCAAAGTCCAGACCTGCCACTGGAATGTAAGCTGTCTGAGGACAGGGTCTTGCCTATCTTTGTTTATACTTTTTTCTTTAGCATCTAGCACAGGGTTTAGAGCTTCAAAGAAGCTCAGTAACTATTTGTTGAATGAATAGATAAACTAAATAAAAAGTTCTTCATTAAAACGCAAGTACCACAAGAATAACAACACTTTCGGGTTATTTTTATGTATGTACATATTATTCATTTATTGTTTGTTTGCTTATTGTCAAGATTAATCTGAAAGATTAACTGTGCACTTATCATGTGCTGTGTATTGGCTGTGTAACTTGAACATGCAGGCAGGAAAGAGTTAAAAATTTACACAGTGGCACTGGGAGCATTAATGGCATTAATCTTTGGATGTCACTATAGCTACAGTGGAGCTGTCTTGCTGTAGAACCAAGAGAACACCCCTGGGAAGGTGCTGGGTTGTTGGTGACCTTGTGTGAGGGATTCTTATATGGATGACAACCCAGGAAACTTCTCCTGAATCTAGGAGGGCTTCAGATGACACTTTCCAGACTGGCAGACATTGGGGTTGAGAGAAAAGGCCTGGAACTGCCCAAATTGCGCAAGTACAAATAAAAAGAAGGAATAAAGATGAACTGAGAGATAGAAGCTTCTGTAGCAGTGTACAAGTGCAAATACGAAGAAGTAATAAAGATGAACTGAGAGATAGAAGCTTCTGCAGCAGCAGCAGCAGCAGCAGCCAAGTATCTATGCTTCTTAGGTGGTGCTCACTGTATCTTTTCATAGGGAAGTTGACTAAATGAGGGCTCTTTGGATCACTGATATGCAGCAAGTCAGCTTGGGGCTTTCCAGACAGAGAAAATTAATGTAAAACAAAACTATTCATAAAGAACATGAAGTGAAGTGCTGGTGGCCAGAAGAAAGACATCTGAGCACAATTCAGTGAAATAGGTGCTTGAACCCTGACTCTGCAATTTCTAGCTGCGTAACTTTGACAAATGACTTAACTTCTCTGAGTCTTAGCTTCCACATTAGTAAAACGGGATTTTGCAATACTTCCTAAATGAGAGAATAGATATGAAAGTGTTGGCTTCATAAGAAGTTTTCTGGTAAATATTTGTCAAAACTTTAAAAAGACAGAGATTTCAAGAATGAGATTAAGTCCTGTTATCTGGACACCACGATCAGAGATTAGAGAGTTGGCTAGCCAAGATGGTCTTTGGATCCTACTATGCCATGGATGTGTGTGTAAACATGTGTAAATTTCTGGTTCTAGAACAAGAGTTTTCAATCTTGGTACTATTGACATATTGGGCTGGAAAATTCTTTGTAGTGGGTGATAAAGTGGGATGTATTTCAAGATATTTAGCAACATTCCTGGCCTCTACCTATTGGATGCCAGTAGCTCTCCCACCCCAAGTTGTGACAATTTAAAATGTTTCCAGACTTTGCCAATGTCTCCTGGGGGACAAAATTGCCTCTGGCTGAGAACCACAAGTCTAGGAGATAGACTCACATATAAGAGACTCTGAGGGGTGTGTCTGTGTGTGTGTGTGTGTACACATGAATTCGTGCGTGTGTGTGAAGAAATGTCTTTTTCATTGGAAGCTAATCACGCATAACTCAAGTGAAGAACAAAGCACAGATGGTTAATTTTCTCCCATAGTTCTCTCCCAGCACATCCACCCAGCCCATCCACCATGTGTGTACATTTTAACACACTCTTTTACAAAACTTCCCACAAACACCTTGGGGAGAGTATTCTGTAGAGACCCATGAATTCCATGCTAGGTTGTTAGCTTTATCTAGCATTTCCCAATGATGCTCATATTCATTCATCCATTCATTCATTTCATAAATTTAACATATGTATGGGGCTTCCACTATGTGTTAGACGCTATGTTAAGATTGGGGACAAGACGGATAAGGACATGGAGCTTGCATTCTAGTGAGAGGGGACAGAAAATAATAACTAACACATAAATTCGATAAGACCTAGGAAATAACATGGGCGATGGGGTAGGGAAGTAACTGGGGATGAGAAGAGCTGTATCAACTCAAGTGATCAGCGAAGGCTGGTGTGGCGAGGTGATGTTTAGGCTGAGATGCTCTGAGTGAAGTTCTTGGGGAGGATGATTGTGGCACAAACTGGATCAGGCCGTTGAATATCCCAGGTTCAGAACTTAATACTATAGTTGTGTCTTGCTGCTGTGCTAAAGAACCGCTCCTGGCTGTGAATATGAGGCTAGTGAGAGAAGTAGTTCTGAAATTCTTATTGAGAATCTAAAGTTTTGTACTCTCTCAACAGAAAAGGTATGTACCCACGTGCTTATGAATACTTACAATTTCAGGGGGTTAATGACACTTTTAATGAAGCTTCTTTTCTTGACTATTGATTTAGAAACCCAACTACCAACATTAGTCATAGTCTTCATGGCTTATGTGAATTCCTGGTGAGGATTTGTGGAAAGGGAGCTGGGGAAGAATGGGGGATTACTTGCTAATCACTTCAGGTGGGCTGATAGTGTAGTAGGTTAGATAATTGTTCCCAATGCTTCACTCTCCCTAGTATTAGTGTCTAGCCACTCCCTTGCTACGGCCTTACAGTGGGCAGAATGTACCGTCTCACCTCTTGACATTGGCCTTGTGACTTTATTGGGCCATTACTGGGCACTGTGTTTGTGTGGTTGGGCTTTCCCTCTGCCTTTCTGCCATCACCTGAAAAGAACATACCCTCAGTGGCTGCTGCCCTTTCAGCCTGGTCTCAGGATGAGGCTGGATCCACACCCCTTTGTCCTGCAGCTTCAAGCAGAGCCACCCAAGGGAACCAATTCTAGATCAGATGAACACAGTCAGCCTATAAATCTGTGTACATGAGAATGAAAGTGGAGTTGGAAGGCAGTGAGTTTGGGGCTGGTGTGTTACATAGCATCTTTGTGGCAGGAACTGTCTAACATAGGTTTACATGTAACAACCATATATATCACCTGAAACATACTGAGCATGTGTGGAGTTCTGAACTTAAATGGTGCCTATAAATGGCCCAGGGGATCCCACATGAGCACAACTGTCTGATTAAGTCATCTTCATTTCACAATGCTGGAATGATGTCTGCACTTTTTGTATTCCTTGTAAAATTTCTATTGCACAAATTACAGGATGAAAAAAACAAAGTGGGAGAGGAAAGTGAGAGGGGTGAAAGAGAGATCAATTTTGTCCTATACTGCAGAAAGTTTGGAGAAGCTAAGGGCTAAGATAAAAGCTTTGGCTACTGTGGAAAAGGGAAGAAAATACATAAAGAGGGAAATTGAACTAATATGTATTGAGTGCCACATACCATGCCAAATGCTTTACATACATTGCTTGACTGAATTCTGTTTAAAAACAAATAAATAAACCAACAAATCCTTATAACATATCATGATGCCATTTCACAGATAGAAAAACTGAGGCTCAGAAGGTTTAAATAAATTTTTCTTGGTTACTCTGATGTGGATACTAGGTTTCAAATCTAGCTCTTGTCTACAAAAGTCATGCCCTGCCCACTAGTTGATATCATTTTCCTGCGAGGATGAACAGCTTAGCATTTTATTGGGGGCAGAGTACATGCAAAATTTCATGGGGCTAAGAAGGGACAGGGCAGTATAGATGTACACTATTTTTAGAGTTGAAACCTTTGAAGGGGAAGAGAAAGAGAGTGGGTGGATGGTAGCTTGAGCAGATAGGCACTGGAATTCAGATTTAATTAACTGAGCATATCCAAAAATATTGAATTGTCACAGTACCTACCTTCAGATGTGGCATTGGGTTACTGATTACTTTCTTTTCTATTTTGATCTATACACCTGTCTCATCCCTCAGACTTGAAGACAAGGGTCATTAACTTTTCTTAAATAGGCAATATGTGCACAGGGTGACAAATTCAGGTAGTATCATAAGCTGTAGTGAAAAGTAAGTCTCCCTTCTCCTCCTGTCCCCCAAGTCCCACATCTTGAGTTAACCACTATTATCAGGTAAGGGGGATTTTTCAACTTTTCATGTAAGTTTGAGAACTTGGAAGCCTTGTTACTTTAGAACATCCACTGTACCTCTCTAAGCCTCATTCCTGCATTAACTAAACACATACTTATTACATGTCTATCAGGGGCCAGGACTTAGTTTTCCTATCTGTATTGGTTTCCTGTTAACATAACAAATTGCCACACACTTAGTGGCTTAAAACAACAAAAATTCATTATCTTCCAGTTCTAGAGGTCACAAGTCTGAAATGAATTGGCAGGGCTGGGCTGTCTCTGAGGCTGTAGGGGAGAACGTTTCATTGCATTTTCTGACTTCCAGAAGCCACCTGCTTTCCTTGACTCCTGGCCTCCTCCTTCATCTTCAAAGCCAGCAGCAAAGCATCTTCAAATTGATCTCCACTTGATCCAGTCTCTCTTGCCTTCCTCTTTCCCTTATTAGGACACTTGTGATTAGATTGGGCCAAACTGGATAATCCAGGGTAATTTCCCCATCTCAAGGTTCTTAATTGAACTACATCTTCATGATCTCTTCCATCATATAAAACAACATATTCACAGATGCCAGGAATTAGGATGTGGACATCTTTGGGAGGCCATTACTCAGTGTACCACACCATCTAAAATTGAAATAATTTATATGTACAAGTTTTATTTTAAATGGTATCTCCTAAATAAGTCACAATCCATCCAGTTCTCTCTATTCCACTGACAACACATAGATGTGCCTTTCATTATCTTTGTCTGAGGTCACTGCAAAGCCTTCTCAACAGGCTCCCCTGACACCTGGATCACCCTGACCATCCCTTCTTTACACTGCATCCAGGTGAGCCTTTGTAAATCTCCATTTTTTCCCCATGCCATTCCCTTCTAAAAATATCTCAATGACACCCCATAGGGCTCAATCTGATGTAGTACGTACTTTGCTTAGTTAATGAGACTTTTCTTAATGTAGCAACTGCTACCTTGTAGTCACCCTGAATTTCTTCACGTTCCTCAGATTCAGTCCCTACGCCTTTGCACATGTTTTTACTCATCTTCCACATCTCAGCTTAGGTGTTACCCTCTTGGGGAAGGCATCCTTGTTTCCCCACAGCTAGGCTAGATTAGATGCCTGCCTCTGTGACCCAACAACAATTCTGCATCCCCTATTATCACCCTCATTGTGCTGAATAGATGTTCTTGCTCACATGTGGTGTTTAATAAATATTTGCTGTTTGAGTAACTGCATGAATAAATGAATGAGCCACACTGTCACTGTACAAACAGGCTCTATCTGGTCTCCACCCACCCTGACATATATTATCAACCCTGATTCTCTGAGAGCAAGGTATATTTGGGAAGACAGTCACTGTTATAGAGGGCTGTGGGTATCAGCTTTTCATAAAAAAAATCAGTATATAGGTATCTGGCACGTAATTTTTGGGGGGAGGTTTTATCCCAGGGCCTTTTAACTGGGCTTTTAGATTTGAAGCCCTGCCATCCTCTCTAGACAGATCAATTAGGCAGAGCCGGAAATCATCACTAACTAGAAATACAAGAGTTCAACAAGAAGTGTTTGCCACTGTAGACTTTTCTACAGATACGCTGTGTACTCACAAGGTTTTAATGGTCCAGCATTCAGAGACTGGTGTTCTCTGCACCAACATGCATTATATCTTCCTTAACATTCTGCTTCCATAGAATATTCCTGGTCATTCTGAAAGCAAGGTACAAGATTCCATGAGATAAAATTTTCCAGAGAAGCGAAGAGAGTGAAACTGGGGAGTCTGGCAGGAAGACCCCTTTTTCCTGCTCCCGGACATTCCAGGGAAGGCAGTGAACCACACATGAGCTTGTTTTGCTGGAAACAGCAGACCCAGCACAACATGGTGGCATCTCTCTGGTTGCAGGGCAGGGGGGGGTTGCAGCTTACAAGATTCCACTATTCTAATGCCAACCTGGCAGCCGAGATGGCAAGGTTGGCTTTACTTCCAGAAGAAATCTCTGCTTCACACAGGAGGTGGATTACAGGAAGGATGTGGATGTTTGACAGTTCATATCAGGAATTCCTCAGCAGGAGAGAGCAGACAAGGTTGTTTATCAGCAGAACTTGCCAAATAAATAGGGCACATTTGATACAGGCTGGTAGCTCACTCCAGCTCTAGGGAAAACTATTTCCTTCCTCTTCTTATCCTAACTTCTTTGGAGCTGCCTATTTATTAACCTATCTCACTGGCCATCATAGCTGAGTAGGAAAAGTGACCAGACACTTCCTTGCACAGGCACAAGCTCATGTCTCTGGTTCTTGAGACAGACGATCTTCCAAGATAGAGTCAGTGCACAGTAGATACTCCATTCTACTGAATGTTGTCCCCAGACTACATGATCTGGCCATATATGGACAGGGAACCCAAAAGTCTGTTATTTCCAGAGAAAAGGAAAGTGGACTTAACTTGCTTTTTGTCCGGTGGTGGGTCTTTGTAACTAAATCCCAGCCCAACCAGTGGAACTCTCAAGTCCTAGGGGTCTCACAGTTAATGAATCTAACAGTCACAGGGTGTATTTGTTAAGCTCTTGGGGCTTTCCCAGCCCTGTGAACCAGAGCTTCTTGGAGGTAAGTCTTAAGAATTTGCATGATGCAGGATTAGAGGCAGGGTGGAAGTTCACTGTGAGCACATTTGCCCTAGCATTTAAGATTACAATGGAATATCTGGATGAATTGGTTTGACTTCAGATAGCTCTAGATGAGAATCTTGTTCCTCCTATTTACTAAGCGTTTGACCTTGGGCAAATCACTTCTACTCTCTTAGTTTTAGCTTTCTCAATGGCAAAAGGGGGATAGTGACAGTATCTCCTTATCTGGGCTGCTGTGTGAGTATAAATTGAGGTTGTCTGGTAAAGTGCCTGAATGGTAAACGCTCCATAAAAGGCACTTGGCCCTGATGATATGGTTTTGGGTAGCTATGTTTTTGTGTAGAGAAAGGATCTCCCATTTTCTCCAGGCCAAACACTCAATTTTACTCTAGGAATGAATGGGTTCCTGGAGTCTGCTGGAGTATGTCCCTGTGAGATAAGTTTGAGATAATTGACTAGAAAACTGAAGTCTAAATCCGGAAGGAAAGCAGGAGGTGACAGATAGATCTGGGTTTGTATCTTGCCTCCAACTATGGGATTTTGGGCTAAGCTTGCTATCCTTCTCAACCTCATTTATTTTAACAATAAAAATAATATGTGGCTTGAAAATTTATTAGGGATATCAGGTAAAGCATCTACAAATTAAATTAGATTAAATTATTTAGGGTAACATTTTCATTTTTATTTTGTTCTCAGTTTATTCAGGCATTACTGACAAATAAAAATTGTGTATATTTACAGTGTATGATGTGATGTTTTGATAGATGTATATATACATTGTTAAATGGTTAAAGTTAATTAACATATCCATCATCTCACATACTTATTTTTTGTGGTGTGAACATTTAAAATTTACTCTCTTAGCAATTTTCAAGTGTATAATAGATTATTATCAACTAAAACCACCATGTTGTACAATAGATCTCCAGAATGTATTTATCCTCACAAAACTTTATACCCTTTAACAAACGTCTTCCCATTTCTGCTCCCTTTGACCTGTTACCAGCCTCTGAAACCACTATACTACTGTCTCTGCTTCTATGAGTGTGACTTTTTTAGAATTCATGTATAAGTGAGATAATAATGTATTTGCCTTTTTCAACTTTTTTTTTTATTTTTAATTCTTTGTGAGTATATAGTAGGTGTATATATTTATGGGTACATGAAATATTTTCACACAGGCATGCAACATATAATAATCACATCAGGGTAAACGGAGTACTCATCATCTCAAGTATTCATCCTTTGTGATTCAAACAGTACAGTTATACTCATTTAGTTATTTTTAAATGTACAATTAAATTATTTTTTATATCGTTGTGCTAGCAAATACTAGGTCTTATTAGTTCTTTTTATTTTTTGTACCCATTAACCATCCCCAATTACTCCTCAAGCCCACTGCACTTTCCAGTTGCCGATAACCATCCTGCTACCCTCTATCTCTGTGAGTTCAATTGTTTTAATTTTTAGCTCCCAAAGATAACTGAGAACATACAATGTTTGTCTTTCTGTGTTTGGCTTTTTCACTTAATATGATGAAAGTTGTTCCATTCATGTTGTTGCAAATGACAGGATCTCATTTTTTTGTGGTCAAATACTACTCCATTGTGTATATATACCACATTTTCTTTATTCATTTATCTGTTGATAGACAATTAGGTTGTTTCCAAATTATGACTTATTGTGACTAGTGTTGCAACAAATATGGGAGTGCAGATATCTCTTAGATATACTGATTTCTTTTCTTTTGGGTATATACCCAGCAGTGGGACTGCTGGATAATATGGTAGCTCTATTTTAGTTTTTTGAGGACACTCCAAACTGTTCTCCATAGTGGTTGTACTAATTTACATTCCCACCAGCAGTAGGGGTTCCCTTTTCTCCACATCCTTGCCAGCATTTGTTATTGCTTGTCCTCTGGATAAAAGCCATTTTAACTGGAGTGAGATGATATCTCACTGTAGTTTTGATTTTTTTTCTCTGATGATTAATGATGTTGAGTACCTTTTCATATACCTGTTTGCCATTTGTATGTCTTCTTTTGAGAAATATCTATTCAAATCTTTTGTCCATTTTTTAATTACATGATTAATTTTTTTTCTAGAGTTGTTTGAACTCCTTATATATTCTGGTTATTAATCCCTTGTCATATGGGTAGTTTGCAAATATTTTCTCCCATTCTGTGGGTCATCTCTTCACTTTGTTGATTGCATCCTTTGCTGGGCAGAAACTTTTTAACTTGATGTGATCCCATTTGTCCATTTTTGCTTTGGTTGTGTGTGCCTGTGGGTTATTACTCAAGAAGTCTTCTTTGCCCACTCCAATACCCTGGAGTTTCCCCAATGCTTTCTTTTAGTAGTTTTATATGTTGAGGTTTTGAATTTTAGTCTTGAATCCATTTTTATTTTTTATATGGTGAGAGATAGGAGTCTAGTTTCATTCTTCTGCATATGGATATCCAGTTTTCCCAGCAACATTTATTGAAGAGACTGTCCTTTCCCCAATGTGTGTTCTCAAAAATTTTGTTGAAAATGTGCTCACTGTAGATGTATGGATTTATTTCTGGGTTCTCTATTCTGTTAAACTGGCCTATGTGCCTGTTTTTATACTACTACCATGCCAATTTGGATACTATAGCTCTGCAACATAATTTGAAGTCAGATAATGTTATTAATGTTATTACTTCAGTTTTGTTCTTTTTGCTTAGGATAGCTTTGGTTATTCTGGGTCTTCTGTGGTTTCATATAAATTAAACTTTTTTTTCTATTTCTGTGAAGAAGATCATTGATATTTTGATAGGGATTGCATTAAATATGTAGATTGCTTTGAGAAGTATAGACATTTTATCAATATTGATTCTTCTAATCCAGGAACATGGACTATCTTTCCATTTTTTAGTGTCCTCTTCAATTTCTTGCATCAGTGCTTTATAGTTTTCACTGTAGATATCTTTCACATCTTTGGTTAAGCAAATTCTTAGGTATTTAATTTATTTATGGCTATTGTAAATGGGATTACTTTCTTGAATTCTTTTTCCAATTGTTCACTCTTGGCATATAAAATGCTACTGAGTTTTGTCTGTTGATTGTGTATCCTGCAACTTTACTGAATTTGTTTATCATTTCTAATTATTTTGGTGGAGTCTTCAGGTTTTTCCAAATATAAGATCACTTGATCTGTAAACAAGGATAATTTGACTTCTTTCCAATTTAGATGCCCTTTGTTTCTTTGTCTTGTCTGATTCCTCTAGCTAGGACTTCCAATACTATGTTGAATAACAGTGATGAAAATGAGCATCTTTGTTGTGTTCCAAATCTTTGAAGAAGAAAGGCTTTCAGTTTTTCCCTATGCAGTGTAATACTAGCTGAAGGTCTGTCATATATGGCTTTTATTATGTTGAGGAATAGTCCTTCTATACCCAGTTTTTTTGAGGGTTTTTATCATGAAGTGCTGTTGAATTTTATCAAATGCTTTTCCAGCATCAATTTAAATAATTATATGGCTTCTGTCCCTCATTCTGTTGTTATGATCTATCACATTGATTGATTTGTGTCTATGTTGAACTATGCTTGCATCCCAGGGATAAATCCCACTTGATTATGATGGATTATCTTTTTAATGTGTTGTTGAATTCAGTTTGCTAGTATTTTGTTGAGGATTTTTGCATCAACATTTATTAGTGATATGGGCCTATAGTTTTCCTATTTGGTGTGCCTTTGTCTTGTTTTGGTCTCAGGGTAATACTAGTCTCATAGAATGAGTTTGGAAGTATTCTATTTTCTTCTAGTTTTCAGAATAGTTTGGGTAGAATTGGTATTATTTCCTCTTTAAATGTTTGGTGGGATTCAGCTGTGAAACTGTTGAGTCACAGGCTTTTCCTTGCTGGGAGATGTTTTTATTATTATTTCAGTTTCATTACTTGTTATTGGTCTGTTCTGGTTTTTGATTTCTTCATGGTTCAATCTTGGTAGGTTGTATGTGTCTAGAAATTTGTCAGTTTCTTCTAGATTTTCAAGTTTATTGGCATATAGTTGCCCGTAGTAGCCACTAATGATCCTTTGAATTTCTGTGTTATCAGTTGAATATTGTGTCCTTTCTTGTGTCTAATTTTATTTATTTGGGTCTACACTGTTTTTTTCTTGTTAGTCTGGCTAAAGGCTTGTCATTTTTGTTTAACTTTTCAAATAACCAACTTTTTGTATTGTTGATCTTTTGTATTTCTTTCTCATTTCAATATTATTTATTTCTGCTTTGATCTTTATTATTTATTTTCTTCTACTAATTTTGGGTTTGGTTTGCTCTTGCTTTTCTGGTTCCATAAGATGCAGCCTTAGGTTGTTTATTTGAAGTTTTTCTTCTTTTTTGATGTAGGCACTTATAGCTATAAATTTCCCTCATAGTACTGTTTTTTCTGTATCCCACAGGTTTTGATATGTTGTTTCCAGTATCGTTTGTTTCAAGAAATTTTTCAATTTCGTTCTTAAATTCTTTATTAAGCCACTGGTCATTCAGGATCATATTGTTTAATTTTCATGTATTTGTATCATTTCCAAAATTCCTCTTGTTGATTTTTAGTTTTATTCCATTGTTATCAGAGAAAATGCTCTATATTATCTCAATTTTTTTGAATGTGTTAAGACTTGTTTTGTGACCTAACCTATGTTCTATCCTTGAGAATGATCCATGTGCTGAGGAAAAGAATGTGTATTCTGCAGTAGATGAATAAAGTGTTCTGTAAATATGTATTAGGTCCATTTGGTCTATAGTGTAGATTAAGTTTGATGTTTCTTTGTTGATTTTCTGTCTGGAAGATCTGTCCAATACTGAAAGTGGGGTTTTGAAGTCTCCAGCTATTGTTGTACTGGAGTCTATCTCTCTCTTTAGCTCCAATAATATTTGCTCTATATATGTTGGTGCTCTGGTGTTGGGTGCATATGTATTTACAATTGGTATATCATCTTGCTGAATTGACTCCTTTATCATTATATAGTGACCTTATTTGTCTCTTCTTATAGTTTTTGTCTTGAAATCTATTTTGTCTGATATAAGTGTAACTACTTCTGCTCTTTTTTGGTTTCCATTAGCATGGAATATCCTTTTTTATCCCTTTATTTCAGTCTATGTGTGTCTTTATAGGTAAAGTGTGCTTTTGTAGGCAACAGATCACTAGGTCTTGTTTCTTATCCATTCAGCAACTCTATGTCTTTTGATTGGAGAGTTTAGTCCATTTATATTCAATGTTATTATTGATAAGTAAAGACTTACTCCTGACATTTTGTTACTTTGTTATTTGTTTTCTGGTTATTTTGTGGCCTTTCTTTCTTTTCTCTCTCTTTCTTTTCCTTTCCTTTATTTTCTTTCTCTCTTTCTTTCTTTTCTCTTTTCTTTCCTTTTTTTTTCTTTTCTTTTCTCTTCCTTTGAGTGAAGGTGACTTTCTCTGGTAGTTAGATTTAATTTCTTGCTTCTTATTTTTTCTGTATCTGTTGTATTTTTTTTATTTGAAGTTGCCATGAGGCTTGCAAACACTATCTTATAACCCATTTTTTTAACCTGATAAAAACGTTATACTGTTTGCATAAACAAATAAGCCAAAAGGAAACTAATAAAAACTATACACCTTAACTTTGTTCCCCCACTTTTAAACTTTTTGTTCTATTTATATCTTACTGTACTGCTTATGTCTTGAAAAGTTGTTGTATTATAGTTATTATTTTTGATTTATTCATCTTTTAGCATTTCTACTTAAGATGAGTTTAAACACCACAATTACAGTGTTATAATATTCTGTACTTACATTACCAATGAATTTTGTACCTTCAGAAAAATTCTCTTTTTTTTTTTTTGAGATGGAGTCTCGCTTTGTCGCTCAGGCTGAAGTGCAGTAGCATGATCTCGGCTCACTGCAAGCTCCGCCTCCTGGGTTCATGCCATTCTCCTGCCTCAGCCTCCCAAGTAGCTGGGACTACAGGCATCCACCACCACGCCCAGTTAATTTTTTGTATTTTTAGTAGAGATGGGGTTTCACTGTGTTAGCCAGCATGGTCTCTATCTCCTGACCTTGTAATCCACCTGCTTTGGCCTCCCAAAGTGCTGAGATTACAGCTGTAAGCCACAGTGCCCAGCCCAGAAAAATTCTTATTGCTCATTAATGTGCTTTTCTTCTGGATTGCAGTACTCCCTTTAGCATTTCTTGTAGGACCGGTCTGGTGTTGGTTAAGTTATTCAGCTTTTGTTTTTCTGAGAAAGTCTTTATTTCTCCTTCACGTTTGAAGGATGTTTTCACCAGATATACTATTCTAGGGTAAACATTTTTTCCTTCAGCACTTTAAATATGTCATGCCACTTTCTGCTGTTTCATAAGGTTTTTGCTGGAGCTTTGTTGTTATGCCGTTTGTTTCACTGGTTGAAACAAATTGGTTGGTTGTACTGGAGCTTCATTGTTATGTCATTTGTTTCTTTTCTCTTGCTGCTTTTAGGGTCCTTTCCTTATCCTTAACCTATGGGAATTTGATTATTAAATGGCATGTGGTAGTCATCTTTGAGTTAAATCTGCTTGGTGTTCTATAACCTCCTTTTACTTGGATGTTGATACCTCCTTTTAGAGGCCAATAACTCTTAGATTTGCCCTTTAGGGGCTATTTTCTAAATATTGTAGGCTTGCTTCATTCTTTTTTATTCCTTTTTGTCTCTTCTGACTGTGCCTTTTCAAATAGCCTGTCTTCAAGCTCACTAATTGTTTCTTCTGCTTTATCAATTCTGCTATTAAAAGACTCTGATGTGTTCTTCAGTATGTCAGTTGCAATTTTCAACTCCAGAATTTCATCTTGATTCTTTTTAATTATTTCAATCTGCTTATTAAATGTATCTGATAGAATTCTGAATTCCTTCTCTGTGTTATCCTGAATTTCTTGGAGTTTCCTCAAAACAGCTATTTTGAATTCTCTGCCTGAAAGGTCACATATCTCTGTTTCTCCAGGACCGGTCCCTGTTGTCTTATTTAGTTTGTTTGGTGAAGTCATGTTTTCCTGGATGATGCTAATGCTTGTAGATGTTTATCAGTGTCTGGGCATTGAAGAGTTAGGTATTTATTGTAGTCTTCACTATCTGGGCTTATTTGTAGCTGTCCTTCTTGGGGATGCTTTCTAGATATTTGGAAAGACTTGAGTGTTATGATCTAAGCTGTGTCTGCATTAGGGGGCACCCCAAAGCCCAGTAACACTGTGGTGTTTGCAGACTCATAGGGGTACTGCCTTGATTATCTTGGATAAGATCCAAAAGAATTCTCTGGATTATCACGTAGAAAGTCTTCTCTTCCCTTACCTTCTCCTGTACAAACAGTGTCTCTTTCTCTCTGTGCTGAGCCACCTGGAACTGGAGGCGGCTGACACACATATCCCTGTGGCCACCACCACTGGGGCTGGGCTAGGTCAGACTTGAAGCCAGCACAGCACCAGATCTCACCCAAGGTCCATTGTAACCACTACCTGGCTACTGCCTATGTTCACTCAAGGCCCGAGGGCTGTACAATCAGCAGGTGGTGAAGACGGACAGGCTTGTATCCTTCCCTTCATGGCAGTGAGTTCCGCTAGCCCCTGAATTGGTCCATAGATGCCATCCAGGACTAGAGAAAAGTCTAGAGACTAGGGAAAAAATCCTAGACATCTACCTGGTTTCTCTTGCACTGCTGCTGAGCTGGTACTTAAAACACAAGATGCAGTCCTTCCCTTTGTTTCCTCCCCTTTCTACAGACAGAGAAGCCTCACCTCATGGCCACCAGCACCACAGGTCCATGAGGATTACTGGCAGGCTTCCACTGATGCTTCCTTAAGGGCCAAGGTCTTTTCGGTCAGCTTGTGGTGAATGTTGCCAGGCCTGCGACTCACCGTTCAGCGTGGTGGGCTCCCCTCTGGCCCAGAGCAGGTCTAGAAATACCATCCAAGAGTCAATGCCTAGAACTGGAGACCCCAAGAGGCTGCCTGTTGCTCTGCTCCACTGTGACTGAGCTGGTACCTAAAGTGCAAGATAAATGCCCCTTTACTTTTCTCAAGCAGTTGGAGTCTTTCCTCATAGCCACAACAGCTAGGGATGGGCTATGTTCCCCCCAAAGCATCTCAGGGTCTCACTTAAGGCCCATGTATTTGCCTCTTTTGTTCCTGGCTTATCTCACTTAGCATAATGTCCTTCAGGCTTATCCATGTTTCCTCTGTTGTCTGAAATGACAAAATTTCTTTCTTTTTAAAGGCTGAATAGTATCTCATTGTGTGTGTGTGTGTGTGTGTGTGTGTGAGTGTGTGTGTGTATTACATCTTCTTTACCCATTCATCCATCAATGGACACTTAACATTGATTCCATGTCTTGGCTGCTATGAATAATACCCAATAATAGCCAGTAATACCCATGCCCCTGTGGCCACCACAACGGGGGCTGTGTTAGGTCAGACTTGAAGCCAACACAGCACCAGGTCTCACCCAAAGTCCACTGTAACCACGACCTGGTTACTGCCTATGTTCACTCAAGGCCATAGGGCTGTAAAATCAGCGGGTTGTTTTGAGTAATAGCCAAGATATGGAATGAATATGGGAGTACAGATATCTCCTCAACATGCTGATTTTATTTCCTTTTCATTTATATCCAGAAGTGGGATTTCTGGGTCATATGATAATTTTTTTTTTTTGAGAAACCTTTATACTATTTTCCATAATGGTTATACTAACTTACATTGTCACTGAGTATAAAGGGTTCCTTTTTCTCCACATTCTTGTCACCATTTGTTATCTTTTGTCTCTTTGATAATAGCCATTATCAAATGAGTTTGAGGTGATATTTCACTGTGATTTTAATTTGCATTTCTCTAATGATTAATGATGTTGAATATTTTTTCATATACCTGCCAATCATTTGTCTGTCTTCTTTTGAGAAATGTCTGTTCAAGTCAGCTTAGAGCATTTCAGACAGAGAAAACTGATGTTGGGTATGTATATATATACATACACACACACACATATATGTATATATGTATGTATATATATGTAGATATGTGTATATATATATACTTACAATTGTTATATCCTTTTGATAATTTAACCCTTTTATCAACGATCTTCTTTGTCTCTTGTGACAGCTTTTGACTAAAATCTATTTTGTCTGATATTAATATAGACACCTCTGCTCTCTTTAGGTGATTGTTTGAGTGGAATATTTTATCTCCATCTCTTTACATTCAGACTATATGTTTTCTTAATGCTAAAGTGAGTCTCTTATAGGAAGAATGTAGTTAAATTTTGCTTTTAAAAATCTATTTAGACATTGCATTTTTTAATTTGAGAATTTAATCCATTTACATTTAAAGTAATTACTGATAGGTAAGGACTTACTGTGGTTATTTAAAAAAATTGTTTTCTGACTATTTTGTAGTTCTTTTGTTTCATGCCTCCTCTCTTGCTGCCCTACTTTTAGAGTTGATAGATTTTTTTTGTGGTATCCTTTGATTGCTTTCTCTTTATCTTTTGTGTATCTACTATAGGTTTTTTTATGGTTAACACAAAGCTTACATAAAACATCATGTAGTTATAACAATCTATTTTAAGCTGATAACATCTTTACTTTGACTGCATACAAAACTCTATGCTTTATTCATCTCCCCACATTTTGTGTTACTGATATCACAATGTACCTCTTTTATATATTGTGTATCCATTACCAAATTATTTAATGACCACAATTTTTAATACTTTAATCTTTTAGCTTTTATATTAGACTTAAAAAGTGATTTATGCATCACCCTTACAGTATTAGAGTATTCTAAACTCCACTGTATTCTTATTTTTACAGTGAGTTTTACAATTTCAAATGATTTCATGTTTCTAGTTACCACCCTTTTGTTTCAATTTGAAGAGCTTACTTTAGCATTTCTTGTAAGGCAGCTCTACTAATGATGAACTCCTGCAGCTTTTGCTTGTCTGGAAACCTCCTTATCTCTCTTCATTTCTAAAGACTTGCTGAGTATAGTATTCTTGGTTGACAGTTGTTTTCTTTCAGTACTTTGTATATATCATCCCACTCTCTCCTGGCCTGCAAGGTTTCTGCTGAGAAATCTGCTGGTGATTTTATTAAGATTCCCTTGTATGTGACAATTTTTCTTTCTTTTGTTGCTTCTCAATTTTTCTCTTTGTCTTTGACTTCTGAGAATTTGATTAGGTTTCAGTGAAGATCTCTTTATATTTAATTTATTTTGGGTTCTTTGGGCTTCAAGATTCTAGATATTTATTTCCCTCTTCAGATTGGGAATTTTTCTCTTTTTTTAATAAATAAGCTTTCTTCTCCTTTCTCTTTCTGTGCTCTTTGTGAGAATTCTATAAAGTATATGTTGGTTCACTTGATGGTGTTTCGTAATTTTGTAGTCTTTCTTTATTCTTTTTCATTTTTATTTCTTTTTGTTTATCTGACTAGGTAATTTTAAATGACCTGTTTTTATCTTACTGATTTTTTTCCTGCTGCTTGATGGAGTTTGCTGTTGAAGCTGTCTGTGGAATTTTCCTGTTAAGGTATTGTATGCTTCAGCACCAGAATTTTTGTTTGGTTCACTTTTATGGTTTCTATTTGTTGAACTTCAAATTTTGTTCAGGTAGTGTTTTTATGATTATGTTTAGTTGTCTGTGTTTTCTTGTAGCTCACTGAACTTCAAGACAATTATTTTGAATTCTGTGTCAGGCAGTCATATCTCCCTTTCTTTAGGGTTAGTTACTAGTGCTTTATCTTGTTCATTTGGTGGTGTCATGTTTCACAGATAATTTTTTTACCCTTCTGGCCATGTGCTTATGATTGCAAGTTCAAAGAAGTAGGCACCTATTCCAGTTTTTACAAATTGGCTTTGGCAGGGAAAACTCTCCAGTCTGAGTTGAGTTCTGAGATTCTGAGTTGACCATTTTGTAAGTCCCAGTGGTGGGTTTGCTGCTAGAGTCCTAGGGCAGGCTGGCCTGGTGTCTGGGTCAGAATGTGGGGAGGTCTGGTACCTGGGTCCACAGGGACCTGCTTAAAGCTGAGTATGGGGATTGGGCCTGGATCCTGGGTCCATAAGAGCCAGCCTGGTGCTGAGATGGGCCTTGAGCCTGAGTCATCAGGGGATGGCCTTTTGTTGGAATAGACTTGCCACCTGGGTTCGTGGAGATAGTCCTGGAACTTGAGTCTTTCAGGGCTGGCTTGGTACTGGGGTGGGCCTAGAAAGTGAGTCTGCAGGAGTGAACCTAGTTTCTGGGTCTACAGTTGCTGGTCTAGTGCCTGGGGCCACTGGGGCCAGCCTGGAGTCTGGGGCTACAGGGGCTGACCTGGAGCCTGGGGTTATGGCAGCTGGCCTAGAGCCTGGGGCTGCTGGAACCAGCCAGATGTCTGAGGCTTCATGGGCCAGCCTAGAACTGAGACCTGCAGGTGTTGTTCTGGCACTGAGGAGGTCCTGGAAGGTGGGTCCTTGGGTGTCATTATGGGGCTGTAGAGAATGGCCTGGAGCCTGGAGCAATGGGTCTGTTCTGACAGTAGGGTAGGCCTGGAGGCACGATCCATGGGTGCTGACCTAGAGTCTGGGGCTGTGGAGGCTGGCCTAGTGCTGAATTTCATTGAAGCTGGCCTGGTGCTGGGGTTTGTGGCAAAGCCAGGTGCTTATTTCACTTTCCCTCTCACATGTGGAGGTTATCTCTCCATGTTGTGCTGCCCAGGCTTAAGGGAGGGGTGACTCAGATAATGTGAAGCTGTCCTTCCTAGCCTCTTCAGTGTGTCATTTCTTATTTCTTTGCTACTCCCAGTTGCTGTAATCTCTCACCTGGGTTTCCTTAGCTCTTATGAAATTATTTTTGTGCAAGGATAAATTGTTCAAATTGATGTTCCTCCTAGGGGATGAGTGCTGGAAAGTCCTATTCTGTCATCTTGCTGATGTCATTCTCCCTATACATTTTAGTTTCTTCATTTTTTGGATCACTTCTTGTTCCAAATGATATGCCTCTCTGCTCATAGATTACATATGATTAATAATATTTAGAGAAAGCAATTAATTTGATGGTGTTAAAATTTTATTTATTGAAGAAGTATATTTTGGCCATGGAAACTTTGAGGAACATTTGCTGTTGTTTGGGAGGAAAGAGGTTATTCATTCATTCACAGTGCAATGCATGCATATAAGACGTACTTATTAAAGAGTGCCTTTTAAGCTATTATTAATGTTGTTCATATAGTAACATATTAATAGTAATAATCACGCTGGGCTAGTATACGAAGAATGTGAGCTGTAAGAAAGTCATTACTGGGTTCATGTTCTAGCAGTTAGAAACCATCTCTGAGTAAGGTACTAAGTTTCTCCAGATTTGAATTGTGTCATCTGTAGGAACAGAAGGTTAGACCTATCTTGCCAGTGTGAATGAGAATGAAAATGATACGCCATGGTTCAAAGGCATGCAGCAGGCATTCAACATATATGTATATTAAACACATATCTTTCTACTTTTCTTAAAATCCCATTAATTTTTTTAGTTAAGTCTCTTTGATTTCTCCATACAGATAAATTCATCTGCAAGGAGGGACAATTTTAGCTTTGCTTTATTAACAGTTAAACATCTTTTTTTCCTTATCTTATTGTGGATACTAGAACTTGTAGAACAATAATAAACTATAATGATGTCAGTCTACTTTTTCTACTGTTTTGCCTCATTGGGAATGATTTTATTATATTTTAATAAGGTATGATTTTGTTGTCAAACTCTGGTAGCGTTATCATAGTCAACATTTTTTCCTATTTTTACTTTAATAAGGGTTGTTTATCTTTTTGTTTCCTAATCAGGAATGTATATTGACTCTCGTTATCTGTTTTTTTTCATCAGCTTCCAAAATAGTCGTCTTTTTTTTGGTCTTTTTCTTTTTCTTTTTTTTTTTTCCCTACTAAGTTGAATAATTGAGACTGCTAATGCATAACCATCCTTTAATTACTGGCGGCAACTGTACCTGTTCTATTTGTTAATAATAAACATAAAATGTTATTCTCCTTATCGTCTAGTCACTGGTCTTATAGCAGTCCATCTGTCTTCTCTCTCTGATGTCTACATCTCATGTTTTTTTGCACAGTGCTTTTAGGGGGAGGGAGAAAATGGCAAGGATGACCACTTGCAAGTGCACATGGAGGGAGATTGCCACAGGACTAGCTGGGCATTTAGAGAGATAAACCCACAAGTTCCTGGTCCCTGTCGTTAGGAGATTTGGAGGCCTCTGGGTGTCTGTTCTCTTATGCCATTCTGTCCCCTGCAAATTGCTGCTGCAGCAGCCTCTGACCAGCTGCCAGGCACCTGACTTCATGTCCCTCTGACCACAGAGGACCAAAGCCATGTCTGCCCAAGACTGTTTCCATAGAAATGCAAATACATGGCAAGAGCTTCCTCTTCGGACCATCTTATTCCTCTCTTCCCTTTTTGTTTCTAAATGTTTTATGACAGTAGCTTGGATTTCACAACAGGGAGATGTGTCACACAGTCATGCAGTTCCCTATAAATAGATAGATTTTCTATTCTATTATTTTTTGAAAATGCAAAAAATAATGACAGATGAACTTCGGGGTCTTCATAAAGAGGTCATGTGCATTTCTACAGGGGTAAGGAGGAAAAATAGGGGTGAAACCTAGTGAGGTCTATGTAGATGGGTCTGGCTTCAGGTTGGTCAGATAGAAGGGGAGCTCTCATGGAAGGAGATGGCCTCGATCTTGCATCACCCTCCAAAAGCAATTAAGAGCCCAGTCTTCTGACCCTTAGTATCAGGTATACGATTTTTGTCCCTTGGAAGAGAGGCACACCTCCTTCCACTCTCTAGCCTGACTCCACCAGTTTCAAAGATGGTCAGCTCAAAATAGGTATAATCTTCAGGGATAGGGGAAAACCTACTTTTAAGCTTCAAATTGTGTTGACTTTGAGTTGAATTGTTCATATTCAACTTTCTGGAAGACCAAGTTTGGGCAGGGTAGAATATAAGCAATGAAAAACTAAAGACAGGAAGTGTGTTTTGGGTTTGACTGTCCAGAAACAGATTCTGAGATGAGGATTCATTTGCAGGTAACTTAGGAAAGGAAAGCTGGGAAGGAAGGTGAAAATTAGACCGGGAAGAGTTGGAAGCCAAGCAAGGGCATGATCTCAGGCACAGACCTGTGGAAGTTGACTTCAGCCTGATCCCACAGGGAAACTGGAGTGTAAGTTAAACCTCAGAAGTGTCCTGACCTGAAGTAAGGGAGTTGAGTTTCCAAAAAAATTCACTCGAATCTCAATAGTTGAAAGTTTCCAGTAGAACATAATTTCCTAGGAACTTCTGGTTTTTTGTAAATGTGGTCAGAGTAGCACAAAGCTCAAGTAGCACAAAGGTGGTCCCCTAAAAAAAAATCATAGGCTCCAAGGGACACACAAAAAATAAGAAAGGGATCTGCAGGAAGCTGAGTGGGCTACTAAAATGGTCCCTCCATGAAGGGATTAGTCCTGCAATGGACCCAGGTTAAGTCAGATTCCAAAGTCTCATTCAGGCCCATGAAATCAGTATTTTGGGGGGTGGAGCCCACTACAAAATCAGTATTTCTCGGGATTGAATCCCAGAAACCTGCAGCTGTTCAGGTTTGTTTGTTCAGCTCTGGATGATTCTAATGCCTTCTAATGGTGGAGGACCACCGTTCTAAGTGTTGCAATAGGCTGAGGATTAGATCACTGTTTAGAAACAGAAAGCTGGGGGCAAAGGTGATCAGAAGGATAGCTCTTGAAGTAGGAAGAAAGAGTAGTATGTGAGGCTGAAAATAATGCAGGCTCTGCAGCCAAAACCTCTTCCATTCCTATCCTGGCCCTGTGATTCTGTGATTTGGAGAACTGCACCTGACTCCTTAGAGGCTTAGTTTCTATGTTGATATGAATCATAGAGTCATATACTTAATTCTTAGGTCATACACTTAATTCAGGGAGCTCTGAAGAGTTCACTTATTCATTTGACAGATATTTATTGAGCACCTATGCATTTCACCAGCAATTTTCCTGGGTCCTGAGGACATAGGGATGAGGACGAATAAGGCAGATAGGATTCCTGCTTACTTGGAGCTCAGGGGCTAGGCTGTCACATGCCCTGTGAAATCAAATTCCCACTTTCTTCTCAGGCTCTCTTAACATCGTCTCTCCGTCTCCACCTGTGGCTTTTCCACATTCCTAATTTCCTCTAGGTCTGTAGGGCATAAGGACACATGCAAAATGGTCAGAGATGTTGCAATAAGGTTTTTGAAAAATGCTTCTATAGAAAACCTACCGGTATAAGAAATAGAATAACGCAAGACAGAGATAATTGTCTCAGAATGAAGAAGGTGTTTTGGAGAGTCCGATTGCATGCAAAAAGTTAAAGGTGCTAAGAAGTCTGGTATCTAAAAAAACAAAAAAAGGATAGAAGTTACCCAGATTTGTCAAAAGATATTTTATATTACAGTGGAAAAGACCTTGAAATAAATGTAATTCATTTATTCTTGATTTTTGAATTTTACAACCCAGTTGTCAGCCTCCCTGTCCCTTGGGATTGGGATAAGATGGCCTCAAATATCCATTTCTGTGGCCTTCTCCAGGATCTCCCTGAGTTTTCATAATTTTTCTGACTCATGGCCTCCTGATCTCTAATATGCAATCCTTGTTTTGAGCCACACTGATTTAGGTGTCAGATATAGCCTCTTCACATCTTTCTACCAAACAAAATCAACTGACGTACAAACCAAAACAACCACAAGGAAAACACAGCCATGTGCTTCAATCAAACTCAGAATGGAGGAAGGGTTTCCATCACAGGAACAAACTAATTTAAAGGGATAAGAAGATACCCATTTTCCAAATGATTTGTACACATTGCACATCTTCACTAGCTGTGGATCCACTGGACTGTCTCTTCTTTCCTCCTACACTTTTCCTTCTCTCTCTTTCTTCTCTAGTTTGTCTTCTTCCCTCCTCAGTGTTGTGGGAGGGAAGTCAGTACATTTTTCTTTTATCCCAAGCAAGACAACCCCCCTCCCTTAAGGAGCTGTCTGGACCTAAGAGGGACTTATCATGGTTTTCTCATACAAAGATAGCCCTTCCCTCAGGGGAATTTTGACTTCAACTGGCTGGATAATGCAGTTGTTTCTATCTCATTATGATCCTTTGAATACAGTTGACACTAATGGGTCCCCTTGGTTATGGTTTACATTGCCACCCCTAAAAACTACTTTGGAATTTGCTTGATCTCTTGGGACAGGTTTTCTTGTTATCAAATGCAACCTTTCCCAATTCTGGGGCTTTTTTGGATCATAAAGTCACATGTGCGTGGGTACTTTGCATACTCCCACGAACCAGATGAGAAAGCAAATTGCTCATCAATGTTTTGAATGTGGGCCATTTATTAGGATTCATTTCTTTGAGGATGATAGCCTAGCTCCTAGCATAACCTCCTCTCCATAAGTTTACTTGATTCTTCACCCATTTCTTAACAAAATGAATTGCTCCATTTTCAGGGCTTCTAGACTTTTAGATACTTCTCCAGAGTAACGTGTTCTCCCTGGCTTGTTGTTTAATGCAGGTGGAGAGTTTCTTGAGATACTCCATTTTGTCTTCTTTTCTTTTTTTTATTATTCTAGGAAACCAGGATGAATGACAAGGTAATTTTAGCCTCTCTTCCTGCTGAAAGGACAACTAAGTCCACACTCTTGGAGGTGCAAGCTCCCCATTATTCTGGGGAGAACTGGAAATGGAGGGTTATTGAGACTGGCTTGATAGAAAGTAACTCCTTTTGGAGCCAAGTTCCAGGAGTTGTGGCTTTTTGTAGCTGCAGAGCTGAAAGATGGCATGACCTCTGTTGGCAGTAACAGTTGCCTACCTGCTTAGTGGACAGCTGCTAGTTTAGCCTGTTCAGTATCTACTCCCTCTGCTTCTGGGAGCAGAATTTCTCCCCTAATTCTATGGAGAACCACCTCTCCCCTATTTTAAGTCAATGAATTTTTCCAGGGGTTGACTCTCCTGTGACTTTCAAGTCTAGGTATGTGACCATGTGGCCAATCAGATCATATTTCATACTTCTTGCCTCAGTTCAGGGATGGGTGTGGGACTGAAGCCAGATTAATGAGGCTTAGTTTCTCACACTAAGAAAATTCTACTCATCTTTTAAGACCAGGAACTTTAGCTGCTCCCCACTTTCTGCTCTCTCAGAGCTACCCCATCAAGGAACACATCATGTGGGATTGTGGCTCTCCTTTTTTATCTGCCTTCCTCTGGGGCTGTGAAGTGTAGGCGCAAAGACTGTTTTCAACTCACTGCCAGCACATAATGGGGAAATTGGCCCATGGTAGGTACTTAGTCAATCTTTATCAAATGGGGAGGGTGTTGAGGGAGGAGGGTTCAATCTTGGCAGCTGGGAGGGTCAGGTTGAGTAAGGACAGGGCTGAGGGCTCTGGGTTTTGGCAAGATCACGCTTCAGATCTGATCTCCAAAGAGCCTTATTAAGAAAACAGCAAAACTGAGAATTGCAGTGATGTCTCCAGCAGACCTCCCAGTCCCCATTAATGACTCCTATAATAGCTTTTCATTGCCTCCTCGTTCCTTAAGAAAGTCTCACATTGTCATCCAGGCCTGTTAAACGTTCTGTGGGCCCATTATCAAAATAGCATTTTCAGCTTCACTGAACACATGTAGGAAATGTTGTCGTGTTTAAAGAAAAAAAAAAACACAACTCTGAGAATAAGCACAGATTGTATTGGGGTAATTATCTCCTTTCCAACAGCCTTTTGGAAAAAGAGGATTTTTCTAATTTTTGGAAAGCCAAGCCGTACATCTAAAAGGGTAAGTTGTCACTGATTAGATTAGTAACTCAACAATTGAAACCTGACATCAGATTAATTTCTCCCCTCCACCTCCCACCCGCCTCTCCGCCAACCCTTTCTTCCTCATAATAAAGACAAATTACACATAGATTTCTGATGGATGCCTGGTGTGAGGGTCATTTTCTGACTGCGTTTCTGTGGGAGTATAAAGCAGGTCTGTAAATTTAAGTGGAGAATGGCTCCCACACTTATGATGGTGACGCTGGGCTTCAGATGAGCATCACCCTGGGTCAAAGGCTTGGCTCAGAGTCATGCATGTGCTGTCCACAGAGAGGGGAGCTCAGGGACTGAGAATGCACAGCAGAAGAATCAAGGTCTTAGGTTGTCATCAGCCGTTTTATGACCACTGTCTCCAGTTCTCAGAGTGATGCCTTAACAGTGTCTCTGCAGTCCAGAGGAGCTGAAGTGCAGGTCCAGCTCTGCCATTTATCAGCAGTGCAGCCTCCATGTTGTGCTTTTCAAGCCTAAGTGTCCTCGCCTGTTAGAACCTGAATGGCAGCTCCAGCCTTATAGGTTAGTAGGAAAGAACAAAGTCATTGATGAATGTGAACATGTGTAGTGGATGATCAGGAAGGGCCACCTTCTTTTCAGGCCATTATTTGCCCTTCTCCCCACCCTTCCATTTCATCTAAAGTGGAAGACCCTGTCTGGATGGCTCCAGATCTCCAGGTCACAGAGGAAGTTGGGACACATCACAGAATAAAAAGCAGATTCCTGTTAAGTACACAGAGGAAGGCATGAGCAGCTCAGCTTTGTGGAGCCCAGGAAGCCTTCTTGGAGAAAGTGGCAAGTAAGCTGCACCAGGGAGGAAGGGGAGACATTTCGTAAATGATAAAGGAGGAGAGGGCTCCTGGGCAGAGAGCTGAAGTGGCCTTTCAAGAGCACATAGGGAAAAGATAGTCGCCCTCAGTCCCCAAGGTGGATCATGCCATATCCCATGACAAGGGCTTGTGGGTTAGTGGTTCTCAGACTTCATGGATCTCAAGGACTTGTGAATTGTCCAATGAGTTTGTTAAAAATATAGCTTCCTGAATCATCATACAAATCAAAACTACAGTGAGATACCACCTCACACCTGTTCGAGTGGCTATTATCAAAAAGACAAGAGGTAACAAGTTTTAACAAGGATGTGGAGAAAAGAGAGTCCTTGCATACTATTGGTGGGAATGTAGATTGGTACAGCTGTCATGGAAAACAATATGGAGGTTCCTAAAAAAATTAGAAATAGAACTATCATATAACCCAACAATCCTTCTTGTGGGTATACACCCAAATAAAATAAATAAAATCAGCACCTTGTAAAGATATCTGTGCCCCCATGTTCCCTGCAGCATTATTCACAATAGCTAAGATAGGGAAACAACCTAAGGGCCCATTAATGGATGAATGAATAAAGACATTGTGAATATATATAAAATATGTATACCCCAAATACACAGAAATATTATTCAGCCATTAAAAAGGAAATCGTGCCATTTGCAAGAACATGGATGAAACTAGTGGACATTGTGCTTAAGTGAAATAAGCCAGATAAAGAAAGAAAAAATTACATGATCTTACTTATATGTGGAATCTTAAAACAATAACAACATCAACAACAACAACAAAACATTCAAATAGAAACAGAGAGTAGACCAGTGGCTGCTAAGGGCTGGGAGTGGTGTGGAATGTGGAGATGGTGGTCACAGAGTAGAGTTTTAGTTATGCAGGATAAGTAAGTGTAGAGATATAATGTATAGCATAAGGACACTGTAGTCAATATTATATTATAGATTGGACATTTCCTAGGAGAGTAGATTTTAGGTTTTTAAAAAATAACTGCAGGATGATGGATATGTTGATTCACTTGACTGTAGAAACAATTTCACTCTGTATATGTATATCAAATATTATGTTGTACACCTTAAATATATATCATAAAAAAAGCATCCTGGCGCAGGGCCCAGGAATCTTTGTTTCCACCAGCTCCTAGGTGACACTGTACAGGTGATCAGAGGAAGAAAAGAGACATAGGGATACAGGTGATGGGAGTGAGTGCAGGGAAAGGGCTCAAACAGTGTCCTCTCCAAGGCAGGGAAGCAGAGTCTGGAGTCTCAGGGTCTTACTAGACCATGGGCCCTGCATTAGCAGATGTGAGGAGCAAATGGGAACACCAGAGTGATTATTACAACTTTGTTAGGAGTCACCATGGGCTGGGTAGAAGGGGCAGGTTCAGTTACAAGGGTTTCATTTAAGAGACACATGCTGGAGGGAATAGGGAAGGTCGGAATGGGAGGTACAAGCAGCAATCACCAGGAGAAACTACTCTCTTGAAACCTCCATCCAGGGTGGACTGGAGATGGTGAGGCTAAAGGCAGGGAGGCCAGAGAGGGACTGGGACACTAGCCCAGGTAAAAGACAATGAACCCTGAGCTGGGGCACAGGGCAAAGGCAAGGGCAGAAAGAATCAGATGGAAAATGTCTTGAAGATGGAGAGGACAGCACTCAGTGATGGCCTTTGAGGCTTCTGAGGGGGGCCTACCCTGGAACTCATCTTCTCTTCAGTGTGGCTTGGGAGGTCTTTGGTGGGATGATATGGACACTAAAGTCACAGCTTGGGATATAGAAAAAACAAGTCTTCTGGAGAGGAGAATGAGCCTGCTCTCTCACTGGTAGCCAAGGTTGAGAAGTGAATCCTCAGCCTCTGGGCACTGCAGCCCCCTACAGCTCTCCAGGAGGCTGGGGCTCAGGTTTACAGGCTCATCCCCACAATAGAGCCTCTGCAGCCCAGACCTAACCTTTCCTTCAAAGGCCAACACATAGGCAAAGCACAATTCTGTTGCTTCTTGACCATATAACCTTGAGCAAGTTGTTACCTATCTCTGAGCAACAATTTTCCCATCTGTTAGGTGGTCATCACAATGGACTATGGATTAGCTGGCTGTTTCATGAGGCTGCTGAAGTGAAAGCATTGTCTGTGCAGGTGAGAGTAGGAATCATTACGTTTCTTCCAGGGCAAGCTTCTCTAGGTCCTGGGAAGCAAGAGTCCCTTTAATTCACAGGGGTGGGCTCTTCTATTGGCCAGCAAGGTGATGATACTGCCTGTAGATGGGAAATATACTAACTGGGAGAATCCACTGCAAATTTCTGGTAATTTACAGCATGAGCAATGTTGAAGAAGCTTAAAAGCTGAAAGAGCAGTGTTCCGGGTGTGCGTCTGCGCTGGTGTGTGGTGTGTGGTGTGTGGTGTGTGTGAAGTCACAGTGAATAGTAATTGGCCGCTTCGGAGTGTTTTTCACCCTGGATGACAACCAAGGAGGTGGGGGCTGCCAGTCAATATCAGAGACAGCCCACAAACGTCTGCCACTGTCTCAGAGTGAGCACAAGCCCACACCCAGCCCTGCCAAGTCGGCTCATCAGCTGGCAATGATTGTGAGTAACACCAAGGGGGTGAGCACTGTCAGAGACCAGGGAGAAGGGGGATTGTGAGCCAGACAGAGCTGCAGAGACTGTAGGGGTCTGGGCAGCCTCAGGAGCCTTATTAAGGATTTGGCTGTTTATTCCAAGCACAGTGGGAATTCATCATTTTCAGCAAGGGGGTTATACAATTAATTGTGTGTTTCATAAAGCTCACACAGGCTGCTGTATGGAGAATGGCTTCAACAAGGTAATCCACGTTAAGGGCTTTGCTCCAGCCTGGGCTATAGTAAGTGCTCAGGAAACATTATTCAGTCACTGTTATTAATCTGACAGTTGCCAAGCACCTGGTGGGAATGAATGGTAGCTCAGCAAATGGGTCTTGGGCACTTCCCTTCTCCAACAAAGCATCAGGGTGGTTCCAGGCTCAATGTGCCAAGCTCAGCTTAACCTGGCAGGCTTCCATGTGTAGCTGCGGACACTCAAAGGTGGGGCCCAGCCTGGCCTGTGATAGGAGCAAGTAGAAGCTTCCAGTGTGGAGTTCCAATGATTGTTCCTGAGCAGCAAGGATAGTCGTGTTGGCAGAAAGCCCCAGCAAAGAGAACTGTGCCCCATGGAGGGTGGAGGGGGATTCTTGCTTGTTGGATTTGTCCTAGGATCCCCAGTTCACAGCCCACCTACTGATCTGGGCCACTAGACTGCCTATGCTGCTGGGTTCCCAGGGGAATCTTCTCAGGTTCTCAGACCTGAAGAAGGAGAGACAGGGATACCACACAGGGACAAACTAGGCCCTCCCAGGGCAGGAGCTCAGCCAGGATTATAGGCCTCTTGAGTTGATTAGAAACTCCAGTGGGGAAATGGATGTGACCCAGCATTGTGACATCTCTGGATTCTCTCTGATCTTCCTTTAGGAATATGAATAGCAGGCAGCCTGCAACTGCGGCAGCCACCTAGTAGATTTTTTTCTATCCAAGAGCACTGCAGGAGGGGCTAGGAGACCAGAATACCAGCAGCAGTGCTGCAGGCCCCTTCTATTCTCCTTTCTCTCCTCGATGCTGATGGATCCCATGTCTTATCCCTATAAGAGTTCTCTGTCCAATATGGCAGCCACCAGGCTCACGTGCCTATGAGAACTTGAAATGTGGCTTAATTTGAAACATGCTCTAAGTATGAAGCACACTCTGAATTTCAAAGCACAAAATAATGTTAATTACATCATGATTTGATTTTTGTATTGGTTACATGTTGAAATGACAATATTTTGAATACAATGGGTTAAATAAAATATATTATTAAACTTGAGGTTACCTATTTCTATTTGCAATTTTTTAAATGTGTCCACTAGCAAATGTAAATGTGCATGTTTAGCTGGCATTATATTTCTATTGGATAGAGTTTATCTAGCTTTATTTAGGTGAAAATGGTTCAATAGTACAAAGAAAAACACGATGCTTTTAATTTCCTCTGAGGTATAAATAGATGAGAAGGACACAATAAATCCCAGTGACTGTAAGATGGTCACAGGAATATACAGAGCCTTGAGGAGACAGAGTGGAAATAAGTACCAGCCTTGACATCAGAGCATCATGAGTTCATAACCCAGCCCTGCTACTTCTTCCTGTGTGATTATAGACATGTCACTTAGCCTCTCTGTGTCAGGTTAGGCTCCTTTGAGCAAAATGAAGGTAGGAATATACACCTCATAGAGTTGTCAGGAGGAGATGAAATGAGAGAACATGCTTAAGTGTCCTAGATGGAGCTCTTGACACTCAAAGAGAAGGCATCAATATTCTTGAGGTTTTCCCAAGGATATGTGAGAAGACCATCCCATCTGATATTTCACAACTGAGAGATTTCTTCTGAAAACAAGGCTGATGGCCCTTCAGGTTCTTTAAATTCATGCATTCATTCATTGATTCATTGATTCATTCATTCATTCAATAACTATTCTTTGAGATGGTTAGAGAGGAAAATGAGGTGGGTGAGGTCCCTGACATCATGGATAAGGATCACTCTTATAACCCGGGGTGGTGTTTGTGTGTATGAAGGGGCTGGAGGTGGAGGATGTGCTTTGTTGGCAAATGCCAGATCTTTGTCCCTTCCTGGCAGATCTCTCAGCTCCCCTTTCAGCTCAGCCAGGTTCTTCCATCCACAATGGAAGCAGCTGAACCCCTCCCCAACCCACTCACTCAGAAGCGGTCCTCTCGCCCAGGTCCGTGAGGCTCAGTGTTGTAATTTCCATAAAGCCAGGCTGAAGGCAGCCCATTAGCGAGAGCTGCCTGCCCATCACCCTCATTCTGTTCCCAGCTCTTGAAACCCTCTTAATGCTGTGCTGGGCACTCCCCGGGGATTTCTGTCAATTCATGATGATCCCCAAGCGATGAGGGCCTCTTGTCTGGCGGTTCACCTTCCTGCTGAGAAATTCTGAGCTTCAGGAGAACACAAAGACAAGAGAACGCAGATGATGAGGTTCTGCTAAAATGCGCAGGGTGTCTTGGCTTGGGGATTCTTTGAGCACAGACAGAAGTGTGGCTGAGTGTGAATATTAGAGTGGGGGCCACAAAGCCCACGTTCATCCTCATGATACTTTGTGTTGAAAATGCTGCATGTACTATCTCTTTGAATTCCCCAAAGCGCTTTTGGGTAGATCCCATATCATCTGTATCTCACCTGACTCACTCAAATCTCACATACAAACAGTGATAGAGCTTTGTTTTAAACTCAAGTCTGTCTTAGTCAAGAACCCTGTACCATAACTCATACCATATACCCTACATGTAGGAGCAGAAGTTTGCTAAGAATATTCTCTTTCATTATCTGACTATTTCATTTGTCAAAGACACAGGCTCACAGGCTGAAATAAAAGTTCAGGGGATAATATCTGAGTCCTTTTGTGCCCACTCAACCTACATCACTGTGGGTGAATTTCTTTCTTCTCTGCTCTTTGTTCATACTGGATGGATCGATCCACAAGGTCAGTCTCTGGGGTACAGGATATGTACACAACAGAGCTATTTGTGTTGCTTTCCAGCTTCAAACTATATAGGAAGAAGGAACGCCTTACAGAGTTCATTCTTGTTCAGTGCAGTTGTTGGGAGAATTAAATTTAAAAATATTTGGGCCTGGCTTATACCAGTGCACCAATTAATAACACAATCACTTTCAAAGAGATGATATATGCAAAATGTTCTCACAGAATGCCCAGTTATAGCAGGTGCTCAGTAAATTCGCAGGAAGGATAGGCTGTTATCAGCTAGTGTCACCTCAGCAAGAAGGAGATCTGTAGTTCTTAATCTTGAGTGTGTAGTAGAGTCAATGAGGGGTCTTGTGGAAATGTAGACTCCTTTTTTACTCCTTCCTCCCCATTCTGATTCAGAAAATCATGGATGGGGCATTGGCCACTGCATTTGTAATAAGCTGTCTAAGAGATTCTGATATGGGTGTTCCCTTTGGGTTATTCTTTGAAATTCGCTGAACTGGGTTGGTGGATTATATGGCAGTTAGACCAGAGATTAGTAGACACAGGCTAAGTAACTCATGTTGGGGGAGGTAACCAGTGTGAGGAGCATAAGCCTGGATCATGGGATGGAAGCATAGAGGGTATTCCAAGAAATGGGGTGTGGGTAAAGGGAAGGTTGGTCGCAGGAGTGGGAAGAAGGCACTTCAAGGGGGAATTGGTGGTGGTAGAATGCACACACCTCTGAGATTTCATGTTTTTCTGCTTAGGCGTCCCTGTGCCTTGCGTATACCATCTCACCGCTCTGCTGAAATAAACTGTAAGGGTCAATTCAGCTGTGACCTCTGCTAGCAATCCTGCTATCAGTCCCTAAGGTACTTTAGTTACTCCACATTTTCAGCACAAGACGATCTCTTTCATTTCTGTATCCTCAATGACCAAAACAGGGGTGGCATATAGAAGGAGCTTAATAAGTGGTGGTGATTAAATGGCTTATCGCTTTTCCAGAATACCTACCAGAAGCTTTGAGGAATTAAGCTTTACCAAACTGATTTACTGATTGATTGATTTTTGGGTGCAAGGTTGCTTAGGGAATTCCACTCTTATTGTGATTCCTTGATTTTGTAGATTTGGAACTGGGGGTCAATACATGGGCTCTGGGGCAAGGACTGAAGTGCTCCTGTCCAAGGCGAAATTTTATGAGCACGGGCCAACAGGGAAAGCAGAGAAAGAAAGAATGGGAAGACTAGCCAGTGTGAAGAAAGGAAAAAAGGTAGAAAGAAAAAGATAGGAAGAAAGATCGAAGGGGAATGGGAGAGTGGGGAGGAGAGAGAGGATGTTGATACTACTATTCTTCATTCTGTGTCTAAAGCTTTATTTTCATAACATAATGAGAGCAGCCACTGCTCGTAAAAATAAGTGGATCAAGACCCAGAATGTTAGGTTACTTTTCTAATACTGGACCTTCCATTAAGAGGCAGAGTCAGAATTTGAATCTAACTCTTTTGACTCAAAGGCTGGTTCTCTGTCCCCCACACCACCATGGAAAGCAAAGTGAGTAGCATATTTTGTTTGTTGCGAATTTCTCATGTAGCCATGTCATTCATCACCAGTCAATCGCAGCATCTTTGTTTGTTTGGTTTTTTTTGCCATTGAATCTAAGTAGGACCTTGGACTCGTTCTCAACACCATGATCCTGGAACATACACATTCCTATGAGATTTAGCATTTAAGATCAGACCTGCTTGTTACTCTGTCCAAGACTGGCCTGTTCCAGGGCTCTAGGGAATTTACTTTCAGTGGTTATTTCAACTGAACACCCTGGGATTCTGACTGTACTTACTAGGGGATTAAAGAAAAAACAATGACTATAGTGTTGAACAGTGTCTGATTCTCTAAATCCTATTATGAGGAAAAAGGAGGTAAGCTATATTGGCAGGGGGAACTGTCAATGGTATTAATAAAACATAAATAATAGTACTCGCTATTATTTATTGAATGCTTACTATGAGCCAAAGACTTAAGTAGGTGCAAACATGAATTCATTTGCACCTTATAATAACTTTATGAGGTTTATGGATGAGGAAACTGAGGTATAGAGAGGGTCACCTTGCCTCAGGTCATACA
The DNA here is from genome assembly GCF_029281585.2 of Gorilla gorilla gorilla. Classification (NCBI taxonomy): domain Eukaryota; kingdom Metazoa; phylum Chordata; class Mammalia; order Primates; family Hominidae; genus Gorilla; species Gorilla gorilla. The sequence goes on along the minus strand of NC_073245.2, from coordinate 52,549,205 downwards.
CCTAGAAAAGGTAATGCCAGAATTCTAAATCAGGTTCCAGAGCTGAGGTCTCCAGTGGAAAGCCATGCCATGTACAGGTTTTGAAGGAATTAGCATTTTTAGCTACCTCAGATATGCTTAAGTCAGTTTCTGGTGGTCATTTCCCCTCCACCTCCACCCATAAGAGGTCAGGGAGTTATGGGATGGGGTGGAGGTCCCAATCCAGGCACCCCCGTGGTTTATTCAGAAGTTAGTCACTATTTTATTTCAGCCCTGGCCACTCCCTGCCCTGCTGTCATGGGCGAGAAGCCTTGTAACTGGACTCCATGGAGAGGAAGTTGGCACATGCAGGAAATGAGTGGGCAGTGGATCTCCAGGGACCCCAGGATGGGTGATTTTAGGTTTCTGTCATCCCTTCCTTCTGATTCCACTGTAGGGTGAAGGGAAAATGAATTGGCATTGAGTGTCTCCCTCCAGGGGCCCTGCAGGGCAGTTTCTCCTTAGGTGGAGTCTCCCATCAGCTCTGTGGAGTGGTCTGGACAATATCCTCAGCCTTAATGGGAGCAAGTTGAGGTGTAAGGAGACAGCAAGGATGCAAACTTATTTTTATTTGACTCATATTGAGTCTCTACAAGGACAACGTGGGCCTTAGCATCAATGATGAAAAACCAGTGGGGAATCAATTAACAGAGACCATGAAGGCCAATGTGTTTCAAGAAATAATTTTGGAGCTCAGAGCCAATTTTGGAGGGAACTTTCTGGGACCTCTGTTTCTTCACTTTTCCTGTTGGCTTGTAGCAAGGGTTAAGTGCAATTGCGTGTACATAAAACTTTGCGTAATACCTTTCTCCCACTTTCTGCCATAATCAGGTCTATTGTGAAATCACAAAATCTTTATTTCTCTAGTAATATAGTTTTTCATAAAGATATATGTGGGGCAGAAACTTGGTTGGCATGGCTGCCAATATAGGATAACACAAATATATTTATAAGCCCTTACTTTTTGTTCATGAAGAAGGTAGCTTTCTACAATACAATGAATGCCCAAGAGTTAATTTTTACTTGTCTTGGATGATTTCCTACATTGCCTAAAACAGAGCAGCATTACAAGTGGTCTTCTGACTGGAACACACATTGCTCTGGATAAGCAATTATCCTCTTTCCACAGGGCTTATGTAGACCCTTGATACCCAAGCTGTGGTAAGGGGACCAACATCAGCATCATCATGTAGGACCCTGTTAGAAATGTAGACTCTCAAATCCCATCCAGAACCTGCTGAATCAGACTCTGCATTTTAACGAGATCCCCAGGTGATCTGATGTACGTTATAGTTTGGGACATGTTGAGGCAGACGACTTTTTCTGAATCCTTAGTCTCGAGTGAATGTTTTTTATTTAAAATTAGATGATAGGCCTATCAGGAAACCACCTGCCAGTACAAGATTACAGAGATTAGGGACTGATCACACTGATTGACAAAGGTTTGAAGGACAGAGGAACTTCCAACTTCCATTGCTGTGACTTTCAACCTATTTTTATTTGCTACATTAGAAACTTGGTCAGATGTTTCCTGGGCAGAAGGGGGCTTTCTCTAAGATGGAAGAAAAATATCTTCACTCCAGGAATGTGGATTAGTCGGTTATTATTATTATTATCATCATCATTATTAGCACAGCAGTTCCTAACTTCGATGAAGGGGAATCAGTTTGGGCTCAGATTTTGAGTATTAACTAGTCTCTTTCATGTGACCAAAAGGCCACAGAAGGAAAAGAGGAGAATTGGCCTCTGATATGGGTGGAAGGCTGGCAGACTGGAGAAGAAGGGGAATCTAAAGGGCAAAGTCCAAATGACAGAGACTCAGAGTAGACAAGAGGTAGAGAGGGAGGTGTTTGTCTGGGGAGGTGCTGGGGGAAAAGGCTGACACAGAGACCTCCGGAGAATAGGGTGTTTTTGGTGGCAAGCAGTTGTATTGGGTTAGACTTCCAGTCTTCTGAGCTCTGGTTTTCATTATGAGTGGACACTTAGATCACCTACTCCCAGGGCCTTCACTCAAGAGGGAGTATGGCTGCCTTCTCCAGGTACCCTCTCCAGCCAGCAGGAACAATGCCAAATCCATGCCATGGGTTCTTCCCTCCATAGGACCTCAACTTACAGCTCTACAGAGGGTAAAACTTTGTGGTCCCAAAAGATATGTTCAAATCTTAACCTATGGCACCTGTGAAAATGACTTAATTAGGAAATAGGGTCTTTGCAGATGTATTCAAGTTCAGAGGACATCATACTGGACTAGAGTGAACCCTAATCCAATGACTGGTATCCTTACAAGAAGAGGTGATTTGGACACAGAGATCTGCAGGAAGAAGAATGCATGATGATGGAGAGAGAGTTTGGAGTGATGTGGTTGCAAACCAAGGAATACCAAGGATTGCTGCCCCTATTAGAAACTAGGGAAAGAATAGGTACAAAAACACTTAGAATAAATAAGATCTAATATCTGATAGCACAACAGGGTAACTATAGACACTAATAACTTAATTGTACATTTTAAAGTAAGTAAAAGAGTATAATTGAATTGTTTGTAACACGAAGGATAAATGTTTGAGGTGATGGATACTCCATTTTTCATGATGTGATTATTACGCATTGCATGCCTGTGTGAAAACATCTCAGACACCCCATAAATATATATACCTACTCAATATCCACAAAAATTAGAAATAAAAAATGTAAAAAAAATGAAGCTAGAAAAAGACAAGGAAGGATCTTTCTGGAGAACCTTTAGTGAAAGCATTGTCCTGCCCACACCTTGATTTTGGACTTCAGGGGACGTCTGAATACATAGCAAATGGTGGCAAATGCCCCCATGTCTATATTGTGGGAGGGGGTGTTAAATGGAGGACCCTCCAGTGCTCAGAGGCATTACCCCGATAGGGCGACTACATGGTTGGTTGTTGGTGATATGGGACCCTGACCATAAAGCAGAATTTTTTTTTTTTAGTTGAGATGGAGTCTTGCTGTGTCGCCCAGGCTGGAGTGCAGCGGTGCAATCTTGGCTCACTGCAATGCAATCTCTGCCTCCTGGGTTCAGGTGATTCTCCTGCCTCAGCCTCCCGAGTAGCTGGGACTACAGGCACATGCCACCACGCCTGGCTAATTTTTTGTATTTTAGTAGAGACGGGATTTCACCATGTTGGTCAGGATGGTCTCAATCTTCTGGCCTTATGATCCTCCCGCCTCAGCCTCCCAAAATGCTAGGATTACAGGCATGAGTCACCATGCCCGGCCCAAAGCAGATATTTAATTTAACCAGTTCTTGTGTTTGATCTCTCCACCTCATTATTTCTTGTATCTAATCTTGCACATATCTCACAAAGCTCGTTGCAATTATTTGTTATTTTAAAAGCTCAGTCTCTTTCTCTAAGGCTTTGGTCATCTCTGTAACTGGTCAGAGGAAGGACCCTCTGGGGGCAAAAGTTACTTTTGATTTTCCAGCAATTTCCCCTATTCATGATTTTGCAATTGCAGAATGCAGCTTGCTGTACATTTGCATAAGCCACTTCATCCTTTTTCTTTCAGGCTCTGTAAGCTACCCAGCACCCTCCACACATGAGTCACACACAGCAGTGGCCCTTAGGGTTGAGGTGCCTTCTGCAGCTCCCACACCCTTGCTGACAGACCTCTCTTTCCTCTCTGGAGCTGTGCTTCATTTGCTGCTGGGCGAAACTCAGTCTTGCTGCAAATTCGGCGCCTGCCTGTGTGTGTGTAATTGGGTTGGATTTACATTAAGAGGGTTCCCTGTGGTGAAAACCACACTGCTATTTCCAATCTGAAGCTGCATAAAACATTCAATTTTCTAAGTATCCGTCAGCTGTTAGCACTGTGGAAAACGTAGTCTGCCTGGATGGATGGGAGGCTCCCACTCAGTCCTGTAAACCCTCCGATTATTTGTGCTAACAGAGGGGATAATATTATATGGTTGTGGATAATGAAGCGTTATTCATCTAAGCATCCACTCATTCATTCAAGGAACACATTTGAGAATCTGGTGTGTGCCAGGCACTGTTCTGAGTGTCTAATCAGATCACATCTCTCCTCAGTTAAAAGCCCTTCAAACTGACTTCTTGTTGCATAATCTAAACCAAGGGCCAGCAAACTTCTTTTTTTTTTGTAAAGCGCATGATAGAACATAGTTTAGGTTTTGTGGGCAATGAGGTATCTGTAGCAACTACTCAATTCTGCATTGGTACCTTGAAAGCAGCCATAGACAATGTGTCTATGAATGAGTGTGGCTGTGTTCTAATAAAACACTATTTACAAAAATAGGCACTATTTATAAAAACAGAGAGCCACTGTTTGCTGACACCTAGTCTAAACACCTGATTTTGTCCTGCTGAGCTCTGTGACCTACTCCTTGTCTCATTCCTTGTGTTTACCAGACCTGGCTTTCCCTGCCATTTGCTTCCCTCTGATACAGAAACTTCTTTTCAGCTCAAAAACCCACCAAGCTCTTCCCTGACTCAGGATCTTTGTGTATGCTATTCCCTCTGCCTGAAGAAATTCTCTTTTCCTGACTTTCGGGAAAGATGGTTCATCTTCATTCCTCATGTCATCCATGTGTCTTATGCGATGGCCTCCATGAATGGAGCCTCTTTTGAAAGCTGGTCCTGCCTAAAGTGACTTCCTCCAGTTTCTCTCATCTCAGCCTGTTGGTTTCTGTCCTTGTAAGGACATGTTACAGACATTAATTATCTTTTAATTTACTTATATTTTGGCTTTGTTTTTTGTCTCCCACAAAGGAAGGCTTTAAGTCCTCAGAGGGTAGCTTCTTTTTTGTCCCATTCTCTCTCCTCAGTCGTATACCTTGGCACTGTACTTAGTGTGCAAGGGTCTCTCAATTTATTTAAAAAGCAATATTTAAAACTTTTATTAAAATGTTATTTAATCGGTAACAGACAGCCCCCAACTTCATGGAGCTTGCAGTCAAGTAGGGTGGTCAGACAGACAAAAAATCATCAAAATGTCAAGAGGTGGCTCGTGCCTGTAATCCCAGCACTTTGGGAGGCCGAGGCAGGCAAATCATTTGAGGTCAGGAGTTCAAGACTAGCCTGGCCAACATGGTGAAACCCTGTCTCTACTTAAAAAAAAAAAAAAAAAAAAAATTGGCCTGGCATGGTGGCGTGCGTCTGTAATCCCAGTTGCTTGGGAGGCTGAGGCAGGAGAATCACTTGAACTCAGGAGGCAGAGGTTGCAGTGAGCCGAGATTGCACCACTGCACCCCAGCCTGGGTGACAGAGTGAGACTCCATCTCAAAAAAAAAAAGAAAAAAAAATTGAGGAGGATTACGACAGCTGCCTGCCATACAGAGAAGAAAAAAATATTGAGCAAGAAGGCAGCCAGAGGTGAGTAGCCTTACCACAGAGGAAGGATAATGTGAGAGTTCACAGGGACAGACACACAGAACTGTGAGGCAAGGCAGGTAGGCAATCAGTTGCAAGTTGTGCAGACAAATAAGAAAAGAAGGGGTCAGGCATGGTGGCTCATGCCTGTAATCCCAGCACTTCGGGAGGCCGAGGCGGGTAGATCACGAGGTCAGGAGATCGAGACCATCCTGACTAACACAGTGAAACCCCATCTCTACAAAAAATACAAAAAAATTAGCCAGGTTTGGTGGCGGGCGCCTGTAGTCCCAGCCACTCAGGAGGCTGAGGCAGGAGAATGGCATGAACCCAGGAGGCGGAGCTTGCAGTGAGTGGAGATCGCGCCACTGCACTCCAGCCTGGGCGACAGAACAAGACTTCGTCTCAAAAAAAAAAAAAAAAAAAAAAAAAAGAAAAGAAGGGAGAAGGTAACTGATACTTGGGGCAAACCTGATCCTAGGTGTCAGCTACTCTTTTAGGCACTTTTGCATACTTTCCTTACAACATAAATAGCCTGATTGTTCCTATTTTACAGATGTAGAAACTGAGAATCCAAGAGGGTAGGTGACCAGGCCAAGGACACACAATTATTAAGTCAGGATTCACACCTAAGTCTTCTTTGGTCTATTTCATGTTATCCCAGATGCGGGGGTAAGGAATAAAATATTTATCAGCTTGCAGTTTTCTTGTCTTCGGGAAGATGTTTCCTTCTCTCCAAAGTCTGCCCTAGATTTAATTATCTTCCTTTTCATGTTTCTAATAAGCTGTTGAAGCCCCTGGGGTTGCTATTTGCCTCTTCCAGATACCCCTTTCTTGGGCCTGGAAAGGCAGACTGCCTGTTAATGCTGAATGAGAGAAAGGAAAGGGTCCTTCAATGAGCATCTCATCAGCTGGATACCTGTGATTCCATTTAATCTTCACACTGCCAAGTCCGGACAAAATCTGCTGTCTCATTTTACAGAGGAGTTCACTATGGCTCCATAGTATTAATTGCCCGCTGTCATCCAGCTACCAAGAACTGAACTTCTGATCCCCTGCCCTGTGGCTCCCACCAAGCTGCCCGGCCTCACAGAAGAGGCTCCACTCGGCACCCTGAAGGCTGGTCCAATTTCTGGCTGAGTGGGATGCAGGGCTCAGAGAGGGTGACAAGGGAGCTGGCTTCAGCTGGCCCTTCTGAGTGGTGCAGCTCCCTCCTAAGCTGAGACTCTGAGAGGGAAAATGAGAGAGCACCTGTCTAAACAGGGACATCAAATTGCCTGAGGAGAAGCTATTAGATATATGAGGAAATTCTTAGTCGATTCTACCGGAAAAAAAAAAAGGGCTTAGCGTTTTTTCTTCCCCCAACTGAGTGTTCATATAAACCTTATAGGCAATGGAGACGAGAGGATGCTGCCTCTGAAAGCCAGCCCATCTCCTTCTCCCTAGGGGGATTGGGAATGATTTGATTCTGCCAGCTAACGTTGTTCGAGGCCGACTTCATCTCCCCCAGCACTCATCAGATCTGCTAATAGGCCCTTCAGAGCTCATAAAGCGATGACCAAATCTGGGGCTGGGGGGACTCCAGCTCATTTATCTTCCGCAGGCCGATCAGATCTGATTTTGTACGCTGACGGCTCGATGCTCAAGTGTGGTCTGGCCCACTTCTCAGACACCTGCTCAGCGTGGCTGGGCTTGAGAACCCGCAGGAGGGGCTAAGGTCATCTGACCTGCAAGGGTCTCACTGTCCTGACGTGGCAGACAGACACTTACCTGCCAGCCATATCGATCTGTGGATGAGAAAATAAAAGCATTTAGGCTTGGAAGGGAATGATGAAGCTGACTAATCGGAGTGTCAGTTACCACTTTGGGTACTTCAACTACTACAGAAGCTGTGAGTGCAGGCATGTGTACATACACACGATCCCTTTGCCCTTTGTAATGCCTCTGTCAATTATTTTGCAAACATATGCATGGAGAAGAATGTAAAGCAAACAGGAAGTCACAGATGCATATAGATACCACCCCCTCCCACCACAGAAACACTTACCAAACCTGTTTTTGCATCTTTAAAGAACTGATGTCATTCTAATACCTTATAGACATATTATTTTTAGTTAAAAGTTGGGCTCATCTTTTTCATCAATAATGTTTATTCATCTAATTAGAAGAGACAGTTTGCACAACAATTAACTAGGAGATATTCATCAAAAAGATTTAACTCATATGTTTTTCAGTTAAATGAGATGAAGGTGATGATAGTAATAATCACCAGCATCTGAGTGATTATGGTGTACTAGATGCACAGCAATTATTTATTCCTCAAAAAAAAACTCTATAGGGCAGACACCATTCCTGGCACCATTTCACAGATAGAGAAACTGAGGCTTAGAGAATGTTCAAGTTGGCTATGGCTGTGTAACAAACAATCACACAACTTAATAGCAAAAAACATCCATTTTAGTAAGCTTACGGATTTGGAGAATCAGGAACTTGGGAAGGGCACAGAAGGACAGTTTTCCCCTGGTATGATGTCTGGTGCCTTGGCTGGAATTCCATGAATGGCTGGGATAACTTGAACAGTTGGGTTGGAAACAGTGGATCCATTTCTAAGATGCTTCTTTACTCCTGTGCTTAATGTCTGGGCTGGCATGGCTGAAGAACTAGTTCAGCTGGTGCTGCTGCTGAAGCACGTACCCATGACCACTCCAGCATGCTGGTCTCAGGATAGTCACCCTTCTTACTGGCGCAGGACTCCAAGTGTTATAGTTTGGCTCTGTGTCCCCACACAAATCTCATCTCAAATTGTAATCTCTACATGTCAAGGGAGAGATCCAGTGGGAGGTGACTGGATCATGGTGGTGGTTTTCCCCCATGCTGTTATTGTGATACTGTGTAAGGTCTCATGAGATCTGATGGTCTTATAAGGCAGTTTTCCCTGCTCTCCCTCCATCTCTATCCTGCCATCTTGTGAAGAAAGCACCTGCTTCCCCTTTGCTTTCCGTCATGATTGTAAGGTTCCTGAGGCGTCCCCAGCCAAGCAAAACTGTGATTCAATTAAACCTCTTTTATTTATAAATTACCCAGTCTCAGGTATTTCTTTATAGAAGTATGAAAATGGACTAATACACCAAGTGTGAGTGATCCCAGAGAACCAGGCAGAAGTTGCATGGCCTTTTATAATTGAGCCTTGGAAGAAGTCACATAGTGTCCTTTCTACTGAATTCTATGGGTTCAATCAGTTACAAGTCCACTTAGACTTGAGGGAAGGGAATATAATCTCCACCTCTGAATAAGAGAAGAGGAAAATATTTGGAATTATGTATTAAAACTGCATCAGAAAGGTTTAACTAACTTGCCAAGATTTCAGAGTTAGAAAGAGACAGCACAGATTTGCAGCAACATAATCTGACACCAGAGCCCACTCTCTTAGTGATTATGTGATACTTCAAGCAACACCTTGCTGGACATGCAGAGGATGCTAAATTTATGTGAGTCAAATATGATCCCAGTTTAATGTATGTTGTTAGTCTGTAAGCAGACAAAGACACGGACAAGGAACACTCTTTAGGGAGTGGCTGAGAGAGTGGTGAGAATCTGGAAGCTGGCTGTGAGAGGAAAGTGTCAGGGGTCTTTGCTTTCAGGAGGTTTTTTACTACCGGAATTAAAGCTGAGATGCCTTTAGATCATAGAGGAATTGAAGAGTTTTCTTTGTACCTAAGTCTTTGCCTTTACTCTGTGAAAACGTTTTTGCCCTTATAGTTGAAAATGCTCAGAATGACCACAGCCAGCCAGTTGGGTCAAAGAGTTTTGAGGCTCTGTTTTCACTTACATTAGGGAAATCCAGGAGACCTGAGGCTGGAGTTTGCCTAGAACTTATGTGGTTCTGTAGTGCCTGTGTCTGCAAGTACTCAACATGGAAGCAGCCTTAGGGATGGCCAAGGGAGTGAAGAGTGTACTCCTCGGATGTCTGGGCTGGAATCAGTTTGTGGATTTGGCAATCTGCCTGCAAAATTGAAAGGTCTTTGGTGGGGATAATCCCCTGAAACTCTCTTTATGGGAGATAAATTTTATAGAGAGTAACTTCTGAGGATGCAAAATGGGTAACAGGCAAAAGATCTACAGACAGATTCATGGGTGTTGCTTGTGCCCAACTGAGGTTCTTAATCCAATTTTTGGACAAAGTGCCCTGGCTTCGCCTTTGATTGGCATCTGGAACAATGGAGCAATCACTGGCCAGACCTGTTCTGGGCAGGTCAGGGAGGCTTCTCACCCCACCTGAAGAGACAGGCTTATTCCCCAGTCTTGCAGTCTGCTTTGCTGGAGGCTGGGGTGTTGTGCCAGAAAGGAACACTTTAGTGGTGTCCCTCAGTAGTTTCTGGGCTCACAGCACAAGGAGGCAGCTTGGCTAGTGACCCGTGCAGGCAGGACTGCAATTTGCTGGCAGGCCTAGGCTGATTATTCCCTGTGATGGGCAGCATGTTCCTTTTGTTAGTGTTTGGGTGGCGTAGAGTGAGGTCTTTCCCACTGAGATGAGGTCAGGTTTCTCCCATAACAATAATAGCTCAGTCACTGAATACCGAAGGCTTACAAAGAACCTGGAACTATGCTGAGAATTTTGTCTTGGGGTGTGTTCTCCATGAAATAGATCCTAAGGCCAAGAATATGGCTCAAATAGTTTATTTGGGATGTCTAACGCAGATGTGGAAGTGGGGAAATTATACAAGGAAATGAAAGGAGCAATAATGAGTGTGGTATCAAGGCAGCTATCATAGTAATAATTAAAACTAATTTCTCTGAGGGAGTTGTGGAATACTGTGCAATACACTTGCTTTGGAATTATCCCACCTGAAATGTGAGGGAGTTGTACCATGGTCACTGGTTGGACCCTGCTCCTAGTGATGTAACTCCTTTGCACTTTTGGTTTTCTGTGTGTTTGCATGTGCACACATGTACAGACACACGCACAGACAGAGAGAGGGAGAGGCAATGGGATTTTCTGCAATTATGGCTCAAAATTTTAAAACAGACAAACAAACATACATTCAGGCATATTGATGCAGGTTATGTGAGCTGGAAATCAGCTTGAGCTTTTTAAAATTTCAAGGGGCTGAGTGGAAGATCAATTGCATCATCTTACTTAATCTTTATAGCAACCCTAGGAGGAAGAGACTATTTCATACCCACTTAATAGATAAGGAAACTGAGATTTGGAAAGGAGAAGTCACTTTGGTTGAAGTTGCACCTAAGCGGAATTGCTGAGGTTTGAATTAATAGGATGACCCATGGGTTAAGAGACCATGATTTTAACTAGTAAGCTATACTCCCTCCCTAAATACAAAGTTATTAATAGTTAACAGGAACTGGCCCTCAAATTCCCCATCTCAGACCTGAGCAGACCTGACTAGAGTACAAATCACAGGACAAAGATTATTTGATTCCAGGGGACAGAGTTTGGGTTAAGGAACCCTCCTAAATAGTATCTCAAGAGGGAGAACCAAAGGTAAGAGCCTACTAGGCTAGGGATAGATAAGGGAGCCTGGGATCCAGTATAAGCAACCTTCAGCTTTACAAGTAGGGGCAGGAATGGGAGACAGATAAGATTGGAGATTTGAGCCAGACATTAATAGGAATGGGGAAAAAGAAGGTAAGAAATGAACAGCAGCAATGCTTGTGAGTTTTACTGGAGATGTGACGGTTTGTCAGCCTGGCTAGAGGAAGAGGACAAGGTGACCATCTCTCCCACCCATCCCTGAGCCATTTGTTTTGAGCTTTGGTTGAATATCAGATAATCGTCACCTCTCACCTCCATCCCAACCCTTCTCTTGCTCATCTGCAACTACTCTCATGTTTCCTTGATCAAGGAAAGGTCCCTGAAGACCTTCCAAATTTTCCTTTTAGCCCCTTAGTGCATTATATTCAGTCTGAAAATCCTCCTCCCCTCCCCTGCCTCTCTTACTATAGTCCAAGATACAGCCGTTGCCTCAAATTAAACTTAGGCACATCAAGCCCTTGACAATAGGGTGTTTTGGACTGCAGGCCACGCCCTCTAACAAGCAACCATTAATTGTCCTTAGCATGCCCTTCTCAACTCTTTCTAACTCATATCCCTGTTGGCCACCATTGCCATCCCCGCGTATCTGACAGCCTAGCCCACCTGGGTGGTGGCATTAGTTCTACACAGAAAGATGGAACCCGAAGTCTGCCTACAGGCCTTCTTTTTTATTTTTTCATTCATCCATTTATGCATTTGTTCATTCATTCATTCATTCATTCATTGATCTATTACCCTGTTTATCCAACCATTCAACCTACTGTGTGGCAGGTATTGTATCATGGTCTGGACATGTGACTGTGAAGAAGAAAAGTTATTATCTAGTAGAGAATACAGATAAAAAAATAAACAATCATAAAATGCATTCTAAAAAAACTGTTGTGATAAATGAATAGGATTTTATAATTAGAAAAATTAAATGTGATAAGAATGAGAAACTACCAAGATAGGATGGTCAGTAAAGATCTATCTGGCCGGTCATGGTGGCTCACTCCTGTAATCCCAGCTCTTTGGGAGGCCGAGGCGGATGGATCACGAGGTCAGGAGTTCAAGACCAGTCTGGCCAAGATGGTGTAACCCCGTCTCTACTAAAAATACAAAAATTAGCTGGGCGTGGTGGCCTATGCCTGTAATCCCAGCTACTCTGGAGTCTGAGGCAGATAATTGCTTGAACCCGGGAGGCAGAGGTTGCAGTGAGCCGAGATTGTGCCACTGCACTCCAGCCTGGGTGGGAGAAAGAGTGAGAATCTGTCAAAAAAAAAAAAAAATTCAATTCATGGAGGAGATATCCTTAAGTTGAGACTTACCTAAGTGATGGCAAGGAGCTAATCATATGAAGAAAGGAGAAGAACATTCCAGAAGGTAGAACTCCATGGACGTGGGCCTGGGATTAAGAAATAGCTGGGCAAGATCAGGAGCAGAAGTAAGTCCAGCCTAACTGGATTCTAGTGAGCAAACAGGAAGGTGGCATCACCTGAAGTTGTAAAAGTGCAAAAGAAATTGGTCATCTAGGGCTTTAGGGCCCTTGGATACTGAGAAACTTGGATTATATTGAAGGCAACATGAAAAACCACTGGAGAATTTTCAGTGTGGTGGTGACATAATGTTCATTTTAAAAAGTGTCACTCAAGATGCTATGTGAAAATTAGATTGCAGCAAGGAAAGGGTGAACAAAAGAGACCTATTTGAAGTCTTTGGCATTTGTTCTGGTGAGAGATGATGGGGAGGCTTGGTGGCCAGGGGCTTGGTGATGGAGATGGAGACACATGACAAATTTGAGATGTGTTTTGGAAGGAGGAATAGCAGGATTTTCTGAAAGACTGCCTAGGAAAATGCTCTATCCTTTGCCAAGAACTGAGAGTCAGGCTTGTTCAGTTCCCAGGCTTCAGAACAATAAGTTGAAAACATGTTGATTCAATGTGATCTGGCGAATGAACAGAAAACAACTAGAAAAACTTTCAAACTTAAATCATACACAAACTCTCCAGTAAACAAAGGACCCTTTCCCTGGAAAATGCACATGTCTACTTAAAAAATAATTTTGGCATACAATTTCAAGTGACTCCTGGATTCCAAAACACTTTCCATGGACACCCCCTACTCCATCCACAGCAGACAAGGAGGGTCCTATATGTCTGGATCCAAGATTAAAAAATCCATGAACTAGAGATGTATACTGATTCTCCTTATCCTGGAAATCTACAACTTCAAGAGTGGACAATGGCCAGCTCTCTTTCAGGCAGGTTTATACATAATCTATTTCTAGGTGATGTTCTCCAGGGACAGGTATTCCATACATATCCTTCAGGGTCCCCTGCAGTGTTCTACCATAGTTAAAATGTAGTCAAGTCCTGTTTTCATTCATTCAGTCTCCTAGGAAAGGGATGGGTCAGTCAAACTGAAGCCTTGGGAATATGAACACGTGGTTATTAGGTTCTTGGTATTCTGGGTCATTCTTTTCTAACTTTGAGTTTTCGGTTTTGCTAGTAGAACATTGTTTGAGCAATACATTTAAGAAAGAACCTGAAAGAGTTTGGATGCCAGAAATTTTCTCTATTATTAGCTTGAATGAACACACTACAACAAAACAGTATATTCAAAAACAATCAGTAAATCTTTTATTTTTCACCAGTAGATTCATTTTTTCCTGTGCATAATTTTATTGTGTCTAGTTCCCACATATCTTTCAAATGGAGAAAGCAAAACCACACATTCCCATACTTGTGAGAGGTACTTACCTTATGCTTAAACCACCAGAACTTCCTACCTTTTCCAAGATTTGTGAAGAGTTTATAATGAGTCCATGCCTTACATATACTGTTCCCTCTTCCTAGAATGCCCTTCCCTCTGTGTCTTCTTGGGAAACATACTTGTTTTTAAGGTCCATCTGTGAAGTTGCCTCTTGAAGTCTTCCTGACTGCACTGACAGAGGCACTCTTTTTTTTTCTCTACTCCAGTATCCTCTTGTCCATCCTGCTATCATACTACTAGTCATATTTTGGATTTAATTATTTGTTTCCATGTCTGTTTCTCACTCTGGTTTGTTATGGGCAAGGGTTTTAATTTATTTATCTTTTAATTGCAGAATCCAGCCAAAATTTTGCCCACAGTCTAAGCCCAGTAAATGTATACCAAACGTATGGAGCAATTCTTATAAGAGGCTCTGTGATGTGGATGCAGAAGGTATATGATGTCCTGGCCCTGGCATACCAGACCCTTACTAATAATTCCAGCATCATGTTGCTGTTATGAAAAGAAGTTCTGACTTGTGAAGCTGAGTCCACTCTCACTGTCTACTCCCTAGTAACTGTTCTCCCAGGCCACCTCTATATTCCAGACTGAAACTGCCCCTTGTAGACCTTTGGTCCCAAGACCTAACCTCATCTTTGTTCCTTCCTTTCCATAGCACAGAAATGAAAGGAAAGACCTTTTGTTTCAATTCTTCGTCTTCATAATTAGATACATTTGCTGAGTGCTTACTTTCTATCAGGCACTGTACTAATTACATAAATTAACTCATTTTTGCAAGAGCTCTATTCATTTATTTCCTCATATATTTATGTATTTCAGAAATATTAATTGAGCATCTATTATATGTAGCCACTGTGATGGGCACTGTGATGTAACTGAACAGATGGACAAAGGCCCTTCCTTCTTAGAGCTTTAAGTCTGCATGGTAGAGGGAAAATGATCTGGTACCAATGAATTAAGAAGATAATTCCAGATGGTGACAAATATCGTAAGTAAAGCAAAGATAGTGGCATAACAGAGATGAAAGTAAGTGGTATGCCGAGGACCTGAGGCAGGGGAAGAGGGGTCTGGAGGATGGTGCAGCCTGGATGGCTGCATACACCTCACTTCCACTTACATTTCGGTAGCCCAGAATTAGTCACATGATCAAATCTAATGTTAAGCAGGCAAGAAAATACATTTTTTGGGTGACCCAGATGAAGGATATGGAAAAGGATTTGGGAAACACTATATGAAGTATCATTTCTGACATTTGAGTTGAGGCTGTAGGGAGGAGATGGAAGGGTGGTCAAGATAGAAGGAATCCCCCGTGGAAAGGCTATGAGCTGGGGAAAAACAGCTAGGCCCATTTGGTGGCTAAAAGGGTGTTATTATGTCTGGCACATAATAAGCAAGGAACAGCACACTATAAGATGTATTAGGGGAGGCTGGCAAGAGACAAGCCATTTAGGATTTGATTCTGAAAGCAGTGAGAAGCCACCAAAAGGTTTTAAGCCAGGGAGTGTCAAGATCATTTTTAAAAGCTTGTCCTAACTGTAGTGTGGATAAGTCTCTAAGGGGACAACTGGGGGGAGGGAGCCCCATTATTAGGTTGTTACAGAATGCTTCGAATAGGTGGTAGGGTCAGAGATTTTATTCTCTTTTAAGAAATCATTAAGGTAACAAAATGGATGCTTCGAGCTGGAATCTCTCAGGGCTTGGAAGGATGGAGAAGCCACAGGAAACATGGAACATGCCGAGACTCCAGAGGCAGTGTCTTTATTTCCTGTCTGGGAAGTGACCTCATGTGATCTACTTTAAACAATTTGGGCTTTGCAGGAGGTTTTTGAATTCTAATTAAAATGGCACAGACTTTTAAGTCAAATAGAAATGGATCTAAATCCAGATACTACTTACAAGTGGTAGGAGCTGGGGAAAGATGTCTCCCCCAACTTCGGTTCCTCATTTGTAAAATACCTCGTTTGTATCCATCAGCCTGGCTGCAGTAACAAACACCCCCAGTATCTCATTGACTTATGACTTTCATTTGTCACTCAGCTGCAGGTCGACTGCTATGCCCCTGCTCCGTGCGATCTCTTATTCCAAGACCCAGGCTGTGAGCTAAGAAACTTTAAGACATGGCAAGCAGCACATCTGTTCTCATGCCATTGGCCCAAGCGAGTCACATGGCCCATCTGATCATTAGGGTAGGAAAGTATATTCTGCCTACAGGGCAACACCATAAGTCATACAAACAATGGGCAGGAGTACATGATAGTTTTACAGAGAAGACAGTGAATAGTTGGGGACAATAATATAATACAATCTGCCACATCAAGCTTACTGAGTTACCGTAGGAATTAAGTGGATGATACATACAAAGCACTTAGTGTTTGACACAAAAAACACTCTGTACAAATAAATTTTTATTAACTAGTTCAATTTTAATATATATATATATATATATATATATATTTGCCAACACAGGATTAAAATGTGTAACTCTTTGCCTCTTACTCTCCTCTCTCCTCTCAATAACCACCTTCCATACACACCTACGTGCATAAACAGTGGTGAACTTGTACAAAATGCACAGCTTTTAGTGGCACGTAGACCTCAGTTGGAAACTCAGTTATGCTGCTTACTCAGTGTGACTGTCTGAGATCACTGTCCTCTCTCAGACTTCAGTCTCCTCATCTGTAAAATGGGAGAAAGCCCACACCATTGGATTGATGTGAACATCAAAACTCAGAACATTTGACTTCTCTTTCCTCTATAGATTTTCCCCAGTCTCTGGCAAGTTCTTATAATTAAAGTATATTCCAAATATGCCAATTTGAGGCAAGTAGAGGATGTCTTCATGACAGGTACTTAGAGAATGTCAACTTTGAGGATTTCTGCAGTAATTAGTAATGATTGCCACTCTCTTTACTAAAAGAAGCTGTGAGGCTCTTCCCTACCTAAAATGCATAGGATGTCTTGAGGGTTCCTGAATATTCCACACTATCCCTTGCCTCCATGCCATTGTTCATTCTGGCCCCTTTACATGGAATGCCTTTTGTCCTGAATGAAATTCTTTTGGTGGGCATTCTAAGATGCTTCTCACCATCCCCACCCGACCATGAGAATTTGCTAAGTGACTACTCTTGACTCAGTGGTTTTAAATTCGGCTTACCCGCCCACACCTGGTAGTGTATGTTAGTGGACTAGGGTGCTAATTCTTGGGGATTACTTGGGTCAAACCCCAGTCTTCCTGCTTAGCCTGAGAACCCAGTTGGGACTTTCCTTGGTTCACCCGGTACTGAAGCAAGTAGGGGCCAGTCTGCTATGAATAAGGTGCTAAAAAACACGCAGGTCATCCCGAGATACCCAAAAAACTATCTGGTGTCAGGTCAAAAAGTTACACAGTTACATTTGTATTTTAGAATGATGTCTCTGATAGCTGTAGTAGAGTACACTGGAAGACAGCAAGGCTAGGGAACAGAACAATTGTTCAGACAAGAGATGGTGCCCTTGTTTTATAAGAAACATTCCTGGGCAATACTTACCGCATTCCCTCGTTGTATTTCTTTGTTTGCTAACTGTTGGGTTTGGACAGTGCCAGGGTCTTCAGTAGAGTGACTCTCCTCCAGTGCAGTGCTACTTATGAGAATAAGCCTTTGTAAGACCTCACAAGAATTTAATATCCAAGTGCACTGTCATTCTTTTCTTGTGACTCATTTCAATTTTATTTTATAAACGTATCAGTAGGGTAATAGACTGGAATGAAAACAAAAACATGACAATAACATGAAAGCCGCCCTCCATCAGAGAGTCCAGGAAGCACTGCTGCAGAGCCGCACGGGGAAGAGCCTTCATTTTCTCTTTGCTGGGGTAGGATGATTTCAACTATTTTCCTGGATTTTGAAGAAATTAAACTACACCCAAGTTGAATTCCAGGTACTTCTAGATTTTTACTCTGAGGCTCTTTCCTGGGCCACAATACCCAATTTTCCTCTGATTACCAAACTGTCAACTTTTTATTGGGCTGGTGAGGGGATATTTAAATGTTTGATCCCACATTCACGCACACATCTTTTCTCTCTCTCTTTTATTTAAATTAATAGACTATTTTTAATAGAGCAGTTTTAAGTTTACAGAAAATTTGTAAACTTTCTGTAAATGAGAGTGGAAAATAAAGACCACTCTCATATTCCCCCATTTTCCTGTGACACACAGTACTCCATTATCAACATCTTCATTAGAAGGGTACTTTTGTTCCAATTAATGAGCCTATATATATATATATATATATATATATATATATATATATATATATTTGCTTGTTTGTTTGTTTGTTTGTTTTTTCAGAGACATAGTTTTGCTCTGTCACCCAGGCTGGAGTACAGTAGTCCAATCTTGGCTCACTGGAACTTCTGCCTCCTGGGTTAAAGCAATTCTCCTACCTCAGCCTTTTGAGTAGCTGGGATTACAGGTGTGCACCACCATGCCTGGTTAACTTTTGTATTTTTAGTAGAGATGGGGTTTCACCATGTTGGCCAGGCTGGTCTCAAACTTCTGACTTCAATGATCCACCCCCCTCGGCTTCCCGAAGTGCTGGGATCACAGGCATGAGCCACGGCGCCCGCCTGATGAGCCAATATTAATGTATCATTATTAATTGAAGCCCATACTTTATGTTAGGGCTCACTCTGTGTTGTACATTCTAGGATTTTGAACAATGTATAATGACGTGTACCCTGCATTACAGTGTCACACAGAAGAGTTTCACTGTTCTAAAAATCCTCTGAGCTTCACCCATTCATCCTTCCCTCCCTGTCCCTGAACCTCTGGCAACTACTGATGCTTTTACTCTCTCCATAGTTTTGCCTTTTCCAGAATGTCATAAAGTTAGAATCAGATAGGAGGTAGCATTTTTGATATCTCTTTCTTGTACCATTTTCCTTCATGTTTTCATGACCTTTCCAGCTTACCACACACACACTTACACACGCACACACACACACACGCACACTTACACATGCACACTGTCCTTCCAAAACCGAATCGAAAAGTTGAGAAAAACCCATATCTAACTTGGCTCACAAAATTGTTAAGTTTGAGAGGGCCTTTGGGGGGTCATTTTCTCTCTCTCCCTGCCTTCCTATCAGGAAGTAAACACTGACAATTCACCCAACTCACAAGAGCCAGGCCTCTCCTCCCGGCTTGGTCTGTTCACTTCTTGTTTCCCTAAAAGCAAGGGCCTTTTTGCCTGTGCTGTGTCTGAGCGGTAATTACCTTGTGTCTGTTCTGCTGCCTTCAAATTATTTTTCCCACCTTCAGAGCAATTGCCTCCCACTTCTTATCTCTACTGTGATCTTCTACAGGGCACAAGGGACCTGTCTCTTGACTCTCATATTTTTGCTTCTGATGTTGAAAAGTCCCCTTGAACTTGCATTTTACAGACACCAGCAAAGCCCAAGTGTCTTCACATAACCTGACACTTCCCGGGGGCAGGGTGTTTGCAATTATAGCCTGAGCTGGCTGCGGGATCAGAGCGTTGCCCAGGCCCGGCGAGGCCTGGCCTGCAGAGCACTTTTGATGAGTGATGGGGTTATTATTATGAATGCTATGCGAGGACGCTGGTAAAGTCCCGTGGCAGGAGGGCTTTTCTCCCTTCATCTTGCCTTAGCGTAGACAGACAGACATATACATACATATATGCATATACCGGGAGGCAGGCTGGCTAGGGAGAGAAGAAAACGAAGTTAGAGGAAATTCTCACGCATTTTGGAACGATCTTTCTCCCATGCCTCTGTCTTCCCAGAGTCTCCTGTTTCTCACTGACAGGCCATCCTCTCTTAAGGACCATGAGTATAGTTTACCCCCAAATTGAAAAGCCAACCTCTTTTTCCAGCTTTTGTATTCCAACACCCTTCCTTCCCTTTTATCTTTTTTCTTGAGGCTTAGGATTTCTTTCTTTGGAGGCATTTTCTGCCACTTTTGTCTCTTGCAGAGAAAATA
Source organism: Gorilla gorilla gorilla (assembly GCF_029281585.2). Lineage (NCBI taxonomy): Eukaryota > Metazoa > Chordata > Mammalia > Primates > Hominidae > Gorilla > Gorilla gorilla. The sequence continues at coordinate 52,529,546 of NC_073245.2, read as the reverse complement.
AAAAATACCTAAGTAGAAGGATAGTGGTCCTAGCTATTTGCATAGATGGAGTGCTTCTCTAGGGAAACAATTTTTTTCCAACTCTTCCATTGTGTGTGTCTCTGTTCTGTGCTGCAGAGTGTTGATCATTGTTCATTTATGCCTCTTTGGTAAATCTATGTCCCTGTGGGTGGGCCCAACCTTCCCTGAAAGAGGGAGGCACGCCCAATGTTAAATGTCTGGGAGGAGGCCATACTCAGCCAGAAAATGTGATCTTAGGAGGCTTGGCAAGGAGCCTCCTAGTCCTTCCACTTTGGTTTCAGGCTTTGAGGAGACTTGATGCCTTTGGAGGAGAGCAGCATTTCAGGGTTTCGAGATGGCCTCCCTGATGGGAAGGTGTGATGGGAACTGGGAAGGGGCTCCCAGGCTACATGTAATGAGCTGAAGGTAGGAAGCCACCCTCATCTTGTCAAGTGGCATGGCTGCTTGTTTCTTGCCTATTCATTCCCTTCAGTTGACATAATCCCTTTAGAAAAGCCTCCCGGGAAAGTTTGAAATTTCTCTTTAAAACACTGCAGAATCCAGGGAAGGACCTTGCCTCGCTGTTTCAGGAGAGCAGTAGAGAGACTGGAATGCCTCCCAAGATCAGCTGGAGCAGCAGGGAATGTTCTGGATTTCATTTGCAAACACGACTCAAATTTAAAATCGTCATCATATGCCTGTCATTATGTTCTAGATCTTAAAACATCCTTATGAAGTGGCACTGCTCTTGCTCCCATTTTACAGATGAGGAAGCAATATTTGAGACTGTGTATGTCAACTACCCCTCCTCATTTTACGTCGTCTATTTTCCGATATCCTTGAAAGAATTGCATGGCATATTAAAAAGGAAGTGGAATGTTTTTGTTACATTTTTACAATGCTCAAAGCACCTTTGTGTACTTGGTCTTCTATCTAGATGGTTAAATTCCATGGATAAAGCAAGACAGAGGCTTTTCTGTTTTTGTTTGTTTTTAAAATTTTAAGAGCTGGACACTGCAGTCTGGGTTGTATGATTTATTGGAAACCGTGTGTCAATAGATGGAGGGGATGGAATTCAAAATTATTGCAATTCCAGGACTTAATCCTCTAGTACTTGATTTTGGCTTCATTCAGAATCTGTTCATGTATGGAAATGCCAAAGATTGGGAACATAATCCCAATAGTCTCAGCAGCATGCTGGGAATAGGAAGGACTCCCAAGTCCCAGTGGACCACAGACCTGCTAGGTCAGACTTTCCATGTGTTTGCTTAGTTCACTGGAAGTGGCCAGGGAGACTCCTACTAATGTGTCAAATATCTCAGTGTATCAATTAATAGGCTCTGTGAAAAAGTCAAGAAGATGTGGGGAATTGAAATAATCATGTGGATACCTTGGTTCTACACCTGTGGTTTTGCCAACTCACAGGACATAGAGGAAACATTTGATGTTGCTTTTTCTGCTTCAAAGATTCCAATGATTTCTCTTCCTCTGTTTCACCCCAGAGGTTACTGACAGACCAAAATATCCTGACAACCCCGGAATGCCAGAAGGAGAGAAGGGGTTTGTAAATCTGAGGACCTTGACTACTTTTGTAAGAAGGAATTACCTGCTAAGTACTGTCTCAGAAAGAAACTCTCTTGGAGGTTACCTCGGGACAAGTGGAGGAAGCAAGCCATAGCCTTTTTGGAATTGTGATAATATTCCAAGGCAAATGTTCCCAGGGGCTGGGATTTTACCTTCTGTCTGTCCTACAATCAGGGTGTAAGATGGAGGAATGCACTTCCCATCTCCGAGCCACAGTTTCTCATCCATAGAATGGGGAGTTTGGATTTCTAAGATTCCCCCATCTCATGCTTTGAATGCGATCAGGCTGGGAATTCAAAAGCATCTGCTCACTGGGAAAGGGAGACAGCCAGGGTGGGACAGGGCTTGTATTAAATAACGAGAAAGGAGCATGGTGACTATGACTTGAGTCAGTCCGGAAACAAAATATAAGGGGGTCTGATCTGAGGCAGAAGAGGACAGCAGAAATTCTCCTAGGAGTGGCAGTCAAGCCAGGTCAGGCTCGGGTCAGGCTGCCTGGTTCAGAGAATGGCATCAATGTGTGCAGAGAGGTTCTTAAGGCCAGACAGGTGTCAGGGCCCAAGCCAAGTGGATTGGAGGTCAGAATAGGGCTTCAGTTCTAAAAAAGGTGCCTGGCTGAGTGCAAAGCAGGCCTGAGTCATCCAGACCTCACAATCATGGCTGGAGTGGCCACAGACAGACCCACAGTGGGTGCAGGGGATCCCAAGTTTATGACAGCAAGAGTCATTCCAGGCTTACCTATGTTTTCAGGGCAAATACAGGACTGAGTCTAGGCTGGAGGGTTAGAGAAGCTGAAACAGACACCTTTAGAACTGAAGTGTGATGTTTTCATTAATCTGAATACAAACCATAGCCAATATATATGGTGTGCTTTCTCTGTGCCACTCTAAGTGTTTCACATGTGTGAACTCCCTGGCAGGCTAGTAGTATTAGAGCTTTTGCTTATTAATCTCTATGGTAACAGGTCATTAAAAAAAAATTAATTACTGTGTTACCAAGATCAAAATATAGTAATATTTGCCTCTTCAGCTGTGACCACCACCATAGAAGAGTCCAGGCAAAAATACGGAGATCAGAAGGGGCAAGCGGAACCCTATGCAGGCTAAAGACTCTTAGGAAATATGGGCCCTTGAAATGTCCCCATCTATGTGGGTTTCATTGTCAGTCCTTCTTTCTTTGGCAGGGTCAAGGGCATTTGACCTATTGATACACCTATTGCCTTTCCAGCAAGCCCTACATCTTTCTAGTAAGGAGTCAATGCACCAAAGCTGGAGGCCACTGGAGGTGACTCCAGTCACCATTTTTCAACTTCTCCTGGAAATGTCTCTTTGGTTCCTTCAGGCTTTGACTTGGGTGACTATGGAGAATGTGACATGGGAAGTTAAAAAGCAACAAGAAGTCTTTTAAAAAGTTTGAATTACATTGAACATATGTCTGAAATGTAAGAAGGGGTAAGCCCTCTTTCTTACCATCCTTCCTGACCATGACCCCTGGGAATCAGATGTCCCAGGCACAGCTTAGCTTTCTAACCCTGCTGTATTGCCCTCCATGATCTCTCCGAATTTCTCTCCCTTTCCTCCCTTTACACTAAAAATGCCCTAGTTCTGGCCTTCCTCATCTCGTTAATAATTAAGCTGGCTGATTTAACTCCCTGCCTCCTGGTCACCCTCTTCAATCTGTCCTTGTCTCTGTCAGCAGCAGCATCGTCCTGCTCAAAACCACAAAGACCTCCTACCGTGGAAAGACAGGTATTCAGAATCCACATCGCACGTCTAGATCCTGTGTGACGTGCCCTGAAACAACTTCCGCTGTCTTAGCTTTTACTAACATCTTCCATAATTCCCAGGCCCAGCAGGCCTGATCTTGTGCTCAACTTCCCCAGCTTAGTCTCCTCCCTCTGTCAGAAATAGCCTTTCTCTATCTCCACCTGAGATTAATGTATCCTGGAGAGTCTCTCTCTCTTTTCAGTGTCCATATCAAGGGCTGGCTCTTCCAGGAAGCCTTTCTATACCTCCAACCTCCAACCTCATACCTCACCATTCGAAAAGATCACGTTCTCATTAGAAGCCCAAACCTCAGCATCACATAATATGCCCATCTAACAAACCTGCATATGTACACCCTGAACCTAAAAAAAAAATAAAATAAAACAAAAAAAGAAAAGAAAATCTACACTGATGAGAAAAAAAAGGATCAAATCCAACTTTAAGTTCCTGAGTCTAACTTTCTAACTTTATTTTAGTGCCTCCCAGAATTATCTGTGTTTGTGTCCACATTAACCATTGGCTGGGATCATCATAAGTGAATCACCATGTTCCCCAAACCAAAAACTGCCCTGGCACACAGGAAGCTTATGTTAGTGTCTTAGTATGGCATATATGTATACACATACTGTACACATGAACACATATCTATGTGATGTTTCCAAACACAGATATGTGTTCATATCCAAAGACAGCTGTCTTTGAAAGTAAACACAATAAACTCTGATAAACTTCTGGAACATGGGGATAGGAGGGTGGGGTGAAAGAAAGCATTTAGTAAATTTACATTTCTTTATGTATTTCTTGACTCTTAAAATCAATATATCATAATTTAATAACATAATTTATTAAAATGAAAAATAAAATAATTCATGTTAATTGTAGAATACATACATCTGTAAAGAAGAATGACAAACAGGAATAATTTCCAGAGACTCACAATCTACATGCATTCTATTTATGTGATTAGATCCATGTTATTCTTATGTTTCCTTTTTGCCAGTTAGCATTGTATGGAGAGTACTTCTCCATTCTCTATCATTGGGTGTATAAATTGTTAAGCACTTTGGAATACTGCAAATAATCATATAATGAATATATATATACTTAAATCTTTGTGTGCATTTGTTATTATTTACTAGGTTAGATTCTTAGAATTAGAACCACTGACTTGAAGGGAATATTATCATTTAAGGTTTTAATCCATGTTGCCAAAATGTTTGTAAGAAAGTATCCATCTCACAACACCCACATCAGAACCAGGTATTACAATTTTTAAAACCTCCAAAACATTTTCTTTTTCTTTCTTTCTTTTTTTTCTTTTCTTTTTTTTTTTTTGAGACAGAGTCTCAGTCCGTTTCTCAGGCTGGAGTACAGTGGCAGTGACTGCAACCTCCGCCCCCTCCAGGTTCAAGCGATTCTCCTGCCTCAGCCTCCCAAGTAGCTGGGATTACAGGCACCTGCCACCATGACCCGCTAATTTTTTTGTGTTTTAACTAGAGACAGAGTTTCACCATGTTGGCCGGGGTGGTCTTCAACTCCTGACGTCAAGTGATGCGCCCACTTCTGCCTCCCCAAATGCTGGGATTACAGGCTTGAGCCACAGTGCCCAGCCCTAACATTTTTTTTATGGATTCTTCCTTTGCTTTTATAATGAAGGCACCTCTACCCTGAGATGAATCAGAAGCATTATTGTTTTTTGTCAATTCTTTTACTACTTCTTCTTTAATATTTGAATTTTTGATCAATTTAAATCAAATTAGGTAAATTTTATGAGGTAAGGGAGGAGACATTTGCCTTGTTATAATTCCCGTATATTTAACCAATCATCCATGTCATATTTATTTAATAATCCTTCCCCACACTTTAAATAATTTGTAGTCTTATTTTTGTTCTGTGTTTGAATTACCATAGCTGTATAGTATGATTTGACATCTGACAGGGTAGATTTCACCTTTTTAATTATTTATTTTATATTCTGGGGTCATTCTCAGCATTTATTTTGTCTAAATGAATCGTAAACAGGCTGTCAAGTTTTCAACACAGATCCAAGTGGAATTAAAAATTTTTTTTCTTACGAATATTTGGGGACTTCATTCCTTTCTTCCTTTTTTTTCTCTTCCTCCTCCCCTCCCTCCTTCTCCTCCTTCTTATTCTATTCTTCTCTCTCTTTTTCATTCTCTTCTCCTTCCTTCCCTTCCTTTCCTTCTCAACTTCGTCTTCTTCATTACTCCATCATTATCACTTTCTGTTTATTGATTACATTTAAATAATAACTTTCATAGAGAAAATTAAAACTAGACATAGTGATCAAATGTTGACATGTTGTTTTTTGTGTCAAATATTCAAATACTTTTAAATTGACATCTAAAAGTTTATAGAAACAGGCACATTCCTCCACCAAAATTTCCCTCTACTCTCAAAAGTAACCATCATTATAAAATGCTGCACTGTCAGCAAACCACCATGGCACATGTATACCTATGTAACAAACCTGCACGTTCTGCACACGTATCCCAGAACTTAAAGTATAATAATAATAATAATAATAATGCTGCACTGTTTTTTTGTGTTGTTTTGTGCATTTTTAACCTCTAATTTCACAGCATACTTATTTGTCCATAAGTATATATATAGTGTTTTGCATATTTAAAACTTTTGTACAAAATGTGTCAGAGTGAACATGTTCTTTTGCAATTTCATTTATTTTGGTCAACAATATGTGACTTTTCTTCATGAACATCCTGCATATTCCTTGTTTCATTTATCCTTGGTTATTTAGAACATTTCTTCTATTTTAATGCTAACTTCAATTGACTCAAATTTTGTTGATGGCTTGTGAGATCAACCAAAAGCTAAATGAAATCAGTCTTCTGTGTGTGTGTGTGTGTTTTTAATGCTTTCTAGATTAGTCTGACATGCACACCCAATTGGAAAACACTAGTGCAGAAGAGGGAGAGCCTAATATCAGCATTACCTAGGTATTAGAAGAATTTGGATATTATCATATACACCTGGCATGATAGCTAGGACAGAACCTGTTCTGCCGGGAGAAGGCGCCTGCTCAGGGTTTCTCTTTCCCTACGTGGGAACCCCTGAAGGAGAGTCCTGCCTGTGATCTTCATTTAGAAGGCTAGTGCTGACCACTGCTTGGTTTTCATCAATCCGTCCTTGAGGTTAGTACTATACCTGTTTGAGCAGAATTCTGGTCACAGTCTTACTCTGAATTTGGTGTCCTTATAACGCAACCCTTAAGTTGCCTAACTATACCTCACCTAGATTTTCCCACATTGTGTCTCCACAGATATCCCCAATCTCATCTTAAATCTGAATTGAACCTGTCATATTATAGCCTGGCTCTTCTCTCACCAACTATTTGGGGGTAATGTAGTGATTCATTTTGTTTCCACATATTATTTTAAGTTCTTACTACCTCCTTCCCCCATCTAGGTTCAGATTTTCCCCTGCTTTTAACATCTTGGTCCAGGCAGCTACATTATCAAACTGTACTAGGATGGCAAAATCATTTTTTCACATATGCTAACCATCAATGATTAGTGGTGATTTTATGGAAAAGTATGTCGAGAATAATTTAGAGGAAAGATTTGGGTTCAGATAGAAAGAACTATCTGCCATTGGTAAGTAAAGTAAGGTGATGTTGTCACGTATTTTATCCCATCCATGATGAGAATTGATGTTTATAAAACCTTTGACTATACAATGAGAGTATTAAGCAAAAAACAAGTAACAAAAATTAAAAATAAAATGCTTTTGTAATCAAGGTCAGAGAGGATATTCTTTTACTTTTTCCATTACATTATTCATGTATGCATAATGGTGTACAGTATTACTTTCCATGTGTAAAAAAGAAATCATACAATAGAGTGCATAGAGAAGTGGAGAAATGGAGAATAGTTCTCAAAGTTATTTGATCTGGCAGATTATCTTCCAAAGATGAGTGCAACTGTATTTTCCATATCACAGCCTCTTCTGGAATATTAAACTCTGCCCCCATCAAGAGGTGGTGTCTGTGTCTGTTCTTGAATTTGGGTGCATCTTCCTGACTGCTTCAACCAAGAGAGTCCAGTAGAAATGATACTATATGATTTCTGAGGTTAGATCAAAAGAATGCCATGCATTTTAATTTTGTTTTTTGAGGGTTGCTGTCTTCTAGAACCCAGCCAACATACTGTGATGAAGCCTAAACAACTGTGGAAAGGCTCACGTGGAGAGGAGTCAATGCCCACTGATCTGTAGCCTTGGCTGAGCTCTGAGCCAACAGTCATGATCAACTTCCAGCCATATAAGTGAACCATCTTGAAAGAGGCTTCACCAGTACCAAGTTGAGCAACTTGATTATGTTACCAAAGATCACCTCCTTCCTATCATCTTCCGTCTGAGACTTGTTTAGAGTGAGTTTGGAAGCTGTGTTTTGCTCATCCTGAAGACTGAATATAAGAAAATATTGCTTAAGTTCTGGATGATGCAGCTGCTGAAATGATCTCTGGTGCACTTTCCTTCAGGAATCCTTACCTATTTTTTCAGGTGTTCCACAAGCCTTCTTATCTTGGAATTCAATAATACTTATTGTGTGATTGCTTACTGTTCCCTAGGCACCCTGAAGCATTGAAGCTTTGAAGCTTTGTCTCATGCTTTCAAGTAATGTTCTCGTGTTTACCTGCTGATATTCCTTCAAAGTTAGAGGCTGCCTCTCTCCAAGGGAAAAAAACAATCAGATGTCACTAAGATATTGTGTAACAATTCATATTAAAAAGATGATCTTGTCAGTCAAGAAGAAGAGATTAAAACAAACACCTTGAGAGTTCATGAGTAGAAGTATACAGCCCTGCATTTATGATAATATGGTGCATTTTACCTACCTTGCAGCAGAAAGAGATATCTAATTCTGTACACAGCAATGTAACTGCTTAAAATGCTCCTAAAATTCAGACAAAACAAATTATAAATAGTATCAAGATCAAAGAAGCTGAAAGTCCCTATGTTTGACGTAGGCACAGCAAAGTTTCATGTATATGCTCATTTCTCCGCACTGCAAGTATGGAGAAACCATCAGAAAGCATGCTGAAAATAGACAGGGCTTCTATTCAAAACAGAAAGCTCCTGCCTGTTTTACTGAAGGCTACCAGATTCTTTGTCAGAAATTTTGTACAGTTCAGAGGCACAAATGCTCTTTTAGGTCCTTTGAAGCACTGGGTTTAATATCGGAATTTAATCTTGGCTCCAGTCTCCAATTCCTTACATAGTCATTCAAGCAATCTTGGGGACCAAGTCTTCCAACAGCATAGTGATATTCATGCCTGAAGTGGGAGGAATAGATATCCTCCTCATTAACAAGGGACAAGAGATCATGTTTCATAGGCAAAATACTCATGCATGCAAAAATGTAACTTTTCCAGTAATTTTTTTAGTACTGAAATTAGCTTAGCTCGTTAGCTCCCTCTTCTACCTAGTAGCAGGGAATGCAATTTTGCTAACCCAGGTGACTCATTATTTCTGTTTTCAAGTTTAGTTTATTTTAGGTAAATTTTTGAATTCATAATGTTTTTCTGACCTTTCTTCTCTTCCAAAAGAGGTTATTCTAACTTCTTAATGGGTTTACTTTTGTAGTTGTTACTGTTATATATATATAATAGATAAATATATAATATATAATATAATATATATTATAATATAATATATAATATATAATATAATATATATTATAATATATAATATATAATATAATATATATTATAATATAATATATTATACATTATATATTATATATTTATCTATTATATATAATATAATATGTGATAATATATATTATTATATATAATATAATATGTGATAATATATATTATAATATATAATATATTATAATATAATAATATATATTATCACATATTATATAATATATTGTATAAATATATATTATTTTTACAAAAATCAACTTTATTGTTGTATAACTCACAAAAAATAAAATTCATTATATTAAAGTGTGTACTTTGTCAATTTCTACACAAATAGCCTGCCAGAATTTTGACTGGGATGGTGTTGAATGTAGACCAATTATGGGAGAATTGCCATTAACAGTATTGAGCCTACCAATCCATGGACATGGTATATCTCTCAATTTATTTAGACCTTTAATTTCTCTCAGCATTGCATTGCAGTTTTATGTTTAGAGGTCTTGTACATATTTTGTTAAATTTGTCCTAAGAGTTTTATATTTTGAGATGATAGCATAAATTGTATTGTATTTTTAATTTTATTTTTCAATTGTTTCTTTGTGATGTATAGATTTAAATTGATTTCTGAATGTTGAACTTGTATTCTGCAATCTTTTAAAATTCACTTGTTAGTTCTAATAACTTTTTTTTTAGTTTTTTTAGGACATTGTATTTACATGATCATGTTGTCTGCAAATAAGGGCAGCTTTAATTTTTTGTAGACTGTATGACTTTTATTTGATTTCAGTAACAGTATTAAATAGAAGTGGTGAGAACTGACATCTTTCCTTATTCCAGAACTTAGAGAATAAGAATTCAGTCTTTCATTGTTAATTATGATATTATCTGCAGCTATTTCATAGGTAATCTGTATAATATTGTGGCAATTTTCTTCTATTTCTAGTTTTACGAGATTTTTTAATCATAAAAAAGAGTTAAATTTTGTCACACATGTGAATATGTGTTTATAATGAAATGTGACTAGATTTTTTATTCTTTATTCTGATTATACAGTAAATTTTCAAATGTTAAGCCAGTCATGAAAGTCTGAAATCTATTTTTTATAATATACTACCTTTTTATATCTAGATGATTATAATTTACTAAAGATTAAGGATTTTTGTGTGTTTTTTTCATAAAAAATATCAGTCTAAAATATGCTTTTCTTGTAATATTTTGTCTGGTTTTGGGTAAGGGTAAAAGAATCCTCATGAAATGATTAGAGAAATCTTCCTCCATACTCTCTTTTTGAAAGAGTTTGCGTAGAATTGTTATTTATTTTATAAATATGTATTGGAATTCACCAGTGAAGTCCTCTTGGCTTGGAGTTTTCTTTGTGTGGATGTTTCTAATTAAGGATTTATTTTAAAAATTGATATGGGACTATCCAAGTTTTCTATTTCTTCTTGAGTCAATATTGATAATCTGTATCTTTCAAAGAATTTATTCATTTGAGCTAAGTTGTCAAATTTGTTAGCATAATTTTGTTTATTATTGACCCTTATTTATTACTCTTTAAAATTTCTGTGGATTTGTAGTGATGTCCCCATTTACCTTAAATTATTGGAATTGTTTCTTCTTTTTAAAAAATGCTATTAGTCTATTTAAGAGTTTATAAATTTTATTTGTATTTCTACAGAGACAGCTTCAGTTTCACTGATTTTTCTGTTTTGTTTGTCTAATTTTTATTTCATTGGCTTCCTCTCATTACTTTCTTACTTCTATTCCCTTCAGGTTTAGCTTGCTCTTTTTTATAGATTATTTAAATGAAAGCTCAGGTCACTCATTTTATACGATTTTTGTTTCCTAACATAAGCACTTTATAATATAGTATACATTTCCAGCTACATACTGATTTAGCTCCTTTCCACAATTGCTTTAATATTTTCTGATATCATATTTCAGTTCAAAATATTTTCTAATTTTTCTTGTGATTTATTCTTTAACTCACAGTCTATATAGATGTGTGTTGTTCAGTTTGCAAATTTTGGAGATGTTTTCACATAGAATATTTGTATTCTTGGTTATAATTTAATTTAATTTTTTCAGAGAAGATACTCTGAATAATTTTAGATTTTTTGGATTTATTGATACTTCTTTTATAGCACATAATATAATATAACACCATATAGTCTTCCCTGTGCACCTGAAAATAATGTATATTATCTTGTTGAGTGGACTATTCTAAACATTTCACTTAGGTCAAGTTGGTTTTAAATGTTATCAAAGTCATCTATACCTTTACTACTTGTCCTAATAATTACCTGCTGACTTGTTCTAATAATTACTGAGTGAGCAATGTTGAAGTCTTTTAACTATAATTATGAATTTGTCTCACTGTCTTTTCAGTTCTATCAACTTTGGTTTCAGGCATTGTTGAAGCTCTGTTATTAGGTTTGTATACAGATTGAAAATGTTATATCTTCTGGATGTACTTTCTAATTTTTCATTATAAAATGCTTCATATTATTTCTGATAATATTGCTTATTCTGATGTCTACATTGTATAATATTAATATAGACATTCTAGTCTGTGTCTAGTGTTTGTTTGCATGGTATTTAATTTTGTATCCTTTAACTTGTAACCACACTATGACTTTAAAGAGGGCTTTCTACAGTTGGCCTATATTTAGGTATTGCCTTTTTATCCTCTCTGACAGTCTGTCTTTTAATTGGAGTGTCAAGATTAGTAATATTTAATGTAGTTATTGATATAGTAAGTTTAAATCTACAATCTTGCTCTTTATTTTTTAAATTGTCTTCTTTTCTGCATCCGTTTTTGTCAATTATTGTTTTAGTGTTCTATTATTTCCACTACTGGCTTATTAGCTAGCCCTTGCTTTAGTTTTTAGTATTGCCCTAGGGAATATAACACACACCTTTAACTAACTTCAGCCTACCTTTAAATGATATCATCTCACTTCATGAATAATGTAAGACTCTTATATTATATACATTATATGCTTTCATTTATCCCCTTCCATCTTTTGTTGCCATTCAATTTGATTCATGCCTATGTTATAAATAGCATTATTCTTGCTTCAAACATTTGTCTTTTGAAGAAATAAAAATGAGAAAAATAGTGTTTTATATATACTCACTTATATATACCATTTCTAATGTTTCTCATGCCTATGATGTAGAGCTAAGTTCTCAGCTGGCATAATTTTCCTTCTGCTGGAAGAACAGCCTTTAATATGTCTTATAGTGCAAGTCTGCTGGTGATGAATTATTTCAGCATTATTTATCGGAAACATAATTTCACCCTGATTTTTGAATTTTACACTTTTCCCTGTGGAAGGGAACTTGAAGAATTTTATCAGGGGAGTTTATAAATGCCATGATTACATTTGCATTCCAGGAATATCCTTTGAACAGTCTCATATCCTTTGGACAGTCCGAATTGTTTGGCTTGGGAAAAGTCTGAACGCAACAGGAACAGCCAGGAGGCTGTTAAAATAATCCAGGGGAGATATAATGAGGTTTCAAATGAGTCAATGGTGGTAGGGGTGGTGATAAGAAGCCTGGTTTGGAAGATAATTGTGTCATCTGAACTTGGGTATCAAATATAAATGGAGTTGATGACTCCCTGCACTTTGGTTATGGCTCTTAAGTAAGGAGAGGCCCTGTTTACTAAGGTTAGAATTTGTAGTAGGAGGAATTGGTTTGTGAGATCAGTGGTGCTCATCTTCATGATGGTGCAGTTCCTAGGACTGGGAGACTGTCCCAGATGCCATGCCCGGCATGCAAGTTCTCCACTGAGATGAACCTCTTATCTGTTTGGGGTCCAGGTACACTTCCAGCTCTTGGTACACTGCACACCAGAGAAATAGAGACCGATTTTTGTCTAAATCACTGAGCATGGACTCTGGCTTTAGACTCTAGGTACATGATATTGAGGGTCTCCCACTTCCAGGACTCTGGCTCAGATTCTCTGTTCCTTCTGACCTGCACTGGGCAGTTATGGATAATGTCCTTAGGCTAAAATAACTTCAGGTCAGCACCTCTGCACAGAGTGCTTGGCCTGTGGCCTCTCTCGTTGTATCAGCCTCACCAGGCTCTCGTTCTCTCTGTTTCTGCTATTCCACTGGTTCCAGCAAGTCATACAGCTGAGTTCACCCCAAGTTATGACATTATTTAGACTTTTCCTTTCAACTCGGAATATGAAACAAGGCTAAATCATTCAACCTCCGTCGCCCATTTAACCCCTGTGTAAACTGTCTGAGGAATATAATGATAATTACCTTTTTCAGGGACAGAGTTGAGGGGAGAGTCAATTAAGGCTTGCACTGTGCTTTGAGATCTTTCAATGAAAGGCTCGGGGTTATTACTGTTAACAAGATACCAGAGGGATATTTGCCAGCAGTGACTCCCTTTGAGCCAGCATGTCTGTCATTAGTAATTTGGGGGCTTGGCACAGAGTCATGGGAATGTTTTAATGGCTTCTGTTCAACCCCAGAAATAGATTGTGAAGTTGCAAAAAGAAATGCTTGTTTTCTCTGCTCTCCTCTATTTCTGTACACGTGGTGACTCTCAGGGGAGATCTCAGGTTCTTTTGTCAAGGGCCAAAGAAGTGAGAAACAGGGTCTTATGCTGCCTCAATAAATTCTGACAGAAGACAGTGGTCAGGCCTGTTCCAGAGACTGATTTAGAGAGGGGCTATACCACCAGATAGTAACTCTGGCCTAAACTGCATTTCTGGAACTGCCTGGGGAGCTTGCTAATCCACTGAAGTTTGGGAGTGTTAGGTAATATTATCAAGTTGTGAGTGATAGGTGTATTAATATTATTTCCTAAATAAATATTTAGAAAATGTTAGTTAATTTAAACAGGTGATTTTATTCCTAAACCAACTCTCAGATGCTTTTCAGAGTTGTCTCTGTGAGTCAGGAAAACAATGTTTTCTGCCTAGGATGCGTGGACTTGTTTCTAGGACCTGGGGAAAGAATATATGTGTCCAACCAACTTGTGTTTGGCCCTTCATTGGCAGAGTCCATGCTTTAGCTTAATTTTCAACCAAGTAATAAACTGTTATTTTAAAAGCTCACATCACTCCCTCTTCCTCAGTTTTTTTCCTTTATTTTTTACTCCATTCTTTGCTTTAGATTTAATCAATTCTTTTCTCTACCTATCAAAGCAAGATGATAGACTGCAAAAAGCAGCAGATATGTGGAAATGAGAAGTAGCTTTGACTCTTACTGATGGTGACCTTGGGCACGTCAGTTAACCCCTACAACATTTACTTTACCCTCTGAAAAATGTGGTGATAACCCAGGGTCCCGGCAGGATGGCTGGGAGTCAATATGGACACAGTTGTTTCAGATGTTGCAGATGCAGAGTCACATAAACGTGTGAAGCTACTGAATGTAAACAGTAGGGTATAGTGAAGACTCCCGCCAACTGGAGCATTCTTGCCCCATCCACAGGGAGCAGCTGTTATTCTGCTATAGCAAATGTTTACCAGACTTTCTTTCTTTTTTTCTTTTTTTTAAATTATACTTTAAGCTCTGGGGTACATGTGCAAAACATGCAGGTTTGTTACAAAGGTATACACGTGCCATGGTGGTTTGCTGCACCCACCAACCCGACATCTACTTTAGGTATTTCTCCTAATGCTATCTCTCCCCTAGCCCCCTACCCCTTGACAGGCCCCAGTGTGTGATGTTCCCCTCCCTGCATCCATGTGTTCTCGTTGGTCAACTCCCACTTTAGAGTGAGAACAGGTGGTGTTTGGTTTTCTGTTCTTGCGTTAGTTTGCTGAGAATGATGGTTTTCAGAGTCATCCGTGTCCCTGTAAGGGACATGAACTCATCCTTCTTATGGCTGCATAGTATTCCATGGTGTATATGTGCCACATTTTCTTTATCCAGTCTATCATTGCTGGGCATTTGGGTTGGTTCCAAGTCTTTGCTATTGTTAACAGTGCCGCAATAAACCTACGTTCTTGCCCCATTCACAGGGAACAGCTACTATTCTATTATAGCAAATGTTTACCAGACTTTCTTTCTTTTTTCTTCTTCTTATTATACTTTAAGTTCTGGGGTACATGTGCAGAATGTGCAGGTGTTACATAGATGTACACGTGCTATGGTGGTTTGCTGCACCCATCAACCTGTCATCTACTTTCTTTCTTTTTTCAAAGCACATAGGGCACTTAGAAATGTACATAATGTGTCCTGATTTTTTTAAGTGTTGGAACCAATTCATTTTCTTTTGCAAAAAGATGTGGAACAATTGCAACATGGTTGTAGGCTGAGTTTGACTAACAAACAACCAATGCGTTATTTGCAATTTATTTTATCTTTTATCAATTTCTGCCTTCTTCCTCTTCTTCTTTATCCTCTAACACTTTTTCTTTTTCTATCTATTTTTCCCCCTGACAACAGTGTTTTCTTTATATTATCCTAAAGTAATACTGGATTTTTTCCTTGGGATGTATTTACATAAACCACAATTTCCTCATTCTTCCAACAGGCCCACTAAAATTCCCATCTCTTTTCTTATAAATGACAATACAAAGACACCACCAAGCCCACTGAGTTTTGAAATAGTTAAGTCTATACTTCCATCCCCAAGGGAAAACTGGAAATAATATATCTTCCTAGTTTTACTTAAAAAAAAACAGAATAAAAAAATTAAAAAAGACCCAACTTGGCTGTTGACAAGATCACCAGGAATGCTAACTCATCAGTCACTTGGGGCTATCTGCGGTTGAGTTCACCAACCCTTGGCCACATAAATGGTGTTAATCCTGAGCCCAGTGAGAAACTGGCCTGAAGGAGCCATGACCATGTGGCTCCATTGCCTTTCCAGAAAAATATGCTAAAGAAGCCCCAGCCACTGATTGCGCAGTAGTAAATTGTATGTAAAAGGTATGCTCATCACCAAAAATGAGCATGATTCTTCCCAATTGCAGTGACTTGCCTTCTTTTAACTCTTTTCATGAGAGAAATGTGACTACTTTATTTAAAACAAGAAGAGACCCCTTTGGAAACAGTGTAATAATACTTTGTATGCATGCCCACATTTTCTGTTCCCTCTCCACTGACAGAAATAACTAATCATCAAGGGCACTCTTCCCATTGAGTCTAGATATAGCCACAAAATCCTTCATATACATAGCAGCCATGATCAGTCATTTGGGGTAGGCATGTGGGTTAAAACCCAGTGTGCCAAAAAGTGAAAACAACTCAAATATCCACTAAATAGTAAATGGGTAAAAAAATGGGATATATCCATGTTATAGAAAACAATTTGCCAATAAAAAGAAGTGGAGTGTGGATACACATAACAACATGGATGAACCTTAAAACATTATGCTAAGTGAAAAAGAAACAAACACATAATACCATATATTGTATGAGTCTACATATGGAAATATCCAGAAAATGCAAATCTGTAGAGACAAAAAGTAGATTGCAGCTTTCTGGGGATAGGGGTGGGATCAGGGGCTGTTTGCAAGCGGGCTCAAGGTGTGTTTTCTAGGGTGATGGAAAGGTTCTAAAATTAGATGGTGGCAATGATTGTACAATTTTATAAATTTACAAAGTCATTTAACTGTACACTTAAAACAAGTGAATTCAATATTATGTAAATTATACATTGAAGTCAATAAATCTGTTAACAAAACACATGGAGTAGGCTTCCCTGTTTGTCAAGACATTTGACTACCTGGAGTCAGGGAGCCATGGAGCATAAGTTACTCCAGGATCTTCCACTGACTTACTATGTAATATTAAGAAAGAACTTCGTTTCTCTGTCTGCATTTTCTTCATTTGTAAGTTGATGTGTTTGAGCTGACGCTCTTTCAGGAACTTTTAAACTCCTACAGTACCTAAGAAGAAGCAAAGCAGGAATAGTTACTGCAATATTTCACCACAAAATAAAAGCAACCCACATATCCATCCTACCAGGCTGTCAACTTTTGGGGAGGAGCAAAGATTGGGGATTCATCCCTTGCCAATGTCTGCCTCACAGCTCTCCACAGAGAGTTAAACAGTACCATCTATTGGTATAAGGAGATTAGGAAAATGAATATTTATGAGACTTCATATACAATATCAAAAGTATTTTCTAAGAAGTGAATATCAGCATGATGTATGACAGTGTGACATTCCTGCTCTGTCCAATGTGTCTTTTACTCTTCCCAGAGAGTATGAAACACTGGGAAGAAAACATCACCCTCTATAATCTAGTCCAGTTGTATAAGTAGTTACAGTGAAAAAAAGAGGTGTGTGTGTGTGTATGTGTGTTCCCTTGCTTTGAGTATGTTGTATTGGGTGAAGATGGGCTTTGGAGTCAAACAAACCTAAATTTTCTTCCAGGCTCTGCTATTAAATCCCTGTGGGATCATCACTTAACCTCTCTGAGCCATCTGTGACATGGGGGTAATCTAATTTACCTCCTAAGGTATTTCAAAGTCCTAGGAGACCTTCTTTGTTAAACAGCTAGAGTGGTTCCAGAAACAAAGTAAGTGTTTCCTAAATGTTTGTTTCTGACCTTTCTGCTCTTTCTCTGCCCCTCCACCACGTTCAAGGTCTGTTTGGAAATGGCTGGGTCTAGATAGTAGGGACTCAAAACAAAAGTTGCCCACTTCTCTCGATAATTAGATACACAAATGCAGTCAACCAAGGGCGTGTTCCTTTGGAACGGGACCTGGCTATGTTGAGTGACTGTTCACTGGCTCTGGAAATGATCCTGTCTTACCACTCTGCCCTTCTTCACTTTTCTCTTGGGCCTTAAGGTTTTCTAATTTAGAGTTATGGCTCTTTGGTAAGACACTAGGTCCACGATAATGAATATTCCTTGGCACTGAGGTCATGGCAGAGCCTCCGATGAGAATTATTTCTAAGCTAGATATCCCAGGAGCCCACCCATCCCTTTTCAAATTTCGTCAAAGCATCCAAGTTTCTGTTTCTGTTTTGGAGCAAACCCATGGCTGTGCTGTCTGTCATGTGTCCTTTTAAGACATAGCCAGGAAACTCCACAAAGCTGGGTGCCATCAGATTTTGCAGGGCCACACACACTGATGGGCAAAACCAATTTTAGCAAGATTTTGCATATCTTTGAATGTCTTATTGTGGTCATAGAGATGCAGATACATGACAAATATTCTTTAGGGGAAGGGAGAGAAAAAGATGAACATTTGTGGGGCCTATTTTATGTTTGGCATTCGAGATGTTTATTCTTCTATTCACTTATTTAAAATGAGTGAATAATTTTGACTGCATTTTTGTGTAACAAAAAATATCAGATTCGTTGTCAAAACAAATTAAAAAATGCAGAAGTGCACAGGGCAAAAAGTAAATATATTCCTACAGCAGCAACCACACCGCCTTCTCCACTTACCCTTCCTTCTTGAAATTTTAATTTCAAGTGGAAGTAACCACTTTTGGTAGACTAGTATGGATTCTTCTCTTGACCCTCTTTTAGGCACTTTGCCATAAATGCAAATTGTTCTGCAATCCCCTCACTCTATTTATATACCTGCTTGCCTCTCTACATGATTACAGATAGAGTTCTCTCACTCCTTTTCATGACTATCTCACATTCGATTTCATGAAATAACTCACGTTTGTTTAGCTATGCTCCATCCATGGTCATATGGATTGTTTCTTATTGGTAGTACATGTAACCTACGTGTCTATTTGCATAAACTTGCAAGTAATTTTGTAAAATGGATTCTTCAAAAGAATTTATTGAACAAAGTATCTACCAGGCAGGGAACTGGATGCTCTAAGTACAGCAGGGACAAGATGTAATTGCTTCCTGCCTCCATAGAGTTTGCAATCTAGTCTGCCATTGTATTTCAAATGTCTACTCCATTTTTCCTCCACCTCTTCCCTGCTTATTAATGTAATGATAATTAGTCCTGGTTTATAGATAAGAAGCCTTTGGCTCAAAGAAGTATATGAACACAAGCAAGTTCACCCAGACTATTAATTGCATAGTTGGGAAACATTTTCACATCTGACTCCAGAGCTTCTAAGCTGCCCATTACCTGGTCAATGACTAGTATTTGGTCAGTTGCAACCCCCAAAGATGTGTCAAATTTACCTATCTGGTATTGGACTTAAAGCATCAGAGATCCAGGTGGATTAGAAGCAAAAAGATGAGTTTCTGCTGTTTGTAAAACCATGACACAACAGCTCATGAGGAGGAGCAGAGAGACCCCTGGCCCCTATTATTCATGGAAGGGTCTGTCCTGGGGTCAGGCACACCAGGTTTTGAATTTTAGGTCAGCCACTTAGCATCTGAATAGCTTCAGCCAAGTCATTTCTTCTCCATTAGATTCAGGTTTCCTCATCTGTAAGATGAAAAATATCAACATCCACCTTCCCAGTGGTTGTGAGGTTTCAGTGAGCTCATGTGCATAAAATATTTTGCATAGATCCCGAGATAGAGTGGGAGCTTGACAAATGTGAGCTATTGTTACTGCTTTCATTTTAATGTTTTTTTTTATTGCACTAAATCTGATTGCCCTCTGGAGTCCCTGCTTGTTCTGCCAACTCTGAGCCAAACACCTGCCTTCTCACCACCTTTACTGTCCTCAGGAGCCCTTGGGAAATTCTGAGTATGGCCTCAGCTCCCATCAGAGGAGAATGTGAACATGATATGTCCCCAATATAGTCCAGGATGCAAGGAGGCTACTAATGAGAAATGGAAAGGTGGGCACCGTTAATGGTTTCCGAGGAGTCATTTACACTCAGTTTGGGAACTGGGTGTGATTTCTTCTTAGAATAACTCCCTGAAGATTTGTGACCTGTTCTGATCCTGTCATCTTGTTTCCAGAGTCTCTTCTGTCCTCTGCAGGCCCAGCTTTGGAACTCAGCTCTTTGGCCCAGCTCTTGCTGCTAGGTTCCACAAGCACAGATGCTACTTGTCAGGCTTGCGCCAAGTTGCCCGGCCGGGACACTCACCACTGGGCCAGGCCATCCCTTTACCAAGCTGGGCTCTCAGCCACAGCTGGAGAGGTGCCAGGGGGAAGGAGGCAGGGCCTGCGTGAAGCTGGTGGTGTGGGTAATTGCGTTTGGGAGCCTGAGATGGCCTGCAGCTACAAGGGCAAGATTAGTGACATCAGCCCTTCCCAGGCAGCAGGTTCAGACAGGAGGAGAGGGAGGCCGCCGGCGCCCGGGTCAGAGGGGGCATTGGCAGCCAGGAGGGTGGGCCCTCCCAGACCTGGGCTCCTTGGGGCCTGCCTGCTCTGGCATGGTTGTTGGGGAAACCTGTTGGGTAAGCTCTTCTGTGTTTCCCTGTAAGGCTAGGACTTACAGTCAAAGCAGAAAAGTGGGGTGAGGGGAGGGAGCTCTTTAATGGCTCTGACATGTACTTGAGAAGCTGCCAAAGGGTGGTTTATGTTTCTTAAACAGAGATGTGTTATGATAGTGAGGCTGCTTCTGTGGTGGTGATAGCTGAGCCCTGCCCGAGGCTGGGGCTCCCTGACATGCTCCTTTGCCAAGACAGGAGGCAGCATGTTGAAGGAGTGGATTGCCAGATTTGGGGGGCAGCAGAGGTAGCCGCCCAGGTACACAGAGTATATGACCTTGGGGTAGTCAGATCATCTACCTGAACTTCAGTTTCTCATCACCTAAATAAGAATGATGGTTTGTCCCTCACAGATCTCCATAGCTGCATGTTCCTTAGCTGCATATGTACATTGCACTATTCTAGGCGTTTTGTAAATATCTCACTTACTCCTATAATGACCGCATGATGCAGGTGCTATTAGGAGTCTTGTTTTACACAAAAAGCACAGAGATACCAAACGATTTGGCTGAGATCTCATAGCAAAGCAGGCAGAGCTGAGATTGGACTCTGGGCAGATGTCTCTAACCTTAACCACTGTGCTATGCTTCCCAGAACTTGCCTAGGACCCTGGTCCTCCCCCTCCAAGCACTTGAGTCATTGTGGAATAGCACATTAGTTGATGTGATTTTGGGGTGAGTGTCCATTCCCCTAACTGGATTCTGAGCCCTTCACCTTGGTTTTTGCTCATCTCTGTATCCCCAGCACCTAGCTCTGGACTTAGTAAGGACCTCCCTGCAGTACCTGTGTGAAAGGCTGCCAGGAGGATCAAGATAAAGAACTCGAAATATTTGGTGGCTCCCTGTGAAATCACCCAGCACTGCTCTGAGCTTACAATAGGTGGTAGGGAAATGCTTATAACCAGGGCAGATATGCTGTGGGGCTGGGTTTGCCTCAGTGACTTTGTTCTGGGGACACGATCAGTCATAAATGCAGGTATTCCCAAATGGCAAACTTTGGAGCAATCTATTTGACTCACCTATAAGAAGAAAATGGGCAGGGACCATGTTGTTCAGGCAGGAGAGCACGGCGGTCATGTGCCTCATAGATCAACCCTTGCGCAGTTGATCTTTCAGATAGCATCTCCTCAAAGCAACTACCACCAAACCTCAAAAGGCGGTCCAGCCCATCTTTCTGTCTCAGGGAGAAGAATTTCTCATTTTGTTCAGCAACCTAACCTATCCTCATCTTCAGCTTCAGGCCTAAAGCAGAAAATCTCTGAAGTGCCAAGGGGTTAAATGCCTTCAAGAGAAAAGAAGAGAAGCTCCTTTTAGGTTGTACATTCTCTCCTCTCTCTGCAGCCTGTGTGTTTGCAGAGCCTGATGGGATAAGAGAAGGCAAGTGCCAGTCTCAAATTGTGTGCATTGTGGATGTGCGAAGATGCACCCAGAATTCCTTCTCTAACGCTGATGAATCCCACACTTGTGGAAAATCTGATGTTTTCCCAAAATGTTTGCTAAATTATCCACAGTATTTCCACCTTCCATTATGCTCATCCTGAGTTTCCTAGCTCAAGCTCCTGAACACATTGAAACCCACCTTTGGGCATGACTAGATTTATTGTGGATTTGGCTGGTATGATGCAAAGATGCTACTAGCCTGTCAGACAGACAGACACACGGACAAGCTGAAATGAAAGCATATTTCTAATTGATCTCTATGTTGGAATGGGTAATTTGTTTAGAAAGCATCAAAAAAGAAATATCTATGAGAATACTATTACATTTTGATGTATTCAATTCTTGTCAGCAAAGAGAACATTTTAGAAACATGCTTGAAACAACAGTGTGCAGAGGTAGCATCAGGCAGAGAACAAATGGCTTCGGTTTATTTGCCCAAAGTGGAACACAGTCAATCAGAAAGCCTCTGCAAATTTATGGGGAGCCTATTATATACCATACCCTGTTTGGGGACTAGAAAGTTCCTTCATTTAGACTCATTTGCCCCTATACTCAGTTCTGTACCTGGAATGATAATAAAGTGAAAGAAAGAACATGTCAGTGTGAGAAATAATTTTTTTTTTCTTAGAGAATGCTCTAGTTACCTGCTTGCAAAGTTCACTGGGGCCAGGACTGGCTATTTAAGATAGAAAATTACCTTACTTTGGGAGCAAGAGAGTTCCTGGCACTTTTGGCTGAGGTCTTTATTTTTCAAGGAGGTGTCCTCATTTGCTAAAGACAATTTCTTGGCTCAAGCAAACCAATTTAACAGTCACCTGCATTCCTTGACAGGACTATTGCGCCTCAATATTGCCACACCTGGGGTGTGTGCTGGGGCCCTAGATTTGAAGCATGAATATCTTTATCCATTCAGGGTGAGGTGGTGGCAGCTTGTGCTACACTCCCTACAGGTGGTTTGGCTCTGAATCAACCCCCTTTGATTCACATGGGAAGTCTTCTTTAAAAATTACTGATAGCTGCTTCAAAGTATATGTCCTATTGATAGGGGAATCATGAGTCTCAGAAGATCTGGGGCTAACCTGATATCGTGAGTCTGCTATTTTGTCCTTAAAAATGGTACGTAAATCTGTGTGATTGAACGTATAACTTTGTAAGATTTTTATACACGTCCAAAGTTGAACATATTTTGTCAGGTTATGTTGACTTAAGAAATAGTGTCATTAAAAAAAGGAAAACGAGAGTCAACTGTTTTATAAATGTCAGAAATCTTGCATTGTAGAGGAATCAAACATACTCATGCTGCATTGTTGCTCTGTCTTATCCCTCACTGGCTATAGAGTATAGATATTTATACACACGTGTGTGCACACACACACACACACACACTTCCTCTTTTTTTTGGTCTCCTTGGACAGCCTTCTTTTTTTTGGTCTCCTTGGACAGCCTTCTTTTTTTTTTTTCTTTCTTGCCAAGTGGCTCTGAGTATATTCAACTCTATGGCTCTTGATCCTTTTGGACCTATTGACTCACATCTGTCTAGTCAGAGTTATTTAACGGGAGCTCTTGTGTTTTAACTTTTGGGCACCCAACACTCGGGTTTCTAGTTTCCAGGAGGTGGCCTCACCCAAGACATTAGGGCATCTGTCCTTGCCTGCCCTGACCTAGTTCTTCTTTCCACCCGGGCTATCACTTTAGCCCTTAACTTTAAGCTGTAAGTTCTGCTCAACAAGTCCTCAGCTGCTCACAGGAGTCACTAGAGGTTGCTCCTCCTTCCTTCAGTCTGGTCAATGTCAAGGCCCAGTAAGGTGTGCAGTGCATGCCAATGATGATTGAAGGGAGGTGCATCCTCACTAGCAAAAGGTCTGGGCTCAGCGGTGACTCATGCCCACACCTGCCAAGGGCATTACAGAGAAAGTCTCATCTAGAGAGCCTGAATCTTCAGGCCACATTACCAAGCAGGTTCTAGGGAGGAAGTAGAAGGAGGGATGTGGCCATAAGGAAAAGTAGATGAAGGTGGGTTCAGACCCTTGAGCCCTGATCCTTGGCATATAAACATCCTTGGAGGGATGTTTATATGCCAAATGCCATTTTAGTCAGGAACCTTGGTTTTCAGGTTGATTTCAAAAGCCATCCATAGTCCCAGTTAATGGAGAGAGTGCTTGGATAGCATATGTAATAACATTATATAATATTCACAATAATAACCATTATATTGATTAACCCTAACCATTTGCCTAACAGTGTGCTGGATGCTTCACTAGATTGGCTCATTTAATTATTTCATCAACATAATGTAAGAAACTAGTATTCCCTTTTTACAGAAGTGAAAACAAAGGTATAGATAAATCAAATAACTTGCTCTGAATTCCATAGTTAGTAAGTGGTAAAAGTGCATCTAAACTCAGGAAGCCTGACTCCAGCTCCTGCACTTAACCACAATATTCTAGTGTCCCATGATGGTATAAACTAGGGATTTGCATATCTTCTCTATACAGGGCAAGATAGTAAATATTTTAGGCTTTGAGGTCATATGGTCTCTGTGGCAACTACTCAACTCTGCTGCTGTGGCAATCAGCATTTTTTGACAATATGTACATTAATGGTGTGGCCATGTTCCAATAAAGCTTTGTTTATGAAAAACAAGCCATGGGTTGGATTCAGCCTATAGACAGTAGTTTGCTGGCACTTGGCATAAACCAAAGAGGACATGGAAGTTTCAGATTTAACAAACGTTCATTGGGACACTTATGTTTCAGGTACTTCAATTAATTTATTTTATTGATTCTTTCAAAAGCTTTAAGGTAGGAAAGGAATTCCCAGTTTAGAAATGAGAAAACTGAAGCTCAGTGAAGTTAACTTTCCTGGAGACTTACAGCTAGTAAATGGCAAAGGAGAATTGAACATAACTCATCACAACTCAAATTCCTTTGTCGTTTTTGTTTGTAGGCTTTCCAAGTAGACTGAAGCCCCATAAATAATCAAGTCTCCAGAAGCTATACTGCTGCTTTTTCCTTTGTCAGGGAAGTGTGAACATGTCAGAATTTGGCCATGACTAGCTGCAAGGCATGCTGGGACCTCAGGGACAGGAGGCTTCTGGAAGAGGAAGAGGCACTGAGATAAATATGGAGGAAACTTGCCCAGATGGAAAACTGGCCATTGGTAGAGGGAGGGGTTCCAGTTGTCCAAATGGATGTGGAGAATTCCAGGAGGTTCCAGCTTAGTCTCATCCCTGTAGTGGGGCATTGTGGGAGTGGGAGTGTGAGCAGAGATATCAGGAATCTCCAAGCTGTGATAACAATGGGGTATCATCCTAATTTGGAGCAGGGTGCAGGTTGGAGGCCCCTGGGAGGAAGCAGCCGGAAGGGGCTGGCTGTCATTGGAGTGGGCTGGTTCTCAGAAATAAGTTTTAGCCTCTGGAAGCATCTGGAGTGAGAAAAAGAAATCCAAAATGGAGCACACACTCATATAACCCAGGTGGACACCTGCCTCAGCCTTTACACCTCAGATTAAGGGTATATCTTTACAGAGGCCTTGGCTGAACACTGCAGTAGACACCTCTTGCTCTTTGTTACTGGGCTGTATTTTTCTTTACCCAGATAGACTCCCATTTCCATACCTTTCCACTTGCCACTCCCTTTTCTGGGACTGCTCTTTTCCCAGATATCCGCATGCCTTGCTCCCTCACTCCTTCAAGGTTCTCTTTCAAAAGTCATTTACGTGGGAGGCATTCCTTGACCACCTCATTCAAAATGTAAAACCCCTTTCTCCCCGTGATGTTTTGTTATCCCTAGTTCCTGTTTTATGTTTTTTTCTCCTTAGCATTTACCAGTAACCTATAATATGTGTTACCTTTTTATCTTGTTTCTTGATTGCTGTGTAGAAGATCTATGAAGTCAGGAAAGGTTTGTAGCTTTGTTACTGTATATACAGTATTTAGAACAGTGCCTGGGACATTGTTGGCACTCAATAAATATCTGTCGAATTGATGAATTAACTTCTCACAAGTTGCAATTACATATTTAATCATGTATTATCTTTATATCCCACTAGACTGTAAGCTCTGTGAAAATGAAGACCATGTTTGTGTTTTTATTACTACATCCTCAATGCCCATATTATCTGAGGTGCTCAAAAGAAACAAAAAACAAAACAACAACAACAACAAAAAAACACAAAAAAAATCACTTGAATGAAAGAATGAATGAGAATTAGGAAGATTCTTCTAACTGGCAGAAGAAGCACAAGAACTTGTACATCTCATCATCCTGGCTCTTATCAAGGAATTTATTTCTCCCACTGATGTTATAATTCTTTTTTTTGTTTCTTTTCTTTTCTTTTTTTTTTTTTTTTTTCAGACGGAGTCTCACTCTGTCACCCAGGCTGGAGTGATGGAGTGCAGTGGCATAATCTTGGCTCACTGCAACCTCCGCCTCCCGGGTTGAAGCAATTCTTTCTGCCTCAGCCTCCCTAGTAGATGGGATTACAGGTGACGACTACCACGCCTGGCTAATTTTTGTATTTTTTAGTAGAGAAGGGTTTTTGCCATGTTGGCCAGGCTGGTCTCGAACTCCTGACCTCAGGTGATCTGCCTGCCTCAGCCTCCCAAAGTCCTGGGATTACAAGCATGAGCCACCGTGCCTGGCGTGATCTTATAATTCTTTAAAGGATATATGTTGTGTCTTATTTGTGTCTGACCTCAAGATCCTTAACAGCAATTGGCACTTAGTAGGTAATAGTTAATTATCTGCCAAATAAATAAAGGCATGCTGCAGCAGTAAAAGCAAGGCCTAGGAGTGCAAAATTCATTTGAGAGCTCACTGTCTGGTGAGGCTGAGACTGGTTTGTTTAGGATGGACACAGAGTAAAGTCTTCGTGGCAATGGAAAGTCTTTGCCAGAGTGACTTAGATGTGCTTAGCCATGAGGCAACCTCATGTTGAGGAAATACGTTGTGTCTTACTCATGTCTGACCTCAAGATCCTTAACAGCAATTGGCACTTAGTAGGTGATAGTTAATTATCTGCCAAATAGATAAATCTGAGGAGATCCCCTGCTTTTGTCAAAACTGGCACAGAGGACAGGGAAGGTAGTGTTGAATCCACAGGGGCAAAACTCAGACCTGCAGCTGAAAGCAACCAGGGAAGCCTAGGTACTGATAGTGGAGCAGGGATAGAATGTACAATTAAGCCCGGTGTGGTGGTGGTTCATGCCTGTAATCCTAGCACTTTGGGAGGCCAAGGCAGGCAGATTACTTGAGGTCAGGAGTTTGAGACCAGTCTGGCCAACATGGCGAAAATCCATCTCTAACAAAAAATACAAAAACTGAGCCAGGTGTGGTGGCGCATGCCTGTAGTCCCAGCTATTTGGGAGGCTGAGGTGGGAGAATTGCTTGAACTGGCAGGCAGAGGTTGCAGTGAGCCGAGATCATGCCACTGCACTTCAGCCTGGGTGACAGAGTGAGACTCTGTCTAAAAAAAAAGAAAAGAAAAGAATGTACAATTTAGAAGATTAATTTGATGTCAAAAAGTCAAAGATCAGAAGCTAAAAAACCACTTGGGCATTATTGCACATGTTCAGAAATAAGCATTATGACCTTGATTTAATAGGAGTAAAGTAATAGAAATGGAAGAGAAGTGGGAGCATACAAGAGGCGATTAGAAGGAATAAGTTATAAGATGTAATTTTTAAGTGGATATCTGAAACAAAAGAGAAATAATATGCTTATGTTTGGAGAAAAAATAAATAGTGGGTGAGCACTGCATTCGGCCTTTTCTGTTCATTGTCTCACTTTATCTCCAAAATAACTTTGTGAACACATGCCATGGCCCCTATTTAGAGATGAGAAAACAGACTCAGAGAGGCTAAGAGACTGGCACAGAAGGCTGGAGGTGGAATTCAGGTCCAGTTACTTCTACTTTCAAAATCTAACCTATTTATACAAAGTGACTTGAGAACTGTAGGTGCTGTTTAGATCTGGGATCCAGAAATGAGCATTCAGTGGCTGTGATATTTGATGGACTATGTTAAACAAATATCTGGCTTCTTAAAAAAAAGGAAAGAAACAAAAAACAAGGCAGAGTGCTGAGTCACTCACCCCAAGCAGCCTGAGGGAGATAATTATAAACAGCTGGAACAGACATCATGGGGCTCCACTAGAATAACCAGAGGAGAAGCTGGAAGGGACTGGCTCCGGAAAGGAGAAGGAGAACTAAAGCAGGGAAGTTACTGCAGAGGACAGAGCATGACCAGACACAACCAGATAGAGCCAAACAGAGCAGAAGCCTGCTGTTATGAAAGAAAAAACAAAAAAAGAAATCCAATTCTAAAAATGCAAGAGTTCTTTCAGCTGTTATCTCTCAGTAAACAGTAAAGTAATAGACACATGGCCCTGAAACCCTGAAGCCTTGACTCTCCATCACAGGAAAATAAGTTTGAGTTGAGGCAATAAAAGTGGTAGAGAGGCCAATCAGAAATCTACAGGTAGAGGGAAAAGCTGGATGATGAAGTGCCCCATTTGGACTTAGAGGTTATTTGTTCTTAGGCTTCTCTCTTGTAGGTATTGGTGGCTCGTTTTTCTTGAAAGGCTAAGTAACTAATGCCTTTTATTGATGAATGGCCACTTGCCTTTTGATATACAGCCACTGAGTTAATTTTCCCTTCCAGAATTTGCGGCATCTCTGAATTGTGGTATTTACTAAGCTACCCCCGTTGGGGACCCTGGGATCATCTGGGCAGCTTGCGAGACCCAGGCCCAGCCAGGGCAGGTCTGACATAGCCCTGGCCCTGAAGCCTCAGCTAATGATAGAATATCATCCTATTGACTCCTAAATGGGAAGTCAGGAGGGGAAGTGGATTGGGAACGTGGGGTGAGGCATGCCCATTTGCTGCACCAAGCCCCCATCACTGGCACCTCCTCTACTCCATGGACTTAGCTATAGGCCCAAGGACAAGTTGGATTTCAGGCATTAGCTTCATGTGAGAAGGAGATAACGTAAGTGTCCTGCAGTCTTTTTGACTTAAGTGCATAGAGGTGGGTGAACAGTTGGATGTGAAAATGTTAATTTGCAAATAAATGTTCCAAATGCGCAAGCAGGGCCCATTTGCAAATGGAAATGATATAGGGCAAGAAAAGCTGAGTACCAAGGAGCAAGGAAAGAATCATCCCTTGGTTTTTGTTGAGAATGTAAAAATGTGTAAGCGTGATGTTAAGCATCAGAGACAGTTTGAGTACAGACAGGGATTCGACAGACTTGGATCAGAACAGCAATTCTTCAGTTTAAAGCTGTGTGAGATCAGGTAACATTTGAAACCTTTCTGCCACTCATCTATCAATGGGGCTGAAACTATGTAAGATGAGGATGAAACTGGATTAATATGGTACCTGGTACAGAGTAAATTATCAATGACTATCGGTTTCCTTTCTCTTTCTTTTAAGGTGCAATATGAATAAATGAAGATACCATGGAATGCAAAGCCTCTGCTTAGAGCTGGGTTGAAAAATCCCATATTTGTAACAATGTAGATCAACAAAAATTCTTACATGCCAGTCACAATAATGGCAAAACCAAAGCATAAGGACATAGCTCATTCAAGGTCATGAAACTTAGGTGGAACTCAAATTCAGTTTCCCAAAAGCTGCTCTGAAGGTTGGCCCTGAATTTTTCCTTCTCTAGCTCATCTTAAGGTCTGTGTTTTTAATTAAAACCAAACTACTTCCTCTCAGTGAACATACCTCATATCTCAGCAATCATTAGGAGCACAACGGGTCCTCCTCTTGCCTTAATAAGGTCAAGAGAGAAACAACAATAGCAGAAGCTGTCCTCCCCACCTCCCTTGGCTCTGCAGCTTGGCGTCTCCCTCTCTCTGGAGAGTCCATGAGTCAGAATCCATTCCTGGGGACCCTAGCCTAGGAAGCTGCACTCAGTTTGCCTGTGTGTGCAGAGTACCCAGCCGCCTCAGGAACCCTTTTTTTTTTTTTTTTAACTTTGAGATGGAGTCTCACTCTGTCACCCAGGCTGGAGTGCAGTGGCCTGATCTCGGCTTACTGCAGCCTCCGCCTCCCAGGTTCAAGTGATTCTCGTGCCTCAGCCTCCCGAGTAGCTGGGACTACAGGCGCACACCACCACACCCAGCTAATTTTTGTATTTTTAGTAGAGACAGGGTTTCACCATGTTGGCCAGGATGATCTTGATCTCCTGAACTCGTGATCCACCCTCCTCAGCCTCCCGAAGTGCTGGGATTACAGGCATGAGCCACCATGTCCGGCCTTAGCCCTCTCAGGAACTCTTATGATGAGGCACTTGCTCTCAGGCTCAGCACTGACACTGGTTCTTGGACTGAGGCTGCCTTTGGTCCTTCAATTGCTGTCCTCCCAGCATCAGGTGATCACTCTTGCCCAGGGTGTGTTAAGGGTAATGGAATGAATGAATTCATACTCATAGCCCTGGTAGTTGAGCAGATGCCTTTTGAGTTTACTCAGTGAGGAAGGTAAGGACCCTCTGCAAAGACTGTTGCAGAGGGAGGGAGCCTTTCCTCCCCACTCCACTTCATCATTTTTTAAACACACAGAAACACAGAATAAGATCCCTGTATTACTTGGGTTCTGGTCTCCTTTCTGCTACTTAGTAATTGACAAGATCAATTGTCTATCTGCAAAAGGGCACTGTTTAGTGAGCTTATCTTTTTCTATTGGAAGTTCTGACATTTGATGACCCTGGAACAGGACTCAGGGGGACACAGAACCCACTCTGGATCAAACAGACCTGGATGAAAAACCCCAACTCCTACACTCACCAGTTCTTGGACCTTGGAAAATTTTGAGTCTCCATTTCATCGAAAGATATTGCATGATGGATATAAATGCTTAACATATACTGCTGGTATACAGTACATGCTCAAAAAAAGGCCAGCTTAAACAATCTCCCACGTATCATCTCAATGCATGCATATACAAAAGAATATATATGCCCTTCCCTACATTGCTAGCAAGAATAGTCTCTTAAAGCTCCGCTTCAGAGCCATTTTCTGTTGTTTCAGAACAAACACAGCATATTGTAAATTTTCCGTATTCCCTCCGAGACAGCTCCAAACAGAAGACAGGCCTGCAGGGAGCCAAACAGCTGGGAAAATGCACAGCATTTCTGGTTCTGGGGCCTGTTAAGCAATAGGAAAACACCCTTTGGGGATGATTGCTGACAAAAAGCCCTTCCTGTTCCAAACTGGAGGCATAGAATGGAGCAGAGCAGGAGGCAAGCCAGCAGTGGTTTCATCTGGGACCAGCTTGCTCATCTGATGAGGCAAAGACCCAGCGCTGGGCTCTCCTCCCACCCCCTTGCATTGTAGGGGAGCCATCAGAATGGGAGGTCGCCATGTTGGCCAAAGGCTTGTCCCAGGGGGCTTGGAGAGTGACAAAAGTTGCACAGAGTCCTTTTTCAGGGTGGTCTCTGACAGGGACAGAGAATCCAGGAAAAGTTTTGTTGATAGAACAGTAAAACAGAAACACATTTTTGGGAATGACACTTCCAATTTGGGGTCCAGCCTCCTAGACAATATTGAAGGCTTGGTATAAAGAAAATGCTCAGTCCTTCAATTTGGGGTTCAGAGTGCATGGGTTTCCTCCCTATAATTGCTCTTTTTCTTTCCTTGAACACAAAAGAAAGTTAAGCGCTGCATTCCAGGATGGACCCAGAGAGAGAATGATCCATTTATTAAGAGCAGAGGGCCGGGCGCGGTGGCTCACGCCTGTAATCCCAGCACTTTGGGAGGCCGAGGCGGGCGGATCACGAGGTCAGGAGATCGAGACCATCCTGGCTAACACGGTGAAACCCCGTCTCTACTAAAAATACAAAAAAAAAATTAGCCGGGCGAGGTGGCGGGCGCCTGTAGTCCCAGCTACTCGGGAGGCTGAGGCAGGAGAATGGCGTGAACCCCGGGGGGCGGAGCCTGCAGTGAGCCGAGATCGCGCCACTGCACTCCAACCTGGGCGACAGCGAGACTCCGTCTCAAAAAAAAAAAAAAAAAAAAAAAAAGAGCAGAGGAGACGGTTTCCAGAGGATCGGTAGGAAAATGCCCTTTGCCGGCAGGCGCGTGGCGCCCAGGCTGGGCTAAGCTGATTAAAGCTCCATTCAGGATTGCAATAACCCAAAAGATATGCTGGGGCAACTGATGGGCCTCAAGATTAGCCACTAAACGGATAGCTCTCTCTGGGATTGTGGCTGCTGTATTTTTGGAAACAGGGCACTTTCTTTCCTTTCTTTCTTTCCTTCTTTAAAAAAAATTCTATTTTCTCATGGCTCTGCGTGCGAACCTCATTAATTTCCCAAAGTCTCGGCAGAAGAACAATTGTTCTAATTCCATCTGGCAAGGTTCTAAAGGCTGAACATTTCTCATATAATATAAAATATATGGAAAATGAAGAGACACACTTATATATGACCCCTGTAATGGATGGCCCAATATACATAATAGGCTACACCCCATATGCAAAAATGCACATATGTGTATATAAATATTTTTTTCCATGCCTTTCTGCCCTTATCCTGGAATTTTTAGCAATCTGGCCTGTCCCTGCTTATTAATGATGTTTCCAGAGCAGAGCTCATTGGTGCACTTTCAGCAATGGGCTGATTAATAGGTGGGCACGGGGGAGCTCTTTGGAAGCCAGGGCATTGCTGGCTTGTTGACCTTGATGCTCGAGGGGATAGTCTTGTTTCAAACTATGGAATCTCAGTTAGCATCATAAATTGTGGAGCCACTGGTTTTATTGCCCTTCTGCCTCCTGCTGGGAATGTTGTTTCTCTTTAATAATGGGCTGAGCAGCAGCAATGAGCACTTCCCTTCCTCCTCCTCCCTCCAGGACTTGCCCTGTGCATGCTTGCTTTCTTCTCCCCCACCTCCACTCTCTACCTCCCAGCCCTGATCACTAAAGCAGACACATGACACACACGCGTGCACATACACTGCACACACAAGCACCAGCTACACACACTTGCATCCTTGCAGCTCTCATATGCATACCCAAGCATGTACATGCACACACAGACATGCATGCACACACACACACACACAGACATGCATGCACATGTGCTCACAGGCTCACACACATGTATGTGCAGTAAACACACCCATGTAAATATAGAGATCTGTCATCCTCCTGACTTTTAACTTCAGGACTTAGTAAGGACACCCCCCCACCCCGACTTTTCTTGGGCTAGATCAGACAGGGATTTTCAAAAGGCACTTTTCTAAACATCAAAGAAAAACAGAAAATAACCAATCTGAGAAAATATGAAGATTTCATGCGCGTCCGTGTGAAGAGACCACCAAACAGGCTTTGTGTGAGCAACATGGCTGTTTATTTCACCTGGGTGCAGGTGGGCTGAGTCCGAAAAGAGAGTCAGCGAAGGGAGATAAGGGTGGGGCCGTTTTATAGGATTTGGGTAGGTAAAGGAAAATCACAGTCAAAGGGGGTTTGTTCTCTGGCGGGCAGGAGTGGGGGTCACAAGGTGCTCAGTGGGGGTGTTTTTGAGCCAGGATGAGCCAGGAAAAGGACTTTCACAAGATAATGTCATCACTTAAGGCAAGGACCAGCCATTTACACTTCTTTTGTGGTGGAATGTCATCAGTTAAAGTGGGGCAGGGCATATTCACTTCTTTTGTGATTCTTCAGTTACTTCAGGCCATCTGGTCTTATACCTGGAAGTCACAGGGGATGCGATGGCTTGGCTTGGGCTCAGAGGCCTGACATTCCTGCCTTCTTATATTAATAAGAAAAATAAAACAAAATAGTGTTGAAGTGTTGGGGCGGCGAAAATTTTTGGGGGGTGGTATGGAGACAGAATGGGCAATGTTTCTCAGGGCTGCTTCAAGCAGGATTAGGGCCGGTGTGAGAACCTAGAGTGGGAGAGATTAAGCTGAAGGGAGGTCTTGTGGTAAGGGGTGATACTGTGGGGTTGTTAGAAGAAACATTTGTCGTATAGAATGATTGGTGATGGCCTGGATATGGTTTTGTATGAATTGAACAACTAAATGGAATAACAGAAGGAGAAAAACAGGTATAAAAGGTCTAAGAATTGGGACGACTCAGGATATCTGATTAGAGAGTGCCTAAGGAGATTCAGCATAGTCCTGCCAGCAAAGATTATTTATTTACTTCAAGAGTTAAGAGTGGCAGTTTGGAGATAGCACCAGGAGATATCAGCTGTGATGGCTTGGAAAAACAGTGTAAACCGGCAGTGTAAACAAGAGCAGGGCATGTATGAGTAGTTGAGAACGGTGAATAGGAGTATGACTAGACAGAAGATAGTAGGGATGACAAGTTTTTTGGGGGGCACAGTCTAAGTTGGTCTGGTGTCTGGAATGAGACTGGGGCCTAATAAAAAGGAGCGTCTATACAGGAGCTTAAGTGGGCTGTACCCTGTAGCACTCCAAGGACAGGCCTGACTTCTGAGAAGGGAAAGTGGTAAAAGTATTGTCCAGTCCTTTTTAAGTTGGTGGCTGAGCTTGGTGAGGTGTGTTTTTAAAAGACCTTTAGTCCATTCTACTTTTCTTGAAGACGGAGGACCGTAAGGGACATAAAGGTTTCACTGAATACTAAGAGCCTGAAAAACTGCTTGGCTGATTTGACTAATAAAGGCTAGTCTGTTATCAGACTGTATACAGGTGGGAAGGCTAAACTGAGGAATTATGTCTGACAGAAGGGAAGAAATGACTGCGGTGGCCTTCTCAGACCCTGTAGGAAAGGGCTTTACTTATTCAGTGAAAGTGTCTATTTAGACTAAGAGGTATTTTAGTTTCCTGACTCAGGACATGTTGAGTAAAGCTAATTTGCCAGTCCTGGGTGGGGGGAAAATCCTCGAGCTTGATGTGTAGGGAAGGGATGGGGCCTGAATAATCCCTGAGTAGTAGTAGAATAGCAGATGGAACACTGAGAAGTTATTTCCTTGAGGATAGATTTCCACGATGGAAAGGAAATGAGAGGTCCTGAGAGGTGGGCTAGTGGCTTGTACTATAGCATAGCCTACCTTTGCTGGTGTGTGGCGATTAGGCCTGGTGGAACTGCCATCAATAAATCAAGCGTGATCAGGGTGAGGAACAGTAAAGAAGGGAATATGGGGAAATGGGGTGAATATCAGGTGGATCAGAGAGATACAGTCATGGGGGTCAGGTGTGGTATCAGGAATAATGTGGGAGGCCAGATTGAAGTCCGGGCCAGGAACAATGGTAATTGTGAAAGAGCCGGGGAGCAGAAAGTATATGCGTCAGATATGAGGAAGAAAATAGATTTTGGAAGTTATGAGAAATGTAGAGAGTGAGTTGAGCATAGTTTGTGATTTTTAGGGCCTCTAACAGTATTAAAGCAGTGGCAGCCGCTGCAGGCAGACATGAGGGCTAGGCTAAAACAGTAAGGTCAAGTTGTTTGGACAGAAAGGCTACACGGTGCGGTCCTGGCTCTTGTGTAAGAATTCTGACCACACTAACCATGCCTAGGAAGGAAAGGAATTGTTGTTTTGTAAGGGATTGAGGTTTGGGAGATTAATCGGACACGATCAGCAGGGAGAGCATGTGTGTTTTTATGAGAATTATGCCGAGATAGGTAACAGATGAGGATGAAATTTGGGCTTGACTGAAGTAATGGGGGCTGTCTGTGAAGCCTTGCGGCAGTACAGCCCAGGTAATTTGCTGAGCCTAATGGGTGTCAGGGTCAGTCTAAGTGAAGGCAAAGAGAGGCTGGGATGAAGGGTGCAAAGGAATAGTAAAGAAAGCATGTTTGAGATCCAGAACAGAATAATGGGTAGTAGAGGGAGGTACTGAGGATAGGAGAGTGTATGGGTTTGGCACCACAGGGTGGATAGGCAAAACAATTTGGTTGATAAGGTGCAGATCCCGAACTAACTTGTAAGGCTTGTCTGGTTTTTGGGCAGGTAAAATGGGGGAATTGTAAGGAGAGTTTATAGGTTTTAGAAGCCCATGCTGTAGCAGGCGAGTGATAACAGGCTTTAATCCTTTTAAAGCGTGCTGTGGGATGGGATATTGGCATTGAGTGGGGTAAGGGTGATTAGGTTTTAATGAGATGGTAAGGGGTGCGTGATCCATCGCCAAGGAGGGAGTAGAGGTGTCTTATACTTGTGGGTTAAAGTGGGGCAATACAAGAGGAGGACGCATAGGAGGCTTTGGGTTGGGAAGAAGGGCAGTAATGAGATGCGGCTATAGTCCAGGAATAGTCAGGGAAGCAGATAATTTGGTTAAAATATCTCAGCCTAATAAGGGAACTGGGCAGGTGGGGATAACTAAAAAAGAGTGCATAAAAGAGTATTGTCTAAGTTGGCACCAGAGTTGGGGAGTTTTAAGAGGTTTAGAAGCCTGGCTGTCAATACCCACAACAGTTATGGAGGCAAGGGAAACAGGCCCTTGAAAAGAAGGTAATGTGGAGTGGGTAGCCTCCATATTGATTAAGAAGGGGACGGACTTACCCTCCACTGTGAGAGTTACCTAAAGCTCGGCGTCCGTGATGGTCTATGGGGCTTCCGAGGCAATCAGGCAGCATCAGTCTTCAGCTGCTAAGCCAAGAAGGAGTCAGTCAGAGAGCCTTGGGCCAGAGTTCCAGGGGCTCTGGGAGTGGCTGCCAGGTGTGTTGAACAGTCCGATTTCCAGTGGGGTCCCACACAGATGGGACACGGCTTAGGAGGAATCCTGGGCTGCAGGTATTCCTTGGCCTGGTGGTCAGATTTCTGGCACTTGTAGCAAGCTCCTGGGGGAGGAGGTTCTGGAGGAACGCCTGGCCACTGCAGTTCAGGCGTTTGGAAGTTCTTGTGTGCTGGAGATGTGGCTGGGGTTTGTCTCACAGTGGAAGCAAGGAATTGCAACTTTCTTTTTATTATTGTACACCTTGAAGGTGAGGTTAATTAAGTCCTGTTGTGGGGTTTGAGGGCCAGATTCTAATTTTTGGAGTTTTATTTAATGTCGGGAGCAGATTGGGTAATAAAATGTATATTGAGAATAAAATGGCCTTTTGACCTTTTAGGGTCTAGGGCTGTAAAGTGTCTCAGGGTTGCTGCCGAACGAGCCATGAACTGGGCTGGGTTTTTATATTTGATAAAAAAGAGCCTAAAGGCTTCTGATTTGGGATAAAGAAAAAGGAGCATTAACCTTGACTATGCCTTTGGCTCCAGCCACCTTTTTAAGAGTAAATTGCTGGGCAGGTGGGGGAGGGCTAGTCACAGAACGAAACTGTAAGCTGGACCAGGTGTGAGGAGGGGAGGCAATAAAAAGATTACAGGGTGGAGGAGCGGAGGCTGAGGAAGAATTGGGACCTAGCTTGGGCTGGCGAGGAGGGGAGAGGTCAGATGGGTCTGTAGAAAAGGAAGATTAGAAAGACTCAGCGACGCTTGGGGTTGGGACTGAGGGGACAGGAGGGAGGGAAAGAAGGAAGATTCAGAACGAGTTGCACTGGGCACAGAGACTAGGAAGGGACTGATGTGTAAAAGAATGCCTGGATGTCAGACACCTCAGACCATTTGCCCATTTTACTACAAGAATTATTTAGATCTTGTAGGATGGAAAAATTGAAAGTGCCATTTTCCAGCTATTTGGAACTACTGTCGAGTTTGTATTGGGGTCAAGCGGCATTGCAGAAGAAAATAAGATGCTTAGATTTTAGGTCAGGTGAGAGTTGAAGAGGTTTTAAGTTCTTAAGAATATAGGCTAAGGGAGAAGAAGGAGGAATGGAAGGTGGAAGCTTGCCCATAGTGAAGGAGGCAAGCCCAGAGAAAAAAGTAGAGACACGGAGAAGGGGTAGGGGTTTCTTGCCCTCCAGAAAAGCAGAGAAAGGGTTGGGGCATGGAAATAAGGAATTGGGGCACAGAGATAAGAGGTTGGGGTGCGGAAATAAGGGATTGGGGGTTCTTGCCCCCTAGAAAAGCGGGACTTGCTGCTAAGGGTGAAGGAGAAGGGGTTGAGGGGTACTTTTCCCTCTCTCAGAAAAGCGGGACTTGCCGCTAAGGGTGAAGGAGAAGGCGTTGAGGGGTACTTGCCCCTCCCCCAGAAAAGCGGGACTTGCCGCTAAGGGTGAAGGAGAAGGGGTTGAGGGGTACTTGCCCCTCCCCCAGAAAAGCGGGACTTGCCGCTAAGGGTGAAGGAGAAGGGGTTGAGGGGTACTTGTCCCTCCCCCAGAAAAGCAGAGAAGGGGTAGAGACAAGGAGAGAAGGGGTTGGGGTACTTGCCCCTTCCCCAGAAAAGCAGAGAAGGGGTAGAGACAAGGAGAGAAGGGGTTGGGGTACTTGCCCCTTCCCCAGAAAAGCGGGACTTGCCGCTAAGGGTGAAGGACCAAGGCAGGCGTCCCTGAGTGGTCTGACACCTTTGAAACGTGGGTGAATAATCAGAGAGGTGTCCCTGCAATGATTAAACACCAAGGGAAGGCTGCCTTCCCAGTCCGTGACTGGCGCCGGAGTTTTGGGTCCACGGATAAAACATGTCTCCTTTGTCTCTACCAGAAAATGAAAGGAATTGAAATTAAGAGAAGGGAGAAATTGAAGTGTAGCACCAAGATTGAAAGGAGAAAGAGGTTGAGGGATAGTGAGGGAAGCTAGAGAAGAGAGTAAAAAGAGGCCGCTTACCAGATTTGAAATTGGTGAGATGTTTCTTGGGCTGGTCGGTCTGAGGACCTGAGGTCGTAGGTGGATCTTTCTCACGGAGCAAAGAGCAGGAGGACAGGGGATTGATCTCCCAAGGGAGGTCCTCCGATCTGAGTCACGGCACCAAATTTCATGCACGTCAGTGTGAAGAGACCACCAAACAGGCTTTGTGTGAGCAACGTGGCTGTTTATTTCACCTGGGTGCAGGTGGGCTGAGTCCAAAAAGAGAGTCAGCGAAGGGAGATAAGGGTGGGGCTGTTTTATAGGATTTGGGTAGGTAAAGGAAAATCACAGTCAAAGGGGGTTTGTTCTCTGGCGGGCAGGAGTGGGGGTCACAAGGTGCTCAGTGGGGGTGCTTTTTGAGCCAGGATGAGCCAGGAAAAGGACTTTCACAAGATAATGTCATCACTTAAGGCAAGGACCGGCCATTTACACTTCTTTTGTGGTGGAATGTCATCAGTTAAGGTGGGGCAGGGCATATTCACTTCTTTTGTGATTCTTTAGTTACTTCAGGCCATCTGGGCGTATACGTGCAAGTCACAGGGGATGCGATGGCTTGGCTTGGGCTCAGAGGACTGACAGAGGATAAAAATAGTCTTGTTTTCAAAATAGAGAATTCTAGAATATTAGTAGAAATAGAAAAGTGTTGGCCTGCCTTCTAAGTACTGTTCTCAGAAGAGTAAAGATAACTCTCCTTGCTTCCTCATTTCCCCACCCCCGTGGTCTCCAGGAGCCATCCCACTCCTTGGGCCTCAGGGACAAATCTTCATACACAAGCTTGTCCTGGAGATGAATCCAAGGGAAGGTTCACTTTCCTGTCTACTGTCAGCTCCTCCCACTTCTAGATCATCCTACTCCCACACCTAGTGAGTTCATGTTTCAGATCTCAGTTCAGATGTCACTTTTTTAGGGAAGCTCTCTGGGGCCTCCCTGTCTATCAAACCCTTGTCTTGACAGAAGAGTACTTTGTTTCCTGTCCCTTTCACAGTAACAATCACAGTTGTAAATGTGTGTTTATTTGTGGGAGCATTTGGTTAATGTCTGTCTCCATAGCTGGAATGTAAACTCCTTCAGTGCTGGGACTCCACATCTGATTGCATTCAGCCCTGCATCTCCAGTACCAATCCCATTACCAGGAATGTAGTTTACACTAAATAAATATTTGCTGATTGAATAAGCAACTCTTCTGTATTGGATTACACACATAGGAGAGGTGATTTCCCAAATCTATTCTAGTTCAAATGTCTAGTATGACAATCTGTTTCCATACTGTAGTAGGTGCTGTTGGTGCCCTGCTCAGCTGCCCTTTGCTGGGCTGGTGCATCCATGTCTCATCAGTGCTAGATGTTCTTGACTCACAGCTGGACCCTTCAGAGAATTACTTGCTATCAGGAGCTGTGCCACCCAGAATGGCCTGGGAAGCTGCATTCTCTCCAGAAGTCTGTCAGTAGCCAATGGCCAACTAACACAAGGGCAGAAAAGTTTGGCACCCTTGCCTCAAGGTGGGAACTCTGTGGTTCCACGCAGGCTCCAGAGCTGCCTGTGGAATGAGGCTGAGACTAGACTTCAGCTGCACCCTCACCTTTGCCCGGCTTCTTCCTCTGCCCTATAAGGCTTCCCTCACACACTTGCAAGTTTTATTTGGGGGCACTCCTTCAATAGCTCAATTACATATGAATCTCAGCTTAGGAAATGCTTCTAGGAGACCTAAACTAAGACACATTCAATATGCATAACCAAAAGGATGCTGGTAATTTTTTTTTTTTTTTAGATGGAGTCTCTCTCTGTTGCCCAGGCTGGAGTGCAGTGGTGCCACCTCAGCTCACTGCAACCTCTGCCTCCTGGGTTCCAGTGATTCTTTTGCCTCAGCCTCTCAAGTAGCTGGGATTACAGGCATGCGCCACTACGCTTGGCTAATTTTTGTATTTTTAGTAGAGATGGGGTTTTGCCATGTTGGCCAGGCTGGTCTCAAACTCCTGACCTCAAGTGATCCACCTGCCCCGGCCTCCCAAAGCGCTGGGATTACAGGCATGAGCCACCACACCTGGTTGATACTGATAAATTGATTCTCTGGAAGAAAATGAAAACAACAATAAACAACAATTCTGATTTGTAGCATTTATCAATTATACTACACAACTATAGTAGTAGTGTAAATAACTCCTACTACAGCCATTTTCGAGCTGCCAATGTGATGCTGCTGAACACAAAGTTGAAAAGACATGCATGCAATTGGCTCATGGGAGTCAGTAAGAGCTATGTTTAAAATATCATAACTCATGATATACATAAATTAAAAGTTGTGCACATAATATTAATATTATGATTAGTACCATTTTGATGGTAACTGTGTGCTAGGCATTTTGGTAAATACTTTATATTTACCTCTGTCCTAATCTCCAGGAAGCTTATACTATTGTTACCCCCATTTTATAGAGGTAGAAACTGTGGGTCATAGAGTTACATGATTTACCTAAGGTCACACTACTAGTAAATGGTGGCGCTGAGATTCAGCTCTGACTCCAGATTCTTAATGCATGACCAACTTTAGTGTCACCTACTAAAAGGCAATAACTGCTCCCTTCCTGAGTATAGAATTTTACATTTGGAATAGTGACATTTTTCTGTACAGCAATTTTCATTCCTTAGCATATTTGATTATTTCAATAGAAACTATGCAGGGCAAGCATGAATATTTTAAAGATGAGGACCTTGAGACTCAGTGATTTGTTCAAAGGTTCTAAGGCTCA
Organism: Gorilla gorilla gorilla; assembly: GCF_029281585.2. Classification (NCBI taxonomy): domain Eukaryota; kingdom Metazoa; phylum Chordata; class Mammalia; order Primates; family Hominidae; genus Gorilla; species Gorilla gorilla. Next base: position 52,488,384 of record NC_073245.2, on the reverse strand, counting down.
GAACTAGAGTTGCACACCTGGGCTTCTCACGGTCCAGGTGTCTTTCCAGCAGACCTTAGTCTTTCTTCCTCAGAACCTCAACTCTCAATGACAGCTTCATTAACCTCTGGATGTAAAATTTAGCCAATCCTTATCCAGAGAAGGCCAGCATTCAAGGTATTGAATGAAACATCATTCATCAATTCTTCAGCGGATTGGGCACCTACTGTGTGCCAGCCAAGGTTACGTGTAATTTCAAGTAAGGAAGGTATGCCCAGGACTCCTAAGGAACTGGAGGTTAAACCAATTGAGTTTAGTTTAGCATATTGTCACGTGCTTGCCACACCTACCAGGGAGTTTCTGAGACTTTGTTTTGGAGTCACAGATGCAAAGCGTTAATGCAGGACGTGGTACACGACTGGATAGTGATAGATCTAATGAGGCCCCTTCTCCTTCCTTGGTCCAAAACTGTTAACAGATCTTGCTGGAAAATGCCAGTGCATTTATGTTCTGATGGAATGGTGCACATAGGACATCCATGCCTGGAGGTTTTTCATTCACCCCTCAACGCCATCTTGTGGGCAATGAAAACTTTGCCAGGGTTTGGGGAAGCCTGCCCAGCCATTGTGTGTTTTGACTTAAAAATCAGAATTGGATGATCTATACAGCTGTAGAAGAAAATCTACAGATCCTCTCAATGTGTAAAATTTGGATTTAGGAATTCAGAATAATGGAGTCTACTCCTGGCACCATCAATGATATTGATGTATGACAAGGTGCCTGACTTTGGTTTCAGTTCTCAGCAGAGGCTGTGGAATCAGGTAGATCTAGGCTGGACTTTTGACTTTGTGACTGTGTCCTTGGCCAAGTCACTTGACCTCTCTCCATCAAGTTTCCACATTTGAGAAGTGGAAATAAAAGTCATGCTTATTTTACTTCCTTCTTGAGAAAATATAATGAGATGATTCATGATTAGTCCTTTACTCCGTACTTCAAATGCGTTCATCCACGGTAGATGTTATTGATATTATTGTGGCCATTATAATTGCTTTCAATACAGACTACTTTTTTTTTTTTTTTGCCTTTTTGCCTCTTAGAATTGCTATCTTGATGGTTATAGACTTGAAACTCTAAATCAAATACTAAGAGTTATTAACTGATGTACTTTCTTCCCTTTCTGTTGGAGAAAACCTCAGGACAAGAATCATCTCTTTCCAAGGCTGGAACAGTGGATGAATTAGGTGGTTGTTAAGTAGAACAGAGAGCAACTTACTGGGTATTTAGCACCTGTAAGTCAATAGGCGTTGAGCAGCAGGGTCTGATGATTCCCCTGAAACACACACCTATTGGGTAGTTTTTTTGTATATAAAGACATAAGGAGATTATTAAGGAATAGATTAACATTTCTCTCCATTTGATAGTCTGTTGAAAGCTACCTGTCCTTTCCTCTGGGGGCCAGAAAGAACTATATAGGGTTTAACATGCTATTTTACTTATAATTTCTAGTTAAATTGAGCCATAGACTTCATTATTAAAAACTGTAAATTCAGCGGGCATTTATCCAGCACCTGCAGTGTGCCTAGCCTTGTGCAGTGGTGGAATCAGACCAAGCTCGTGCTCTCAAAACGTGGGTGCTGTACTAAAATGGCAAATCCAGAACTCGATAGACTGCACACCAGAACTGATCAGGGCTAGCAAGAAGGGGCCTTTTGAAGAGTTATGGGCTGAACATCAAGGGACACAGTGCTCTCACTGCTATTCGGTGGCTATGCTGAGTGGAGTTGCCATCTCGTGGCCAGCCTCAATTTCATATTGGTTGTGAGTCTGAAACATCCGGATAACTGTGAGCTCAACCTTTCTTCCCATCTCAGCTTGCTCTGGATTTATCAGAGAGGTAGGGAGATAGGATAGCTGGACTTTGCAGAAATTCTTTAATGAGCCAAGCACTCTGGCAGACATATATAATGTTACAGTGTAGTGGGCATTATTATAGTTACTCTACTGATGAAAAAAATGAGGGCTCAGAGAGTTTAAAAATTTACTCAGTTACACGGAGGATGACAGTGTGTCTGACCCCAAATTCCCAGCTTTTTTCAGTTACACAGGCTGATGGCTGGTAACACAGAAAAAAAATCTCACTGTGCATACAGGTTGAAGAAGATCAATCAATGCCTCTGCCCTCAGATAACTCATAGTCAAGTAAAGAGGTTCTTAACCTTTTAGGGGGAAGGGCAGGGTGTGGGGATGTTGTGTAACTTTGAGACGCTCCCTCGAAAAATGCTGAAAATCTTGTGCACTACTTCAGAGGAATGTTTGTACACCCTCCCTGTCCCATCCCAATCCCCAGCAGAGACTCTGAGCTCAAAACTCCCTGGAAGCAGACAGTAATTCCAAGGTGCCCTGCCCTGTGGAGGAAATGCTGCTAAGTATTCCACTGGAAACTGCATGGACAGAAATAAGTGCTGGTTGTGGAAATCTCCCCTTCCACGCTGGCTGCTGCTGCGGAGCTTGGAAGGAAGATGTACACGACGGCAATTATACTAAAGGACTCAGGCCATTCAGTCAGACGCAGGGCTGACTTCTGAACGACCATGGAGCAGAACAGCCACTGCTAATGCTATGGATCCGTTTTGTGTAATCAGCGTGAATCTCCATGGGCTTTCTTGGGTGAGCTGGAGATGAGGTGTAATTCCCTTTGCAGAATAGATCTGTATGGAAAGTGTGCCACAGTGTGAAAACCCACATACTGTATTGCAGTTCCTTATTTGTTTTCAACCTAAATTGGAAAGGTATTTCTTGGGGTTGGCAGAGTTGCTGAGATAATTTTTTTTAAATTAAGAGTTAAGTATGATCAGGACTTCTAGGGTGCTGGTATGTTCTATTTCTGGATCTGGGTGCTGAGTACACTTAAGAATGTGTATTATATTTTTTCTATATGAAGATTGTCTTTCTTTGTGTGTGTATATATACTTTATGCATACATTTCTATATATTCTATTTAATGGGTATATGAAAATATTTTTTGAAAAGAATGAGGCAAGTTATATAAGAACTGACCTTTTAAGTGAAAAAAATATAGTCATCTACGTAATTTAAAGTACTCAGTTACAATCAGCCAAAAGTCTGCCATATTAGTTTAAAAGTCCTGTGAAACAGGACTGAGACACCTCAACACATTGAACTGGGAGTTCTAGAAAGATCCTCCAGCTCCCTTCCAGGACATCTTTGGGTGCCTCGAATGACTGGCCCCTGCTCCTCTCTGAGGCCCTGCCTCCTCACTTGTGGCTTCTTCCAGCTGAGACCTGGCTGCTACTAGATACAAGGTAATCTGAGCAACCTCACAGGCCCACCAGGTTGTGGAAAGAGAAAGGAGTCTGCTGCCAGGTCCTTGGTGTCTTTTGCATCGAGGCATTGGTGTGCAGCCTGAAACTGCTCCCCTCCCCCATCTCCTACCTTTTTTCTGGGCTCCATTCATTCACATGTGCTTAGGCCTCAGTTTACTGGGCAGCACTCCAGTGTCCTCTTGGAGCCTGCCTCTCCACCTCTGGACCATCTCTGTCCAGGAAGGGGCTGGTTTTAGCTCCTCCACCCCCCTAGTCTGATTGCCCAGATTCTAAATCCCACCTTCTTTGCATACACCCCGGACTTTAAACATGAGATATCAACTGGACACCCAACACAGTGGCTTTTGTGCCCAACAATGCTCAGCGTCACGCACTTGCTTTAATCTCCCCTAGACTCCCACTCCAGTCCTCCTTCTGCGCAGCCTCTGCAGCCCCATTTCCATTGTGTTCCTTTCTTCCCTCCCTCCTGGCTCCTGCTGTTTGGTGTCTGAGTTATGACATCCTGTGTCCCATTGCTTTGGGGAAGCTGTTGACTTCGGAAATGGGAAGATCTGACTGAAAGGCAGGAGGAAGGGAACCAGAGTCAGAGCCGAGGCCCTAAGTCAGCAGCAGCGGTCTGTGAAGCTGCGAGAGATGGCATTTGTACTGGGTCACTGGATGGAGGATGCGCAGCACCTATGGGGAAGGGAGTGTAGCCCATGCCACGGGCCAGGCAATCCCTGGAAACTCAGCCTAGTTGCTCTGTCTTTGGGGGGTAGGAGGAGAGGATGGGATGTAATGACACAAAGGAATGTGTTTATCTGCCTTTGTCTCTCCATCACTGTGAAAATGCCCCAATATCTGTTTTAATTCCCTACTCATTTCGTTATTTATTCACTTCCAAAAAGATTTAAGGAAGTTAATGTTCCATATGTCTTGGGTTATGTGGATCCAAAATGCCCCTCTAAGATCCGGTATAGAGCATAATTTCTGAGAATATATTTCAGAAGACACAATTCTCCAAGGCCAGGGTCAGGGAGAGAATAGCGAGTGTGTTGCAGGATGTCAATAAATCTGCAAGACCTCAGACACATGCTTTTGCCTCTCTCAACCCATTTCCTCCTCATCTGTAAGTGGAGATAATGATCAGACCTTGCCTGATTCTCAGTGGTGAGGCCTAGTCAAGATGTGAGAGAGCTCTTTGTAAACTATAAAGTGAGGAGTTATTAGGAGCCAAATGTGCACAAATTTCAGGAAATGAGATTCTGCTGGACAGCAAGAGGCTTGTGATATAGGAAGTGTCTCAAAGTCTGGCTTTTTAAATTGCTGTAAAATCAAGTATGTAACAAAACCTGTGTGACTCTCTTGGCTGCTGGGATAAATGTCTTTGCTTTCCTAGGCTGCAACCACATGACCCTGATTATTCTGCCCTTCTCTCTGTATTTTTTGTAGAATCTTGGATCTGTTATTTTTTCAACTTTTTTCCCCCCTCAGTATCATCATTGGATCCTTTTCTTTATTTGCATTTTAAAATGGTAGAGTTATCAAGAGTTCTGTTTTTAAGCTAGAATTGCGTCTCACTACACTTGTTCAATCTGGGTGATCTCATCTTCCACCATCCAACTCCTGATAACCTCCAAACCTATAATAAATCCAGTTCCCCCACTCTAAATTTCAAACCTGAGTATCTTCCTGTCAACTCCTCCTCTTACCCTCATATGCCCCTAACTGACCTAATACATTTTTCCACCAAGTTTCTTTTCCCCCAGTCTTCTGTATCTGAACATATCTGTATTTCATCTGCCCAGTCCAGAAAGACTGACTATAAGTACCCTTGAGGTCAGTGGCCACACTTGTCATTTTCATTATGGAATTCCCAGTGCCTTGTACATAATAGGGGCTTAGCACAAATTTTTTTTAATGTGTAAAAATTATGTTATCTCCTCTCTCATTTCCCACTAAATATTAATAAAATAACAAAATTATATAAATTAGATAGATACATACATAGGTATATAGATAGAGCTTGTCTTAGAGCTTAACATTTAGCCACTTGAGTATTTGCTGGGTGTAAGATGCTGCGTCAAGCCCTTTACATGCGGTTATGTGTTGCTTAACAATGGGGATATGTTCTGAGAAATGCATCATTAGGTGACTGCATCATTGTGTGACCATCATGGAGTGTACTTACACAAACCTAGGTGGCAGAGCTTACTACATGCCAGGCCATATGGCATTGCCTATTGCTCCTAGCCTAAAAATCTCTGCAGCATCTTTCTGTCCTGAATAGTGTAGACAATTGTAACACAATGGTACGTATTCATGTACCTAAGCACATCTAAACATAGAAAAGGTACAGTAAAAATATCTTATAAAAGATAAAAAATGGTACACCTGTATAAAGCACTAATCATAAAAGGAGCCTACTGGACTGGAAGTTGCTCTGAGTGAGTGAGTGAGTGAGTGAGTGAGTGAGTGGTAAGTGAATGTGAAAGACAAGGACATGACTGTGCACGAGTATACACTTTATAAACACCAAACACTTAGGCTACACTAAATTCATACAATCATATTTTTTTCTTCAATAATAAATTAACCTTAGCCTACTGTAACTTTTATAAACTTTTTGTAAGAACACTTAGCTTAAAACACAAACCAATTGTACAGCTGTACAAAAATACTTTATTTAGATGTTTGTATTTTTTTCTATTAACTTTAAAAAAATTTTAAACGTTTTCATTAAAAAGTAAAATACAGGCCGGGCATGGTGGCTCATGCCTGTAATCCCAGCACTTTGGGAGGCCGAGGCAGGTGGATCACGAGGTCAGGAGTTTGAGGCCAGCCTGATCAACATGGTGAAACCCTGTCTCTCCCAAAAATATAAAAATCAGCCAGGCGTGGTGGTGCCTGCCTGTAATCCCAGCTACTCAGGAGGCTGAAGCAGGAGAATTGCTTGAGCCCAGGAGGCAGAGGTTGCAGTGAGCCAAGATGGTGCTACTGCACTCCAGCCTGGACAACAGAGCAAGACTCTGTCTCAAATTAAAAAAAAAAAAAACAAAAAAAACCCCAAGATACAAACACCCACATTAGCCTAGCCCTACACCGGGTTGAGATCAACAAAATTACTGTCCCCCTGTCCAGGGACAATAACAGCTTCATTATAATCTTGTGGGACCACTGTCATATATGTAGTCTGTTGTTGACTGAAACATCATTAGGTGGCCAATGACTGTATTTATATAATGTATTTTACACACACACACACACACACACACAAACACACACACCCTCATACACATACACATCTCTATATGTATGTGTGTTTATATATGGTGTATATTGTAGGGGAAGCAAAACTTTGTTGCCTCTGCTGTCTTAGGGTGTCTGGCTGGGCCTGAGAATTAATTTGGCATAAGACAGATGAACAGGATAAAAGCATACCAATTTTTAAATATAAATTTTATAAGACACAGGAGACCTCATTAGGAAATGAAGACCCAAAGACCTGGCAAAACCTAAACGCTCTTATACTAGGTTGAACAAAAAAAGGGCAATGGTGGCAAGGCTAAAGGAAGATAAGAATTATTTTAACAAGGATCTGTTTGTACAGAATTCTCTTGGTCTCAATTTCCTGTCCTCCATGATAAGAATGTTTCCTTTCTCCTGGTATAGCGGGGACAGTTCTCAAATTAGAGAACTGTTTCCTTTTTTTTTTTTTTTGAGACGGAGTTTCACTCTTGTTGCCCAGGCTGGAGTGCAACGGTGCAACGGTGCAATCTCGGCTCACCACAACCTCCGCCTCCCAGGTTCAAATGATTCTCCTGTTTCAGCCTCCTGAGTAGCTGAGATTACAGGCATGTGCCACCATGCCCGGCTAATTTTGTATTTTTAGTAGAGATGGGATTTCTCCATGTTGGTCTGGCTGGTCTCGAACTCCCGGCCTCAGGTGATCTGCCCGCCTTGGCCTCTCAAAGTACTGGGATTACAGGCATGAACCACCACGCCCGGCCTTCATCTCTCTCTTTTGAGAGATGGAAGGAAGATCAGAGTGTCCTTCTTGGATCTGCGGTTTTTCAAGTTCCTTTAACTCAGAATAGTCAATATGCCAGGGCAACATATTTTGGGGTGGCATGTTCTGAATTCCTTCAGTGTGTGTGTGTATGTGACATATTTATATATATATGTGTGTGTGTATAACTTTCATTATCCTGAGATGTACAAGTTACCTATTTTACAGTTGAATAAACTAATTTTGCTCCAACTCATTCAGATAACACATGGTAAAACAGCATTTGCCTTTTAGTTCTAAGTGATATACAAATACAAATCCTTATAACAACTTTTTCATGTCAGAAACTCTTTCCTACATGGCAGGCAGGGAAACTGAGGCGGAGTGAGATCAGATGCCTTGCTAAAGGCAACAGCTGATAAGCTGGAGAACAGGATTCCAGTCCCAAGTCTGTGCTATGCTGGTTCCCAAATGCTAAAATATGCGTCATAACTACTGTGCTGTAACAGCTTCATATCAACCCGAACACAGGGACTCCTGTGTCTCACTTCTTGAGTATCTTCTCATTTGTCCTTCTCTCCTCTATGTAGAATAGAGCGCAAATAGCACAAACCAGTGAGATGTGCTGAATAAGTGAATAAATGAGTAGAAAAAGTAAATGAAAAAATGAATGTCCGTGTTTGCTTCAATTCTTTTCATGGACCTACTGTCTCCGCATTTTCTTTTTCTAAAAGGTATGTTTTTTTTCTGCCTCATGCTTTATGTAGTTTAGCATTGCTTTCTAAAGATCACGATCATTATTCCTTCAAGTTCTTTCATCCATTATCATTTTTCCTTTAAACAGCTGATTGAAAGGGGTTTGTTTCCTTTGTACAGGTCATTTTTGTCTAGTGGTGAGGCCAAGTGTTTTATCCCATGGAATGCATCTTCATTTTTACAATGGAAGTCAATGGGAGTTAATAAAGGGAATGGAGAAAGCAAATCTCTGCCAACTGCTTTAAGTGTGCATCCTTTTCATCCCGAGAATCCCACCTGTCTTCACAGCGTACCACTCGGGGAATTCTACCAGCAGCTGGGTGGGCATTACATGTGATGGTGGCTTTGTGAACATTTGATTGAAGGTGTCATGCTCACGGGAAACATGAGGTGCTTAGAGTATTTGTCACAGTCCCCAGTTAAGCAAACAGGTCACTGGTCATCTTGAAATGAAGACCCTCAATGTTTCTCAGACTCACCACAAAACATCCGTGAGGCTCGACTCACTTCCTGTGTTTTTCTGCCCAAACTAATTCACAGCCACTCTCATGCCATAGGGCCAATGTATTGAACGGGTGTTTATGAACTTCCATGATGCCTCGTTTTTGCTAGGTAAGAAGCACCGTGGCACCACAGGCATGAGTCTATGCTAAAGCCATATTCCTGGAGTTTTAGTTCTAACACTGAGGAAACTGAAGAAGTTATTTAGCCTCCCCATGCTCCCATATCTTCATCTGTAAAAAGTGAGTAGTAATAAGGTTGTTTGGAGAATTAAATAAGATAAGGCTATTAAAGCACTGAGCTAAGTCCTGACAAAGGGTAGGTGCTCAGTGGGTATTTCTGGTGAAGGTGATGATGACAGTGATGATGCTGTGGTTATGCAAGATGCAGAGATAACTTAAAGACACTCACACCCAGCAGCCAGGTAGAGAGCTAGACACGCCACCACACAGTTGATTGTGAGAAAGGTATAAATAACAGGTACAGCAGTTTAGCTGGCAGAAAGCACTCTTGGCTAAGGTTATCAGGAAAGGTTTTCTACAGGTGTTAGTATCTAAGCTGGGTCCTCCAAATATGTAGGCTTTGGAGATGCAAGGATAGACTGGAGGGCCAGTGTTGATTAAACAAAATCAAACCTGGCAATAACTCCTTCCGTAAAGCTGAGATATTTTCAAGTTGTCTTTACTACATGTTCTGCCATGAAAAATTGTGATGAGAATTTTACATTTATATAGCACATTTATTTTTAGAGGCTCCAGTGATATTAATAGAAGATAAAAACCTTCAATTTTAATGTTGGTCCTTCTTAAAAAATATATGTTCTATCCCTTTTCTTCCAATGGGCTCTCTAACTCATATCAGACTTAGTGGGATGTTTGGACTAACTGTGAAATCTGAAATTATTTGAATATTAAAAATTAAAAAAAGTTTTAAGAAATATTTCAAAAGTAAAGTTTGTTGAGAAAATCTTGGTAACAAAGGAATACCAATTATGTTCAGAAGTGCCAGGGAGTTGGATGGAGCAACAATCCAGGAAACAAATGTTGAGATGAAGGGCATGTTAAATATGCTATCAGGGTACCCATGGAATATTTTCCACTTTGGAGGCAGACAACTAAGGACCCTATAAAATGCAGGTCAAGGAGTGGTAGACAGTGTTTCTTTGAGCATTTTGCAAGACACAGCAAAATACACTTCCCAGTGCCCAATAATGGTATTATGAGCCCTGGATCGTCAGATCGTACCAGCCTGGTGCTGTGTGCTGTGACATGTTGATCATGACACATTATTGCATGTGACACCCTTTGAAAGGAAGCTTCATCAAAATCCTGCTTTACCATCAGCAAGACGAAAAATCTGCTGGCATTGGAACAAGAATCCTAGGAGTTTTAACACCACTAACTGTGCAGAAGTGCTTAGTCCTAGCAGCCTGAGATGGGGGAAACACAGTTGCTAATTTGTCTGAAGTAGCCTCTCCTCTCCAACATCCCCTACTCCTGTCCATTTCTGCTGTATCTCATCACCTTGCTTTGCTTATTAATTGCCTTTTTCTTCCTGAAATTATTTAGTTGAGAGATTGATTGTTTAATATCTCTCTTCTCCATGTAGCTTTGGTATGCTCAACACCTAGTAGAACGTTTGATCCATAACAGACTCTTAATAAAAATTGAATGAATGACTAGATAAATAAGTGAGTAAATACAACACTTATTTCCCTGGTACAGGTCTCATTAATTCTCACTGTCTACTGCAATAATATTATTTGTGATGACCTTTAACTTATTTTTTAAATTTGTGAAAACTTTTTAATTGAAGTATATTCAGAAAGGTACGCATATCATAAACACACTTATTCCAGCTCAATACTTTTTTACAAACTGAACACATGCATGAAACCAGTTTTCAAATTAAGAAATAGAACATTATCAGCTTCCCAGAAGCCCTCTTGTTGCCCTCTTCCAGACAAACACTGGTGCCTGCCCAAAGGTAATCATCATTTAACAGCAACTTTCAGTCTTGCCTGTTTTTGTACCTTGTATAAGCAGATTCATTCAGCATGTGACCTTTTCAGTTTGTCTTCCTTCACTTAATACTATGTTATAAGATTTAACCATATTGTTGTTCGTAATTATACAGTGCTCAGGTTATATGTAACATACAAAAATATATTTATCCACCACCTACTCTCTATTTGGGCAGCATCCAGTTTGAAGTTATTATGAATAGTGCTGCTGTGTAGTCTTGTACGTGACTTTATATACACACATGTACACGACTTTGTGTACACACATGTACACAGCATTGTTGGGCATATATCTGGAAATCAAATTATTAAGTCATAGGGTCTGCAGATGTTTAGCTTAATAAATATTGCTAAAAAGTTTTGCAAAGTGGTTATACCAATGGACAATTCCTGAAGTTATAATGTATGACTTTTTTTAGCTAGTCTACATCCTTGCAAACATAATTTCTATCATTTCCATTTAATTGTGGTAGTTTTTTTAGCTGCTCTTTCCTCCTATAGTCTCACATCCCTTCTACATACAATAGCCTCTCCTGCCAGTCTCAGAGGGACTGGATAAAATCAACGTCTGGTATCAACTCTTTAGCAACTCTCTAAGACTAAGCAGGGTTGCAAACTTACATACATCAGGGGCATGTGGGAAAAGATTCAGTGCTGGATACTGTCCTATGGCACGGTGGGTTCTGTGGCTAAATAGGTAGTACATGCCCTATATTCCATGAAAACTTTAAAAGCACAGACCTGACTAGATCAGGACTGCCTGGTGGCCACATGTTGAAAACCCTGAATGTCTGGGAAAATGTCCAAACTCCTTAACCCAGTTTTTCAAGTCTCTTCTTCTCCTTGCCTTTTTTTTCCATTTGACTTCTTGCAGCCATTTTTTTTTCTTTTTCTTTTTTTTTCTAACATACCCTATACTTTTGCCAGAGTCACCTTTATCACCTTTCCTAAATAGGTCATACACGTTCACACCTTCATGCTTTTTAACATTTTGTTCTAATGATCTGGGGTACTCTTTCTCTCTTTTGCCTGCTGGGTACATTCAGATCCCTGGTTAGATGACCCAGTGGAGGATTTCTAATTCTTATAGCAAGAGTGAATCCCATCCAGCTCTATTTCCCACAAGGTTTTTTTCTTTACTCTATTATCTACTTATGACTTGGTTTTGAAATCATTTGGTTACTTGCCTGACTTCCAAGTTAGAACTTGAACACTAGGATTTAAATGATCAGGACTGAGTTGAAGTCATGAATGTATTCAAGAGTCTAGGACAAGGTCTGGGATACTGTAGATGGTAGATAAATATTTGCTGCATGAATAAATGAATGAATGAATGAGTGAATGTGGTCCTGGACCTCAGATACATGACAATTATGCTAGGAAAATGTCATTCATTATGTCAGATGACATCAAATATCGAAAAAATATAAAACGATGCTTGGCAGAAATGGGAAAGAGAGCATGTTAGTTAGGGTTGAATTAAGAAGAGAATGTAGGAAGGAATGCTGGAATAAGAATTTCTAAACTGGGAGCACTAGTAATAATAACACTATTTCCAGGTCTTGCTACAGTGCTTGGGTGTATTATGTAATTTAACTCCTATAATAATTCTTCAAGAAATAATCTCAACTTTACAGAAGGTGAAATTGAGCACAGAGAGGTTAAACAAACTTTCTCAAGGATGCAAAGTTGCAGAAACAAGATTTGAATCCAAAACGTCTGGTTTGTCTCAAAGGCTGAACCATCTTGCGTAATTGACTATACATTAACCACATTTTTCCCAATAATCCAGCAACAGGAAGGAAGAAATTACTGACCCCATTTTCTAGATGAGAAGGTCAACATTCAGAAACTGAAGGAACTGGGATTCTCCAAATCTAGCACTCTTTCCACTATTCCAGAAGATAGATGGGTGTTGAGGGGAGGGGAGAGGCAACTCCCTTAAATAAATCCCATCAGTTTCTTTGTTCACAGCAGTGAGGCCAGAGCAGAAACATAAATTAAGAGTCCTGGGCTTGGGGCTGGTTCTCTCTCTTGAGTCTCACCTCCCCTGCAGGGCTCTGCAGCATTTCCCAGGGCCTGACCACGGCAGGCATTGTGCCAAGCAGCTCCAAAGGTTTAGTCTACATGATGCCTCTTGGGAATCCTTCTCTGGAGAAGACATTTCAAAACAAATCCAAGCCATCTTGTTAGAGGCTACCCTGGGAGAGACAAAGGTCAAGAAATAAAGGTTCCCATCTGTCTGGGTGCCTATTTAGGGCCTCGCTACGTCACCCTCACACACACACACACACACACACACACTTGAGGAGTTATGACTTACAACTATTCTTATTAGAAGAAAAACATGATTTGGAGTTGAGGAATTTGCCATTGTCTGAAACTTATTTGAGTAGTAACTCAGATGGTTCTAACAAAATCTAGCTTGGTGACAAGCAGATGCTCAGTTTTGGCTTTCACCACAGGGAGAGTTTTCTTGGATTATTAATGAGGTTTAGCTTATTTTCTCACCTTTACTTAATGGTTCTAGTTCATATTTAGTGAATAGTCCTCCATTCATGTTCTTTGCCCTTTTATCTATAATGGTGTTATGTTTTTCTTATTGATTTATCTATGTTATTAACCAAACAAATGTAAAACTATTCCATCTGCAATATTACTTCATGAATACTTTCATGATACATAACATTCTACATTTAAAAGTTTACATATTTAGGATACATAGAAATATTTAATCTGTTCAATTACCTTTATAGCTTTCCAATTTCTTGTTGCTTACCTCAAGGTTTTAACAAATTAGTAAATTTATGCTATACCACTTTTTAGTTTTGCTTTTCACATTGACATTTTAATCCATGTAAAATGTATTTTGGTATATGGTATGAGAGGACAGAAATTGTTTATTTTAACTGTTAAGTCATCTTAGTAATATTTATGGAATAATTCTTCACTTCCCAATGATCTGCAGTGCTTTGTTTGATATTAAGCCTTAGTACCTACAGGGAGGAATTTTCTTTGGTTTACCACCCAGTCCACCTCCTTATCAATTATTCTTTTCAAATATTCTTTTTTATTGTGTATTAATCCATTCTTACTCTGCTATGAAGAAATACCAGAGACTGGGTAATTTATAAAGGAAAGAGATTTAAATGATTCACAGTTCCGCAGGGCTGGGGAGGCCTCAGGAAACTTACAATCAAGGCAGAAGGGGAAGCAAACACATCCTTCTTCACATGGAGGCAGCAAGGAGAAGTGCAGAGCAAAGGGGCAGGGGGAAGCCCCTTATAAAACCGTGAGGTCTCATGAGAACTCACTCACTATCACAAGAACAGTATGGGGGAAACCACCCCCATAATTCAATTATCTCCACCTTGTCCCATCCTTGACACGTGGGGATTATTACAATTCAAGATGAGATTTTGGGTGGAAACACAGAGCCAAACCACATCGTACTGTGACTTATTCATCCTTACATACAGACCTTAGATTAAGACAAAAATGCTTCTGTGTTATATTTGGAATTATATAGTGAATGAATAATGATTTCATTCTTCCTTACCTTTATGTACACCTCTTCTGTCTTTTTTATGTATTTCTCCCTTGACCACAACTTCCACAAAGTTAGTAATAATAGTGGACATTGTTCTTTTTTGCTGATTTTTAGCAGGTATACCTCTGGCGTTATCCATTAAATATGGTCATGGATATAACTTGGAAAAAATAAATCCTTGTATTTTGAAGATATAGCTTTCCTGATTATAAGAAAGAATATATATTTATAAGAAAAATATAAAAAAATTTAAAAATGTAAAATAAACTCTTTATTTTTATCATTGTCACAACTACCCAATTTGTTGTGTGTGATAAAGTCACCTTTTATCATAGTTAAAAGTATCATTCCACTTCTATACTGTAATATTTTGATTAATTGTCTCGGTGTTTTAACAAATAGCTTTTTACTTTTTACATATTAAAAATAAAAACACCAAAAATTCAAGAAGATGGCTGAAACAAATATTCAGAAGTGGAACTTAAAGATGTAAAAAATTGCCAACTTTACTAGTGATCAAAAATGTAAGAATTAGCTTGTATATTTTTAAAAATCTAACAATACATATTTAAATGTGATGAGATGGACATTCACGTATGCTTCTGTGGAGATATAAGTTGGCTTTATAATTATGAAGAGCAATTTAAAAATATATAGTAGGATTCTTAAATATGGTTGAAACTTTAAACCAGAAAATCTACTGTGGGTCTTTATTTTAAAGAATTTATTCAAGATATACATTATCTGTAATAAAGAAAAAAATAAAAATGTAAATACTTAAAAATAGAACAATACTTAAATAAGTATTCCGTTGTGGAATATTATGCACCCAATAAAAATCATGTGGAAGAGAATTTTTAATGTTATAAAACATATCTTATGATAAATTGAAAAGAAACTTAGTTAAATTGACTTAACACACGTTCTTAGTTGTTTAAAAAATATGTAAAGACATTATCCCTCCCAAGTAAATACAGGTTATAGAAGATTTTTTGAAATATCAATAGATTTTATTTTTGGTTGTTGGGATTGTTGGCGATCTTTATTTATTTGTTTTTATATTTTTTTGTATGTGCTGTTATCAATTTTTGCCTCTTAGCTTCACATTCACCCTTCATTGCCCTGCTTGGGACAAGAGTACTTTTCCTTTGCCTGTGGACACAGGGATACACTTTGTCAGTAGAGGGCGCAGGAGAGACACTGGACTAGGACGAGGGATTCATCCTGGTTCCGGTATTCTGTCTTGCTACCCTGGCTGGAGGCAGCTGGAGGGAGGCGGGCAGCAGGACACCCAGTGGCACTCACCTCCAGGGAGTTTCAGCCACACTACCACCCGGGGCATGACGTTTTCCTACGCGGCTTCCTCCAGCACCCCAGAGGTGCACAACTCAGGGAACTTTTCCCTCATCCAGCGGGCCAAAGCAGCACAGCCACCATCCAGATGTGGATGTCAACTCTGGAAAGGGAGTGTCTTCCATATTTGTTCCTTCCTTGGGTTCTCTGCCTTAGTCCTAGAGCTGGTGGCTGCTTTCTTTTCTTCCACTCATTTGTTGTTTGGAATTCTCTTCGCTTTTTGTAGGTAATTCCATGTTATAGTTAATAATTCCTTGTATTCAACATTTCCTGTTCAAATTGCTGTGTGGTTTTTGTCTCCTGTTTGGACCCTAACTTAAAAATTTCATTTTTTTTCCCCACATTTTCCACAATTCCCATCATAATCAGAAAATAAACTCAAGTTTATTTCTCTTTATTAAGATGATCCATAGTTAATAGATAGATAGCGGTAGCTAGCCAGCTATCTAGCTAGATTGATTTGGTAAAGGGAAAATAAGCATGAATTTATTTTCTGGTTATGATGGGAATTGTAGAAAATGTGGAAAATATATTGGGACATATGTGTATGTGGAAAATATTATCCACATATCTGTATACAGAGATCTGTGAATGTGTGTTTCTTCCCATATAGAACTCTTTGTTGCATATGATAAAGCATTCTTTTTATGATAATAAATATAATTATTTTCATAAGCTATTCAGTACTTGTACCTAATCTTGCTGTAGCATACTTATGTCTGTAATGATAAATGTTAGTTTTCTTTTGGGTGACTCAGGTTTTGCCATGAGGATTTTACTGAATTTTTGTGTGGTTTTCTATCAGTTTACATGCCCCTTGAAAGTGAATATGTTGTGGAGCTTACCATATGGCAGCTTTAAAGCGGTCACCAGTAAAATCTTGTGGGTTTCAAGATATTTAGGGAAGTATTTTTTCTTAGGTTATTGGCACCACCATGCATTGAACTGATGATGCCCCACAATGGACTCAAGTTATGATCAATTGTTAAAAAAACTCAGCTCACACTCTGGCTGATACTCAGTGAAAGGTAGTATAAATCCAACCTTCTTCTTTTTTAAAAAATCAAGATAGGTTCTCCTCCTCTCTCCTGACTATGTTTGAGTTAGTTCAAATCAATAATGTCTTTAATTTTTTTAATTATAAAAAAATTTTGTGGGTACATGGTAGGTATATATATGTATGGGATACATGAGATGTTTTGTACAGGCATGCAATGTGAAATAAGCACATCATGGAGAATAGGGTATCCATCTTCTCAAGCATTTATCCTTTGAGTTACAAACAATCGAATTATATTCTTTAAGTTTTTTTTGATATAATTGTGATGAAGCCATGAAAGATGCTGAGTCATACAAAGCCTGAACGTACCCTCAAGGAGTTTGCAGTCTAACTGAAGACAAAGAAGTACATTCAACAAGAGGCAAACACGATGGTTGATGCTTTCTATCTAGTTTTTCATTTAACTTTCAGTCATGAGAAGTGTGGATTATTGTTTTCTCTTTGCAGAAAAGAAGGTGTAGTCTCAAAGGCAAAGGAACTTGCCCATGGTCATTCAACTAGCAGATGGCAAAGATGAGCTGTAAAGACATGTATATTGACTCCAAATCACTTTTTCTTTCCCCCAAATATCATGTTTCATAAACATATAATTATCAAGCAAATCACTTGTTCAGGTTACTGATTAAGGGCTTAAGAAGCCACAGGAATGCAGGGAGAGCTGGGGAGTTCATGGAGGAGGCAAGGTGGTGGTTCTCCTTTGCCTTCTCAGAGCATTAGCTCCTGGCTCCACTAATTTGACAACTCATCACGTGCTGCTTTCTGAAATGTCTTGTGTTGGTATCTTGGGCAGTCATTTCTACCTTGCAGTATTAATTAACTATTCCTATCTTGTCTTCCTTTCCCAGGAGGTTATCAGTACCCAAAGACTTGAGCACAAGTCTTTGGAATTTAAATCCAACGTCCCGTCCATCAGAGTAAATGCCATCCAAGGGCCAGAGTTTAGTGCTTGGGTTTCTTGAAAATATTTGGGATCTTTTTATGGCCATCAATATTAGTATAATACCACCTTACATTTGTGCTGTAATTCCTGTGAGAAAGATTGGCTTTAGCCTTGACTCTGCCACTAATTTACTTTGTGATCTTAGATAAGTTACTTCTCTTTTAAGGGCATCGATTTCTGGATTTGTAAGTGATCAATTTGATGTTCATGGTCTATAAGTCCCTTTCTAGTAGCAGCCTTGCATTTTTCTGGTAAATTTCTTGATCTAGGGGCATGCAGAAGTAGAAAAATTGGGAGGATCTCACGCTTGCAGATTACAAGGGTTGCACTGTCCATAGAGGATTTGAAAACAATAATAAAACTAACTGAAATCCCTCCCTTTTTTCAAAGTCTTGACAATGTAAGAAATAAAAACTTATCTCCATGAGGGCAGATAGCCTCCCTCCCTGATTTTGGTAGGTCATTGCCTTATTCACAACTGCACACTGCTGTTACAGTAGACATTGCTATGCCATCTTATAAACAAAAGGGTTGAGGATACAAAGGAGGTAAGTGTTAGAAGCCATGTTGTCCAGACATAGCTGAGGGTTGGGTTTAAATTCCTGTTTCTCAATCCAGGAGTCTCTCCTTCAAGTAATATCCTTTGTGAGCTGATCAATCCTACTAATGACAATGGACTTTGCCAGAACAGACAGGAAAATCTCCTGGCCTAGAAAACAGCATTTCCTGGCTCTATCAATAGAAAAGTCTAGTGGTACAGTCCAGTTTTATGATTTCTAAAGGCCACTTGAGAATAATCTTAGTGCAAACTCTCTGTGTTCCATCCGTTAGAAAATATCAAATAGTTAACTAGGCTTTTAGAGACAAAAGAGATGAGCTCAAATTCCAACAAACCTGGCACACATACATCAACCAACCCTGGGCAACCTCTGTAAAATGGGGATGATATTACTGTGACCGAAGCATTGCTGGAAAGAGTGAATAGATAATTTTCATTAAATCGCTAGTTCAGTGTCTGGCCGACAATAATAAATGCTAGTTTTCTGTTTCTGATGCCACGGTTAAAATTAACAGCCAGCTCAGTCCAAGTATTAAAGTAAACAGAGGGTGAAGGATCCTTCTTGCCCCAGGGTTCAGAGAGTGAAAGCGTTACAGAGGGCCTTGGCCTCAACAGTGCTGTGCCTCCATAATTCAACCCACGTGGGTAACTTTGTGTGTGGATACATGCTGTGCTGAGGCTTGCAGAGCATTGAGCTGGGAGCAAGACTGGGAGGGCCAGCTACAATTTTAGCTCCAGCTTGGAATTTCCTGGTTTCGGGGGGTCTGGAGTCCGAACCTCCTCTGGTGCTGGTGCTGCTTTTGCTGCCAGAACCAGGCGGTAGACACAGTTTATTTCCACCCGACCGCCCAGGGTGAGGCAGGAGCCCTCCTCCTGGGCCCTCCAGCACTCAGTGCTGGCCTGGCCACCTGGGCAAGCTCCAGCAGCTCCTTCCTGTGCAAATGCATGTGGGCTCAAACAATCATATTGCTCAGTCAGGCCTGGGAGGAGAATTGTTTGTCTCTGCCGGGGGAAGAGGAGGCAGGGCTCATACCTTCCCTAATAAAAGGTTGATTATCCTGTCCTGCATCTGAAATCTAGTTAAATAAATTGTGGCTTCCTTGAACCTCAATTTTTACTTGAATAGAAAAGGCCTTACAGGTCCTGAATGACTTATGGTCTCCGCGTTGCAAGAAATAGAATCCACATCAGGCTGATGGAAGCAAATAGAAAGACGTAGTTTATGAAGTATATAGTAGATATCTCACAGGAGTGGAAAGAAAAAAAAGCTGAACTGCGAGGCTTTGAGAAAGACAGAAACCAGGACATCTTCAGGGATCTCAGTGGCAGGTACTCATGGAAAGTCTCAAAGATTTCCTCCAGAAATACTTTATTCCAATGATTTATGAACTTTTATACTTTGCTCAAGATTCACATTCCCCCAAAGAGGGAGTCCAATTGGCCAGAGTAAAGAAAAGAGCCCTTGATTGACAGCTCTGTCAACTTTGCATGTCCTGAAATTGACTTGATTGGTTCTTGTTCAGATTATCAAACTTATGGAACCAATTCATAGTAATTAAACTCATAAACAATAGATGTATAAACCAGAGAACATTGAATCAATTTTCAGAGTTGCCTCTACCTTTAGGGTGTAAAAGTTACTTCTGCTTTTTATCAAGTATCTTCTCCACTTCTTTCATGGTGTTAACATGCAGGAAAGACTGAATCAGGTATTAAAAAGTTGTTCAATGAATGTAGGGATAGGTGATCTTGAGGGGTACTTTTATTCATTCTGGGGAATAATTCCGACTATCTTGTTTCTTTGTTCCATTTTCTTCTAGTTCCATTCATATTACAGCTCACTGGTAGCCATCCCTTTGGCAGACATGACATGATACCAGTAGGTCTGAATCCCTTGCCTTGAGGGGTCACCAAGGCTATCCCAATGGGACTCACCGTGTATTACTTTCACTCTAAGATAGTGGTTCTGTCTTTCCCTGTAACTGGAAAATGTCTTCTTTAACACAGTTTTTCTTTCCACAGCTAATGCTGTGCATAGAGACATCTGTGTGGTTGTTGGAAGCCTTCAAGGAGGGTTGTAGAAACTATTTGTAGCAGATATGTTACTGAGAGAGAGTGGAGAACAATATGTCATCGCACAAAAAAGAAAGCGCATTATTGTTATAGGATTTTACTGAGTTGTCTTAGTAAATCACACCCCACACCCCATCCCATGTCAAACGAACACAAAAACAAAGTAAAAAGATCGCTTACCAGACCATTCTTCTTGAACACATGTCAAATACAACAATTAAAAATGAGTGTTCTTCAAAAGGCATGAAAGACACTGTTCTGGGCTAGTATGTGTATTTTGAAATTCTACTTGGTTGTGTGAGCCAGTTGGATCCTTACATACCACAGCCTGCAAAAATTTTGCTTATTCAGATTGGGATTGCTTCAAGAATTGCAAGACTATTAAAGACACATTGATAATATGTAAAAGAGACATTTGTGCAGGTTGTTAAGTTAAACAGGAAACATAAGGCCTTGGGCTGTGTCTGGTTCTGCATGATGCCAGGAGAGTAGATATTTCCAAATATAGACAGATTGTGTGACACTTTAAATCATGTTGAATTACATAACATTCCCTCTGTAAATCAGAGTTCAGACTTCCAGCATTTCCAAACATCTGGAATACTGCACAGGTAAATCATTTAGTAAATAGAGAGACAGACAGACAAATAGATGGATACAGATAGAAGCACATCAAGTGATAAAGTATCCACAAATCAGCAGTAGGACATTTACCTCTGGTGGGGTGGCATATCCATACAGAATGAAGAAATGAAATGTAGATGGGAAATCCAGTTATGAGAATGCTGTTAAGATAACTGTGTCCTAGGAACAAAAGTAATCTCTCTAGGCAGGTCTCAAGAGGTTAATCTAAGAAAGACTATGGTGCGTGCTTGAAGTTCTGGACACCCACCGCTCTTTGCCCCGCCTTCATGGTCTTGATAGTTTTCTGTTCTGTTGTCTGAGGGCCAAGGCAATGGATCACAATTATAGTCACAAGTTCAAGGGGGTATCTGTTGTGCTGTGACACAGAAGGATTGGGAACAGGCTAAGTCTTACTCATATGCTATGGCTGGAATATTTATGTTCCTTCAAAACTCATGTTAAAACTTAATCCCCAATGCAACAATTTTAAAAGGTGGGATCTATAGGAAGTGATTAGGCCACAAGGCCTCTGTGCTCTTGAATTAATTAGTGCATCGTAAAGGGCTTGGGAAGTCAAGTCTGCTCATTTTGTCCCTTTTTAGGACATAGAATTCATCCCCTCCGGAGGATGCAGAAACAAGGGTCCATCTTGGAAGCAGAGAACAGCCCTCACCAGACACTGAACCTCTGGGTAATTTGGTTGTGGACTTCCCAGACTCCAGAACTGTGAGAAGTAAGTTTATGTTGTTGATAAACTGCCAAGTCTCAAGCATTTTGTTATAGCAGCACAAAAAGATTTAGACACTCATATCTTGGGGACTTCAATGTGTTTCAGAGTGTCTTACACTGAGGGAGACAAGCCAGCCCATATGGGTGATCTGGGATGTGTAGTGGCAAGTTTAATCCTTTATCCAGTGGGAAAATTTACTATTCTAACTGCACATATGAGGCCTGGTGCATATCTAAAGGTGCCAGAGGAATAATTCAAAGATGCGAAAGCCAAGCTTCCTTAAGTGCAAAGAAAAATAGTAAGTGATACAGATGCCCACAAAGGGATCCCTTTGGGAAAAGGGATAATAAGATGGTACTCTGATGAGAGCCCCATATATTTTTCTGGAGAGGATCTGCTGCTATTCATTTATTAGAAATGTTATTCTTGACAAAAAAGGTGGCAGTAAGAATAGCGCTGCAGCAACATCCCTGGAAATTGTATAAATGGTTGGTAAAGAAACAACTTCCTGGTCCCCAAGTACAGGCCAGAGAATGCCCAGGGGAGCATCAACACAAGTCTGATGAAAGCACCGCAGCTGAATGGAATAATCAGAATAGTTCTGGAGAGTGAGTCAAGTGTATAGAAATGTAAAATTTGAAAACAAAGTAAAAGCGAAAAATGTGAGAAAATGAAAAATTGTTGGGACATTTGAGGGAAAGTGGAATTTAGGGCAATGAATTGGTGGAGGAGAGTGAATCAGAAATATAGCCATGTAGAGCAAATGTGATAAAGGTCTGCTTTTATGGGAGCTTAGTTTTGGGGGCTTGGTTGCATCTCTCATCCTATCATTTAGAGCTAAGGAGCCAAGTAGGAGGTATAGAAGATAGAAGTCAGTATGTGAGCAACAGCTGCAACCAGGTGGGAAGATGAGTGTATGTTCAAGCCGTGGAGTGCTTGGTTCTGGTGTGTTCAAGGGTTCAGTTATCACGGCTGGGTTGAGGGTTTGACTTTTCTGTGTGTGGATGACAGAGGCTACCATCTTAGCTCTCTTCTTTACCTCCAAGAGGTCAATGAGGCCCAAGAGTGACTTCAAGTTATCCCATTGCTGAGAATAGACTCTGGGCTGATACAGAAGCAGCTGCCTGTATGATAAACTAAGATTGGTTTTGCAATTAATGCTATGAAAGAATGGACTTGCCCCTTTCTGTTTGGCATGAATTTACTTACTGGTGAGACAACATGCATTATCTCTTAGGTGTCCAAAGACAAGGTTTTCTGCACTGTCCTGTTGCAGTTTATCACTATTAAGGAATAGTCTTTTCATAGCCATGGACTTGGTAGAGCAGAAACTTCTCCAGTGTCACTTGACTCAAGCCCCTGGAACTGGAGAATAATGTTCTTTTTTCCTTCATTACCTCATGATGTACACATGATAGAGGTGAAGGGTAACTATGGACCAAAAAGGGAGATG
The DNA here is from genome assembly GCF_029281585.2 of Gorilla gorilla gorilla. Taxonomy (NCBI): domain Eukaryota; kingdom Metazoa; phylum Chordata; class Mammalia; order Primates; family Hominidae; genus Gorilla; species Gorilla gorilla. The sequence continues at coordinate 52,465,451 of NC_073245.2, read as the reverse complement.
TTTGACAACTTGAAAGACACTGTTCAACATGGGCATGTCTGTAAAGAGCTCGCAAGACATAGGGAATTGGTTTCTCTGGCCCCAATGATGCATGTTTTGTGAGAGATAACCACACAGCTATCACTTCATCTATGTGAGAAAGAGAAAGACTGGAAACACTTTTCAAGATTACTGGCTTTTTTCAGAAAGCAAGAGCTAAGATGGAGAGGGAAAATAAGTTTTATCTCCCGTAGAAAAACATTTGGATTCATATGGAGGTGGAGGAATGAAGGGAAGGAGATTATTCTATGATTCATTAGTGTTGTCTGGTATGAATATATAAATAAGGAGTTGCATATATCTCTTCTACATGACATGGGTGTCCTCTGGTCATGTGGTCCTTAGGTCCCATTAAATCTGATAACCACTCTGAAGAGTTTTAATCCTTAAGAAAATTTATATAAAAGAAAGAAAAGTCCTGAATGCATCCTAAGGACCTACTAAGTACTGGTTATGGAAGAAAGTATGTTCAATGATCTCTTTTGTAGGACAAGGATAGATCTATTCATTTTTAGAAAAAAATCTGTTGGGTAAAATTGGAAATAGGGAATTGGGGGCTGAGAGTGATAAAGGAGGTAGACTAATAATTCTGTAGGAAATAATGGCTCGGCTATAAAGAAAATGAGATAAAATATATCTCTTGGCTATGAACTCTTATCCTATCACTTTAGGGGTAGGGAGCTGAGAATTGGGCAAGAAGGATGGGACCAGAGAGCAGCCCTAAGGTTCCCTTAGGATGGGAACCTAAGTGGTGTGTTTTAGTGCAGTTTTGTTCTTGATTCTGGTGTGCTCAAATGTTAGGTTATTGTGGATGGGGTAAAGTTCTGAATCTTCTGCGCATGCATGATGTGGGAGACGGGCAGTTCCTTTATGTCAGTGAGGCATGAAATCTGAACCCCAAGAAATATTCTTTGAGAAAATGTTCAGTGAAAATCCTAGGAGTTTTTTATATATACCAACATATACATACCAAACAGATTTAGCTGTTTGTATCTTAAGTTCTGTATAGTGAAATGTCCTTAGTTAACATTTCCACTCAAATTGTTTCACTGAGAAACTTTTTTCTTTCACATAAAACCATAGAATGGGTGTTATGCAGGAAATCTTACCAGAAACTCTGATATAAGCAAATATCATGCCACCCTGCTAAGTAAAATAAAGTTGTCTTATTGTATGTACTATGCCTACCAACTCTATCTCTCTGGGACAGATTCTGGATGGAAGACATGAGCACTCATATTTTCCATCAGCAAAAGCCTACAATCATTTGTATTATTTATTAATCTAATTTTAGTGGAAATGCTTATTTTGTGTGATAGGGAACTTCAGCTACTCAGAGTACTTGGTGCCTGGAGGATGGTGCTGGGGATGTCTTACTAATCAAACACATCTGTGTTGAGAAGAGTTTTTCACTTTCCATCGCAAAGCTTGGTGTTTTATCCACACACTCAGAATGGCTCTTATGAAATTGATCTGCTCTTTTCCTTCCTGTTTTTCCAACTTCCTCAGCACCAGAGCCAGCAAGGGGCAAAGTGAGGCACACGGAGTTAGAAGGAGGGGGGCTCGTCCCCACAGATGCTGACTTTAAGGAGCGCCCACCCCAGCATTTTATTCCAGAGCCGTTTCTGTGGGTTAATGAAGATGTAAGCTCCCAGCCTCAGCCACACTATGTAAAAGAACTACTTATTGCCTGTTCCATCTCACTGACTTTTATGGTGATACTTAAACCAAAATGGTGAACTATTACACTTCATAGCCTGCAAATAAAAGCAGGATGTTAAAAAGTAGGGGCCATAACCCCTGATAGGGCTGAAATGGCTTGTAATCTTGAGACGACTTTGTTCAGCTCCCCTGGGCCAGGGCCCAGAGCACTGTGTTAGACCCAGACAATGAATCCCCGGAGTCTCTTGGCCCAGCCTGTGAGCCTGTGTGGAGCTCAGCAAGCCTTAGTAACGGCATAGTGATGAGCATGAAGCAGTGTTCAACGAAAGATGGCTGGGGATGGGGTAGGGTTGGGAAACAGAGAAGCAAAACATGGCACCTTTTTACAACATGGTGTGTGTGGGTGAAACCCTGTTTTCCAAGCCTTATTGGAAAGACCCCCCTGCCCAGAGACCACTTTTCCTCTACGTCAGTTGTGGCCCTCAAAATCTCTTCATCTCTATTGGTAGGAGCTGAAAGGCTACTCAGAGCCACGGCAACAGACCCAGAATGTGCATCAGGGAAAGGGCAATCCACGCTGCATTAAATACTGTACTTTTCAATGATCCTATTCATTTAAACTGGAGTTGATGTTGCTTGCCTATTTGTGTGAAAATTATGTGAGCATATTGCAAAAATTCAAATAGTGTTTGTCTTAGTTTTGGGTTCTCCCAAAAGCAGATACTGGGATAAGGGACCTGATGTAACAATTTATCTGGGAGGTAATCCCAGGGCACTTGGTGAGGGAATGGGAAGTGAGGCAGGGAACATAAATAGCATAAATAGCAACCGGTGCACAAGGAGAGGGACACTTCTGGGGGCAACCAGTGCTGTATCCCACTGGGGCCCCTGAGAGACGGTGAAGAGGACACGCTGGGAAGACGACACACTGAGAGGTCAGAGAATGTATCCATAACAGCTGTCCCTCATTGGTTAAGGTTTGTTTCCAAGCACTGCTGATCTGCCCCAAGCCTGCACAGCAAGATAAATCAATCTGTCTATCTATCTATCTATCTATCTATCTATCTATCTATCTATCTATCTATCTACCTATCTATCTATCTATCATCTATCTCTATATCTATCTATCTATCTATCTATCTATCTATCTATCTATCTATCTATCTATCTATCTATCGAGAGATAATAGGGGGTAGGGAGACACAGAGACCAAGCGAGCGAGGGAGAGAGAGAGAGAGAAAGAGACTAAAGTTATGCAGGGCTTGAGGGCAGAAGCCACATTCATGTATATAAAGTCCTATATTGTATATAGGAAATGTAGACAAGGCTGTAGAGAACCTTAGGGGTGGGCTGAGGGAATATGGGCAGGGAGGGGACAGCATCTGCTATGACGCTAAATAATAAAGTAAAAAAAAAAATGGAGTTCTGTCAAAAAATTCAAATCCAATTTTCCAGTGTTAACTACATGTGACAGTTTCTGATGTATCTTATTGTGGAAATTTTCTCTTTCTCTGTATATATGTTAGTGTGTGTGTATTTTATCTGTGTGTATGTATCTATATATCTGTAACTTTGTTTTCAAAATATAAATAGGCACCTACCTCATTCTTTGTGATAGTTACAGTGTATTCCATAGAAAGAATATACCATAATTTATTATGTGGAATATTTTAATAAACTAGGATAAAAATAATACAAAATTAGTAAAAATTAAAAATTATAATTCATAAAATATATAGTAAAATATAATTTAATATATTTATATTTGCAGATTTTTTTCTAGTACATAGCAGTTTAGAGCTCAGTCACTGATATTAGTTAAATTGGGTTATTCTCATTCATTTGCTACTTATATGCTATGAAATCCAGGAAAAGTCACAAAATTATCCAAGCCTTACTCTTCTTATTTGCAGAATTCAACGACACAGATTATCTACCTGAAAGGTTTGTGGAGGGGTTCAAATTCGATCATTTGTGAAAAGAGCTCAGCATGTCAGAAATGCTCAATAAACATGACCTGTTAGTATTCTGTTCCCCAAACAGAAAATAACAAAAATCCTGCCAGGCTGTGCATCTTAAAGCAAACAGGAAAAGGAATCAGTCATCATAACCACATAAGCTGTGCTTGAGTTTTAAAGAGTACTTGACTGCATGTTCTTTACATTATCGAAGCACTGATTATATGCTAGAACAGTAGCAGGTGCTATTAGATACGGTATTTTAGCCAATTCATACAGAAGTTGATAACTGTCTTCAGTTCCTTCTGTGTACAGTTCTTTCTGTGTACTGTTGATGCTCCTTGCATTGAGAAGTTGAGTTTAATTCCCTTTCTCTTATATCTGGACTGGTGCTAGAGATCTTGACCAATAGAATGGTAAAGGTAACTTTCTGGGGCTCCCAAGTCTATGTTATAAGAAATTTCAGGCCAGGCGTGGTGGCTCACAGGTATAATCCCAGCACTTTGGGAGGCCGAAGCGGGTGGATCATGAGGTCAGGAGATCAAGACCATCCTGGCCAAATTGGTGAAACCCTGTCTCTACTAAAAATACAAAAATTAGCTGGGCATGGTGGTGTGCACCTTTAGTTCCAGCTACCTGGGAGGCTGAGGCAGGAGAATTGCTTGAACCCAGGAAGCAGAGGTTACAGTGAGCCGAGATCACGCCGTTGGGGACAGAGTGAGACTCTGTCAAAAAGAAAGAAAGAAAAAGAAAGAAAGAGAGAAAGAGAGAGAGAGAAGGAAAGAAAGAAAGAAAGAGAGAGAGAAAGAGAGAAGGAAAGAATGAAAGAAAGAAAGAAAGAAAAAGAAAGAGAAAGAAAGAGAGAGAGAGAGACTTCAGAGACTCATCTGGGTCCATTGGAACTCTCACTCTAGGGAAAAGCAACCATCATGGGAGAAGTCTGACTATGCTGGACTGGCCATGCTTTAGGGGAGCCAAGCTAGCCACAGGGAAAGGCTGCTGAGAGAGAAAGATGCCCCATGAGCACCCAGACATTTCAGTCACTTCAGTCCCCTCAGACAAGGCATCAGACAGTTAAGAAACCTTTCAGATAATTCCAGCCCCATTCATTGTGACTGCACCAGAGACCCAAAGCAAAAACTACTAAGCTGAGGCCAAGCACCGTAACTGTGAGAAAATGATAAAGTTCAGGCGTGCTTTGTTACAAAGCAATAGATCAGTGGAATTGGCACACAGACCAAAACGCAAAAGAAGGGCACCCAGGCTCTGCTTACCTCATCATCATCATTTTTCCATTTCCTTGTATGCATCTCTTGTGCAACAGTTTTTATTGCAATCTAGAAAATATCTATCTTCAATAATGCCAATTAGTGGTTTTATAAAGAATAGGAAAGTATTTCCCCATATGTTAATGCAGAAACTTCAAGTTCTATGATAATGTTTTGTTTAGAGAATTTTATGCAGATTAAACAATGCTGTTTATATATTTTAAGGGATGTATATATGAAAGTTCTTGTAACTAATGCATTTGTATTGTTTTTGGCAATAAAATCTTATAACAAAGGAATGTTTTTAAATACCCAATTTTGAAACACTCTCCATAGCCTGCTCCATTTACATAGCAGATATTTGTTCCACATTTTTAAAATGTCACCTTAATCTTGAAGTGAGAGATTATATTTATTATTATTTACTATTATTAGCATCATTGCTACTATTACCATTTAATTATCTGCCAGATGACATTATACTGAAAGACACTCCCATGGCAGAAAGTAATTTCAATAAACTTGGAATACTTGTCATTTTTTTTTTTTTTTGAGACAGAGTCTTGCACTGTCTCTCAGGCTGGAGTGCAGTAGAGTGATCTTGGCTCACTGAAACCTTTGCCTCCCGTGTTCAAACGATTCTCCTGCCTCAGCCTCCTGAATAGCTGGGATTACAGGTGCCCACCACCATGCCCAGCTAATTTTTTGTATTTTCAGTAGAGACGGGGTTTCACCATGTTGGCCAGGCTGGTCTCGAACTCCTGACCTCGTGATTCGCCCGCCTCAGCCTCCCAAAGTGCTGGGATTACAGGCGTGAGCCACTGCGCCAGGCCATACTTGTCATTTTATAAAAGAAAAATAGATAACTTCAAATCTGGCAGCTCTTTTAAATTCTTCTTTACATTAAACAAATAATTTTAATGTCGCTCTACCTCCTTATAAAGGTAAATATTCTCTTACATTTTAAAGATCTTCTCTTATAAAATTAAGCCTGTTGATGACAACATATAATTATTTTTGTGCATTTATAGCTTTGAAAATTTTTTTTGGCTATCGACACGATAACGCAATTTGAATTTTATGTCCAAAGCGATCTTTGTAATCTGACTTGGACATTTTTAAAAAGTAAATTCCAGTCAGTCAGCCGCTCTATTGATAGATCCACTTCCAGTTATTTTATAAAATATTGCTTTCATAATGAAGTTATTTATTGCTAAAATATTTCTTCTCCATTACATGTACTCTATAGTATAAAATAAAAAACTATTCTGCATTTCAAGTGGCAAATACCATAAGGAAAGAAATGTTAGAAGCATCCGTACTTGCACCCAACTGGATAGCAAACCTCACACACCAAATAATTTCTTTTAGCAGTTGACTCATCAAATCTTCAGCAAGGTTTTTCTCTGTATCTTCAAACAGAATCTGCTAACAAAGGAATGCATTTTTATTTGTCACCATATTGTTTTCGGTGTCTTATTTTAGCTGTTTTTTCTCATGGTTGGAAGATTGAATATTTCCCCAATGATTTTTTTTTCTTTTCTGGCTTTGCTAATAAGCAATAAAACTCAAAATAAGCTTCTACACATTTAACAATAAGTTTAGTAAAATTTCATCAAGTAGTACTTCATTAAGTATTGCATGACTTTAAACATGGCTGAAAAAATATAGTCCTGTTTTCATGCTCTGGATCCTTAATTTTCAAATGTCTTAAAAATTGTGCCCAATTGTGCTAGCTTTATTGGCTATTTTGCAGGTGACAGATGAGAAGGGAGTAACACTGGGTTTAGTGAGGACAGGAGGAGGCAGGTGCAATAATTCAAGGAGAGCTCAGAAGATTAAAGGTGGGCAAGAGTTTTAGGGATAAAAAGAGAGGGTTGGGTTTGAGAGAGGAAACTGAATAGTTCCTGATATTGTTATGTAAATTCTATTTGATAATAATCATAATTACTGTCATCCTACACAAGGCATTTTGAAATTATAAAAAATAAACAGGGAAAAGCAATGGAAATCTTTATTCACTTCAGGATTATAAAGAGCAAAACAAATAGGAAAAGGATATTAATTTTCTTACTGAGGTCTTTTTAGAGAATGACGGAGTGGGACAAGCTGCAAAATATACAGAAAAAGCTTTTAAAATTCTGTTACCTAGCCGGGTGCAGTGGCTTGTGCCGGTAATCCCAGCACTTCGGGAGGCCGAAGCAGGCGGATCACTTGAAGTCAGGAGTTCAAGACCAGCCTGGCCAACAATACAAAAGAATTAGCTGGGCATGGTGGCAGGCACCTGTAATCCCAGCTATTCAGGAGTCAGAGGCAGGAGAATTGCTTGTACCTGAGAGGTGGAGGCTGCCATGTGCTGAGATCCCGCCACTGTGCTCCAGCCTGGGCGACAGCAAGACTCCGTCAAAAAACAAACAAACAAAAAAATCTGTTTCCCTATAACCATCATTTTCAGTATTTTCTATATCCTTGGAGTTTCTCTTTCAGGATTTTTCTCCTCTTTCTGAACTCCTCAAACAAGGAAACACTTAATACTAATGGTCTTTTGTCCTGCAGGGTCCTCCTTGTGCTGTATCATTGGTTCATTGTCCCCTCACCTCTGGATTTCCCTTCTTATATCAATGGATGCCCTGCTGTCCTTAGGAGAATGTTCTCTTCCCCTGATCTCCAAAACAGGAGCCAGGAAGGAGAGCACCAGGGGTTGGCGGAGCTGTGAAGGGAAGTGACAACTCCAGATTTCTTTGAAGGAGCAGGTGAAGAGGCTGAGAATACTTAGGTTTTGTTTTCCTTTGCCTTATTATAAACAACCTGCATACATAAAGGTCGTAACTTTGATTCTTATCACAGAAGGAGCCTGTGATTTCAGTCTTAGACAAGGTATGTAAAAAAACGGGGTTTGTGGAGGGCATTGTCCTTGGATGTGGGAGTGGAGCCAATGATTGTGTCTGAGAATTTCCATCATTTAGGCTTCTGGGGCTGAAAAAAGTGCTTGAGGAATGAATGTAACCAAAATGCTTCTCCCTCTTCTCTCTCTTCTTTTAAAAAAACATGGAGGGAGAGGATTATTATGGCCAGGGGAAGGAGGAGGATCCCAGGAGATGTGGATTGATACTGTGAGTTGTTTATCTTTCTTCTCCCACTCTGGGTCATCAACTCTTAGCGATCAGAGATGACATTCGTTCATCTTCATATTCTTGGTGTCCAGCAGTAGCCATGCTTAAAAATAAAAGATTCTCTCTTACAAATTTTTTTCACTTTCAAAATTATCTGTATGTTTTATAGATATAGAAATCTATAAAATTTTCTATATTTTCTATTGTTTGCTATAAATGAACGTGTGAATGGATATGAGAAGGAGGAGATATCTGAGTGAACTCTTCCAAGCAGAGATGACTGGGTATGCCATCCACCCATGTTTGTTAAGTTTCCTATTCCTTCCTCATGTATCTTGGTTGCTTTGGCAAAATCCAAATTGCCCAGGATCCTGGCTGCTCCATCCCATCCCATTCACTTATAGCCAGAAGGAACACAGTCTCATTTCTTAACAACCCTTCCTGCATGCCCCTCCGACACACATTCACTCTGTCCCATCTACCCATTCATCATCACTCTTTTTCTACCTAATGTACACTTTCATCTATTAGCTAGAGTTTTGCCAAGCTTCCTCCTTATTTCTTATCCATGTCCCCTCCCTCCCTTCCTTCCTCTCTCTCTATTTCTTTTCAGGTTAATTTATCTGATTATATGCAACACGCTGCAGCCATGTTAAGACACCAACTGAGTTTCCACTTGGAGGCTTGGAGGAAAGATTACCATTAAAACGTGACTTCCATCCACTCAGCTGAAATTACTATTGATTGCCAAAGAAAAATATTTGTGCTGTGAAGCTGGGAGCTATGATGTTGAACCATATTAACATAATGTTAGCATAGCTACGGGTGTTTAGTAGCATGCAATCAGATTTGAAATGAACGTTGATTATAGATGGAGATTAATGTTCACATATTCATAGGAACACAATGAGAAGAGCAATTTCCTTTCTACTACAGATCAATGGTTTCCCCATTCAATTATACAGCTGTAATAATTGCATTATGCTGAAATATTTCTTAATGGCTAATTTCTTTCCTTTTGTGTGTGTGTGTATGAGCTCTTTTGTCAGTGATAGCTTCTGCAGCCCGAGGACAGCATAAGATGTTTTAATCACTGGTGCCATTTTGCAAGCTTTGACCAAGCCAGTAATTTCCCCTCTTTCCCCCTTTTTTGCTAGTCTCTCTTATTATCACCCAGAATTGCTTCCTGGATGATTGAAATCTAGAGACTTGCCTCAAGTCTTTTCCTTCCCTGTTCAGAGAGTGAAGACAAAACTGGAAACCTACAGGATCATGGGTTGCTCAATCTGTTTTTGCACATTTGCTGAAGATTCTTTGAAGGAAAAAGAGATGAAGATCCTCAAATATTATGCATAGGATGCCCATCCCCCAAATGACTCTTATTGAATATAAATATATAATATACATATATATTAATTTGGAGACCATTCACTGATTAAAAAGCAGACAAAATACCTAGTGTCTTCTCCAATACTCCAAGCAGACCTCTGAGGGCTGATAAGATGTCAAAGTTTATGTTTAATGAATGTAGTTACTATAGTGAAGATAATATAAATGAATGTAAATTTAAAAATATATATTTATAAATGTATAATATATAGATATAAATTCATAACAAATATAAATTTATAACTTATAAATATAAGTTTACAATATATAAATTTATAAATATAAAGGTTATTAAAAATATTAACAGACTGTAAGCTCTCCTCTGTTTCTAAAGACAATGACGTTTTCCTGCTTACCTGGCTGTGTCTCAGAGGAAGTCTGGCTAGCATTTTCTTCTTCAGATGAGCACTTTCTTATAGATGAATTATAATATTCCTGTCTCATGCCTTTCTCAGCTGTCCATGGGTGAAGACTGGGCTTTCTCAAATCTGATTTCTTTCATCCTTGTGCATCGAGCCTTGTTCATAACTTAGTTGAACAGAGTGAGTCACAATAGAAAGCAAGCTAAATGTGAAGATCTTCCTCTAAACAGAGGTCCCAAGAGCACTGTTTACTGTGTGCCTTCTGGCAAGTCATTGACAATTCACAGCCTCAACCTTTCCAGCTAGAAAGTTGAAAACTGGTCTCCTAACTCACAAGGTCATGGTGAAGAAGGAGGAAAAAGAACTTGAGCTAGAATAAGTGTAACAGAGTTGTTGGTGTCAGTGGCTGGCACCGCATCCCTCAGGCCACCTACACACTCAGCTGCAGCTGTGGAGTCCAGTTCATGAGACTCATGCTGACGGCACCTATTTCATGCACTTGCTAAGCTTCTTTCTGCTTTTTGACTCAAATTCTTTTTCAGATTCTCTGGAGTCTACTCAGCCCTCTTCAGACACATCCTGAAAGTGGAAGAGAATTAACACCCTTACGAGCACATTCAACCAGGCAGGGACTGACGCTGGTGGTAGTAACTGCCCTGGTCTCTAAGAGATCCTGCAGAGTTAAGACCTGAAACCACAGCAAGCGCCCTTATGCTGGTGTTTCCTACCTTCTTGCCTTGCTCTCCCAGCTCCTTCACTCCTGCCTCCTGAGATCACCCCCGACAAAAACTACCTACACTCAAGCTCTTTCTGAGTCTGTTTCCTGGAGAACCCAAACTAAGGCAGTAAGTTTGGAGATTTACCAAGTCCTTTGGAAACAGTATGACCTGGCTTAAATCCCATCCTGATTGCTCATCTGTCATGTGATCACAGGCAAGTGACTTCCCATCCCTGAGCCTCTGTTTTCTCATCTGTAAAATGGGAATCATAATAGGATAGACCTTAAAGCATTATGAAAATTGAATGAGATCTTGCAGGCAAGCACTCAATCTTATTTTCTATCATTAGTATTTTCATTAAAAGTGTCAAGCACAACATAGACACTCAGTGAACCATAACTTCCTTTCTGTCTTTTATGCCTGAAACAAAATGTATCCGGGAGCAGCAAACACAATCAATATGTTCATTTTCCCACATATACAACTTTATTTTCTGCTGGCTTGCTATACACAAAGAAGCCATGTGTGGGATATAGTTTTCTTGGTCAAGGGTGTTACAGAGTCTTGGCTGTCAATTCTATTCTCTAGAGTATTTTTCAAACATGTCCCCAGGGAAAGATAGAATTTTGTGCTTCCTGTGCTGTCTCAGTGGGGTACAAGCTGCACAAAAGAAAAACACTTCTGTTACCCAATGAAGGACAGGATATAAGAATAATATGTAGCTTACATATTTTAAAATCCTTTATTGGCAGGGAAGGCATGTGAATCTGGAGAACTTGTCCAGAGCAGGAAAACTGTAATTGCGTCAGCCTGAGATGCAATGTGTCATACTAGGTAGGAACCAGTGGCCCCCAGGAAAGATGTTTCTTTTCTGTGGCCCCACCAAAAGCCACTATTATGTTTTTTTTTAGTTTCTCATTCCGTCACTCAAAAATAATGTCTTGGGTGCCTACTATGTGCTAAACAATAAGCCCATTGCTGGAGATAGAATCTTGAGCAAATAGACTGAGTTGCTGGTTCTTAAGGTTTTTATGATCTCGAGAAGATCTACTAAACAATCACATGAACATTTAGGAAATTGCAATTCTGGTGATAAGAAGGAGAAATTCATTTAAGAGAAGGGAGAGCTCCAGAAGACAGAGACCATGAAGGATTGATGCATAAACCTACACCTGGAAGAAGAACAGGAGTTAACTTACCTGGGCAAGTAGCCTGGGAAGATGAAGAGATCTTTCCAGTTGGAAGGAAGGATGTACATCTCTTGTTATATTCTATTTCCTTGTCACCCTTTATTTTATCTTTATAGTACTGTTGGCCACCTTATAAATTATATGGTTGTTCTACTTTTTTGTCTCTGCTTCCCCACCTCCATTAGAATTTAAAGTTCTTTAGGGCAGAGGCTTTGCCTCTATTGATACCTCTCCAATTCCAATGTACGAATAAATGTGCAATTCCCTAGGTATTGAGGGAAATTGACAAACAGCACACAAAGCTGTGCTTTCCTAAACCACACACCCTTTCTCATGGGACTTCTGCTCTTGGGTAGTTGGACATTAGATCCCTTTTCTCAGGTTTAATGCAGTCAGTGGGTTCATATATTTAGCGGAGATGGCCTCTTTGGCATGGGCACAAATGTGTTATGATCAAGTGCTGCAGAGGGATCATGATGATTAACCAGGATCCCATCTATCTCTAAGGGCCAATATATGCAACGGGGGTCCCTTCCCCTTGCCAGAGACTGGTCTAGAAGTAGATCTGTGATCTGTTTTTGTTGATACAAGCAAGAACTGATGGGGGTTCTAGAAAGGTTTTCTTACACTTAAGAAGAACACATCAAAATAGACGGTCTTCTTTCTCTGAATGTGTTTACATCTGGATGTGAATTCTCAAACTACTTTAGCGCTGAGGGACATCATTTAAAGGCAAAGTTCATAATTTAAGATGACAGAGCAGAGAAATGGAAAGAATTTGGGTCTCTGTTGAGGATTGAGCATTTGAATTAACTAAATACAGGGTCTCTCTATCTCTGGATTATTTATTGAGCTCCTTTGGGTTTTCTTTTACCTGCAGCTGCAGGTGTCCTTAAAACTCAACTTATCTGCAAGTGACATCTGACACAAGCTGGTGTTTTATCTCTTCCCTCTCTCTCTCCCTGCCTGCCTCCCTCTCTCCCTCCTTCCTTTCCTTGCTTCTCTTTCCTTCCTTCTTTCCTTCTTTCCTTCCTTCCTTCCTTCCTTCCTCCCTCCCTCCCTCCCTCCGTGCTTCTCTCTCTCTCTTTATTGTTTAGATCAGGGTGCAACACTATACTTACATTAGTGCTATGGCTGGCTCCCCGAAATGCACACACTCCCATGTGGTTCCTGAAGCACTTACACACACATTTAGTCCAGCCCTAATCCTCATTAGGCTGAGACTCCAACAAGTGTACATTTGTACTTCAGAGAATCTGTGTTCTAGGAGGTGCCAACCTCAGGAAGGCTTTAGAGCTTAATCAAGTGATCTTGGAATCAGATTGCTTCAGCTTCTTCAAGTATGAGCAGCATGGCTGTGGGCAAGGTATGGCATCTCTCATACCTCAGATTTTTATCTTGAAAATAGGAATAATGGCAATACCTAGCTCAAAGGGTTCACGTGAAATGTTAATCAATGTAAAGCACTTAGCACAGAGTCAAACACCAAGTAAGGACTCTAATTAAGTTCTTCCAGAGGAACTCAAGCAGAAATGTTCTCATTTCACCTCCTGCCCCTTTCTCTTTGCTCTCCTTTCTGGCCTTGGGCCCCTTTGAATCAGCTCAAATGAGTCTACCAAGGTTGTAACTTATGCCCTCATTCTTCTTTATCAGCACCAAAATGGAATCTATGTATGTGTAAATTAACAATTTAACTGTTTCCTCTCAATATCATCTAATAGCAAAATCTTTCTAATGGGCACCAGCTTTTGGTGAGTATGGATACAAAAAACTACATGCTCCATGTCAACTTTCAGACTAAAGCATAAGATTTCTCCAATTACATAATTATACACACATATGCATATACATATACTATATTATTGTATATATATGCACATATACAAATACATACATATACATAGTGTTTTATACATATATGTGTATATATGTAGTGTTATATAATGTGTGTGTGTGTGTGCATGTGTGTGTTCTTAGCCTTTCCTTTTAACAAGAATTGTTTAGATTTTATTCTTCATGAAACATCCAAAACAATAGCTAGTATTCTGCAACGGGACATTGTCAGAAATTACTAAGGGAAGGACTGAGAAGATAAAAGAGGAGAAGCAACAAATGAACAGGGTAGATACTCTAGATTAGCAAAAATACATAATGATAAGCGCTACATTAAAAATCAAAAAGTCAAAAAAATCAAAAAAGAGATCTCCACAATTTCCCAGACTTGCTTATTTGTTATCTGTGGTGATTTTTTCAGGAAAAGGATGTAAACTGAATACAAACCAGCCTCAGCCCTTGCCTCCACCATCTGCATTGATGTCTTGGGCCATGGATAGTGATTTCTAGAAACAAACCTCCCAAAACTAAAAAGTTAAGAGAAAGAATCACTTTTACTACAAACATTTTTAAAAATCAATAAATAAGTCAGTAGAGCAGAACATGTAAAAGCCTAACTTGGGAGTTGAACAGATCTGAGTTTGCTTCTAGATCCTGCTGTTTCCTCACTTTTTGATCTTTGACAAGTTACTTAAATGTTCTGAGCCTCTGTGTCCACATCTGTAAAACAGGGATACTGCTAGTTCCTACTGTATTACTACTCATTGTGAAAAGTCAATGATGTGGACAACTGTGGCACATACTGCATAAGACCTAATACTCTACCTGATCACCAAATGTGGTGCTCACTACTATTATTTCTGCTTTACAAATGAGGAAACTGAGGCACAGAGAAGTCAAGTAAACTCCAATTTCTATACCTGGTGAAAGATGGACCCTGAATTTGAAACTAGGCAGTCTGGCTCCAAGTTTATCTGCCTCACCATCAGGCTGTGTGAGTTCTGCAGTAAAGCATTAATGTAAGCGGGTGGGCTTTTGTTTTAACATAAAATTTTGAAGATCCAATGCTTCTTATGCAAGTTAGCCAAAAATTTCAGGAATGTCTTTGGCATTTTAGGCCTCTCACAATTCCACCCCAACCTCTCGTCACCATTCCTTCCCCAAATACACAGATGATGCCAAATGTATCTTTCAAATACATATGGCCCTTGTCTTTCTCAAGCCAGGAGAGAGGCACAGAGTTCAGCAGAACATATTTGGTTCACTTAAACAATTGCACCTTTCAATTCTCTAAGTCAAGCTACTGCCATATTAGCTCCTTTTCTTTCCATTTCATATGGGCCTTGCCACTGCTTAGCTGCATTTGACTTCCAGTGGCCTCTAACTGATTCCACACTGCTTACCTAATGCCAACTGGAGAAAGGGTTACAGTGGAGACAGGCTTCGTCGGATGAGGCCATGCTCTAGGGACAGTCTAGGTGCACAGATCATCAAGGTCAAGCCAGAGGTCAGAGGGGACAGTCCAAATACCAAATGCACACATTGCAAGCTGCTACACATTGAAGTCATGGCTGGTGAAGACCAGAAGCACGAGCCACCAAAGCAGAGAAGAGCTGGAAGGCTAGTGGCACTGCCCATGGAGAAGACTGAGAGTGGCACCAAGGTGTAGGCATGGAGTGGGCCCACCCATTCATGATGCACACACCAGGTTTGCTCTTATGCTGCACAACATCTTATCAAACATAGCTTACTGATGAGGTTAACATGCTAGAAAATAGAAACATCTGGCTCTTTCCAGAGTGTTAGGATTTATGGCTGCAATGCCAGCGTGGGTAAGAAGAGGTAGGCATGAGATGAGTAAGGGCAGTAGAGGTGGACAAAGGGCTTGAGGTATAGAGTTAAGTGTCATGACAGATGCATATATGTAGGTAGCATAGAACAGTTATAACCTAACAGGCATCATTTCTTTTGCAAAATTCTTAGAGAAGTTAAGGCATGCATAAAGCATCATTAGTGATATTAGGATATTTGGGGACATGGCCTTCACATTTTACTGGACTACTAAATGCAGGAGAGGCTCCAGATTTGGATTTGTATTTGATCAAATAATGAGAAAATGGAAACAAATTCTTAATTTTAGCCATCTCTCAGTGAAACCTTTCATTTAATGAGGAAACTGAGTCCCAATAGCAGTTCTTATGCTATTCTAAGGTAGGGTTTGGCAAATCTTTTCTGTAAAAGACTAGATTGTAAATATTTTAGGCTTAATGGACCATATGGTCTCTGCTACAGCTACTCAACTCTGCTATTGTAGTGCAAAATCAGCCACAGATGGTATGTAAATGAATGAATATGGCTGTGTTCCAATAAAACTTTATTTATAAAAACAAGTGCTGGGATAGCTTTAGCCTGCAAACCATAGTGTGCCAGGCCTTTTCCTAAAGCCTAGCAATCTTTAAAAAAATCATCATTTTATACTATAACATTAATAATACATTGTATTATAAACATTTCAATACATTACAGCTTATATATTACACACTATATTTTAACAATAGAGTAGAATAAGATATAATAAACATTCTAACTACATAAGATTTCATGAAATTATAGAAAACACTCTTTTTGGTCTATATATGGCAGGAAGTGTCAGTCATTTGAGAGTTAAAAGATGAATCCCAGGTTATTTAGAAGGTAGTTTTTCTATAGATTTGCACAGAAGTATGGAATTTGACCTAAGGCTTGAATTTCTGAATGTGGAATCATGAGGCATGACCATCAACTCAAAGGAAGCTAGGAGCAGTCAGCTTGACAACTTGGGGTTGGAGGTCATATCTGGAAAAGCACAGGTAAAATTCAAGCCCTTATTACAATCAAAGGGTAAACTACCTTTCCAACAATGTGTCTTCCCCTTACAGGCTGAGAAGAATTCATGGCTATTTCTTACAAAGGGTAGGAATCTCTAGAAATAGAAAGTTCTTTAGGGCTAGTTTTGGTGAAGTATTACCTTGGGAAATAGGTGTGTTTCTTGATTCTGTATCTTACTTGTTTTCTCCACATTTAGCTACCCCTACTTTAATCTAGTTCCACATGTCATTCACTAAACTGACATCACTATGACAGTAGCTTGGATATGAATATTTTGTAGCTGATTATCTGTGCAGAAGAACAGAGCCAAACACATTTATGCCAGAGAGTGCTCCATAGCCAAGAGTGGTAAGAATATTGGAGAATGCTCTTCATGTCTTCCTGATCATTTAGCAGTGGCAAAAGGGATCCATGTTTCTCCTCCTTATAGAGATGTCCTAGCAAACACATTGAGATAGGTGAATTTCCCATCAAGTTTTCTCAGCAGAAGAAGGCTTGGATTTAGGGTTAAAATCCTGTCTTTACCCTAGAAAATAAGAATATTTTGGACTGAAAATGCAGGCTCCATACCCTACTATACAACTAACTGGTTATGGGACATCTTAGATATGAAAAAAGAGCCCCAAGTTTTCCTAGTATTAAATGAGATAAGACATGCACAACACTTAATCTGGATCCTGAAATCTTATGGGTACTAAATAAATGACAGTTAAAGATAATTATGTTACAACTTTCATTGATATTATTTTGTTTAAAAGTTTTGCTCTTTTCAGTTTCCTGATCTTTATATTTTAGTTTAAGACAGCTCCTTCAGATTTATCACCCACAGTCCTACTCTGAGATAAATTCTTATAGAATGATGTCTCTCTATGTTCTTTCTTTAAATCTGTGATTCCCATCTGCCTTTTTTCCTTTTGGAGTCTTTATTGCACGGACATCTCAATATCACAAATTTTTTTTTCGCATCTGAGAGTCCCAAGTTTCCTAGCACAGCTTGTCATGTGAAACTTCCCAATATGTTGATGTGCAACCAACATATTAAACTTCAAATTTTCAAACATAAGAATCAACACAAAACAAGCCCTTTATCTATATGTAAACCATGTATGTTGCATATACGAAGTGTTATGTGTGATTTGAGCGCTTTCCAAGGGTGCCGTTGTCTATGAGATTTAAATCAGAGGTTGAAACCCATCTTCAATTACAAGGCAAATTCATTGTATTATTAAATGACTACTTTGCAGCAGAACCCAAGCAATGAACTGTGGAGGATGCAAATCTATCATTCCCCAAAATGCCCTCAAGAATTAATAATATGGCAGCAGTGAAAAACCATTGCATTTCTTGAATTCTTTAAGTTTCCAGAGGCAGAGAGCTGCCTGCGGTTGTTTCAAGTCATGTGGAGTTGACTCTTTAAGATAAGGTTTCTCAATCTCACCACTGTTGACATTTGGGATGGGCAGATCTTTGTCATGGGGGTCCACTCTGTTCATTGTAGGTTCTTTAGCATCATCCCTGGTCTCTACCCACTAGATGCTATTAGTATGCCTCCATCTCCAGTTATGGTAGCCAAAACTGTCTCCACACATGGCCAAACATACCCTTGGAACAAAATCACCCCTGGCTGAGAACTATTGCTCTAAGGTTACAAATGGGGATGTCTGAATCAGGCACCTTGGTATGGCTGGGTCTCATAAACCCTAGGGAACAGTTAATGGCCAGGCCTCAGGAAGGGCAGGGACCATGTGTTCCTGTCTTACAAGGGCTTTGTGAAATCAGGTATTGCTGTCTCCAGTAGCAAGAGACTCCTAATCCTCACTGCAGGACTGCCTCTAAAAGCTGCTCACGTCAGTGTCTGCCTGGTTTTCACTCACCTCCTGGTTGGCTTTACTCACCACTCTATCATTTCTCCTCATTCATGGCTTTGACTATCACATGCTTCTACTTTTACCTCTGCTCCTGATTCTCTGTTGGTCATCCAATTTGCCACTCAAAGAGGAATCCTATGAGTCTGTCTCTTTCCATTTGGGTTTTTGCACCTAGTTCCTCAGAGGTCCTGAGCAAGCAGCAAGTCTTGGCTACCCTGCTGGTTTCACTGGGCAGGATGGGGTAGGGTAACATGACATGGCTCCCTGAAGTTTCTCTGCTTAGGTGGGGTTACTGGCATGTTAGCACCATACTTAATGCCTCTTGCAGTGATGGACATTAATAAGGGAACAAGTAAATGAAGACAGGGAAATTCCATTACCAAGTGTAGTCTGCTATGTGCTTTGTAAATATCATGAATTCTAAGAAATGACTAAAGAAGAACAACAGTCAAATTGTCTGCTAATTTGTTTCCACTGCAATCCTTGTACCCTTCCACACTTCACCCCTCTCCCCAATCATAATTACTTGCAGCCTCATCTTTATGTAGAAATCATTACTTATATGTCTATAGTATGGAATTTTTGTCACTCTATTACATTTAGGAGAAATACACTCCACCTTGTTATGAGATAGTAAAAAATTTTCAGGCATGTTTTCTATAACCTTACAACTAATATATACAAAATACCTGACACATAGTAGGTCATCAATAAATGATACATGTCTCTCTCTGTCCATTTCTCAGTCTCCAGACCTTGGCAAACAGGGAATAATGACAGCTAACATTTAATGAATATTTATCATATGTTGTGGACTGGTTGAAGGGCCTTATATTTATTAACTTCCTGGGTCCTCATAACAGCTTCATACTAAATACCATTTTTGGCTCAATTTAGATGACAGAACTGAGGGACAGAACGGTTAAGCAACTTGCTCAGTATCATAGAACTAGGAAGTGGCAGAGTCAGGATTTGAACTTGGGCTGAATGGCTCTGAAGCTGTTCTTAATAGCCTGTCTACTACTTTCATCAATGGCAGAAAGCTGTATGGATTTGCAGAGAGCATATGCTCTTGCTGTCTTTTGAAATGTTCATTCTCAATTGTCCTAGCTCTATCTCCTCTGCCTATTCAGTAGGATTGAGCCTGCTGCTGGGTCACGCATTCAGTTGAGCCACGCCACCCATCACACATGTCTGGTTGTGCTGGGTGCTGCTGTATAGGAGAAGGGCTGATGGGGCACCAGCCATTATGTTGTGCAAACAGCTCCCCTGTGGCGTTGGGAGCAGCAGCAGCAATCACAGCTTCTCTTTCTCCATCTGGGCACTTGACATAAAGCCACCAAAATTCAGTTTGGAGGAAGTAACTGCCTTCAAGTTCCTGAGAAGCAGAAAGTGGCTTATCCACAATAGCCAGGGAGCCAGAGGGCCTGGATGAAAGCTGTGGTTGGGGGAAGAACACCTTAAATGCTGAAGCAACCAGCCAGCCACAGAAATCCTTTGATGTTATCCTCCCCTGTGTCTGGATTCTCTCCTGGAAGATGCCTTTAGTCCTGTTGCATGAGGATTTGCTGAGGCCCTGCTTTGCAGACTGCTGCACTCTGTACTTATACCCCACCTCTGACTCACAGCCCTCTCCAGGTAGGGGCCAGTCCCCTCTCTGGCCTCTTCCTGACTCCTAAGCTCCACACCTGCCCTGCTGGACTGTGGTCCCTGTTCCCACTGACATTTCCTTGTCCATAAACACCTTTTGCCCAGACTCCCTCTGTTCCCCTGTGTGACTCCTTATGACCATCTAATCTCAATTGGGAAGTCATCCCTTCCCGAAAGCCCTTTCACTCTGTACCTGGGCTTAGAGCCCTGGCTATGTCTTGAATATCCTGAACCTTCCCAGTGGAGGAACCCAGAAATTAATTTTCCACGTATGGAACTGTAAACCCCAGGAGTCTATAAGCTACTCGAGGGCAGGGACTCTGTCCACCTTACCATGGCAGCCTCAGAGTTTGGCAGCATGCCCTGGCCACAGTTAGTGCCTCTGAATTAAATGAATAAAGGAAGGTCCTTAGAATGGCAAATAGTCACTTGTATTTGGCTGTCTAGGACAGCAGCCACATGGCACCATGGGTGATCTCTTCTAAACATAAATAGAGCCATGTCACACTCCTACATAGAGCGTGAGTGGCATTTTCGGACACCTTAGCATGGCCCACCAGACCCTGTGTGATCAGTCCCCTGTCGACCTCTCTGTCCTCATCTGTCCCCTTATTGCACTTGAGCCACACTGGCTTTCTTTGTTTTTCTGCCTCTGGGCCTCTCTGTTTATCCATTCCTCTTTCCTCTTCCTAGAATGGTCTTCCATCTAATCTCAGCAAGGCTGGCTCCTCCAGTTGAATATGTCTCCCTGTGGAGCCTTGTCAGATTGTCCCTGCTCAGTTGGCTCTGCCCCATCCTCTGCTACCCTAGCTAAGCACTTTCTATCACTTGGAAGCGTTTAATTTTTTTTCCCAGAACTTATCAGAAGTAATCTAATTTATGTATTCTTTCTTTTTATTTTCCTGTCATAGTTTATTTTTTCCACTAGGATGTGATTTCCCTGAGGGCAGGGCCTTCTTGGCCTTGGTCATTGCACAGGTCTGAGGCTAGAACAGTATCTGTCATATAGCATATGCTCAGTAAATATTTATCAAGTGAGTAGATCACCATGAACTAAGTATTTGTTGTTCTAATTATGATGTTTGGATGGATATTTTCTTGCTGTCTTACAAATATTTGAAGCAGGTTGCATAGGCAAAAGCACTTAGTGACATGCTTGCTATGTTGTTGGTGCTAAGTCTCTCTTCCAGTTCCCTGACAGCATAAGGGTAAGGAGGTATGGCCTCTGATCTTGGAAAGAAACATCCATCAAGTAGGCATTGGACTTTGATCCCAGGAGCCCAACCTCACAGGGTTATTCCAACCTCTAAACACCTGTCAGAGTGCCTGACATATCATAGGGACTCAATAAATGTTAGCTGTTATTGTTATTGTTACTGTTATTGTCATTATCATGCTCTCCTGTTAAGTAATATATATCTTCCCCAAACATTCCTCCAAGGTAGGGGTGGCGTCTTGCCCTAGTAAATAACAAAATAGCATGATAAATGCTCACCAAAAGTGAAAAAAAGAATAGAAGGTAGGAAGTGAAGGCCAATGTGTGGTACACCTTTGAACACTCAACTGAAGTCTCTGTTACGGACTCAGTGGAAGCCATGTCCAGATGTTACAGAGTTACTCATAGGAAGTTGGGAAGTTATGTATTAACTTTTATCCTTATTTTAAAGCTGAGGATATTTTTCAAATATCTAAATGTTGTTAGTGCTGTCTCTCTTGATTTAGTAATGTGGTCTCTGGAGATCCACCACTCAGCGAGAGACTGTTTACCTCACATCTACTGCTTAAGAAGGCTCTACTGCTTTCTACGACTATCTATTACTGCTGTCTATTACGTTCATCAATGGCAGAAAGCTCTTTGGATTTGCAGAGAGCATACACTCTTGCTCTCTTTTGAAATGTTCATTCTCAATAGTCCTAACACTATCTTCTCTGCCTCTTCAGCAGGATTGAGCCTGATGCTGGGTCATCCATTCAGCTGAGCCATGCCTCCCATCACACATACCTGGTTGTGCTGGGTGCTGCTTGTCCACGTCCCCCAGGTCTCCTCTCAGCTGAGTACTGAGGTGTCAGGTTTAAGGGTCACACACAGGTCAGGTGGAGTGCAGGGCTCCACAGTAGCCATCATACTGCAGCCCACACTGCTTCTCAGAGTAGAGACACCACTGCTTGCAAACCTTGGCTGGATTTCTGTGCAAATATATAGCTTCTGCACTCTAAGAGGCTCTTCCATGTCCCAGTGCCATGCTAGTAAACATAAGTGAGTCTTTTATATTCACAAGTACCACCCTAAGGCACTGTCCTTAAGGTTAGCCCACTTGTATTTTGGCACCCACTCTATAGTATAGCTGTTTTTAGACTCGTTGTATTGTGGATAAATTCAATTTAGTATATTATATATTAAGAGTTTCTATTATGTTCCAGGGAGCATGCAAAACATTCACTTATGTTGGGATTAAAATACAATAATTCAGCAGGAACCAATGAGGACCTACTCTAAACCAGGTATTCTTCTAGGTATAGGGATAAGTAGATGCAGATAAATCACTTGCCTTTAAGAGGCCATGCTCTGAGGAAATCACAGCCTTGTGAAGAAGGAAAGAGGCAATGAAGAGTGTATCAGTAAGACGGTAACTCCATGGCTGCGTTGACATTTTTTAAAAGTATATTTATTAATCTGGATTTAGGCTTGTGTTAGTTTAAACAAGAATCTACTCAAACCCTTAAAAAATTGTTTTTACACTAACCTAGTTGTGGCTTCTGAAATTCCTCTGGAGGAACTAATGTCTCTAAAGCACCTTGCACAGTTCCTGGCTCATAACTCACATTTAATAAATACTACTTTTACTCTAGTCCTCTCTGGGCTCCCAGGGCTGTGTTATGGCTTTGGTTGATCCATGGGAATAGAGGGGGAAATGGAGGTGGGGCAGTGCCAAATTCTAAGCAAGGGCCTCTGAAATCAAAGAATCGTGTGATTTTGGCTTTGATGGCTTTGCCCTCTACGGAACTTTATCTCTTCCAGGCTGATATTTTCCAAAGACAGCAAGCATGCCCCATTTTCAAGGAAGAGCTTATAAAATCTCTTCTCTCACTAATGACTTTCTCAGATGGGCAATGCTGTATTCTGTGGGCATGAAAGACAAAGAAAACTAAACAGTGAGTGGGACCTATATCTGGTTCCTTATATTTTCGAATGTTTTGATTTCCACCATCTCAGCCATTGGGGAAATCCTATCCTCAGATTAGGAACCATGCTCATGGAGAATTTAGAGGAGGAAAATCTTTACATTGAAGTTAAGGTAAGTGAAATCTTTACAATGAGTTTCTTTTCTTTTTGGTGGGGGGAACAGGGGAAAGTGCTTGCGGGGACAATTTTCATCATGAATGATGGAGACAGCATTAGCTCAGCTTCTGACTCTCTTGGCTTTTGCAAAAGACTAAATTAAAAGAACCACCTTGAGCAGCTTTTGAAACAATGATAATCTGGAAGATCACAGTATTTCATAATTGGCAAACTTTTTTTAAATACAAAAGATAAAAGCAGAAACTACAATGTTTACAGATAATTCGCAAATGAGTTATTAGGTGAAATTCGTTTCAATTCAAGGCAGTAATTTAAATTCTAGGCAAATTCCCTCACACATTAAGATTTCATTAAATATTCAATTACAATATCTAGTTTTCTCCCACCACGCTACAGGTTTGATTAGGCCAGGGTTTTTCACCCTGAGCAGTAGTGTCATTTAGAATTGGATGATGCTTTGTGGTGGGGGCCATCCTTCGCATTTATAGGATGTTTAGCAGAGTCCCTGGCCTCTGCCCACTAGATACCAGTGGCAACTCCCCTCACTCTCATTGTGATAACCAAAAATGTCTCCAAATATTGTCAAATGTTCCAGGAGAATGGGTGGGTGGGCAAAGTTACCCAAGATTAAGGATCACTATGTGTTTGATTTAGCATCATTCAAAATGTTCAAGTCAAAGCATTTTTTCCCATTCTCTTAGGAGGCATAGATGAGTAAAACCCTTATTTAGTTTACTGTAAAATGTATCACATGTTAATCAACTCCCAGTATTAAAATCCAAGTTATTACAGTCTCTAGAAAGTGTCTCCAAAATGAGAGACTTTACTTTTTTGGGGGAGCATATTTTAAATAAACAGTTGCTAATTGAAGGAGGAGTTTGGTATCACAATGAGCAATTGCTCTGGACTGATGACAACTGCTGTGTGTTCTGTACCCATTGATTATTAGAAGCAGCCAGTTTATTGAGGCTTGAAAAGTAAAACCTACTTCATGCCAAAGATGATGCTGTGGATTTGGTCTTGCCCCAGGTCTCTCCCTGTTCTTCATGTTCATGGATGACCTAATAATGACCGCTAATATTAGGGAAGGACTCATTCTGCACCAGGCACTGTGCTGAGAGCATTAACAGAATCATCTCATGGCATCCTGGATACAACTTTATGACGTAACTGTTATTAATCCCATTTTACAAGGATGGATCTATGTCTTAAAGGGAGACACCACTTGCCTAAGGTCATTTAGGCAGTAAGTGGGTGAGCAGAGATTCAAATCCAGGTCTGGCTCTTACCTCCTCTCAATTAGTACACTTAATTACCAGTCACCCTTACAATGCACACTAGTTGCCCTTCAGTACAAGCAGATTAATTCAGTTCTACAGTATATGTTTATTGCATATGCTGAAATTTCCATCAGTGTGCTCTTAAAAAAAATGGCATTGCATTGAGTCCTGAGAAAAATGATCTTCGCAGTGTCATGGGTATTTTCTCTCTTTGCTCTGTCCAGGAGCAAAACTGTTAGCTTGTCACACAATGGAGCCTTTGCTGTCAGACTAAACAATGACATCTATTAATCACATGAAGAGCGGGACCAAGAAAAAAGTTCTTTTTCCTGTGAATTGAGTTTTAAGGATTTCATGGTTTGTATCACAGGGGTGCAAGGTTTTATGCTTCAGCTTAACAGGGATGTGTCCCCTGGGTTTCGACAGCTTACAGAACTGCGGGTAAATAGCTAGGGATCTTGCCTCTTTAATCACTGGAACAGAAGCAGAGAGGGAGGGGTGAAGGAAGGAGGCAGTGGGTGGGTGTGTGAAACTGACGTAGATAGATGGAGTCCTGGGAGGCAGAACTGCACACTCTACACCTCAGATGGGCTCCTGTGGTTATGCAGGCCCAGAGTTTATCAATCGGCCGAGCTGTGCATGGTCTGGCCTGGTCTTTATCAGAAGGAGCCCTGCAGATTAACCTCCCAGCTTCCTAATCAGGGTCATGTTAGTACATCATTTGTTACCTCTTAGGGCAGGCCAGGGTGTGGCTGTCAAAGAGCCTTGTAAGAAAAAGGGGTGGGGAAGATGGAATGCTCCTTTCACCCCAGCCTGCAAAGCATTACTCTTCTTTTCATTCCAGGAAATAGTAATAATAATAATAATAAAATAAACTGGATGCTTCTAAAATCTGCAATTGCAGGCCCATTGGGACTGTGTGAGTAGAGAAATATTCCACCCATTTAAATGTGGCAGAACCATTAAGGAGGTTGACAGAGTTTAGGAGCCTTCCTTAAGGCCTTGAGACCGGCCCAGACTCCCAATTTTCTCCATCTTATTATTAAAACAAGTCGTAATCATAATGCATCCCTCCGAGCTCCTTTCTCTTTCTCCCCCTCTCTAACAACCTGAATCTAGCACACTTCCCTTCCCCTTTAACCCTCACGTGCTAAAAATAATATCCTTTTGGAACCAGCCAAAAAGTGTCAGTTGGAGGAGTTTAATTAGCAGGAGTGGGCAGGAGATAGTTCTAGCCTTCCCAATTTGCTACATTCTCTCCAGGGAGCCAGCGCCAAGCACAGTTGCAAAATCCCGGTTCATGTGCACCAGAGATGGGAGTTTCTGACTTGGAGGGAGAGTCAGCCTGGAAACCAAGCTGTATTTTATCTCTGTAATACCAGGCGGGGGCACTGGGGAAGCAGCGACTTGTGCATCCACATGGAGGATGTAGGGTTTTAGAGCCTAGAACCCTGGACTACATTTTCAGGGCTTACTTCCTGCCCTCCTATTTGCTGGCCCTGTGACCTTGGGTAAGCTACTTAACCTCTTCATGCCTTGCCTTACTCATCTGTGAAATGGGGATAATCATAGCCCTTATCTCATACATTTGTCGTGAGAATAAATGAGTAGCATCAAGCACTTAGAAACCTGTCTGACACAAAGCAAGTCCTCGTTTTTGTTTGCTCATTTTTATTTTGATGAGTCTAGACCTACCCACCTGGCAAAACTTTAGTTGGGTCATCTTTTTACTGCTACCATTTAGATTAAAAGAGTGTGGTGAAAAGAGAAAGGTTTAAATCAAACAATACTTGAAATTCATGTAGAAAATAGGATTTTGCCTAATTTGCCTAATTCTGTTAATTTTAAAATGGAATTCAGTGCATCTGCAGGACCTCGGATGATTAAACATGGAAGGCACTTAGAAGTCCAGTCTCCATCTCAAATCATTCCTCTACATAGCAGCATCTCTGGCAGCAAGAACTGGATCATCATGAGATAATTATGATGGTAACACTAAGTCCTTGTAGAGTACTTGATAATTTACATATTTTTAAACAATGTCCGTAGCCTAACCCTCGGGGACCTTCTCATGAGAGGTACTAGGACCTCTGGACTACAGAAAGAGACTCAAAGGTCTATTAGTGATTGTCAGAGGTGGGGTTACGGGAACAGACTTGATGTAGGGCTGGACTCCAAAGGGTGACAGGAGACAACCCCAATCATCGCATCCATTTCTGGATAATGAACATCAGTGGGGTCTAACTTTGTTGTTCAAAGCATCCAGCCGAATCATGAGTGACATATTTGAGTAGAGTCTGGGTTCATAGGTAAGATGGTGCTGGTATCTAGCTCAAGGAAGGCTAAATAGATTGAAGTGAGAATAAAGATGGCAGTTCACGTGCAATGAGGCTCAAGGTCTCATTCATATAAGGACTGCTTGGAAGAGCCAGATGGGAGTGAGAGTCCTGTCCAGAGAGAATAAATTCAAGGTCAGGCTCCAACCTCAGCTGGTTAGAAAGACTGTGATAATTCATGTCAGTGGATATCTGTGGTACAGTCTAGGGATAATCTGAGGTCCCACGGGCACAGGGACATCTGGGGCCCTAATTGAGAAACGTCAGCCCAAGTCTGAGTGGTAAGTGAGTCCAGAATTCACCTGTGAGTGGAGAATTTACTGGCAGGTCTTGTAGCGAGAGAACTACAGTCTCATCAGTATCACCATGCCCTCCCAAAGCAGGAGGCAGAGTAGTAGCTATTGGCTGCATTGTACACACTTAGATAAGAACATTATCTAGATACTTAGTACTAGTAAACTGGGATTTAAAACTCTAGCTCCAAAATCCCATGTTGTTGTTTTTTATTCATAACATTGGATGGTGCACAACAAGGATTTCATTCCATTTCTTTTTTTTTTTGAAGACTCAGCTCTTTATTAAGTCTAGCCTTAATTTGAACCTAGACCTCTCTTTGCATAACTTCTTGGGTGAACTCATTTTTTTCTGCAGCTAAACATTGAATCTTTATCCACTTACACACACACACCTTTATATCTTTTTCTCCATTTTTCCCTCTTAAGTTTTCTTCCTTTTTTCTTTACCCCAAAACTTGGTGGCTTAAAAATACTCCATGTATTATTGCTCTTGAGTCTAGGGATTAGTGGGACAGTTCTGATTTTGTAGGCCAGTCTCCATTGGTTGATATAAGCTGGCTTTGCTTATGTGTCAGAGGTCAGCCAGAAGGTTGGTAGGAGGCTGACTAGTCTAGGATGGTCTAGGCTTGGGCGTCTCTCTGTGGTTGTGCATCCCCCATTAGGCTATCCTTGGTCATAATCATTCAACACTGACAGCAGAAGTTCACAGGATCTCTTCTGGCCTAGATGCGTAAATAGCACCAATGCCACTACGCCATTATTGCCTCTGCTACATTCCATTGAGGAAAGGACATCACAAGGGGGTTGGCAAATACATCCTATCTCTTGATGGGAGGAGGTGCAAGGGGCATGGATACATGGAGAATAATAATTGCAGCTATCTTTTTCAAATAACTTACCACTCCTTTCTTCTCCTCTCTTAATAATTCATAAATTATTCCAACAAAGTGAAAGTATTGCATTAAACACTGGTGTTTAACTAGTGTTTAATCAATGCTAGAAAGAAAGTATGTGGGCTATGGGCCTTGTTCTCCTGCATTCTAGTTGGGGAAGAGAAAAATAAATGAAATGATCCCACAAATAGATGTGAATTTACACGTATGCATAATGCTACCAAGGAAAGGGATAGAGTGCTATGAGAATTTAGACGAGGGAAACTGACCTAGTCTTAGGAGGTGGGAAGCTCAGTGGAGAGTTCCCTTGAGAAGTGATATTGAGGTGAGACCTTCAAGAGTGGAAGACAGCTAGAAAAAGGGAGGAGTGGGGAGTTCTTTGCAAGGGAACAGCATGAGCAAACGCACAGGGTCAAGTTCTAGATGGCCAGTGTGGCTGAAGTACAGAAAGCCAGAAAGAATATTATTCTAGAAGAGGCTAGAGAGGTCAGCTGTGAACAAATCTTGGAGGCCGTGATGAGAGATTTGCACATTATGTTAAAAACAATGGGAAATCATTGAATGGTTTTAAGTACGATGGGGGGTGGGAAGGGGATGGTGTGACCATCAAGTATTATGCCTATATAGCCAGACAGAAATGGATGGAAAAGGAACAAATCTGAGATTGAACAGTTTTGGGAGAAAGAAGATATGTTTGTCAATTTGTAAAATCTTATGGGCACCTAACAATGGACTGGAGATTGCATATGCTAGGAATGTGAATTGGTGACTAAGAAGAAATACTCTGAATGTCTCTCTCAACCTTACATTATCATTTTGTGCTAAAAATACATGGTTACCTTTGGTTTGCTAATGTTTTGTTAAAAAATTTGAAGTGAATGATTAAGAGCAGAGGATCCCAAGCAAGACTGTTTGGTTCACTTTTGGGTGTGTACACAGGGTACTATCTGTGTGACTTAGGGGAGATTAGTCACCATGTTTCTGCCATGGTTTCCTCTTCTGTAACATGAGGACAACCATGTTACCTAAATCATAGATTTATTATGAGGAACATGTAAATGTATAAATCACTTCTGAAAGTGTCTGGAGCTAAATCACTTTAAGTTATTATTACTCCTACTGTCATTATTTTAATATGTTTTCTTGTGTTTTTCTTGTCAATTTTTCGTTTTGAAGTTATCTGTCTTATAAAAAGATTTTAGGAAGTGTTTCCTCATTTTTTAACAAATTTGTTTCTATGACTAGAACAGATCATATAATCTATAGATTCATTATTATTTAAAGGAGACTCATCTCTAAAATCAACTGAAATTCATATTTCTTGTAATTATATTGAAAATTTAAGTTGTTCAGTGTAATTTACACTTTTCTAGCAGCTACGTTATACAAAGTTCAAAGAAACAAGTTAATTTAACTTTAATATTTTATTTTACCCAGTATGTCCTAAATATTGCCATTTTGACATTTTAATATGTAATCACTATAAAAAATAAATGAGATAGTTTTACATTCTTTTTCTTATGAAGAAAGTAAAATAAAATAAGTTGTTCATTTTATATAACTTTTCAAGATTATTGAATTCAAGTTATTCAAAATATTCTTTTTAAGTTTCTGCCATGTATGTATGTATGTCTTTTTGTTTTTTAACATGTTTATTAGTGTCTTAATTTTGTTTCATCAGTTTTGATAGACCTTTTTCTGTTTTATTGATCATTTAGAGATTTAGCCTTTAATTCTGTTCATCTTGTTTTATTTTTCTATTTCTTTAACTTCTCTGATTTTCATTATTCCAACTTTGTATTTTCTTTAGTTTCAATGTACTCTTATAATTTATTGCACTGAACATTTAGCTCATGACTTTTCCACCTATCTTTCTTTCTTTTCTTTTCTTTTCTTTCTTTCTTTCTTTCTTTCTTTCTTTCTTTCTTTCTTTCTTTCTTTCTTTCTTTCTTTCTTTCTTTCTTTCTTTCTTTTTTTTTTTCTGAGACAGTGGTTTGCTCTGTCACCCAGGCTGGAGTTCAGTGGCACGATCTCAGCTAACTTCAACCTGCAACCTCTGCCTCCCAGGTTCAAGCCATTCTCCTGGTTCAGCCCCGGAGTAGCTGGGATTATAGGCATGTACCACCACACCTGGCTAATTTTGTGTTTTTAGTGGAGATGGGGCTTTACCATGTTGACTAGACTGGTCTTGAATTCCTGACCTCAGGCGATCTGCCCACCTTGGCCTCCCAAAGCATGGGATCACAGGCCTATCTTTCTAATATTTGTCTTCAAAGCTCTTCACTTCCCTCCAACACTGCTCTAGCTACTTTGTATAGATTTCATCTGTGCTACCTTCATTGTCATTTAAATTCAACTATTTCACAATTTCCATTCTGGTTTCTTTTTTTGATACTTTTATTTAAACCTATAAAAATTATGTGAATTGTTTTCAGTTCTTGAACATTTATTTCTTATTTAATTACACTGTTATCAGAGAAGGTGATTTATGGTACTGGTTATTTTGGTATTTGTTGGAAAATCTTTTATAAATGTTCCATGTGGTTTTGAAAATACTTTTTATTCTCCATTTTCCACCTTATTTGTTTTCTTTTCAGCTGCATCTACCCTCCTCTTTAATCCACTTATTTTTTAATGTCTAGTGAACTATTTATTATTTATTTCTAGAAATTCTAATTGGTTCCCTTTTGAATTCACCTATTCTTTTCAATAGGGTCTGTTATCTTAAAATTATATCCAGTGCTTTTATTCATCTTTGGTATTTGAATATTTCCATATTATTCCATTACTTCTAGTTCTTGGGTTGTTAATTTTTCTTTTTGTTGGGTCATCTGGCCCTTTGGATCTCATCAATCTTTTCCTTATTGCTTTCTTCTTTTTCATACCTTGTTCATCTTCAGAAGGAATTAATTATTCCGTCTTGCCTTATAAAAAGTTGCCACCACATGGTTTCATGATTGTTTATGATGAGAGAGTTCCCAGTGGAAACTCAGGGATTTCAATATTCCACACTAGCTTTTGGTTAGTTTCTGAGTTTACTGGTAATGTACTATTCAGCGAATTCAAATGTCTATCAGTGGTGTGGGTCTGGAGTTTTTCTTTTGTGCCAGTAACTTTTCCTTCCCGTCATCCAAAACCTAAGACCTAATACTCTATTTTTCTGAGATGACGGACAGAGATTTTCTAATCCATTTCCATTTCAGCTGCTTCTCCCTGAATGGACTTTAGACTCTCAGCACCCAGCTCTATAATCCATGCCTCCTCTAACACCTGAGAGCTGTCACTGAATCAGTTTCAAATTATTGCTCTGGCATTGATTTCATTTTTCCTTTCTCACACATGGAGATTTATCTTGTCTTATTTTGATTTATTTAATATTTGCCATTTTATCCAGAATTTCTATGTGCTTAAAGTACGAAGTGGGTCAAAGTTCATCAGTTCAGTTCTCATGTTGCAAAAAGTTAGCTTCGGAAGTTTCTACAGCAACATTTAATGCATGAATATAAAAGCACATTGTCAGCATCGTTCTAAAGTAAATAAGGTATGACAAAGTTGTTGGACCCAGCTTGTACTAGTTTTCCAAGAGTGATCGTTAAAGTTTTAGGAATATCATCAGACAAAAGTTAAACAGAACCATTATTTAAAACTAAATTATAGAAACTTGTAATGAAATACATTATTTTTAAAAAACAGAAGTAATAAATGCTTGACTCATTACTTCCTAATTATTTTACTACATTTTATGATTATACATGACTTTGCAGTTACTTATGTCTATAATGTCTATACAGTGGAGATACTGCAAAATATTACGTGATAGTGTGCTCCCAAGCATCTCTTTCCGTTTACTTTCAGTGGCACCATGTTGATAGCTTGGAATCAGCCATGATGAAATCATTTGTCTCAGGAAAACTGCCAGTGCTAAAATCTGGTCTTTTTGTTCCTTCAGAGAGCT
The DNA here is from genome assembly GCF_029281585.2 of Gorilla gorilla gorilla. Classification (NCBI taxonomy): domain Eukaryota; kingdom Metazoa; phylum Chordata; class Mammalia; order Primates; family Hominidae; genus Gorilla; species Gorilla gorilla. Next base: position 52,433,471 of record NC_073245.2, on the reverse strand, counting down.
AGTTGTTAAACATTTACTGACACATTTCCAGACCAAAGAATATCACAATTAATGTATAAAAGCAACATATAGGGGAGGAGCCAAGATGGCCGAATAGGAACAGCTCCAGTCTACAGCTCCCAGTGTGAGTGACGCAGAAGACGGGTGATTTCTGCATTTCCATCTGAGGTACCGGGTTCATCTCACTAGGGAGTGCCAGACAGTGGGCGCAGGCCAGTGGGTGCGCGCACCGTGCGCGAGCTGAAGCAGGGCGAGGCATTGCCTCACCTGGGAAGCGCAAGGGGTCAGGGAGTTCCCTTTCCGAGTCAAAGAAAGGGGTGACGGACGCACCTGGAAAATCGGGTCACTCCCACCCGAATATTGCGCTTTTCAGACCGGCTTAAAAAACGGCGCACCACGAGACTATATCCCACACCTGGCTCGGAGGGTCCTACGCCCACGGAGTCTCACTGATTGCTAGCACAGCAGTCTGAGATCAAACTGCAAGGCGGCAGCGAGGCTGGGGGAGGGGCGCCCGCCATTGCCCAGGCTTGCTTAGGTAAACAAAGCAGCCAGGAAGCTCGAACTGGGTGGAGCCCACCACAGCTCAAGGAGGCTTGCCTGCCTCTGTAGGCTCCACCTCTGGGGGCAGGACACAGACAAACAAAAAGACAGCAGTAACCTCTGCAGACTTAAATGTCCCTGTCTGACAGCTTTGAAGAGAGCAGTGGTTCTCCCATCACGCAGCTGGAGATCTGAGAACGGGCAGACTGCCTCCTCAAGTGGGTCCCTGACCCCTGACCCCCAAGCAGCCTAACTGGGAGGCACCCCCCAGCAGGGGCACACTGACACCTCACACGGCAGGGTACTCCAACAGACCTACAGCTGAGGGTCCTGTCTGTTAGAAGGAAAACTAACAAACAGAAAGGACATCCACACCGAAAACCCATCTGTACATCACCATCATCAAAGACCAAAAGTAGATAAAACCACAAAGATGGGGAAAAAACAGAACAGAAAAACTGGAAACTCTAAAACGCAGAGCACCTCTCCTCCTCCAAAGGAACGCAGTTCCTCACCAGCAACGGAACAAAGCTGGATGGAGAAAAACTTTGACGAGCTGAGAGAAGAAGGCTTCAGACGATCAAATTACTCTGAGCTATGGGAGGACATTCAAACCAAAGGCAAAGAAGTTGAAAACTTTGAAAAAAATTTAGAAGAATGTATAACTAGAATAACCAATACAGAGAAGTGCTTAAAGGAGCTGATGGAGCTGAAAACCAAGGCTCGAGAACTACGTGAAGAATGCAGAAGCCTCAGGAGCCGATGCGATCAACTGGAAGAAAGGGTATCAGCAATGGAAGATGAAATGAATGAAATGAAGCGAGAAGAGAAGTCTAGAGAAAAAAGAATAAAAAGAAATGAGCAAAGCCTCCAAGAAATATGGGACTATGTGAAAAGACCAAATCTACGTCTGATTGGTGTACCTGAAAGTGATGCGGAGAATGGAACCAAGTTGGAAAACACTCTGCAGGATATTATCCAGGAGAACTTCCCCAATCTAGCAAGGCAGGCCAACGTTCAGATTCAGGAAATACAGAGAACGCCACAAAGATACTCCTCGAGAAGAGCAACTCCAAGACACATAACTGTCAGATTCACCAAAGTTGAAATGAAGGAAAAAATGTTAAGGGCAGCCAGAGAGAAAGGTCGGGTTACCCTCAAAGGGAAGCCCATCAGACTAACAGCAGATTTCTCGGCAGAAACCCTACAAGCTAGAAGAGAGTGGGGGCCAATATTCAACATTCTTAAAGAAAATAATTTTCAACCCAGAATTTCATATCCAGCCAAACTAAGCTTCATAAGTGAAGGAGGAATAAAATACTTTACAGACAAGCAAATGCTGAGAGATTTTGTCACCACCAGGCCTTCCCTAAAAGAGCTCCTGAAGGAAGTGCTAAACATGGAAAGGAACAACCGGTACCAGCCGCTGCAAAATCATGCCAGAATGTAAAGACCATCGAGACTAGGAAGAAACTGCATCAACTAATGAGCAAAATCACCAGCTAACATCATCATGACAGGATCAAATTCACACATAACAATATTAACTTTAAATGTAAATGGACTAAATGCTCCAATTAAAAGACACAGACTGGCAAGTTGGATAAAGAGTCAAGACCCATCAGTGTGCTGTATTCAGGAAACCCATCTCACGTGCAGAGACACACATAAGCTCAAAATAAAAGGATGGAGGAAGATCTACCAAGCAAATGGAAAACAAAAAAAGGCAGGGGTTGCAATCCTAGTCTCTGATAAAACAGACTTTAAACCAACAAAGATCAAAAGAGACAAAGAAGGCCATTACATAATGGTAAAGGGATCAATTCAACAAGAGGAGCTAACTATCCTAAATATATATGCACCAAATACAGGAGCACCCAGATTCATAAAGCAAGTCCTGAGTGACCTACAAAGAGACTTAGACTCCCACACATTAATAATGGGAGACTTTAACACCCCACTGTCAACATTAGACAGATCAATGAGACAGAAAGTTAACAAGGATACCCAGGAATTGAACTCAGCTCTGCACCAAGCGGACCTAATAGACATCTACAGAACTCTCCACCCCAAATCAACAGAATATACATTTTTTTCAGCACCACACCACACCTATTCCAAAATTGACCACATAGTTGGAAGTAAAGCTCTCCTCAGCAAATGTAAAAGAACAGAAATTATAACAATCTCTCAGACCACAGTGCAATCAAACTAGAACTCAGGATTAAAAATCTCACTCAAAGCCGCTCAACTACATGGAAACTGAACAACCTGCTCCTGAATGACTACTGGGTACATAATGAAATGAAGGCAGAAATAAAGATGTTCTTTGAAACCAACGAGAACAAAGACACAACATACCAGAATCTCTGGGATGCATTCAAAGCAGTGTGTAGAGGGAAATTTATAGCACTAAATGCCCACAAGAGAAAGCAGGAAAGATCCAAAATTGACACCCTAACATCACAATTAAAAGAACTAGAAAAGCAAGAGCAAACACATTCAAAAGCTAGCAGAAGGCAAGAAATAACTAAAATCAGAGCAGAACTGAAGGAAATAGAGACACAAAAAACCCTTCAAAAAATCAATGAATCCAGGAGCTGGTTTTTTGAAAGGATCAACAAAATTGATAGACCGCTAGCAAGACTAATAAAGAAAAAAAGAGAGAAGAATCAAATAGACACAATAAAAAATGATAAAGGGGATATCACCACCGATCCCACAGAAATACAAACTACCATCAGAGAATACTACAAACACCTCTACGCAAATAAACTAGAAAATCTAGAAGAAATGGATACATTCCTCGACACATACACTCTCCCAAGACTAAACCAGGAAGAAGTTGAATCTCTGAATAGACCAATAACAGGAGCTGAAATTGTAGCAATAATCAATAGTTTACCAACCAAAAAGAGTCCAGGACCAGATGGATTCACAGCCGAATTCTACCAGAGGTACAAGGAGGAACTGGTACCATTCCTTCTGAAACTATTCCAATCAATAGAAAAAGAGGGAATCCTCCCTAACTCATTTTATGAGGCCAGCATCGTTCTGATACCAAAGCCGGGCAGAGACACAACAAAAAAAGAGAATTTTAGACCAATATCCTTGATGAACATTGATGCAAAAATCCTCAATAAAATACTGGCAAACCGAATCCAGCAGCACATCAAAAAGCTTATCCACCATGATCAAGTGGGCTTCATCCCTGGGATGCAAGGCTGGTTCAATATACGCAAATCAATAAATCTAATCCAGCATATATACAGAGCCAAAGACAAAAACCACATGATTATCTCAATAGATGCAGAAAAAGCCTTTGACAAAATTCAACAACCCTTCATGCTAAAAACTCTCAATAAATTGATGGGACATATTTCAAAATAATAAGAGCTATCTATGACAAACCCACAGCCAATATCATACTGAATGGGCAAAAACTGGAAGCATTCCCTTTGAAAACTGGCACAAGACAGGGATGCCCTCTCTCACCACTCCTATTCAACATAGTGTTGGAAGTTCTGGCCAGGGCAATCAGGCAGGAGAAGGAAATAAAGGGCATTCAATTAGGAAAAGAGGAAGTCAAATTGTCCCTGTTTGCAGACGACATGATTGTTTATCTAGAAAACCCCATTTTCTCAGCCCAAAATCTCCTTAAGCTGATAAGCAACTTCAGCAAAGTCTCAGGACACAAAATCAATGTACAAAAATCACAAGCATTCTTATACACCAACAACAGACAAACAGAGAGCCAAATCATGAGTGAACTCCCATTCACAATTGCTTCAAAGAGAATAAAATACCTAGGAATCCAACTTACAAGGGATGTGAAGGACCTCTTCAAGGAGAACTACAAACCACTGCTCAAGGAAATAAAAGAGGATACAAACAAATGGAAGAACATTCCATGCTCATGGGCAGGAAGAATCAATATCGTGAAAATGGCCATACTGCCCAAGGTAATTTACAGATTCAATGCCATCCCCATCAAGCTACCAATGACTTTCTTCACAGAATTGGAAAAAACTACTTTAAAGTTCATATGGAACCAAAAAAGAGCCCACATCGCCAAGTCAATCCTAAGCCAAAAGAACAAAGCTGGAGACATCACACTACCTGACTTCAAACTATACTACAAGGCTACAGTAACCAAAACAGCATGGTACTGGTACCAAAACAGAGATATAGATCAATGGAACAGAACAGAGCCCTCAGAAATAACGCCGCATACCTACAACTATCTGATCTTTGACAAACCTGAGAAAAACAAGCAATGGGGAAAGGATTCCCTATTTAATAAATGGTGCTGGGAAAACTGGCTAGCCATATGTAGAAAGCTGAAACTGGATCCCTTCCTTACACCTTATACAAAAATCAATTCAAGATGGATTAAAGATTTAAATGTTAGACCTAAAACCATAAAAACCCTAGAAGAAAACCTAGGCATTACCTTTCAGGACATAGGCGTGGGCAAGGACTTCATCTCCAAAACACCAAAAGCAATGGCAACAAAAGCCAAAATTGACAAATGGGATCTAATTAAACTAAAGAGCTTCTGTACAGCAAAAGAAACTACCATCAGAGTGAACAGGCAACCTACAACATGGGAGAAAATTTTCACAACCTACTCATCTGACAAAGGGCTAATATCCAGAATCTACAATGAACTCAAACAAATTTACAAGAAAAAAACAACCCCATCAAAAAGTGGGCGAAGGACATGAACAGACACTTCTCAAAAGAAGACATTTATGCAGCCAAAAAACACATGAAAAAATGCTCATCATCACTGGCCATCAGAGAAATGCAAATCAAAACCACTATGAGATATCATCTCACACCAGTTAGAATGGCAATCATTAAAAAGTCAGGAAACAACAGGTGCTGGAGAGGATGTGGAGAAATAGGAACACTTTTACACTGTTGGTGGGACTGTAAACTAGTTCAACCATTGTGGAAGTCAGTGTGGCGATTCCTCAGGGATCTAGAACTAGAAATACCATTTGACCCAGCCATCCCATTACTGGGTATATACCCAAAGGACTATAAATCATGCTGCTATAAAGACACATGCACACGTATGTTTATTGCGGCATTATTCACAATAGCAAAGACTTGGAACCAACCCAAATGTCCAACAATGATAGACTGGATTAAGCAAATGTGGCACATATACACCATTGAATACTATGCAGCCATAAAAAATGATGAGTTCATGTCCTTTGTAGGGACATGGATGAAATTGGAAACCATCATTCTCAGTAAACCATCGCAAGAACAAAAAACCAAACACCGCATATTCTCACTCATAGGTGGTAATTGAACAATGAGATCACATGGACACAGGAAGGGGAATATCACACTCTGGGGACTGTGGTGGGGTGGGGGGAGGGGGGAGGGATAGCATTGGGAGATATACCTAATGCTAGATGACGAGTTAGTGGGTGCAGCGCACCAGCATGGCACATGTATACATATGTAACTAACCTGCACAATGTGCACATGTCCCCTAAAACTTAAAGTATAATAAAAAAATAAAAATAAAAAAATAAAAGCAACATATATACATTCCAAATACAAAATAACTCAAAAAATAGAACATCCATTGGTCTCCTTTGGAAAATATCAATGACAAAATCAAGGCAATCATGAGACAAATACGAATTGAAAACAAAGGGTACTGAATTCAAAATAAATACAAGGTGATTAGTAATGAGTCAACTTAAACCTGAACTGAAGCAAAATAATCTTAAAAATTAGCGTTATGACACACAATTTAATGCTATAAACTTTGGCATTATTCAAAGAATAATATATTTAACAAAAATAGAGGGTTGGAGAAATGAGATGACAAGAAGGTTAGTAGTGAGAATTTTATCATCTTTTAAAGCAAAAAGTACAGTGATATTGCTAAGTGAAAATATGGGTTAAAAATTATTGCCTCACAGAAAATTTATGGAAACCTCATACTTAATGGTAACTTGCTAAAATCTTTCTATGATTCTAAGATTGAGATATTGACAATGAGGCCTGCTTTCCCACTTTTATTTAACATTGATAATGTAGGCCTTACCCTGTGTGGCAATGTGAGATAAGAATTGAAAAGGAAGAATTAAAACTGTCTATATTTGTAGACAACATGAATATTTGTGTGCTGCTGGTTTCTTTAATTTCTAGGACTTTTCAGTGGACAGAACGATCGTACACTAATGTTAAATATATTATATATAATTATGAAATTAATTTTAATTTTTATAAATGTCACAAACTTTTTTAAAGTTATGAGTTCATTTTGATTATTGTAATTCACCTTTCTAGGTTACTTCTATATGTCATTTATTTCACACAAGTAATCCTTGTTCTCAAGAAGTGAGGGGATGATAGAATTGGAATATTCCATAATTACTGCTTGGCTTTATATCACATGATACACACAATAGTCTCAGAATAACAATATCCATATTACTCCACCCATATGATAACTGAAATCATTAAATAGTTTTTTGAGCTTATTCCCTCATTCTTTCCTCATTTCTGAAAATTGTGGTACTTTGTCTATATTGTCAGTGCTTATAATGATTGTATATTATGCATTCTTCAACTATTCTTAAAATTTAGGTATAAGTGGAATGATACATTTAATGCTTACCATCAATTCTTATTTTCATATCTTAAATAAAATAATTTTTGCTTTACTGAAGATTGTTTTCTAGTAGATTTCTCAGCAAGAGTGCATGGAAACATTACCTGACTTCTTGAAAGTGAGGGAAGTTTGTCTGTAGCCTTTACAAATGAAAGTTAGTTTGTTTGGATAGACAAAAACTCTTTGGCTCATTTATTCCCCTTCAGTATTTTAAATATGTTATTCTATATCTTTATTTCTGGCATAAAACATTGCCATTGAGAAGTCTGATAGAAGTCTAATAGTCTTGTTTTGTAAGTCTTTTGTCTTTCTGCCTAGATGTCAGAATGATTGTTTATTTTTTTCAAGCCCAGTAATTTAACTAGAATTAGCTTTTTTAAAAATATATTTTTATTTTAGATTTAGGGGGTACATGTGCTTATATGTTACATTGGTATTACATACTTAATGGCGCGGGTTTGGCTTCTAGCATACCCATGGCCCAAATATGGGACATTGCACCCAACAGGCAATTTTTCAACCCTCCCTGCCTCCTCCTTTCTTCCCTTTCAAGTCCACAGTCATTTTTTTCCTATCTTTATGTCCACATGTACCCTTTATTTAGCTCCCACTTATATATGAGAACACATAATACTGATTTTCTGTTTTTATGTTGGTTCACTTAGGATAATGGCCTCCAGATCCATCCATGTTGCTGCAAAGGCATTATTTCATTCTATTTTGCAGCTGTATAGCATTCCATGGTGTGTACATATCACAATTTCTTCGTCTAATCAACGGTTTGTGAATACTTAGGTCAGTTCTATGACTCTGCTATTGTAAATAGGGCTGCAGTCAACATAGGACTACAGGTGTACTTTTTATGTAATTTCTTTTTCTCTGGGTAGAGACTCAGCAGCAGGATTGCTGGGAAGAAAGGTAGTTCTATTTTTAGTTCTTTGTGATATTTCCATACTGCTTTCCATAGAGGTTGAGCAAGTTTACATTCCTACTGATAGTATATGAGTGTTCCCTTTTCTCCACACCCATGGCAACATATGTTGTTTTTTGACTTTTTAATAAAAGCCATTCTGACTGGTGTAAGATGGTATCTCAGTGTGGCTTTAATTTGCATTTCTCTTATGATTAGTGATGTTGAACATTTTTTCATGTGTTTATTGGCCACTTGTGTTTCTTCTTTTCAGAAATACTGTTCATGTCTCATGCCCAGTTTTTAGTGGGGTTATTTTTTCTTGTTGAGTTGTTTTGAGTCCCTTATAGATTTGGGATGTTAATTCTTTGTTGTAACTATAATTTATTAATATAAATATTTTCTCCCATTCTGTAGATTGTTTGTTCTGTTGGTTACTTCTTTTGCTAAGCAGAAGCTTTTTAGTTTGATGAAGTCCCATTTCATTAAGTCCCAAGTCTATTTTTGTTTCTGTTGCAATTACTTTTGGGGTCTTCCTCATAAATTTTTTGCCTAGGCCAATATCCAGAAGAGTTTTTTCTAGGTTGTCTTCTAGGATTTTTATAGCTTCAGATCTTATATTTAGGTCTTTAATCCATCTTGAGTTAATTTTTGTATATGGTGAGAGATAGGGATCCAGTTTCATTCTTCTGCATATGGCTAGTGAGTTTTCCAAGCATCATGTATTGAATAATGTGTCCTCTCCCCATTGTTTATTTGTGTTGACTTTATTGAAGATTGGTTGGTTCTAGGTATGTGGGTTTATTTCTGGATTCTCTATTCTGTTTCATTGATCAATGTATCTATTTTTGTACCACCATCATGCTGTTTTAGTTACTATAGCCTTGCAGTATAATTTAAAGTCAGGCAATGGGTTAAATTTTTTTTCAGGTATGTGCTTTTTCTTTTCAATATGTAATTTAAATTATATATTGTATAATTTAGTATAAAATAAATTGCATATTTTAACATTTAGGAAAGTTTTCCTCAATTATTTTTCGTCATATTTGTTATTCCTTTGCTTTGTTTTTCCTCTTCAGAGACTGCTATTATACCTCTACGGAATCTTCTTTGCTTATATTCAATATTTGCTACTTTTTCTTAAATCATTTTATCTTTCAATTTCTTTTTTTGGTTTTTAAAATTATTTTTCACTTTATATTTTTCTTCAGCCATTATCTGTTGTATTTGTTTGCAACTGTATGCCTTCTACTTTAGTTTTCATTTCTGAAGTTTTTTTTCTTTTATTTAGAATTCTTTCCTAAATTGTTACACCTCATTTCTGATATTTTTCCAGTTGTGATATATGTTAGTCTTTCATTTTATGTCATGTTTTTAATATGCTTACCTCATTTAGAAATAGCATGTCTTTGCTGTGATCCTGTCCTTCTCTTTTTGTTCCTTTTGTACATGTGTTTTCTGTAGGGAGTTAGGTTGTTGTCACTTAGGTTTTTTCTTGCTCATTTTTATGTGAAATTAGTGTTTTTTTCCTTGAACTTTTGCAAGAAGCCATGGTTCATGATAGTTTCTCTAATTTCACAAAGCTCATTTCTGTTGTTATGCAATATGTCAGCCTGATTTCTGTTATCCATTTCTTGGCCCTGTCCCTCTCCACCCTTTTATCTTTTATCTGGAGCTAGTGTTTTCTTTATCTCAGTTGTCTCAGATCTGCTCAACAACTCTTCATCACTATAGGCATCTTTCCTCAAGGGGAGTTGGGACAGTTTTGAGAGTTCACAGTGCCCAGAATTCTTCATACCTCTGTACATACTCACGATTGGAGTTAGTACAACTCATTTTTTATAAAATCAGCACACTGTGCTTTCCAGTGAGTCCCTTGGGAACATTTTTGGATTCTCCTATTTTCTGGTTTGTCAGATTTTCTATGTCTCCAGCTGCTACTTCTCACACTGATGTTGATACCACTCAGTTTCTATAGCTCTCTGTGTTTCAGCCAATTCTTGTTTTGGTGAGTTTCATGGGGTTGCCTAAAAATCATTTTATTGTACAGTTGTATGTCCCTTAACCACAGGGACATGTCCTGAGAAATGCATTGATAGGCAATCGTGTCATTGTGCAAATGTTTTAGAATGTACTTACACAAACCTAGCTGGTATAGCCTACTACACATCTAGGCTATCTGGTATAGCCGATTATTTTTAGGCTACAAACCTGTATAGCATGTTACTGTCCTGAATACTGTGGGCAGTTGTTGAAACACAGTGGGAAGTATTTGCATATTGAAACATATTTTAACAGAGAAAATATACAGAAAAAATAAAACATTATAATCTTATGGGGCTACGGTCACATATGTAGTTCGTCACTAACCAAAATGTCCTTATCAGGTACATGACTGTATACCCACGAGCTTAAGTTTTTGATATGTAGCTTCTGTGGGATTTGGGTAGATTCAAGAATTATGGCACCATTACCGCCAACTTCCCAGACTCCACCAGAACATTGTTTTAATTTTTATATATATATATAATTCTAGCAATTATAACAATAATTAAATACTATTTATTTTCTAATATTTAATAACATCAATAAAATTTGAAAGGACATTTAAAAAATGTTAACACCATACAATTTCATAGAAGACTTGGAAAGCCACTTTTAATGGCTTTTTCCATGATTTAAAAATATCTATCTTAAAGTAAGAGGCACCACCATAATTGATAGTGGAACACTAAAATTACTCTCATGCAATCAGTAGCATTACAACTATTTCTGTGTTGATATAGTAGTAGTAATATTAGTACATGTATTAATCTCACCTTTCATGAACACAGGAGTACAGGTCTAAGATTAAAAGATTAAGTACAAGATTAATCTCAGAACCCACCTAATAGTGGGCCAAGGGCTAAATTTATTGCTTTTCTTCTCTGGTTTGTCTCAGACTAAACAAGTCAGAAAAGAAAGGTAGGGGTGTGCTGTTATTTTTATAGCTAACAGAAGTTACAAAATGCCAATATGTATGTTCTGCACATTATCCCAAAAATTCAATAAAAATATTAATTTGTGCCTGATGTGGAGCCTATTTCAGTGTTCGGGTTGGTCTTGGTTCCACAGTTTCAGAAAATAGAGACATTTTTGAAGGATAGTTATTTATTTTTGTTTCAGAAAATAAAATAAATAAAAAGACCATGAGGCTCTAAAACACATTAGTGGAGCTGTATTTTAAATATTAAAGTAATTTCAAATGAATCTTAAGGAAAGTTTTATTAATAGGTTAAAATATGAAACTTCAAATCATTCTAAGGAGTGACAAAAATATGTCAGTTCCATATGAGAACCAATGAAGAAAAAACATTTCTTAATTAATATAGGCAAAAATATTTTGGTCCCGTTTTTCTTGTTTCCCCTCACAGGCAGGCGGTTTGGAATGTTGACATGTCACTCTAAGTGTGCTCTGATCTGGTGTCAGAATGTTTGGCTTTCAGGTTAGAGAAAGAGTTGCCATTTACTGAAGCGTACATGGAGTACTTATTCCCACAATATTTTCCACCCATGTTTCCTTCTGCCAAAATGTGATATCAGAAATAGTTGAAAGAATGGAAAGTGTTCAACCTGAGGAACAGAAAATACAAGGAAAGAAAAAGAGGGCAAGGGATCTGTATTTAATTAACTGAAAGGTTGTCACGGGCGAACAAAAACTTGTTTGACATTATTCCAGAAGGAACAACCACCATAAATAGGCAAAAGTTATAAAGACGTGAATTTCACCTCAAAGACTGAGGAAGCTAGCCTCTCTGCTTCACAAGTCTTGCAAGCCCCACCCCTGTTCCCACCCAGAATCTTGTTTCTCTTCCAGGAGAGAACTGTCCCACAAGTTCATATTCTCCTTCCCCTGAAGTTTCTCTTCTAGCAATAGAGGTCTTGCCTGCATTAAAGAGATAAACCCACATGGAGTGGATGGTTTAACATCAAACATAGTGTTGAATGCAGTGATGTCACTTTGACAGCAGAATGATTACAATGAGATATGATTACATTGCACTTGGCCCTGTGGTAAGTTAATGGGGGAAAAATGAACAAAGGATAGAGATTCTTTTTGAAAGCAAATGGAAGCCCCTTGGCACTAAGACTAAATCAGACTAAAAGTTGTGGTTGCTGACCAATTATATATAACCACAAATAACTTGCCTTCAAGGGTGCCTTCACGGTCAGAGTGGGCATTACCATTGGGGAGACTAAAGTGGAGAGGAGACAGGAGGCAGATACTATTTCAGTTTGTTCCATCCACACCTTTGAAAACACTCAATGCTTGTTTTGTCATTTAATCAGTTTGGCTCTAACTTGTTCTCAGAATTAAAAAAAAAAAAAAAAGTACCTACACTGGTAAGGTCTTGGGTGGATCTCTTTCCTGGGTCAAATGTTCTGGCTCCCTAACGCTAGGCATGCTAAAGGGCAGATTCCTCTGACTGGCAGGCTTTCCCTCAGCTGTCATGTCTATGTAGTCGGGGTTGTGGCCAAGGGAGGTGGAGAGCTGAAAGGTTCTGTTGGAATGGGGTCTCAGGTACAAGGTCACTCCAACCCAAAGTGACATTGTTACTCAAAGGTAATGAGGATGCATGAAGCAATGCCTAGGCCTCTGTATTTTTGCACTGAAGGTGCGGGCACATCCTTAGGAAATCTGAGTTCTGTAGCCGGGCTCCAGTACTAAAAAATGTGCCATCAGAGATCTAGGCTCTTTCTCTTCTTCGTTGGTCTTCTATGGATTCTCACCTTTGCTCCAGGGTGATAAACTTTAAAATACAGCTTCAACCTATGCCTACCACTGATCATTAACCTGTAAGGTCCAGGTGAATATAAATCACCTGATTTTTTTCACCACTGTATATTCTGTCCTTAGCAAAGTACTTAGTGTACAACATTTGTTCAGTTGATATTTGTTAAGAGAAGAAAGAAAGGCAGACAGAGAGAAGTAAAGAAAGGAAGAAGGAGGAAGGGTGGTGTAGAGAGACCAGAGAAATTGTCCATCCACTGACTTAATAATCTTTAAGGCTGCCTCCTTATCACCCTATAAATTCCTCGTATTCATTTGCATTGTGGAAGAGAACAACGTGGGAGGAGACAATAAAGATTAGAACTAAGACTAGTTAGCCTCGCTTGATCAGTATTGCTGGAACAGGGGTATCTTGTATAGTCAGGGGGAGGTATGGAGAGAGATAAAACAATCAAGTTTAATAGCTAAGATTTTCAGTTGAATCCCAGAGCTCAGATTAACTCCCAACGTTCAGGAATTAGAAGACTGTCAGAGGTCAAAGGCATAATGCCAGGTAGGCATGTTGAGCAGAAGAGAACCAAATACAGGCTGGAGTCAAAAAGTCCTGAATTTGAAAGGGACTTCAGCACCTCTGATCTGCATAAATTGTGAGCAGCTCAGTTTTAATGTAAACCACAGTGTCTTCATTGTAAAACAAAGAATACCTACACCATAAAGTATTGTATGATTTTTCTTTCATTCTTTTGTTTGCTTTTCTCTTCTTCCCTTCCATTACCTTTTCCTGTCCAGAAACCTCTACTGTTCAGCTTCCACTTTGATATTAGTTCGCTTATCAGACGTCTTTGAATCTAAAAATGATCCTGTAAGTGTGTCTGTATTGAGTCCTTGTGAATATTAAAAGTTGACTTCTGCTGACAGTGGACTATAACGTGCAGGTCAACGTCTTATAGAGAACAACTACAACAGCTGAACAGGGCAGTTTTTAAAAAATGAAGCATAGCAAGGCTAACATTCCAGAGAGGAAAGACACTCAGAGAGGTGTAGCTCTTGGAGCTACCAGAACAGGCAGCTGAGAGGCTGAAAAACTGAGCAGATCTTTTTATAGCCTAATGGAACTCTGAGAACACAATTTGGAGGTCCAGGGCCTGTCAAGGATGGGGACCCCTAATAATATCCCCCCATGGTCTGGTTTGGGATTTAGAAGGACTACCCTCTAAGAGTAAGAATGAACCAGGAAAAAAAGAGTTGGTCCTTGTACAAATTAAAGTTTAGTTTCAAAGTATCTCAATCCCTTGAATTAGATTATCTGTGGTTGGTATTCCTTCTAGCTGCTTATCAGAAGCAAACATAAATTTTCCTTGGAAAAAGAAAGCATTAATCCCAAGTATTATTTTTTCTATAATTTTTCAGATATAATGAATGTTACTAAATTAAAAATAAGTGGGTAACAAAAAGTCAACATTACCAAAAAAAAAGAAAAAAAAAGAAAAAGAGAGAGAAATAACTGGAAATAGAAACAGTTACAGAGAGGATCCAGTTAGTGGACATGGACTTTAAAATAACTTCTTCCCTCCTCTTCCTTCTTCCCCTCCCCCTCCTCTTGCTTTTCCCTCTGTCTGTTTAATTAAGGGTAAGTCCATCAGGTTTTAGTTGTAAAGTCACATTCTTAGTCCATTCATCTGAATCATCTGATGCAACTGAAAGCATTCCCAGGGAAGAAAGGTCTTATTTTCAATTTGATCCTTATATCAAGCATAAGTTCTAGTTGGCCCTTATTATTGAAAAGTTTTCTTCTCCTCCTCCTCCTTCTTCATCCTCCCCTTCCCCTTCCCCTCCTTCATCCTCCCCTTCCCTTCCTTCTCCTTCTCCTTCTTCTCCTTCTGACAGAGTCTCACTCTGTCACCCAGGCTGGAGTGCAATGGTGCAATCTCAGCTCACTGCAACCTCCAACTCCCAAGTTCAAGTGATTATCTTGCCTCAGCTTCCCAAGTAGCTGGGATTACAGGAGTGCACCATCACTCCCGGCTATTTTTGTATTTTTAGTAGAGATGGGGTTTCACCATGTTGGCCAGGCTGGTCTTGAACTCCTGATCTCAAGTGATCCACCCGCCTCAGCCTCCCAAAGTGTTGGGATTATAGGCGTGAGCCACTGTGACTGGCCAGTATCTTTTATTAGATGTGAATGAGAAGCAGTTGTTTCTTTCAATGCTGCAAGTCCTTATACTTACGGACTCTCTTTGAGGCTTTTATTCCTGTTTGCAATCCAGTCGGTCCTTTTCTGAGCCCATCTCTTTCTTGCAGCACTTCGTTAAATAAAGCCAGTGTTAACCAACACACTTGTTTTACATTCTATTTTCCAAATTCTTCTCTTTGAGCTAAAAGTTCATTAAATACATTTCTGAGTTCCAAGCTATTTCAGGGATAACTTTTGCCAAATGTTTCACATTTGGATAACAGATCAATATCCCTCCAGTTTATATGACAACCTAATTTCTTGCTCCCTCCCACCTGGTGCCAGCTCTTTAGCCGATGCCATGTTTGGCGGTTGTTTTTCCCACGAGTGTACCAGTTTCTCTGTATCAGTCAGACGGGGCCAGGTCATGCAGTAGTAATAACAGTTCCACATCTCTGAAGTGTAAAATAAACATGTTTATTTTTTCCCTGTGCTGCAAGTCCATGAAAGTTTTTAGAGGGACTCTGCTCATTTTACTCACCTGGGTATCGAGGCTGATGCTCAAGTAACATCTCTCACTAACAGAGAGAAGGAGATCTCTGGAGGGATTCCTACTGGCAATTAAATGTGCACTTTTGTTCATAACACATTATGCAGAACACATGGCCCCACTGTGCACAAAAGGGTCAGAAAATGGGCGTTTACCATGTACCTACAAGATGAGGAAATGGAAACATTTTGTGACGAGCGCTAATGACTACCACGTAGACCCCCGTGTATGTAGGAGCTTGGTATGTGAAAGAGGTGACAAAGCAAATCAACTGTGAAAAAATGGACATCCCACTCATGGCCCTGAGATGTTAGATTATTCATATGGAAAAATACAAAGTCAGATGCCTAGTATTTATCTTACAAAAAATAAATTCTCCAGGGTTTAAACATATAAAAGTAAAAAGAAGGCTTTTACCATTTTAGAAGAAAACATTTAAAAATTCCTTCCAAATTAGGATAGGAAGAAATTCTTAAAGGAAAAATTTCCAAACCAACAAGGAAAAGGCTAATAAATATAATTCAAGTATAAAAAAATTGGCAAGAGAAAAGCCATCATAAGCTGAAAAGTCATGCTATGGACTAGGAGTAGCTATTTGCAAGCCATGTAACTGACAACAAAGTAGAAACTAGAATATATGATGAGTTTCGAGACATTAACAAAAAAAGAACAAAATTGAAATAAAAAATGTCAAAGCAAATAGATATTCCTCAATAAAAGAAATAAATATATTGTCTGAAGATTTTTTTCCATACAGATGGAGTACTATGCAGCAGTTTCAATGAACAAAGCAGTTATATAAACATGGATACATGATCAAACTCAGTGCATAGTAAAGTTATGTTTCAAAAATGATATATGCAGCAAGTCACCAGTTCTATAAAATTATAAAACATACAAACACATGTTTTTCTATAGGTGCCTACATGTAGTAGAACTATAAAAATATATAGACTTACTTCACAGTAATGTTTTCCTAAGGGAAGGGATGGTTGCAGATACGTTATCTTAACTGGTAATGTTTCATTTCATAAATGAGACGGACAGATAGATTTCTAAAGCAAATGAAGCAAAATATTAATATCTGTTTAATATTAGTAGCAAGTACATAGGTGACTATGATATAATTTGCTGTACATCTGTCAATATTTGAATTCTTTAAAATTTAAATATAAAACTTTAAACAATAAAAGGACAGTATATGTCCTTGTAGACATTTGCATGTCACTACGCACACAGGTATGTTTGTAGATTTATGTGGATACACACTCTACACACACAAGGATTGTATCAGTTACCTTGCATTCTGCTGGAAGCAACAGACTTGGAGCTCATATAATTAGATGGCAGGAGATGGATAGTGCATGGGTTGCTGCAGCAGTCCCATGATGCCATCAAGTCTCATGTTACCTATGCTCTTTTTATACTTTACTCTGCCAACCATTGTTGACAATGGTTTTAAGAGGGTTACTGCAGCTCTGGTCATCACATCATCATGAGAATATAGAATATATATTCTCCCTTCAGCGAGAAAAATCTTTACAAGATGCCTTCACCAGAAAGCACCTTATAAATAGATACTGTACTTATATGTCATTGACCAGAACGGAGTCACATACCAGACTTAATCTCAAAAGGGAGATAGAATTTTCATATTTGATTTTGACAAGTTATAGTTCTGTTAGCAAGAAAGAGAAGAGTGAGTGGTCAGTGATAACTAACCAAGAGATTATGCTTTAACGACAATAATAATACCAGATATTATTTACAGATTACTCCTATATGTCAGGCAGTCCTCTAAGCATGCAACACTCAGAGTCATTTAATTCTCATAACACCATACAAGATCGGTGCTTGTTCCATTAAGCTCCCTCCTTAATGGAAGAGGAATTTCAGGCTCTGAGAGTCTAAAGTACCACAGGCAGAAAGTGGCAGAGTGAAGATTTGAATCCAAGTCATGGACCTGATTTATTAAGCATTAACTATGCACTATTAATTATTCCAGACACCGGGATACATAATCTCTTTCCTCCAGCAGTCCAGAGTTCAATTAGCCAGAGAGAATCAAAAGCTGATGGCCCTTTGAAAAAGTAACTGTATGTCCTTTGAAGCATATGTTATAAGCTTCTTTTGGCCTTTTGGGAGTATTTCCCAATGATTCCCATTGTCCTGACTTTGTCAAGGTAAATTTCCACTACATGAACTCCCAAATGTAAATACTTCCTAGGTATCTGTACTCTTCATTTGACAAGAAAAGGTTTTTGGTGTGGAGAGCTTTCCCAAGAAAAGGATGTTCCTCTTTGTGTTTACAGGTTCTGTCTGCCTCTTTGGAATTACTGATACAGTATTAGGTTGGCCTTAACAATACAAATATATACTTTTTTATTTCTTGTAGCATTGCATTGGGTCCAGATCACTGTAAGCCCATAGCCTTTAATTTTTATTTTTTTAGTTATTATTTGAGGACTTACTTTCTTCCTAATATTTCATTGTGCATTCTATAAATGTCATTTTACTTAACACAATCCTGGGAACTATGTTTATTACCGGCCCACTTGTATGGATGGAAAAAGTTTTGTGGAGTCCAGCCTTGCTCGGTTTTGAGCAGATTAACGAATTATCTAGATCAGAAATATAAGGAGGAGACAGGTCTAGAAAGATTCACATCTGCATAAAGTAGGCTAATGAATCTGACTGTATACTCACTGACTGTATAGACTCTGACTGTATAGTCACTAAAGACAAATTTCTCCACGAAGCTCTGGGTTAAAGCTTTGCCATCTCTAGCTTGGAGAACCCATTGAAGAGCTCATGACTTTAAATCTGACATAACTGGGGTCTTTTTTAATGCCATGGTGGACAATGGGGCTCTAGTTCTCAGTGGGGCACCATTTCTTCTTTGTGGCTATTTATTCTGGTCCATTTTAAAATTTCTGTTACCTTCCACTGAGGACCCCACTAGGCTGGGTTCATCCTTAGACAGGGAAATGTGCAACAAATAGCTCTTCTCTTGGCCCATGTGTTCTCCACCCCCTGGTTTATTTAACCGTGGCTACTCTCTTCATTAATAGCTGTTTACACTTCACAAAGATACTTGTTGGACTTGGCAAAAACCGTCAGCTCTACTCATATTCGGTCTCTGACCCAAGGCAAATTTTCATATTTGACAATATTTTGCTTTGTAAGAGCAACTAGTGAAAAACAGTTAATTAAATAGTCTAGGTTGTTCCATTGAGAATAGATAAAAGCATGTGGGCACCCTGTTAGCCTATTGCTTCTTGAAGGACAGTAGCTTGCTGAAGAGGGTCAACCCAAATACAGATAAATATAGAAGGAAAGTGGGAAAACATGGGAATGTAGATTCTCCCATGGCTCTCTTCATCCTCAAATAAATATTTTCATGAAAAAGAGGAAGACATCACCACTAAGTACCATGCCCTATCTTCAAGTTTCTAAGATTTTGTTTGTTTGTTTTTGTTTGTTTTGTTTTTTGTTTTTGTTTTTGTTTTTGACAAAGACTCACTTTGTCGCCTAGGCTGGAGTGCAGTGGTGCAATCTTGGCTCACTGCAACCTCCACCTCCCGGGTTCGAGCGATTCTCATGCCTCAGCCTCCAGAGTAACTGGGATTACAGGTGCGCTACCATGGCCAGCTAATTTTTGTATTAGATGGGGTTTCGCCATGTTGGCCAGACTGGTCTCGAACTCCTGACCTCAAGTGATCTACCCGCCTAGGCCTCCCAAAGTGCTGGGATTACAGGCATGAGCCACTGCGCCGGGCCTAGTTTCTCAGGCTTATAGGCATATTATAGCCACCTCGGCTGCTTCCCTGACCCTGGGGGAGGAATGGTCAAATCCAGACTTGGATTAAGTTTGCCTTCATCCTGTTTAGCTACAAGTCTTAAAAGGAAGGCCAGCCCTTGTGAGGGAAGCATAAATAAGCCTCATGCCTTCAATCAGACAGCATGGTACAGTTATTTGCAAGTCTTGAAAGGGCCACTTAATAGGACCTTCGTGTCCTTTTGAGCTAGCTGAAGAGAAAGTGCTGCTAAACTGCTGGATTGGCAGAGCTAAGTTTATACAGATGGAAGAGTTAGCAGAGACCACAGAACAAATACCAGCAACCAACCCATTTCACACTTCTGAAAAAAGAGAGAAAGGAATGGCAAAGGCTGGCCAAAGCAAACAGGCTTTGGAAAGCTTGAAACTGTGGGCTGGAATTTTCAGTTGTTCCTAGTCTTTTCACACTCATTTTGGGGAACTTTCTCCACTCAGAAGAGCAGAAACTTTTTGCGTTTACACTTCTTGGGTTTTGCCTCCTACAGAAAAAGGGAAGTTAGTTCCCAATAACACAATAAGCTTTTCCAACATCATCAGCACAGTTTTTCTGGAGTCTGAGCCTTTTGTGGGGGACAGGGGAGGTGCCATTCTTTCCAGAATTTGTGTTGTTGGGGTTCCCTTAGCTTGTCTTTATGTGTCTGCACTGGCTCTTAGTCTTTTTTATTTTCTTTTTTATTTTTCTTCCAGGAAAGAAAGCTATTTTCTTTTATTTTCCCCAGAGTGCGCTGGGACATAAAACCTCCCCACAATCTGCTACCTCACACAAATACCCTTCAGTTTCCGCTGAAGCACTTGGGTGCTTATCAAAATGTATTCTAAAGTAAACACGAATGTTGTTGCTGCCTTGGGGATGTGTGATGTTTCTAGCTCCAACCCCAGAAGAACTGAGGACAATATTTGGAGACAAGAATTAAGGAGAGATTTAGCTTGAGTGGCTGTGAAATGGGCAGCTGCCATCTCTGGTGTGGTTGCATAGAATTTATGGATAGTGGTTGGGAGAAACTTTCCTGTGGGCTGACATTAGAAAAGCCAGTGGAACAGCTTCAACTAAAATGCTTTGTTTGAGAAAGTAAGAAAACTCTGTACACATGGGACAGACCTTACTATAGTCATCTTAGCTCTGGATCAGTTGGAAAATGGCTGTCAGAGAGGCTTTTAATGGGTTAAGCAGGTTACCCAACTAGTTTACCAGAATGTGTAGATGCGTGTCTGCAAGGAAAAATTCTGCAACTGTGTTTAAAAACAGTTCCATCTGTTCCTATGTATTAAAATACTTAGATGGGGAAAAAAAGAGTAAATGCAAAGACAAGGATTAGACCCTTTACACAGCAGACTGTCTCAATTCAAGTTGGTAATAGTGGATGACCCAGAGGCTAATAAACAAAGGGCCAATGGAAATTAGGTACCCCCAAAGGAGAAAAAAAGAGCAGCCCGAGGGAAGCTTGGGGATATTTCCTGCTGAGCTGCTTCCAACTAGATGATACCTACCAAGGCTGGTACACACGAATGTGTACATGGCTTTTTGTGTATGAGACTTGGGGATGGACCAAGGCAAAGTCCATTAGAGAAAGTACTGACGTCTGGATGACTTTGAACACAAAGAAGGAAAATTTTTCCTTGGAGGTGGCAGAGTAAAGAGATAATAAAAAGCATCTAGGTGGCTGAAATCAGAGTGAAGGAGGAGTCCAAAGCAGTACATTTGAATGAACACATGGTGTTCAAAAGTTTGGAAACCCTTTGAGCAAGCGAACAAAATAACAACATATGCCAGGATTTTAACTGACCAGGATTCAGAGCAGAGGGGATGTATCAAGGTAGGATAGATGCGATATCCTATCTTGGACTTAAGAGTTAACTCCAATGAGTTAAGTCCCTATTGGTTTTCCCTTGTGAGAAAGTCTCCTAGTGAGGTATGTGTAGGTTCCATTGCCAGGTAAGGAATTGTAATGCCAGTGTCAAATGGGGCAAATGAGCCTTGGCCTGAGTCACACTCTCCTGCCTACTAAGGGAAACAAGGCCTGGAACACTTTTATCTGTAGTAAGAAATCTTAGAATGCCTGTTGTTTTATAATTGACTGAGATCAGGAAAAGCAGGCATGATTCATAATTCTATGCTTAGCTTTTCTTCAACGTGTGCTCTTGATCAAGTCAGCTAATTCTGATAAATCTCACTTTCTTAATCTGAAAGCTAAAGTTGTTAGAGAATTCCATTAGAGCTATTCTGGAGCAGGACAGCTTTGCAAAACACAGCTTCCTGTGGCATCTCCCCAAATGCAGCTGATGGTAAGTCACAATGTGCTAGAGGGACAGGTTGTGGTAAGGCAGCCAGAGTCTCGCTGGTCTGTCCTCACTTACCAGTTGTGATGTCTTAGGCTACACAGAACAAAGTTTTAATGTCACTGGACTCGACCACTCTACACCATTGCAGTGCTAATCTCTGATAACAGATTACCAGATTTCAACATAAAGTGAAACCTTGTTAATAAAATCTGAATCAATCTTAGATATTTTCCTCTTGGGGTAGCTCTCATGTCATCCTAATCTTTCCTAGCTCACAGATAAGGGAGCTAAGAGAGGGGGTCTATGGGCTACTGTCTCTCACTTTCCATCAGTTCTTCTAGCATGACCACCTGAAATCACCATGTTATATATTTACATGTTACATATATATTTTTATATATATATAATATAAACAAAATGCAAGATTTGGGATAGTATAATATAAACATAATATAAAGATAAATACAAATATGAAATATTTACTTGCTTTTTCTTTGCTTTCTTCACTACAATGCCCATTCCATGAGAAGAGCCATTTTGTCTATTTTGTTCACACCTAAATTGCCAGTCTTCAGAATAGTATCTGCACGTAGTAGATGTTACATCAATGACTATGGAGTGCATGGACGGATATCTGATTCTGGTTTCCAGAAAGTCTTTCACTGACCTTTCTTTTGCCATCTTACAATGTAAGATTCTACCTGGGATTCAAACCTGAATCTTCCCCACACAATTCTTAATTTCCTTCTCACATATTGAAATTCTACTTTTGGTCAGTATTATTCAAGCCAGTGGCCATTCTCTACCATGCCTAGTGACATTCCTAGGGGTATTTGCACAGCCAGATGAAGTCTGAGGTTCCTTAAAAGGCATTTGACCTCCATCTATTAAGAGCATCCTGTGTGTGGGTGTTTTTTTGTTTTTATTTAGACAGAGTCTCACTCTGTCGCCCAGGCTGGAGTGCAGTGGCAGAATCTCGGCTAATTGCAACCTCCGCCTCCCAGGTTCAAGCGATTCTCATGTCTCAGCCTCCCGAGTAGCTGGGACTACAGGTGCACACCACCATGCCTGGCTAATTTTTTGTATTTTTAGTAGAGATGGGGTTTCACCATGTTGGTCAGGCTGGTCTCGAGCTCCTGACCTGAGGTGACCTGCCCGCCTCAGCCTCCCAAAGTGCTGGGATTACAGGCATGAGCTACCATGCCTGGCCAGTGGTTTTTATCTTTCATTTCTTTTTTAATATGATGCATCAGATTGATTGATTTGCATATGTGAAACCAACATTGAATCTTAGGGATAAATCCCACTTGGTCATGGTGTATAATTTTTTTTATGTATTACTGAATTCAGTTTGGTAATATTTGAGGATATTCATCAGAGATATTGGCTGGTTCTTGCCATTCACACACAATGGTCACTACTTGAGGAATGAATATGTTAATTTGTTTGACTGTATAAATACATTTATGTATCTGTTATATATTTAATTTGTATATCTTATATATGTATATATGTATATCTTATATATGTAATTTGTTTCACTATTGTATGCATATCAAAACATGATGTTATATACTTTAAATATATAAAATTTTTATTTTAGAAAGGGCACATGATCTGGTTAGCATGAATCCCATCCAGGTGCTGAACACAGGTCTGCCTCAAGAAAGGGACTCAGATCTGTTAAGCCCTTCCTCTTCCCCTCCTACTCCCCAGGCTAGGCCAGCCACTTTCTTCCCTTCTGCTGTCAGTCATCCTCTCACTGGGTGTCATGTTCCCTAATGATTGATGCCACTCCCAATGATCTATGGCCTTTCATACAGCATTCCATACATTTTGAGCATCTACTCTATAATCACTGTGTTAGGGGTTACATGTACAACAAATGAGTCAAACAGTCCCTCAGTCCAAGGAGCTTAGAGAGGGTTTCAAGTTTTTATAATCATGGTCCGCAGTAAATATATGTAGACAATCCAGTATACATGGACACACACATAGACATACTGTTTCAAAGTTATATGAAACTATACTTGCCTGGTGATATTTTCCATTCTATTCTAGAGTGGTTTGGTTTATTTTATTTTATTTAATTAAAAGACCTGGTTATGACCCACTAAATTGACCTCACTACCCTGTTATGATTTTCAGTTAGTACAATTTATTAGGTGCAATTAGAAAACCTTTGCTCTAGAAAAGGAGTTTCCTAGAGTCATTATAATAGAATAAGAAGCATGAACAAGGAAATGGAAGCCAGAAAAGAAGTGTGACTTCTTCTAGAAAGATATCTTCTAGGGCTATGCTTCTAAAACTCTAACATGCACATGAAGTCCCCTGAGACTTATTTAAAATGAAGACTCTTATTCAGGAGCAGGGGAGTAATGCCTTAGATTCTGTTTCTTAATATACTTTCAAGAGATGCTCGTGATGCTAGAGCATGGACCACATTTGGAAAAACAGGTTTAGGAAGTAATGTTCAAAGGATGACCAGGAATTATCCAGAGGATAGAGGGAGACAGGAAGGGCAACGTGGTAGAAAGAAGCACATTAGCAATGTTTCCATGGGTTGCATGAGGAATAGCGAGCATCCACATGGTCTTAAAATTATCTATCTGTGGCCAGGCGCGGTGGCTTACGCCTGTTATCCCAGCACTTTGGGAGGCCGAGGCGGGCGGATCACGAGGTCAGGAGATCGAAACCATCCTGGCTAACACGTGAAACCCCGTCTCTACTAAAAACACAAAAAATTAGCCGGGCGCGGTGGTGGGCGCCTAAAGTCCCAGCTACTGGGGAGGCTGAGGCAGGAGAATGGCGCGAACCAGGGAGGCGGAGCTTGCAGTGAGCCCAGATCGCGCCACTGCACTCCAGCCTGGCCGACAGAGCAAGACCCCGTCTCAAAAAAAAAAAAAAAAAATTACCTATGTGTGTGTTACCATGAAAGATAGGGCCTGTCTCTAGCAGTAACGAGTTAACTAGGACAGCAACAAACCACGGTTTTTGCACAAGGGCAAATTGAGGAAAAGGGAAGCAAAATTTGCAGGTCATCCTTTAAAAATAAATTATATTTTCATTTTTATTATGAAACACAATATTAGCAATTGCAATTAGAACTCTTATATTTCTCTTTCATGGGTAGGAGGTGGGTAGGGCTGGAGATGAGTAGAACCCTAAACTCCGCAGCAGGTGCTGCACTGTCTGACCACAGTGCTGAGACTTGGAGCACATTTTAAAACCTGGGTGGGCTTGGAGGGAGCTGTGGGTTGAGCAGTTTGAGATTGGAGGTGGCAAATTTTGTGTCAAGATAAAAAAAAATAGCCTCCTATCCTGTGATTCCTAGGTACCAGGGAACAGATTTTAGAGAGGGGAGGTTCTGATTGAGTTACAAAGAATGAGGTGGGAACAGGGAGGTGGAAGCAAAATACTAAGGGAATGCTTGAATTTCCCTCTTTACCCCCACCTGTACGAGAATTGAGGACTGGACTCCTCATGCCCCCTTTTCCAATCAGTGGTTTTCTTTGTCTTACCATCCCCTTCTCCCGGGTCACTCAAAGAAACTCTTATAAGCTTGGTAAGCACCAGTTTAAATGCCACATTCCCAGTGTCAGCCTGGGTTTGTGACTCAGCCTTGTGGTGAGGACAGAAACTGAAGTCCCATCTGGCAGGGACGATGGGAGAACTGATTGAAGTTCATGGCTCCAGACAGATTTCTCAGCACAACAACTTGAATATGTAGAGCCCGGTAACTTAGATGTTCATGTGTTCTTTATTTAGTCCATGCTCATTTACTTACTACTGTCATTGGAAAGGCCTTGCTTCAGAGGCAGTGATTATGATGGTCCCTCCAACAAACCGAGTTCCAGCTACCAGTGAGCTTACGGTTTCATGCAACTATGGTATATTTTGGGCGGAATCCTAACATAAAGTGCTCCAAATGTGGTGTGTATTCTACTTTTTACTCCTAACTGGATTGGGAAGTTCATTAAACAGAGCTTTCCTGTTCTCCCTTTGTTCATAAAGAATGATTGAAGAAGTCCAGCTTGTATAAAAAGAATTTGTCCTCATGAAGATGAAGAAAACATGTTTGCGATCCTAACCCAGATCCTGAGGCCCGGCCAGCATGTGCTCATATAGACACTGAGTCCTGGCATACTTATCCATTGTTTGAGTTGGCTGGGCTACAATGAAGAGAGCCCAGCACTTGGAGTTTGAAATATTATTTTCTTCCTTAAAATGTGGCTGGAACATACCACAACAGAGTTATCTCCTCGAATGTGGTCCCACTCTGTCATATAAATGAGTTCAAAAGCCTGACAGTGCCAAACACAAGAGTTTTACACATCTAATTATTTTTTAAAGCCCAAACAAGTAGATTTTTAAAAGCTATTTAGAGCCTACCTGCTTTGCATGACCCAAAAAAACTCATGCAATTGCTCACACCTTGATAAAATGGGGCCTAGTAGTTACAAGGCCCCCCAACCCATTATTGCCTTTTGGTTTTCTGTCCCAGAGGCTCACCGCTGTGCTGCTGAGCGACACAACTTAGACACGTAAGCCCCTCTCTGACATCCCCGCTTCAGGTAGTTCCCTGTCCCTCCTTCTCTTCTGGGTGATGGCCCCTTCCCTATAAGCCTCTGATAGTCTAGTGCTATGAGGCACTTCCCCTGTCATGTGATCCTGGGCAAGTGCCACCAAAAAAACTTGTATGTTACTGCCTCTCATGGTCATATCTTTTTCCCTCATCAGCCTTCAGATCCCTTGATCCTCTTACAGACTCCTATCCCAGATCCACTGAGTCAAAATATTTGGGGAGGGGTGCCTGGAAATGTGCAGTTTTTAAGAACCTCCCCAGGAGATGTGTGTTTTTGTCTGTGTGTACATGCACGTGTCCGCATGAGCACTAAAATTTGAGAACCATCAGTTAGAAGATTTGGCTTGCATCCTGCCTCTGGCACTTGTTATTTGACTTTTGGGAAATTCGCATTCACTCCCTGACCATCAATTTTTTTGCCTGTGTAAGGTTAAGATGATGATGTGTGTATCAGAGAGATCTGTAGAGACAAAATGTGATGGGGTGCGTGAAGTGATTAGAGAATGGTCCACGCATAGGTGTGGTATCTGCATCTTTCTTCCTGTTCCTGCTTCTTTCTGACGCTCTTTGGACCTAGCTCTTGTCATCCTAAAATAATCTCTTTCTTACATGAATTTTTGATTCATCTGGGCCTTGTCAGTGTACCAATTCTCTTGTAAATTTATTTGACATACTACTATGCCTACCTGACTTTAAATCTTTTAATTTTCCTGTTCCTCTGCTGTTAGGTCTCCCATGTAACTGCATTATCTAATGCTATAAAGTGTCCGAGAGCCAGAGTCAGATGACAAATGCTGCACGAGGTACATTTGTATTGTATTGTTACAGTCCTTATCACTAAATTCAGATGGGACCTAAATGCTATTTTTATATAAGATTTTGTTCAGTTCTACTCCAGTGTCTACTGGAGATTTCTGGTTTTGCTAAGTACATTTTTCTCCCTCCTTGCTTAGAATCATCTACTGAAATATAATTATTTTTAGCGACTTTGCTGAGTTGTTTGCAGTTTTGTATGTAAGTCTTTGTTCTCTGGGGACATAATAAATACATGGCCCAGTGTCCCAGTGAATGCAAGGAGAGAAGTGTGAAGTCAAGGTGTGATTCCCTAGTCATGGTTGCTAACTGAGATAATTTACCAAAGGTGCCTTTGTTCACTGTAGAAATCTTTAACCCCTGATGCTTGGATCTTGTATCTTGTTTTTTGTTTTTTTGTTTTGTTTTGTTTTGTTTTGTCTTTTTCTTAACATTGAACACTCTCGTCCAAAGAAGATGTCTCTGCCTTTATTTAATCTCTACTCCTCATTCTTCTCCAAATTTTATTAAAAGACACAGCAGGCACCAAATACACATGAAATATCAAGAATTATTTTTCCTTCTAAGGTCAAGGCCAGAGACAGATGCAATGGAAACCCAAAAATAAAATTACATGTGAATTTGACTGTAACACAATGTGACTAGAGTGGGGAAAGTGATAATGTAACTCCGGTTTCGTATGTTAACATTGATAGTGAGCAACTGGGAGGTGACTCATATGAAAGTATGCTGGCAGAAGTCAGTTTGTGTAGTTCCAGGGATATGGGTAAATAAAAAGATGAGTTTGAACTATAAAGTTGTTGAATGAGGATAGGCAGATATAAAACACAAAGATGGGAATCTCATTTAGAGAAACAAATTGGGTGGCCACTATGAAAAATGACCAGTAAAGAAAGATTTTTAAGATGGGTAGTTCTAGAAACTTGACCGGCAAAAAAAGAAACACTCCACATCAACTTTCTAAATGGAGACCAGATGGACCAGTAGCTTCCTAAAGAGTTGTCTAATTTGTACGTCCAGAGCAAAGTCTCAAGAAACTAGAGAAGGAAAATTCTAACTTTTTAATGTCAAGAAGGACAAAAATAGAAACAAACATGTATACAGTAGTGCACTCCTGTGAGTTTCTTTTCTTTTCTTTTCTTTTTCTTTTCTTTTTTTTTTTTTTTGAGACAGAGTCTCCTTCTGTCATCCAGGCTGGAGCACAGTGGTGTGATTTCTGCTCACTGCAACCTCTGCCTCCTGGGTTCAAGCAATTTTCCTGCCTCAGCCAGCTAAGTACCTGGGGTTACAGGTGCCTGCCATCATACTCAGCTAATTTTTGTATTTTTAGTAGAGACGGGGTTTCACCATGTTGGCCAGGCTGGTCTCAAACTCCTGACCTCAGGTGATCTCCCTGCCTCAGCCTCCCAGAGTGCTGAGATTACAGGCGTGAGCCACCACACCCGGCAACACGTGGCCTTGGGGAACACCAGTCTATTTTGGTCTTTAGTCTTCTCTGTGAAATGGGGATAAAAATAATTCTTTATATTTTCATGTTCAGCTAAGATGGAGTAACAGGGACTGGATTTATTTTTTACCCGAAACAGTCAATAGTAAATACATTTGAAAAACTATATAGATTATATAATCCAATAATTTGCAAGACACTGGACATCCGACAGTGAAGGGCAGTGATCTCTGAGGGATGAGATCCTTCAAATTGTTTCAGCTTACTGCCATCAGAGATATCCAAGGCCATACATAAGAAGGAAGAACCCAGACAGAGGGTGGTGGGCTCCCTGAGAAGAGGACATGGAGCAGAGAATCCAGGGAGGCCAAGAGGGCTAGAATATCAGAGAAGAAAGAGCTGTTAAGAGAGTAAGCACTCCAGAGATCTAAAAAGGCATCCCTCAGGTATTAAACTGAGTACAAATGAATGTGTGTGTGTGTGTAAACTACCTGAGGTCAGGAAAAGAACCACTGGAAGGGATTAGAAAGCTGATAGTGTTGACTATTCTTAGCAGCCCGACCAGAAACCTCAAGATTCATGAGGCATTTGGCAGAGTCCACAGAAATGTCTTGTCGCAGTGGTGGAGAGTAATTATCACTACATTGAACACTGCTCTGGTCCCATATAATATATATTAAAAACCATACCCTCAAAGATTAAATAATTTCCAAGTAACTTAAAGCACCCCAGAGCAAAGTTCAAGAACATTTATGAGAATACAAAAAACATCTAGCATTCAGCAACATAAAACACGCAATTCCTGGCATTCATTCAAAAATTATCAAGCATTCAAAGAGCAAGAACAAAATGAGAAAATAAACTTATTAGAAACCAACCCAGAACTGACAAAATGCTAGTATTAGCAGAGAAATGGCAGCAGAACAGTTACTATAACTGTATTCCAGATGTTCAAAAACCTAAGAGGAGATATGGAAGATATTTAAAAAGACCCAAATATAACTTGTATAGATAGACAGAGTTTTTTTCTTAAAACTTGAACTATTAAAAGATAATTGATTGTTTAAACAAAAATAAAAAGATTGTATTTGGGGTTTTATATATATATATATATATATATACACACACACACACATATATATAGATGTAAAGTGTGTTATAGCAATATTCTAGAGAACATGAGAAGAGAAATTTAGATGTACTCTTATAAGACTCATATCATACATGCTGTGATATGATATCACTTGGAAGTAGACTGTGATATGTTAAAAGATGTATACCATAATCTCTAATGAAACCACTAAATAGCAATAATAATAATAATAATAAAGTTGTAGCTAATGGTAATCCAATAAAAGAGAGAAAAGAAAATAATAAAAAACATTCAATTCATTCAAAGAAAGTAGAAAAAGTGGACAAAAGAAAGAGGATATGAAACAACTATAAAACAACAATAGTTTTGAACCTAGTCATATTAATAATCAAATTAAATTTAAATCATTTAAATATCCCAATTAAAAGGTAGTTTTCACATTGGATAGACAAAAAGAACCCACTGTAATCTACTTACAAAGAAATATACTTTAAATATAAAGACAAATATTTAAAATAAAAAGGATGGAATGAGATATAACGTGTTATTATTTATTAGTGTTAACATGTTAACACTAATAAAAAGAAACCTGGAATGGCTGTATTTGTATCAAAGTAGATGTCAGAACTAAGAATATTAACAGAAACAAAATGTTCATTTTATAACAATATAGTGGCTGAATTATCAAGAGAATATGATTCTAAATGTTTATGCCCTTAAACATAGCTTCAAAACACATGAAATAAAAACTAATCAAGGACATCAATGAGAGATTCGTAAGTTGACAATGATAGTTGGGGATTTTAATACTACTCTCTCAGAAATTGATATAATAAAATAGATAGGAAATTAGTAAGTATGTAGAAGATTTCAACAACACTATCAAGCCACTTGACCTCATAGATATTTATAGAGCACTCTACTCAACAGTAGCATAATGCACATTCTTTTTAAGGGCATTCAGAATATGCAACAAGATAGAACATATCCTATGCCAAAACAAGTCTTAATACAGTTAAAGGATTTAGGTCATAAAAAGTGTGTTCTCAGAACACAATGGAAGTAAACTAAAATCGGTAACAGAAGGATTTTTAAAGAATCTCCAAATATTTGTAGATAAAATTACACACTTCTAAAAAAGCTGAAAGAAGAAATCAAAAGGAAATTAAAATGTGTTTCAAACTTAATGAAAATGAAAACACAACATATCACAATTTTTTGGAATGCCACAACGGAAATACCTGGGGGGAATTAATAGAATTAAATGCCTATATTAGAAAAGAAGAAAGATATCAAATCAATACTCCAGCTTTCAACCTAAGAAAATGGCAAACGAAGATTTAAATGAAGAATAAATAGATGAATAAATAAACAAGTAAACAAATAAATATGATGGCAGAAATAAACAAAATAGAGCATAGAAAAACAATAGAAAAATATCATTGGAACCAACCTTGATTCTTAGATATGATCAGTAAAATTTATAAAATTCTAGCCAGAGTAACCAGAAGAAAATATTGAAGACTTTCATTGCCAATATAAAAAATAAGAAAGATGAACTTGCCGAAGATTCTACTGATATTAAAAGGATGATAAGGAAATATTGTGAACAATCCTCTGCTAGTAAATTTGAAAAATTACAATAAATGTAGAAATTATTTGAAGAACACATATTATTAAAGTCATTCATAAATAATTAGATAACCCAAATTATCCCTATAGTTAGTAAAGTTATTTAAATTGTAGTTAAAATCCTCACAAGGAAAACTCTAGACCACAATGGTATTACTGGTGAATTCTGCCAAATATTTGTGAAAGAAACAATACCAATTCTATGCAAACTTTTTCATCATATTTAAAGGGAGAGAACATTTCCCAAATTATGCTATGAAGCAGCGTGACTCTGATACTTGATAACTACAGTACAAGAGGTGAAAACTGCAGACCAATATCCCTCATGAAGATACATTTAAAAATTCCAAACAGAAAGTCATTTGAAAAGAATAAGTAAAATTGTTTTTATTCACAATTACCATGATTATGTTGAAAATCCTATCTACAGAAAGTAACTTGAACCAATAAATTAGTTCAGCAAGATTGTAGGAAACAAGAACAATGTCAGAATCAATTGTATGTCTATATACTGGAAACAAACAATTAGAAATAAATAAAATAAAATAATATCAATAGTCACCTTCAACATATAACATACATGGGCTAAATCTGACAAAAAATAGTGACATATTGTGTTCATATGTCAGAAGTCTCAATACTGTTGAGATGTTGATTCTTCCCAAATTGAGCTATAGATTTTATGGAATCCTAATAAAATCCCAAGCAGGATCATTTTGTAAAAATTGACAAACTGATTCTAAAATTCATTCAGAGGTGCTAAGCACCTAAAATATTCAAGACAACTCAGAAAAAGAATAAAGTTGAAGCACTAATACCATACGCTTTTAAGATATATTATGAAGCTACAATAGTCAACACAGTGTAGCAGTGGTGTAAAGACTGACAAATAAATCAATAGTACTGATTAGAGAGCCAGAAATAGACCATACAAAGATGGACAATTTACTTTTGGAAAATGTGCAAAGGCAATTTAGTGGAGATAAGATAGTATTTTCAGCAAGTGATACTGCAACTATTGAATGTTTATATACAAGACAATAACATTTTACTTACACCTCATGCCATATATTAAAAAACCCTCAAAATTGATTATAGACCTATATATGAAACCTGATATGGTTTGAATCTGTGTCCCCACCCAAATCTCATTTGAATGTAATCCCCCAGAGGAGGGGTCTGGCGGGAGGTGATTGGATCATGTTGGTGGATTTCTCATGAAGGGTTTTGTACCATCCCCTTGGTGCTGTTCTCATGATAGTGAGTGAGTTCTTAGGAGATCTGGTTGTTAAAAGTGTGTAACCCTTCTCTCTTGTCTCTCACTTGCTCCTCATCCTGCCATGTAAGATGTTTCTAAGGCTGCCATATATGTGCTGGTGATAACGTGGAAGGACTAGAACTTTCATACACTGCTGGAGGAAATAAAGAAGAGTATAACCATTTTGGAGAATAGCACAGTGGTTCCTAAGTTAAATATACATCCACTACATGATTCTGCCATGCCACTCCTATTTGTCCAAGAAAAATGAAAGCATAGGTTTATACAAAGACTTGTATGCAAATGTTCATAGAAGCTTTATTTGTAGTAGTTTAAATATGAGAAAAAACAATATGTGCATCAAGAAATAAGTGGATAAACAAACTGGAGTCCATAAGGTGGAATACTACTTAGTAATAAAAAGAATGAACTACTAATACATTCTATATAACACAGATAGATGTCAAAATAAATATGTATAGTGAAAGAAGCTAGACGATGTGTGTGCTATATGATTCTATTTATATAACATTCAGGGAAATGTAAACTAACATATAGTTCTAGGAATCGATTGATGGTTATTGGAGAGAGAACCAGAGGGAATGAATGTTTTCCCAGATACCAATCTGACAGCAGGCTGGCCACATGTCAGAATTACTTTTATAAATATACAGATTCCTAAGCCCTTCCTTCAGAGATTTGTACCCATTTGGTCTTGAGTGAGTTCTCATAATCTGTTTAAATAATGTGTGCAGGTTACTCTGATATCAACCAGGTTTGGGCAACTCTGTCTAAGTTGTACTTTATTCTCTTCCTTCCATTAGTATATGTCTTTCAGAGTCGAGAGTAGTTTCAACCCCATAACTTTAGAAAATGGAGATTTGGATAAATCCCTCTCCTAAGGTCATCCATTTAAAGGAGATGTCTACAGAAGACCTCAAGGATCCTGACTCTTAACTGGAAACACCTGACCCCTTGGCCCAGGAATATGAATCTAAATTGAGTGTTCCTAGGGTAACCCAAGTCACCAAGGTAGACCGACCAGGGAGTCCCACCTTTCTGAGAGTTTTCTTGCAGCTCTGCTCTGTATTTCATTTTTTCCAAATAAATACATTGCCATTCTTAATTCTTAACTTCTCATCGTAGGTGGTTAGTCAACCTTCATTTTTACACAAATTATGATTACAATGTAACTGAATTTGGCTTGGAAAATTCAACTGGAAATAAATAATCTATTTGTTATTGCTTGCAAATTGAAATCAACAAGATTGTCTGGTACCTCTTTCTTATCTTGCCTCACTGTTTCTTGGCAGGTCTTTAACTTCCTTGAATGTGCTGTTTATTCCAGTGAACCTCAGTTACTCATGTTGCAGTTTCCAGGGATAAAATGCAGCCCTTTTTCCCCAACTCCATATCTAGAGTTTTTAGATTAGCAAAATGCCATAGGTTCCTTGAGAGACTTTAGTCTTGCATTTGGGTAGAGGTGTGTCTTGAACAAAAAGCCATGTGTGAACACATTACCAACATATTATCTAGGAGGAGCTGAGAAGCAGCATCACAACTTCATCATGACTCCCCCCCACCCCCTCCCGTTCTGCCTCCAAGTCATGCTGGTTAAGGCAGTATCACCTTTCAGGCTGACACAAGCCACCAGCCTAACTTACATTTCTCTCTGTTTATATAGTAGGTCTATCTTGTGTAAATTACTTTCTGGGGACATAAAAGATCCTGTTTTGAGCAGGAAAAACAAAAGTAAAAAAGTCCTGCCTCTCCCACTGGTCACTAGTCTACATTCAGAATCATGAGCGAACAGGTAAGGTCACATCTGTGAAAACCTAAGTGAATGAATCAACATGGTCCAGAGAACAAAATTCACTCTGATAGGCCAGTAAGAGGTGGATGGTACTGAAGAAAAATACAAAACGACTCTATTTAGTGCAGTGCTAATGGTGGGCATTACAATCGCAGCATGTGCTTAGTGTGTTCACTTTACTTGTTAATTACAATATCCCTGTTAACCCACAGCTTTGTCTGAAAAGACAAAGCTAGTTATCTCGTCTGTCAACCCAAGCTGCAGAAAGTCACTCCTGGTCAGTGCTTGGAAAGGAGAGAGTTTGCACGTGAAAAAAATCCAGATGTCACAGCTAACTTGTGTGGGCACAAGCATAATATTAGTCATCCGAAAGTGGTGAGGGACCAGAGGTCCTTACTTCTCAGGAGGGATAAAACTGTTTACCCATTCAGCAATATATGTGCTCCACATTTATAGAGTGCTCACTGCATGCCAGGGCCTGTAATACAATGGGTAATAGGGTCTGGGATATGGAAAACTCAGTCCCTGAATTTGGTAACCATGGGGGATTCCTTTCAGGAAAGGGTTATGCTGCTCAATTGAATCTCTGGCTGGTTTGTTTGTTTGTTTGTTTGTTGGTTTGTTTGTTTGTTTTAAAATATCAGGAAAATTTAGACAATCTGTGGGTGAGAAAATTACATTGTGTCAGCAAAAATAAATAATTATAAAAATAGTGTGCCTTTGTCATTTTAGCAGTAATAATAATATCAATAATAGCTAATATTTATTGAGCGTAGATTATAAGTGGGAAATTATATTGATTGTTTTACTCTCAGGTAATCCTCAATACTCACCCTATGAGATGTTAAATGCTATTGTTCTATCTATTTTTCAGATGAAAAAATGGAAGTGGAGAGGAATAGAGTGACCTGCCTAAGGTCACAACACTAAAAAGGGTGGATGCAGACTCAAGCTCAAATCTGCCTCGTAGTAAAGCCCCAAGTCAGTTGGGAGAAGGAGGAAAGGTTTCATTTCATCCTTTTAAACAGTGTACAGTGCTGTTTGTAACAAAGACCAGTACAATCAAGTAAGGTCTGAACATGTGGGAATGTCATATGGTTATAGTTTCATCACTGGCTCCCAGGGAATCCCATGGGTTAATAATCTATTCCATTTTGTGGCACTTTGGAACATTTGAGGAGAAAGTCACTCTGTGAACATAAAACTAATCATTGCATATCTGAAAGCTCGCTGGAAAAACTTAAGCATTTCAACAAACCCCCTTCACTTTAAGTGCATTCAGCATTTTCCTCCTCAGAAATGACTTGTAAGTTTGTGCTTTTAATTATTATCATTCTCCCCTGAAATTACAGGCAAAGCACTCAGTGATATTTGAAACATCAATTACTGGCCTGCAGCCCTCTGCTACTGTTTCTCTGCCTGCTGCCAGGGCTGCAAATCCATTTTTTGCATTTCTTTCAGATTTTCTGAACAAAATTATGGAAAATCGCTGTTGGCACATGGCATTTTTCCACAATGGTCAGAGTTATTGAATTGTGCCGTTATGTGCTACTTTGAGAAGACATTCCAACTTAAAATGCCAGCTTCAAAACTATCAGTACGTTTTCTCCAATCTGAGCTTTATAAATTTTCCACAGGAAAAGGCTAAGAAGTTTGCCCTCGCTTTGCCTGGATCTCCTGCCGAGCGTAACTACCCACTTGTGATGGTTCATGTTGCTGATTTTTAGCTCATCTCTGCTTTGAGTTCTCTTATTTGGATTTCCTTTCTGTTCTCTCATCACAATTGCTCACCCTGCGTGGCCATGCATCCATGGCCCCCGGAACTCTGAGGCCTCCAGAGGGCAACCTATTGGCAGCCATTTTGAATTTTTCTTCTCTGCCACTTCCTTTCAGGCCGCGTTCTGTGCAGTCATGTTCCAAAGGCAACTGGAACTCAAAATCCCCAACTAGACTCCCCCTTCTGTATCCCCCATGGAGGATCACACACAAATAGGAATTCTGGGAGTTGTTCTCAACTAGTTTCTCTCTCTGAGACCACACAGTCATGCTGTCTCCAAGACCTGTCAATTCTACCTCAATTGTCTCTCCCATATCAACTTCTTTGTGTGTGTGTGTGTGTGTGTGTGTGTGTGTGTATATACACACACACACACACACTCATATATATTTATTTATTATACTTTAAGTTCTAGGCTACATGTGCACAACGTACTGGTTTGTTACATATGTGTACATGGGACATGGATGAAGCTGGAAACCATCATTCTCAGCAAACTTCTTTTCTATCACTGACTTTTCTTTTAGATTTTACCACCTGGCTTATATCTTGCCACTAGTCTTTTCCTTCTTCAGTGTATCTTCCACATTGCTGACAATGTATTTAAAAATATATATTTATTAGTTGACGACAGTTATTAAAATCTACCCTGTACCAGATACTGAAATAGGCTCTAGGGAAATAGATTTTGTGAGTGTATAACCCCATCTTCTAGATGTTATGAACCATTGTTATTCCACTGCTTAGAAAGAGCCAATGGTTCGGCCAGGCGCAGTGGCTCACGCTTGTAATCCCAGCACTCTGGGAGGAGGAGGCGGGAGGATCACCTGAGGTCTGGAGTTCCAGACCAACCTAACCAACAGGGAGAAACCCAGTCTCTACTAAAAATACAAAATTAGCCGGGTATGGTGGTGGCTCATGCCTGTAATCTCAGCTACGTGGGAGGCTGAGGCAGGAGAATCACTTGAACTCGGGAGGCGGAGGTTGCAGTGAGCCGAGATCACGCCATTGCACTCTAGCCTGGGCGACAAGAGCGAAACTCCATCTCAAAAAAAAAAAAAAGAAAAAAAGAAAAAAAAAAGAGCCAATGGATCATCTCTATGAAATAAAATCACAGGTCTTTAACGCAGCTGGTCCTCTGCGATAATGGTGACATGGTTCTGATGTGTTTCTCTAGTCACATCTCTCTCATTTCTTTCAACATACCCTATATTCCATCTGCGCTAATCCCTGTTTCTTAAACAAAGCAGACTTTTTTTTTTGATCCCAAATCTTTACCGTACTATTTCATTGCAACCTGTACCCATCTTTCACAGCTTAGCAAACACAAATGCCAAGTTATTTTTTTAAGGCTTGA
Source organism: Gorilla gorilla gorilla (assembly GCF_029281585.2). Taxonomy (NCBI): domain Eukaryota; kingdom Metazoa; phylum Chordata; class Mammalia; order Primates; family Hominidae; genus Gorilla; species Gorilla gorilla. Next base: position 52,395,985 of record NC_073245.2, on the reverse strand, counting down.
TTCAGATTTTGCCCTCCTATGAAGCCTTTCTATTCCTACTCGTCTGGCTCCCAGATCCTCTGCACCTTAATTGTACTGCATTCATAACTCTGGAAAATCAAAAGGGGGTGGGAATGGTGGGGTAATATAGGATGGCAATAGGGAGCACAAGCCTTGGGGTCAAATGGATCCAAGTTCCGTTACTGATCAGTAGGGATTTTGTGGAGTTGCTTCTTTTATCTAAGCCTCAGTTTCTCCATTTATACATTTGGAAATATGAATATGGACATCACAGAGTTTTTAACAGTATTTAATGAACTCATTCATATAAAATATCTATCTTAGAGTAAGTGCTAAATAAATTACATCATTTATAATTGTTATCACCATTGTCATTTTTATTATTATAGTATAGCTTACCCCATGTTATTACAATTAGTTTTGGGTCTCTCTTTCCTACTAGATTGTATGTTTTTACAGTACAGGAACCATCTCTTTTTATTCTTTTTACCTCTTTTTCTCCAGTGCCTAGAATAGTGCCTGGCTCATTTTAGGTTCACAATTAGTGTGTGCTAAAATAGCAAATTAATCTTTATCTGGAAATCCGCAGGTACTTCGAACTCAACATGTAAGAAAGTCAGAGTCATTAGCTCACCCCAATGCATGCAAAGCATCTAGAACAGTGCCTGGCATCTAACAGTTGTTAACATATAAGTGAATTATATTATAATTTGAATTATTCAGCCAACACATTGATGAGTTATTCTCTTGATGATGTGTAAGAATTACAAACATCAATTTCTGTGGAAGATAAGACATTTGATTAAACTGTTCAAATAAGAGATTCCTTGAATATCCATTTAAAAAAATTATATAAACTGCATATTCTCCAGGTTTGGCTTCCAGGAAACTCTACTAGAACACTCCTATTACTTAAACTTAGCTATTGCTATCTGCTAGCTGGAAGATGGGAACATAGAGAGGCTGTGGGCTCTACCTTGTTCAAGAAAGCCCTACGGTTGATTTATGTATGTTTTGAGATCTAGGGTAAAATATAATTCCTACATTTCATAAAACATAGCTGCAATCACATGCTATATGTCCTCTTGATCTTACCTCATCAAAGGTTACCCCCAAATTCTGCATTCCTAATCACAGCCTAGCAATACTTCTAGGTACCTCTTCATTTCACTGATTGATCTGCACACTGTACGCTATTATTTTCTGTGCCCTGCATGTAGTAATTATATTTTCCTATGGTGCACTGCTGTAGGCATGCATCATCTTTCACTCTTGTATGGGCTGAGGACTGGCCCCTTCTGATGTATCCTGCCAATGTTTTCGAAAGAAGTTCTTTAATGTATAAGGCAGCTGGAATAAATGGTTTTTTTGGACTCAAGGAAAAAGGAAACATAGATCTATCTGGTTCCTGATATATATAAGGAAGACAAAACTACTAGTTTTTCTGAAAGTATGTGAAATTCCTAGAACAGTGCCAAACAGGTAGCAGTTACTAGAATGAGCTTCATGTGTTTTCGTTTTTTTTTCCTTTTTAGTTCTACAAATTTATGGGGTACATGTGCGATCTTGTTACGTGCATAGACTGTGTAGTGGTCAAGTCAGGGCTTTTAGGATATCCATCTCCCAAATAATGTACATTGTACTACATTAACCTATCCTCCTCCCTCCCACCTCCTCACCCTTCTGAGTCTCCATTATTTATCATTCCACTCTCTACATCCATGAAAACACATTTTTTTTAGCAACTGCTTATGAGTGAGAACATGCAATATCTGTCTTTCTAGGCCTGGTTTGTTTCACTTAAGGTAATGACCCTCCAATTCCAGCCATGTTGCTGCAGAAGACATATTTTGATTCTTTTTTATGCCTGACTAGTATTCCATCATGTATATATACCACATTTTCTTTACCCATTTATTCATTGATGGAAACTTAGGTTGATGCCATCTCTTTGCTATTGCGAATATTGCTGTAATAAACATAGGGGTGCAGGTATCTTTCTTTTCCTTTGGGTAGATACCCACTAGTGGTATTGCTGGATTGAATGGTAGGTCTAATGAGTTCAAATGAGCTTGCATTTGGACTGAGAGAGAGGACAGATGGCAACGCAATGTTTTCCACTTCCAATCCTTCACATACACTGCCTTCTTTACCTGATGACAGAGGGAAAGCTGACTAGGACTTCTGTTCCTACTGTCTAGTGCATACACACACACACACACACACACACACACACACACACACACGTATATAAAATTTTGGTGGATATTTTCACTGTCTCCAAACTAAAATTTCTTTCAAAATAATTTTTTTTCTTGGTGAGACAGAGTCTCATTCTGTTGCTCAGGATGGAGTGCAGTGGTGTGATCTCTGCTCACTGCAACCTCCACCTCCAAGGTTCAAGCGATTCTTGTGCCTCAGCCTCCTGAGTAGCTGGGATTACAAACACGTGCCACCACACCCAGCTAATATTTTGTATTTTTTGTAGAAATGGGTTTTTGCTATGTTGGCCAGGCTGGTCTTGAACACCTGGCTTCAAGTGATTCTCCAGCCTCAGCCTCCCAAAGTGCTGGGATTACAGGAGTGAGCCACCATGCCTGGTCCTAACATTTCTGAATAGGGAAATCAGTATTTAAATTTTGCTGTGTTAGAGGGAGACTGAAAATTTCATATAGGAAAAGTTTGGCATGCTATGATTTTACTCATTCATTTATTATTGCAAAAATAGTTCTTCACTCTTCTATGGATCAGGCTGTCTGGTAGGCACCAGTGACAAAAACATGGTAAACAGAAGGCAAACTGCTTCACAGGGATGAGGGTGAAGTGGGGTAACATGTGTACAGCACTTAGCACAGAGCCTGGCATGTAGGAAATACATGTCAGCATTTTCCCTTGCTAATGTGCTCCTGTCTCAATGTGAGGAAAGATGCCTATTTTTCTCAAAGGGAGGGCAGGTACAATGGAGGCCACAGATGTTCAACAATGACATGCCCAAGCCAGTGGCTATGATTTGCCAACCGGAGAATGCGTCAGCTCATCCTTACATTTCTAGCAGCTCCACAGTACCTGGCCTAAATTATATATGTCTCTAATTATTGACCTAAACTAAACTAGATTCACAGATGAGAAAACCTCTGCTAGCTCCTGTTGACAGGAAAAACTGTGACATGGAGTTGCCGGTTTCTCATCCTTTAATGGAGTGGCTCCTTTCCTGGGAAGTAAAATAAAATACAACTCCAAGAGGAATACATCTATAGTTCTTAGAGAAGAGCATCAGTATGCTTTGCAGTATGCTGCAGTTCATAATATTCAAGTTATTAGCAAATAAAGATTATTATAAATTATTAACTGTTTGTGAGTGGAATTATTTGCATATTTTAAAACACTCTTTTCATACTAAATTGTAGAAACACCTTCTCTCCTTGCGAATCATGAAGGATTATTGGGATGACAGGTTTTCACCTGGCTTTATGATGCCCATTTTGGGGAGGGAGCAGTTGTTGCCTGAGCTTGTATTGGGAGACTGGCTTCCTGCCCTAGAGTCCTGTCTTCCTTGTGCATGGGTCTACATGCTCAAACCTGTGGCCTCAGACCTGCCCAGGCACACACTCCTGCTTTGGCCCTGAGCTGGGATTCTGGAAGGAGTTGGCTGATTCACATCCAGAAGAGCTTGGATCTCCCAGGGTCTGTTTGTGGTTTACCTCATTCCTTAGACCATCTGATTCTTCCCCAATTATGGTCTCACTTTGTGTCCTCCAACTTCAGTTCTATTGTACTGTGCTTACAAGTTTCTCCAGGTCCATATTCTAATCTGAGGCTTGTGCTGTGTTCCCAGGTTGCATGTCCTGAAGGTAATTTCTGATTCCCCTTTTTACCTAGGCACTGGGTTCTTATATTCCCAATCTCCAATGCTTTATTTACCATGACAGTCCCTGAAACTTGATCTCTCAATGTCTGTCTCTTCATGCCTGAGCTTTCCAATAAGGTTGAATGGGAAAAGAAAGGGGTTTGCTCACCAGGATAATTTCTGGAAAGTGACCCTGCCCGAGTAGTTATTTGGGTGGTGGGGAATAAGTCAACAAGTGAGGCATTGACTTGATTCCCTGGCAACCTCTCTTTAAAAGGATGAATGCTTGGTTTGATACTTGACCTACAATATAAAGAAGGTCACATCTCACATTTTTGCCCCTAAAAAGGAATTACTCTTCCAAAACCCCAGAGGAAAGTAGAGTCTGGCTTTCTGATTATATGTTTCATTGCAATGCAGTGATGTAATGTCATCCATGATAAAACTAAGGAGCTGGGCTTGAATTGAAGTCAATTGAAGCTTACAGGCTTAATCCAGGTTTGGGTATTTCAAATTTGTCCAGCCATGATTTCTGGGGCAAGTATTTGAGGTTAGAATAGCTTATGAGTGACATGGACCATTGGTTGGTTTCTTTTGCAATTCAATGGGCCACTGAAAAGGAAACTTTGCTCATATGGTTTGGAAAGTGTCATTTTGAAGGGAAAACTGAGCTAATCCCTGCATCCTGAGAGTCTTGGAAGGAAGGCTTTTTCAGTACCATTTTATCAGAGCCTAAATGAATGTAAACAGGTAGAGACTGTCTTAAGGATTATAAAGGGCCTGGCAGGTTTGGTTTTGTGTGAGGTTTTTGGTAATCCCTGGTTTGTTTAACTGGGTGATTCTGGGTCAGGGAACAGTTGACACAAATTCATAAAGACATATTTACAAAGGAAGGTCCTGTGCTTTGGCCTCAACTCCAGGCAGACAGCTCTGTGTATTCACTGTCCCCAGTCCATCCTGGCTCCTCCCTTAAAAGGCACAGGCCTCTTTCCTCATGACAGCGTCCAAGGTGGCTCACATTGGGAATGTATTTCCACTGCATTCCCCTGAAAGTGATGGGAAATTTATTCAAACCTAGAATAGTATTTGAGGATAGGAAATCCTCTTTGATTAAAGGAAAAACTGGATTTTATGGCTTGATATGAACTAAAATCCTTGTTGGGTCTCAAAAACATATATGTAATGATGAGACATTGTGTACTTTTTTGTTAATGAGTCTGATATTCACCAAACTAGATGGAAGTGTCCATTCATGCACCTTCCATACATAGTAGAGTTGGTCTTCAAAGCAGGGTAGAGACAATGGTAAGTAAACACAAAATAGCCTAGGTTGAAGGAATAGTACAACAAAGAGTATAATGCTGGAGGGAACAGGTGTTGTCAGGGACTTTAAGAAAGTGTGGCTGTGGCAGAGATCCTATGGGGAGAGACCCTATAGAGAGAAACCTTCGAGGGAGAGAGTCTCTAGGAAGAAAGCCTACAGTGAGAGAGCTTCTAGGGAGACAGTCTACAGGGAGAGACTCCATAGGGGTAGACTTTATAGAGAGATATCTAGGAAGACAGTCTATAGGGAGAGAGTCTATAATGAGAGACTATATAGCGAGAGATCCTATCGGGAGACAGTCTACAGGGAGTGACCCTATAGGGGAAGGTTTTATAGAGAGAGACCTTCTAGGGAGAGAACCTATAGCAAGAAAACTTCTAGAGAGAGAGAGCCTACAGGGAGAGTCTATAGGGAGAGAGCTTATAGGGACTTAAAGCTGGAGAAATGAGCAGAGGTTAGATGATGGAAGCCTTTCATTTCGCTGAGGACTTTCCAGGACTTTTCTTTTGCATCATCCCCCACCCCAAACTCCCAATCTTCCCACCTCTGATGAGTTAACGTTATGTTAATATTATTTAACATGAAATGTCTTAGAAATTAGACACTTTCTAATTTTTAACTCCATAATTGTTCCTGCTATACCTGGGGGCTTCTCATCCTAGGGCTATTCCTAGCTCCAAAAACCATTCATTCTTCCTGAATCTCCTCAAACACTGGAAATCCTGGGTCTATCACTTCTCCCCTTTGATGCTACCTACAGGACAAGTCTCGATCATCCAGCTTAAAAATATTCTGTAGTATCTGGGTGTCTTTCTGTTTGTCCTTCTAAGACTCAGGTATTTCTGGACACTTAAGGGCCCAGGTGGCTTAAGGATGTCAGCAGTGCCTGTGGACACTGACCAGTGCTGACCACTGAGAAGGGCCAGCTGTCCTTTGCAGGAAGACCCAGAACATTCCTCCTTCCAGCAAACTGCCTTCCTCTGAGCCCCACCAGCCTCCCACTGGCGTTTCCTTCCCCTAATTATAACCTGAGTTGAGTCATCGGGTATAGCTGGTGGTGGTTACGGTTTAATGTCTGCTCTAATAGTTACTTAGTCCTTGGGAAAAGTAAGGAAAGTGGTTGGTTTGAAATAGCCTAATTCTCCTCAGGACTGAGGTCATTCACAGAGGTTCATTAAGAAGACACAGAATATCCTTAAAAGCCACTAAAGAAACAGTGCTCAGAGTTTCCATTTAGCCATCCCCCAAATATCCATCTAATTTTAATTCAGATAAGTAATCAGAGCACAATAGAACCACTGAAAATGCTACTTACCATTAGAATGGGGTTTATCTGTAATTCCTCGGTGTGATCTTTGTCTGTTCTGTCAGAAAAAAAAAAAAAATTGAAATTAGAGATTCTAAAACTTCCGTGTGTCCAAGATTTATTTGGGATACTTACAAAAATGCAGGTTCTTGGGCCACATTCTCTAGGTGTCTATGATTCATCTTGTTTCATGGTTGGGCTTAGGAACCTGAATTTTTAATAATCGCTCCAAAATGATTGTGATGCAAGAAGTTCATGGCCAGACTGAGAACTAGGGCAGCAGCTGTCTTGGTCCTTGTATGGACTAGGAGCTGGCAAAGTGCTGCAGTTTAAATGTACAAATACTTGAAATAAAATATATTCTGAATTATGAGGGGATAAAAAGTTCTAGGGTCTAATTAACAAACAATACAGAATCACAAAGGAAAGGAAACAAAATGCAAAATGGGCAAACACTAAAACAAAAACAAAGTCAGAAACCAATAACAACAAAAGGAAAAAAGTACTTTGGAAAAATATATACAAAGCAAATTACTGTTTTTCAATCTGGGGCAATATAAAACTGCAACTCTTTGCTATTTAAAAGAAGCATAGCTAAAATAAAGGTATTTCAGTGCAGTAATTTATCAGTATGTTTTGTATTCATTAACCTAGTGATTGTCCATTTTAGACACTTTCTTTCTAAGAGAATGTGTGTACACAGATATGAATACATAAGAACACTCATTGCAGCATTATTTAAAATATTTAAAAATTAAAAACAATATATATTATATGTGCAGGATTAAAATGTCAACATCCATAATATAAAATGCACTGAAGTGATTAAAAATATGTGATAAGAAATTTACTTAATATTCTGAATTTTTCTTGGGTCACTGTTAGTCAAATAGAGAAAACTAGATTACAGAAGTATAAGTAGAGTTTATCCCAAATAGTAGTGGTATCAACGGGTGGGGACCATGGTGTTTTTAAAAAATTGTTTTAAATACTTGTGATATGGTTTGGCTGTGTCCCCAATCAAATTTCATCTTGAATTGTAGCTCCCATAATTCCCACATATCATGGGAGGGACCCCGTGGGAAGTAATTGAATCATGGGTGTGGGTCTTTCCCATGCTGTTTTAGTGATAATGAGTAAGTCTCACAAGATCTGATGATTTTATAAAGGGCAGATTCCCTGCACACGCTTTCTTGCCTGATGCCATGTAAGATGTGATTTTGCCCCTCCTTTGCCTTCTGCCATGATTGTGAGGCCTCCCGAGGCATGTGGAACTGTGAGTCCATAAAATCTCTTTTTTTAAATAAATTCTCCAGTCTTTGGTATGTCTTTATAAGCAGCATGAAAACAGACTAATATAACTTGTAAAATTTTCTACAAATAGCATGCATAAATTTTGAAAAAAAAATTATCTAAAATAGTAAATAACAAGATGTTTGATTTCAATATATCAGACATATGCAAATTAAAATTTAAAAAGCAAATGTTTCTGCAACATAACTAACAAAGGTTTTAAATTTTTTAATTGAAAAAAGGAGGATTCTTTTATTTTTATTGTAGTTTAGGAATTTTGCTAATCATTTTTCTACTAATAAAATACATTAAAAATTAGAGCATAGACAAGGAAAGAGGATTTCTTGCAGGTCGATATACATATATTCACTTATAAGCATGAAGTATATTCATATGTAAATCTCCTGTGCAGTGAAAACAAAGAAATGTCTTATTTTCCATTGCTCAAAGAACTTTTAGAACTTGCTTATCTATCACAGCACCTTCTAAAAAGCAAAAATTCATAATGATATAACATGAAAATTTATGGACGTCAGCCATAGCTATTCTCCTAGGAATATTCATATATTCAAGTATTTAAATATACACAAACAAATTTAGTACGTAACTTAAATTCATGCACTAAACATTCAGTTCTAGTGTTTGGAAAAAGACATAGACACACATATTGAAATAATTAAAAAAAAATTTAAGAAAACATAGTATTATTTCCTAAGCCAACAGTTTGAAAAAAAGATTTCAAGGTGGATGATCTTCTAGGTAATATAGGTGGCCAAAAATAACATTAGAAATAATGTTTATGGACAAAAAACTGTGAAAAGAAATCTGCTTCCAACAACGGCGACACAGCCAAGTGTGTTTTCACCAGTGAATTACAAATTTTTGAGGAACAGATAATTTTAATTTATACAAACTGGTTCAAAACATAAAATAAGAAGAAAAGCTTTCCAATTAATTTATCAAGTTAGGATATCATAGACATTAAGACGTGGGAAAGATTGCACAAAATCAAAACTAGAAGTCAAAACAACTTTTAAATAGTGATACAAAAATTCTAAGTAAAAATTTTGAAAATAGAACCAAATAGTATATTAAAATAACTCTATAAAAAAGGTTTATCTAGTGCTGCTAGAAAGAGAGGACATTTGCCAATAATAAATATAAGCACATTAGTAGAGCAACAGAAAGTGCCATTTCAGTGTTACTCAAAGTGTGATCTGTAGTGTGCAAGGGAGAACTTGATAAACACTGATTTCTGGGCCTCAGCCCCAAAGATCTCAATTATACTAGTAGGGAGGGCGAGAGTGTTGAAAACGTGCATGTCTAGCAAGTTCCCAGGTCATGTCGAAGCTGCCAGTCAGGGACCACACCTTGAGAAGGTCTCAACTTTGGCTGCAAGTTGAAATCACCTAGGGAGCTCATAAAAATACTCATGTCTGAGTTACAACACCAAATATTCTGATTTAATCACCTGGGCTGTGGTTTGGGTATTTGGAGGAGGTTGTTTGAAATCTCCCCAGGTGATCTAAATGTGCAGCCAAAGTTGAGACCCACTGCTCTAAAAGCATTAGCCAAAGCAAAGGCTTTGCATGATCTTCACTACAAATGTATACTGGTGATTAAACATGTCATTCCCTTCCCTACACAATCCATCTTAAAATATGTCATAGACATAATCACGATTATTTTTTATGAAGCAAGTGCTCTATACGAGGTGGTTTACATGTACTATCTCAAATGCTTGAAGGGACTCTTCAAAGTCAACTTGGCTTTTCTTACCACTGGTTAAACAACAATGGAAACACCAAAGAATGACTAACCTTTTAGGTTTTCCCTGAACTGAGGGGTTTCCAAGGATGTGAGACTTTCAGTGCTTAAACTGGTAAAGGTCTACATAAACCAGGGTAAACTGATCACCCAAGGCTAACAACGTGCTTACAGTCATGTGCTACTAAGGGGCACAGACAGGAGTGGAAAGCAAGTTTGTCCTGTGTTCTGTCCACTATACGACACTACCCTGGGTAGCCCTGGGGGAGGGATTTAAGGCACTACTCAAACTGGAGTCATGGCGAATCTCCATTGCAATGCCAGGGTGAGTAATTGGTAATAGCACTTAGGTATAGATTTCGGATATTTTCAGTCTAGGAAGACAAAGTTCCCTGAACCAAATACATCATATCTTTGGCAGTGGTTCTGGAAGTGGGTCCTAGGACCTGTAACCACAGATCCATAAGGAAACTTGTTAAAATGCAAATTCCCAGGCCCTACCCCAGATATACCAAATTACAAACTCTGGGGTTGGGGCCCACAATCTGTATTTAAGAATCCCTCCAGATGATTCTGACATAAAGTATAAGAATCACTGACTTAGATGGAAGGGATGAGAATTGGGATGTTCTCCAGATTCCAATGTTTATCCAGGGATGAAAAACACAGTTCCAGACCTCAGAGCAGAGGTTATTAGTCTAGGCTGCAGATTAGAAACACCTGGAAAGCTGTTAAAGTCTTGATACCCAGGCTGCTAGACTAATTAAATAAGAATCTCTGGAGTGGTATCAATATTTTTCACATCTCTCTGGATGATACCAATTTAGAGCCCAGATTGGGAATCTCCGCCTTCTGCCCTTTAAAGCTGTAGAATTCCACAGTGAACCTAGCAGGTGTATTTTCTCATTGTTAAATGGCACAAACTTTTCTGAATATGGGATCCTAGACTTGTAACTGGGAAAAATGCTAACGTAAATACATTCGGAACCTGTCAGTTACCTAATCTCCCTGGGTATATCTATTAAGAATGAGTCTATGGAACTTTCTGGAAAATCAGGTAGGAATATATCCTTTGAGGCCATCAGATTCCTTTGGAAGATTTGGAATCCCTTCACATGGAAAGAAAGTCAATAAATATATCATAAGATCCAAAGGGGATTTTTCCATGAAAAGACACAGATTGTTAAGAGGGTATGCCCAGAGCTGCCCCTTTGCTGAGAATATTTCTGGGCTTGGATTGCTGATTTAAACACAACCATGGGCCTCACCTCCTGGAGCCAGTCCTGCTGGACAGTGGACATTGCCTTTGTGGGCCAAAACCTCCCATTTGAATTTCCAAAAATAATGTTTAATGTTTCAAGACTAGTAAGCAGTGACAATAGGAAAAAATAACCTTTACTTTTTTGGGGGGGGGGCGGTGGTCAAGAAAACTCTCGAAAAGGAGAATTGTCTGAAATGAATTCTGCATTAGGCAATGCTGTGGTAGAGCCTGGAAAGTACTGGAACTGAAACTCTTTCATTTCTTTTACTATCCAAGCTGTGAATTTCAAAAATAACAAGTCATTATAAAAGTGAAACATAAGATTCATCACACCCACTGTTTTAATCATTTTTAAACCTTCTATAACTTTAAGTAACTAAAATATTTTTAGTAGTTAATGCTTACTGAATTTTTAGTGCTTTCTGAACATAAAATTGCATTAATATTACATTCTAGGTACAGTACTAGATATTTTGCATTTATTCATTCAATATGGATGGTGTGCTAGAGACTGTAATGATTGCTGAAGAGCTGGAGATTAATTACATACTATTCCTGCTTTCAAAGAGCTTATAGTTTAATGATATAATTGATGTATGATGTAGTGTAAACATTGAGGAAGGGTTCACAGAAAACGTGTTTTGTAGCTGGGCATGGTGGCACGTGGCTGTAATCCCAGCTACTCGGGAGGCTGAGGCAGGACAGTTGCTTGAACACGGGAGGTGGAGGCTGAAGTAAGCCAAAACAGCATCACTGCACCACTGCACTCCAGCCTGGGTGACAGAGTGAGACTCTGTCTCAAAAAAAATAAAAAAGAAAAGAAAAGGTGCTTTGTCCAGTTTAGCAGGGGCAAGAACCAAGATACGTTTATTGGAAGAGGTGATACTTTACCTGAATCATAATTATTAGTAGCAATCAGCCAGAAAAAAGTAATTTAAATACATTTATTTATCTTCATAACAACTCCAAGAAATAGGGGTTATTAGTCACATCTCACGTACCCTTTAAAGTAAAATGTCCAGGCAACAGAGTTAATGTCATGGAGCAAATTTTGTAGGAGGACATCCATCCTAGCTGGCCAAATAAGGATTAGTTATCTATCTATGTATCCATGTATCTATGTATGTATGTATGTATGTATGTATCTATCTATCTATCTATCTGTCTATCTATCTATCTATCTATCTATCTATCTATCTATCTATCTATCTATCATGGATTGAATTGTTCCCCCCGCCAGCCCAGAAATTTGTCAATTTGTATGTTGAAGTCCTAACCCTCAATGTGACTGAAGGTAAGGTCTTTAAGGACATAATTAAGGTTAAATTAAATCATAAAGGTGGAGCCCTAACCCAATAGGACTGGTAACTTTGTAAGAGGAGGAAGAAATACCAAAGATCTCTCTCTCTCTCTTCACATGCAGAGAGGACAAGCCATGTGGGGACACAGAGGTGAAATGGTTGCCTATAAGCCAGAAACAGTGGCCTCACAAGAAGTCAGCCTTGAGGGTAACTTGATCTTGGACTTTTATCCCCCAAAATTGTTAAAAAAAAAAAAAAAAGTTATTGTTTAAGCCACTTAGTCTGGTATTTTGTTATGGCAGCCCAAACAGATTAATACACGTCTATATGTATAATATGGCTTAAAGAGATTTTTAAAAGTGTAATTAATTTAAAAATATATAGTTTATGCATAATAACCTAATACTAATGCATTGTAGTTTAATAGGTATATGATAAGAGATAGCATTGATCTCTAAGGATAAGGAATGTAGGAATGTGCACTCCTGGTTTCTGATTCTGGGATCTACTTTCTCTCTACAGAAGGACCTTCCTTGTTTCTATCAGCATGCACAAAGGTGGACCTGGCACCAGATAGAAATAATCTCTTAGTTGGTGTTCTCGACATTAACTAAATTGATCATTACATATGGCCAATCAGTTTGAACATATTAATTCAAATGCTAGGGATGGAGCATCTGAGAGTGTTGGAGAAACCATGGGTACATGTGGGAAAGCCACACAAGATTTGAGATTGACAGCATTTTAACTACCAGCTGAGTGCTGAACCCTTGCATAGGTGACCTGCAGATCACTGTATTTTCACATCACTTCACGTCCAGCCTGGAAACATACCTGATCCAAATGGAATATTCCAATGTAACAAGTAAAGAAACTGATAAAAGGCTTTTGTGCTTACATGGATTTTAACCTCACATCTCTGATGAGGGTAGAGTGAATATATTTGTGCTAGGGGCAGTGAAAAATATCTCTTGATATTTTTGGAAGCTGAGGTCTTCCAAAGTTGACCATCTCCTTACAAAAGTGTCTTTGGAAAAGTCACTTAAGCTTTCTTAGCCTCACTTTCTTTAGGTAAAGGGTTATTTTTATCTATGTCAAAGCATTATTGTAAGGATCACAGAAATAATAAGAGAAATTAGAAGATACTTTTAAAATGTTAATTTCTCTTTCTTCCTTCCCATTATAGATTGTGATCATAAGCTCCTCAGGTTTAATCTTTCTAACGCTTTCATAAGTTTATTCTACCTAAAATAGTTCACCTAAAATATGCATTCTTCCTTATTAATGAGATTTGTATTTAGCCTTTGAATAAGCTGAATGTTGTGTAGCAAATGGGCCAGGTAGTAATCAAACTTTCAGCCTTATTATTGAAATCAGTGAAATATTGACTTATTTGTAAAATCATCAATAACTTTCAGAAGTGAGATGCTTTTCTCAGATGCTCAAATTTGAATTTGGCATTAAAACAAAATGTAAAGCTTTTAAAGCAAAATAAGTTTTTATAAAATGTCATCTACCACGCCTCTTCCCAGAATGATGCAGAAGACCATACTGTATAACAGAAAAATGAAAAAAAAAAAAAGCCTGAAATGATTGTTGGCCTTACTCAGAATTCTAAATACGTAGTTTGAGTTACTCTAATAATTCAGAATTTCAAAGGTCCATTTTATTTCAGAGAAAACCTCTTAGTCTAATTTGGGGTGGATGGAGAAGGCTGCTCTCTCTGGCCAGAAGTCTCCAAGTATGATTTATTCTAGCAGCATTTCTATGAGATGTTTTTCCCTTCTCCCAAATTTTGTGGAAATGCCAAGACTCTTTCTTTTAAAACTCAATACAATTTGGCTCAGAAACACAAGGCACGGGGAATAGGATACCAGTTATTTAACTCTACACTCCTTCTCTCACCCCTGACTAACCTCTTATTTAAAAGATTTAAAATAATTTTCCATATAGAAAACATTTTACCTTTTGATTTTTTTGGATATTCCTTAAAAACCACCTCTAAAGTACTGAAATGTAATATAGTGTGCACAGGTGAAAACTACTTACTCTTTCGAAACAGCATTTCTTTTGGCTCAGCCAAAAATACAAAAATGTTTTCGCTTACTTCCCACTAAAGAAAAAAGCTATTTCATGAAGTAAGTTTCACCTTTGAGGAATAACCTTTAGCTGTCAGAAGTCACCAACTGTAAGTTAATATTTGTGCACAGCCCTGGCTCTGCATCATGAAACCTTGCTAAACACATCTGCCATGTAATATTTGTGGTGTAGCCAGGGGCATAGTGCTATGGAAAGAGCTTCTATTTTGATCTCCTTGGAATAACTGTGAGTCTCGGAAATACCATGCAAACTCTCTCAATTTCAGTTTCCATATCTTAGACATGGGACTCCTCTCCCCACTTTACTTGGACTCTATGATGACAAAATAAGGAGCCAGGCAAAAGGCAAGCTCTTCACCAGTGCCAAGGGCTCTCTCTCCTTCATCTGCCTGCCTTATTTTCTAAATCTAGGTCCAGCCCATGATCTTACCTTAGCATTTGTAGCAATGCTGTCCTTCAATGACGTCCATGTCTCAGTCCCCAAAACCCGTCCCCAAAATATATCTGAGTATATTATCTTACATGGTCAAAGAGACATTGCAGAGGTGATTAAGAATCTTGAGATGAAAGATTTCCCTGGATTATCACAGTGGGTCCAACATATTCTCAAGGGTCCTTATAAGTGGAAGAAGGAGATTACACAGCAGCACCTGGAGATGCTGTTCTCTTGGCTTTGAAGATGAAGAAAGGGGTCTCAAGTCAAGGAATATAGGAGACCTCTAGATGCTGGAATAAGCAACGAAATCAATTCTCCCTTAAAACCTCTAGAAGAAATGCAGCACTACTGACACCGTGGTGTTAGCCATGTGAGATCCATTTCAGGCTTCTGACCTCCAGAGCAGTAAAATAATCAAGTTATGTTGCTTTAAGCCATGAAGTTTGCATTAATTTGTAGGAGCAGAAACAGGAAATGAATACAGCAACTTTTCAAGGCCAAGTGCTTTGAGTAGCTATGGAAGGTGTAAGCATTGGCTGTTTATCTCCTTAGATAGGTAAGATGAGGTTGATGGGACAATAAATGCAATAGACGGTTTCTCTTTTATAGGCAAGAAACCTGAGTTTTCCAGAGCAGAGCACATAGTTTGATGTAGACAAAACATGTAGGCACCTTTTATTTTTTCTTCAGCAATTTCATTAAAACGCCTATTGTGTTTTTGCAAATTTGAGCCAATATGACTTCTTTCTGAAAATATGATCCTACAGATAGCAATAGTATCTATCTTTCAGAAGTCCAGAGACACCCTCTATTTCTGCCTCAAGAAGGCAAATCTTGGGGCAGAAATAGAGGGTGTCTCTGGACTCTGAAAGATGGGTACTGTTGCTATTAAAAAATAAGTTTAACCTTTTACAACACATTCTGACTGAACCTGAAGTAAATCCACAAAACATGATCTTTGTAATTTTGTATCTCTCTGGGGAAGTGTTCAATCCAAGGAAAATTCGAGTGAAACTCTCTGGATTTGACACTTCGGCCCTGAACTATGGCTATTTCAAGAGGTTTCATGATTCTGAAGTATAGCAAAATCTGACTGTGTTCCCACTGAGGGGCAGGGAGACACACACACACACACACACACACACACACACACACACACACACACTGAGAGAAGGGGGTGAGGAGAGAAAATTACCCACCTGGGACTAGAGGAGAGAAAAATCCTTTGCTATTTTGTTGTAGGTATTTCCTCAGAACTAACCAGAGCAAGCATCCAAAGACAAGCTTGTTTAGACATCTTATCACTTGGTCTTGAAACATTTTTTATGAAATGCTACAGAAAGTGTTAGCATATCCAATTAGTGATGATATGGTAGAGTTGGAAAAGTGTCAGTTGCCTGTGTGGTCCCGAAACTTTTTCTGGCCTTTTAGCCAATGATATTTATTTTAATAATAGCTCAGAGACCAAGAGGCCTCTCCTTTTCCCTCTTCATGAACAAATTGTGAAGAACTCCCCTATTTCTTATTCACATCTCTGGAATATGTGTGTGGTGGTTGCAGAAGAATATTTCCTGCTGAGGGTGGATCTGAAACACTGAGAAGCTGCCTGCAGCTCTCTGAAGCAACCTCATGCAGGGGAACAATCAGACTATTTCTGTCTGGCTTTTAGGGCCACAAGAAAAGAAGTAGAAAGAAATAGATGATGACTCACTGAAAGACAGACTTCTCTAATATGAAGAGTAGTCTGATTTTTTTTGGTAATCTAGCTGGAGCTAAGGATTCTGTGATCCTGTTTTGGTGCCCTTATCAATGCATGTAAACTGCCGTAGGTGTAGGGTTAGAAGATGGCTTCACAAGTCACACATTTGGTAAACCCACTATAAATGCAATTGAAGTAGTTTTAAGTTTCTGGAGGCTGGGGATATTCAGACATAGGTCTGAGGACTGCTTGTTAATGATGTTCTAGAAAAAACTGAAAACCCTGAGGGGTGTATGGACTGTTTTATTTACTCAACTTGTCATCAAATGTTCATTAATTCTACTACATGCAATGCTCTGTGTTGGATATTGCACTGGTTTAAAGATCTACCTTAAATGTTCATAATTTTATTATTCTATTCATTTTGGTATGGATGGGAAAGGAGAATGATCAAATAGAAGTAGGAGTCAGTCACATCTTTCATGATGTTGAAAATAAAGTCTCATGAAGTAGTAGATAACAACAGTAATATTTGCCATATGGCCCAGGCGTGTATATGCATCATATGATTTAATCTTTCAACAGAACTTTGCAGTAAATATAATAACTGTTATTCTTCATGTAAGAAAATTGAGGCTCAGAGACATCGGATAAATGCCCCAAGATCCAGTGCTAGTATCATCTGGAGCAAGTATTCTACCCAACATATATACATACGTACCAAGTTAGCATGTGGCCTTTTGGCTAGAGACTTGCAGAATGATGGAAATGGAAATACAGCAATTACTGACAGCATATTTATTTGAAGGCAAATGAAATTCCCTCCCAAAATAAGTTAGCAGCAAGGTATTCATTTTATAAATAGAGATTTGCAAAGTCTCATCTGGGATGAGCTTAGTGATAAGTCAGTTGACACTGGGGGCTTGCAAGACGTTACTTATGGCAAATTGGTTCAAGCACAAAAAGTTGTTCTTAACACTGTCTTTTTGTTGGTGACTTAAGAAGCAGCTAGAGTTAAACGTATGTATGACATTTCAGTATATTAGGAATTTTTGGAAGCAACAGGGAAGTATACTTCAAATACAATCCCCCAGCACTAGGCCAAGCACTTTCGCGTACATCCACTGATTTACTTGCCTCAGTGGTTTCAGAGGGTTGATGTTACTAACCCCATTTTTGCAGAAGGAACATTAAAATTCAATATTTTGTTCTAGACCACAGGGATTATTAGACCTTCTGAAGCTGGCTGTTTGATTGCAGGCTTGCAGTTTATGCCTAGCTATGCATTTATAAAATATGGTAACTCAAACTGCTTTTCTGGGTTATACTGTGGTTCTAACCCCTCTTTTGTACTAGTGTAAATGTTATGACAAGAGATGGTCTAAATTCCAAATAAGAAATCTTGAAGGATGAAGACTTCTGGTATATGGCTAGAACCAACTTTGTTTTTGACCAAAGAGATTCAAACACCAACCCAGTAGAGATTCGGAATATCACCATTCATCACTCTACACTAAACCATTTGTCAGGGCATCTATGGAGGGAGCCCTGGGAACCACTGAGTAGTAATGGTATGTAGACCATCAGGCTGAGCTTTGTATACCAGGATATGGGAGCCCTTGCCCTCACATCTGTGTTCCATCCCTACAGACTCTGTCTCAGGCCTGGGTAGGGAAGGAATCTGCAGGCAATAAAGAAATGAAAGCCCTAGATTAGCTCTGGTTCCATGCCATGCTCTTCTCCAGGGGTGGTATTAAGTAGCAACTCCTGGGCCACACATGCAGGAGAGAAACTGATGTGAAGATGTGACTCTTTTGGCTGTGGCTGCCTAAGCAAAGCATCCCTGTTAGGTATGTGACATGCTTTCCACATTCCATTTTCTTCTAATGATTGAGCTCTGCTGGAAGAATAGGATTTGGGTTCTCATTGTAGTGTCTGCTTCCTCAGAAAGCCTGAGATGCTACAGTTCCCCAGTGAGGCTACACATGGAAAAGAGATTAGGCTGGGCACAGCTTTAGGGCAAGGCCACATCAGGACTCTCGCCTTGACTGTAAATGTCTCTGCCCTCATCTCTCTACCTTTGGCTTCCATAGTCAGTCCTCACTCCCCAAGCACCCCCATTCAGAAGCAGTATTTTAAAACAGCAAAATCAATGAACTTCAAAACCTCATGGAGAGCAAAAGCAAAACAGGGCTCAAAAATCTAAGGAGACCAGACATTTGAGAAAAAAAATTTCAAAGCACAAAGCCAGCTCAATCTCATTTGTAATGGGTCACAGCTTATTAGGAAGCCAATATGAAACCACAAGCAGGGACTAGCCCTGTCCTACTTTAAATGGACTTTCCATTTCCTTTGTAATGGTCAAAATGCAACTTGGTTAAAATGGACTTGTTTGTGAAATTTCTCCTTTCACAATTAAAAAAAGCAGTAAAGTATTTTACACATTTTAGTTTAAGTATTCAACCTTAAATACTTGTTTCTTTTGCTTTACATTAATTTATTATCAGTATTAAATACATTTATTGTTTTAAATTTATTGCTGTTACTTTATTGGTAGTAGTATAAATAATAGTGCTAGTAGTGGTAGGTGCATGTTCTAGTTTGGGCCCAAATCCCTATCTGATTTCATATACATACACACACACACACACACACACACACACACACACACATATTCTAGCCCAGCTCACTGTGATATATTTGGGAGATAAAGAATCTGCTGATTCAGAGTCACCTATCTCAGCCTCCTTACCCTTAGGTCCTACCCTAATCCCATTTAAAAAAAAATAAAAAACTAATATGTACACAGGGAAAATAAATAAAATAATATAACATAATATGGGTTTAAGCAAAAGTTTGTCATTCCCTCAATTTTTATTCCACTTAAGTAACTGTTTTTTATCATTTTCTCACATATTATTACATATTAAGTACCTATCCACTCTAGCATATGTAGACAAATGTTTCTCATTATGATCATTTGGATAATTTATTCACACACACACACACACACACACACACACACACAGAGAGAGAGAGAGAGAGAGGTTATTTTGCATCTTGCCTTTCTCTCTTCTGAACACTATATTTTGAAGAACTTAATCCATATGCATGTTTTATTTTTTAAAATATCTTCCTAGTATTTAATTACAAAGATGTACCTTAACTTATTTAACCAGTATACTATTGATGGAAACTTAGGTAGCTTCCTTTTTAAAAAAATAAATTAGAAATTATGGGACCATAAAAATATATCTTTATTATTATTATTTTGCTTGTGCAAATAAATATATAGAATAATTTCTGCTTTTCTTAAAAACGTAGGCTATGAGCGATCTTTGCTTCCCAGATGAAAGACTGTCTAGATCCTTGTTAATGTAGCGGACAAGGACAGTAGCAACAGAAATATGTACATGCACTGAAGAGGAAAACGCCAAGAAAGCAACTGATTCTAAAAGAGGGGTCAAGGACTATACACAGAAAGGAGCAGGAGAAAAGGCCCAGGGAAAATTTGCTTCAGTTCTGTTCTGTTCTGTTCATAATAGCTTTAAGGCCCCCATGGCCGCCCAGCCCTGGGCACCTCACTATGCCTCAGGCTCCTGGAGATCTCCTCTATCTTCCCGGGGGTGGATAGAAGAGGCTCGAGTAGGGGAAGCCTTGAGCTCCCCCTAGAGGCTGGAGAGCATAAGCTAGGCCAGAAAATACACATCATAGCAAATTAAAGGACATGTTTCAAAGAAAAAATACGCCAGTATAGAACAGCTGGTCACAGGCATGCCTCTTCCCCTGGTGTCTTAATTCATGTGCATACATTTTCCATAACTGCATTGATGGCCTAGCTTCAATTTTGTATTCAGCTTCCCCCACCCCCTTAATATTACACAGCAAATGTTTTTCCATGTGGCTACATAATCTTTCTAATTACCATTTTAATGACTTTATAATACTCCTTCCAGTTCACATATTGTAATTTATTTAACCACTCCCTATTGGTGGACATTTTAGATTGTTTCCAGACTTTTAATAATATAGAAGACGGTCCATATAATATCTGCTGTTTTCCCCTTTTTAAATGGTTTCTTAGATTAAATAGTGTGTCACAGGGTAGGGATGATATCATAGCTCTTAATACTCTTTGATCTTCTGATTCCACAAGCAGGAATGCTTCTGATAAGGTACCAAGTTACTAATTTGGGTATCTGTTTATTGTTATTATTGTTGTTGTTATTCTTGTTATTGTTTTACTTCTGCAAGTGTCATAATGTAACCTACATTACGCCTTAAGTACATTATACATGAGCCTTTCACATTCTACTAATTCTTCTCTACTTTCCACACAGCCAAACTCATACATTTAGCCACTGGTTGATCATTTTTTCATTTATCTTTTGAGAACCTAATATTTATCAGGAATTTGCTCTAGAATCTTGTTTCCTTGGTAACATTGCAATTCTTATAGAAAACAGGAACAAAGGATGAGAATGCATCATATTAGTGAGCTCATTTTGTAAAACTCAAAAAAAATACTTTGCAAAATTCTAGTTATCAAACTTAAGGAAAACGTGGGTTGGAGAAAATTTGCTAGCACACCCCAGCTCTGTGCAACACATAAGGGCTGAATAAAAAGAGAACTGAGGCTGGGCACGGTGGCTCACGCCTGTAATCCCAACACTTTGGGAGGCTGAGGTGGGTGGATCACTTGAGGAAAGGAGTTCGAGATCAGCCTGGCCAACATGGTGAAACCCCGTCTCTACTAAAAATGCAAAAATTTAGTTTGGCGTGGTGGCACAAAAAATTAGTTTGGCATGGTAGCGTGCACCTGTAGTCCAGCTACTCGAGAGACTGAAGCAGGAGAATCGCTTGAACCTGGGAGATGGAGTGAGCTGAGATCACGCTACTGCACTCCAGCCTGGGCAACAGAGCGAGACTCTGTAGCAAAATAAATAAATAAATAAATAAATGACAACTGAGAAAGAGTGTGGAGCTGATTGAAGCAAAGCATTGTTGGGTGGGTAGGAATTTACCAGCAGATAAGGGATAACAGTGGGGTCCTAGAATCAAACCGTTTGTATTGAAATCCTAGCTCTGCCCCTTAAAAACTGTGAGGTCTTAGTAATTTATCTTTTCTCTCACCCTCCCTCTTTGCTTTCTTACCAGTTCTCTTAGGTTTGTATTCAACTTTTAAAACTCAAAGAAAATATCACCTATAAATTTATGTTCTTCAACTTCTTCAGGAAAAATAAAACTCCCCCTACCCAGTGTTCCCAATCCATTCATTGATATATCTCTATCATAGCCCTTATCACATGATCACTGGAATGCACAGTCTTTGCAGGGAAGAGGTCATGTCTTCCTCCTCTTGGTGTCTCCAGCATCTAGCATAGTACCTGCCACATATTAAGTACTTAGAAATTTTTGTTGAATTTAATGACTTGAATTGAATGTTTAGGTAATTATAGAACATAAACAGGAAGAAATATTATGTAGCAATTAAAAGGATAATTAGGAAGACTGAGTAGCTCAGTGGGAACATGTTTATGATATGTTTAGTGTTAACATGCAAAATGATACCTGCATTATAATTCTCACTGTTGGAAACTTCTCAGGCTAGGTACTAAGGAGACAAAGAAAAATGTGAAAAAAAATATTTATCTCTGAGAAGCTCCTGCTATACTGAGGGAGGCAGGTGTGTGTAAAAATGATCACAGGGTAGGGCCAATGATAGCAGTGTGCATGAAGTACTGACAAGGGAGGGAGCTGAGTTTGTCTGGGGAAGTTTGGTGAGATTGACAGGACATTCACCGTAGGCTTTGGAGATTAAGTAGTTGTTAACAGACAAGAAATCAGAGTAGGATTTTCCTTAAAATGGGAAAAATACAAGAGAATAAACATGCATTGCATTTCAGAGGAATAATTAGGCATTTCCATGGGGGCTGGTAAGAGATGAGACAAGAGCATAATGTTGAGTTATATTGCAGGTGACTTGCTAAGGTGTTTGATCTTCAACATGTAGACAGAAGGGAGTCCTCAAAGGTTTTGAAGCAGCGGAGGAGTGGCACAATGATTACTTTTGTTTTTATGACAATAAACTTGGCCGAACCAAAAGGATGGGCTAGAGTGATAAATACCAGGACAAGGACACCAGAGAGGAGGCTACAGCTACCTGCTTCAAGTGAGATATAAATTGACTTAATGGTGAAGCTGGAGCTGGAGCTGGTGGGGTGGACTTGACATATCTTCAAAGGAATATTAGATAAGACTTAGTGACTTATGTGATGATGGGAGGTGAGTTGAAGAAGCAGTCTAGAGTGATGCATGGGGAAAGACAATGATTTAGAAAAAAGTGTAAAAGGAGTAGATCTCTGGGAAGAGAGATCGTGGAAATGAGGGAGTGGGCAGATGTTGGGTTTAGTTTTGGAAATGTTGAGTGCATGGTGCTAGTGGGCTTTGCATCCACAGAAGCCTGATATACAGTCAAACAAATGATTCTAGGTTCTTAGGAAAATAACTCTGGCAAGAGATGTCCATAAACTGGGGCTAAAAAATAATCCCACATCTTCAATATCCATGTAAAACAGGATGTGTGTTATAAATGAAAGTATTCTGGATGCCTGACTGCAAGTCTAGGCTTTCCTTCAGCAGATGTGAGCAAATTACTTAACCCTGTTAAGCCTCAAATTCCTCATCTGCAAATTGGGATAATAAATCTTGTCTCAGAGGGCAGTGTGAAAATCGGATGAGATGAAGCAAGAAAACATCTGCAGGAGGACCTGATACATGTCACTTCCACCCCCACTTGCACTTTGCCCTTTCTCTCCCACAGATGATCTCAGAACAAGAGTAAAGGGCTTGAAACAGAAACCAATACAGTTGTCTTTAAAATAAGCATCAAATAGACCTCTGTCCGATGATGACTGATTTTTGTAGTGCTGGTCTACTTCCTAATGTCAGATATTAGTAAGGTTCAGGGACCAGATCTTCTCTTGAGTGGTACGTATACTATTTTCCAATTTAAGATTTCTCTGAGATGAAATACAGAGTTTCTCAATATGACCACCATCTAGGTATAATCTGTATCAACATTCCTATATAGTAGCTTTATTTCTCTCTCTTCTCTGCTGAGAGTAAGACCTTGGGTTTCTCTTGCTGATTTGAAATCAGTCATCTCTATGTATTTTCATACAATATGATGATACTAATAAAATGATAATAACTTTCATTTTGAGAACTTGCTTTATGTTAGTATTTTAGTTGCACCAGTTCTTTTAGCCTATGCAAAAAACCTTCATGATTTTATGTTTTACTCATTATGAATGATGAGGCTGGGGTTTAGAAAGGTGAAGTGACTTGTCCGCAATTGCATAGAAAGTGAGTGAAGAACCTAGGATTTGGAAAGAAACCATGGGAATCCACTGTGTAACCACTACCTCTCAATCAAGATGGCATTTTCTGTCACTCAGGGAGGGAGAAGGAGTGAAAAGAGATGCAAGAAGTAAGGAAGTGTTGTATGTATATGTGTTTTAATTGCTGTTCCTCATGAATCATAAGTCACTCTTGTTTCTCTATCAAGGAAGGCAAAAGGACAAGCAAACAGAATGGCATTTATCTATGATTAAAAAATTATGACTATTTATATGCAAATGAAGTTTGGACCTATGCTTCTGGAAGATTGAAGGGGATTATGCATAGTCAGAAATTTGGGGTTTTTCTTCTTTTCCACACACTCCCAGGGCATGTGTTAAGGTTCAGCAGTGTTCTCCAGGGAGACGGGGAACACGATTGATGATCTTGGTTTGTTTCACAAGATACAGTCACAATTAGTAGCTATGATCATGCCCCTTCATGCATTTGCCGGAGAACCCTTGCCAGTCTCCCTGATCAAATGCTCTCTGCTCTGTAAAGCTTTCTACAGGAATACTTTGGTTTCAGCAGAGTTAGTTGCATTTTTTTCTGGGGCTCTGTAATGGCACAAATCAGGTTAACTAATTCATTCATAGACTCATTCATTCAACACATGCTGATTGAACACCTTCTTGTACCAGATACTGTCCTAGATACTGAAGATAAAGTTCACATCTGATTCTAGAGCAAACTAGAGAGATAAGGTCACTGTTCTTCCATGAAGCATACTTGACTGAAGGAGACAAATAAACAGGTAAGCAAAAACAATACATATAACAGAATTACAGGAAACGATTTGTGCAGTGAAGAAATAAAAGCAGGTGGATGGTCAGGGAAACTCTTCTGAAGAAGGTTTTATGAATAATAGCCTGAACGAAGCTAGATAACAAGCCATAGAAAGATCTAGGATCAGAGATCAAGGCAGTGGAACTGTAATTTCGGCCAATATGCATGCCATGTGAGGGCAGAAACTTTGGTCAGTAGTGATGGAAATGGTGATGACCATGATGATCTTCAGTATTACTCTTGAGCATCTATCGGGGTTTAGTTACCTTGCAGGTGATTTGTACTAGTTTATTCTCCACAATAGCCCATGGGAGGTAGGTATTGCTGTATATGATTTGCAGATGAAGCAAAACCCTTAGAAAAATAAGGTGACTTGCTCACGGTCACACAAGCAGTAACGAGAATTAGCTGTAACTCAAACTCCAACGTGTTTCCAAAGCCTATAACCTTCAATGGCCCCTTGTTTTTATATTCCCAGAATCTAATCCTGGGGTCTGGCACTGTAGATACACAACAATACGATGTTTGAGTGAATGGGTGATATCGTTATCCTCAATGCCCCATAAATGTCATCTCATATGACTATTTAAATTTCGGGCAGGCCTGAGGCTGTGGTGCATTTAGACATCTGACAAGTATTGCACCTGTGAGAGGATGGTGGGATAAAGCCTAAGGCCCTCAAAGGTAAGTAACTTCAATGTTGAAAGTCAAGTATGGATATGAAATGAAGCATGATGACTCTGTCTCTACTTCCTCTATTGTATGTACATCGCTTTAGAAAGAGGAGAATTTTCTTGTTCCAAATTACCATACACACACACACGCATGTGTCAGAGACACAGTCCTATTCCCACAAACACAAAATATAACAAATAGATGCAGTTGTACACAAAGATGCACATGGTCACGAAGGATGCAGAAACCCAGGCACACAAACATGAAGCTGACTTTATGACCACCAGTTTGGCTCTAAGTTCCAGGGTCAGTTCACAGCAGCTGGGAGAAATTTCCATGTTTCTATTTTTGTTGCTTCAGCAACAGCCTAGTTCTCCAAAGTTCTTTTTCTCTTGGGGCCACCCAACCTCCAACTGCTTCTTCCCCTTTCTCAGCTTCTTTCAGAGGGGATGATTTTCTGAGCCCCTTCTGATCTCCCTGGTGGAGTCAGGTGGCACAGCTTTCCTGAAATCCCTGTTCCTGTCTTAGGGCCTTGACATTGAGTGGTCCCATGCCTGGGATGCACACCGTACACCCCACGGCTCCCTCATCATTTTCCAGTTTTGCTCAAATGGCCCCTTCTAAATGAGGTCTGATTTGCCCAATTATTATTGCAACCTCATGATGATAATGGTGACGATGATATAACTATTACTATTGAGCATCTATAAAGGCCTAGGTACAATTTTAGGTGACTTGCACTCACTTATTCTGCACAATAGCCTTGCGAGGTAGGTATTGTTGTGTTTGACTTACACGTGAAGTAAAACCTTCAGGCAAATAAAGTGACTTGTTCAAGGTCACTCCTGCTGCCCTTTCCCCTACCTTGCTTGACTTTTCCTTTACTTTATAGCAATTACTATTTTCTAACGAACTAAATAATTTACATACTATGCCTTATTGAATGTTGTCTTTCTTCCGTCCTCCCCTACATATAGATGTTAGAATAAAGCTCTACTTAGGTGAAAATATTTCTCTGTTTTGTTCCCAAGCACCAAGTACAGTGTCTGGCATGTAGAAGAAATCAATAAGTATGTTATGAATGAATGATTGAATGAATAATTACTGAGCATCTAATATTGACCAGACCTTGTATTGTCATTTCACCTACCCTTTGCTCTGTGAAATAGAGATCATCATCACCAGTTTGCAGATGTAAAAACAATTAGTCCTAGAAAGGAAAAGCAACTTGCTTAAAGTCACAGAGCTAGTCTGAAATGAGATTTAAAAAATATATGCTGCTGAGGGGGCACAGTGGCTCACACCTGTAATCCCAGCACTATGGGAGGCCAAAGCAGGCGGATCACCTGAGGTCAGGAGTTCAAGACCATCCTGGCCAATATAGTGAAACCCCGTCTGTACTAAAAATACAAAAAATTAGCTGGGTGTGGGGGCAGGCACCTGTAATCCCAGCTACTCAGGAGGCTGAGGCAGGAGAATCACTTGAACCTGGGAGTGGAGGTTGCAGTGAGCTGAGATCACACCATTGCACCTCCAGCCTAGGTAACTCCATCTCAAAAAAAAAAAAAAAGAAAAAATATGTATATACACATATGTATAAAAACTGCTGACTCCAAAGTGCTACACAACATCCTTTCCACCCAAGGACACTGTGGTCAGCTCAGTGACACTGAGATCCTTTAAGTGATCCTAGAGGAAGGTGTCATTCCTTGCTGTGCTCATGTCCTCAGGATTATGACATTGGCTTGATGGTGAGGAATTTTCCCTCTTCCAATTCTCATCTCTTGTAGCCAACTTCTGGACCTGACTGCTAGAACAGTAATCCACAGACTTCTCTAGAATTGTTTCTTGGATGTTTCTTGTGATTTCTGGAAACCTTGGGATCTCTGTGCTCTCGGTTGGCTGGTCACATGCCAAGGCCACCTGACAGAAGGACTTCTGGACCAGAAGATTCTGAAAGTCAGAGAGACCGCATGCAGAATTTCCTCCATTCACTGGAGCTTCTCCCTTCTGGGCAATCCTATTAGTCTCTGTGGCCACAGCTGGAGCTATCTCAGCTAGAAGCTGCCTTTAACTCGTCCTCATCAGTTATGCAAGCACCAGCATTCAGAGCCCCTCACACAGGCTGGAGCCCTGCGAAGAGACTGGTGTGGAGGGAGACAGAGATTGAGGAAAAGAAGGAGTGGCAGAAGGAATACTTGACACTATAATGATGATTTCTTGATTTTTTTCCTTCTTTGCCTGAACCCATGTCCCTTCCTTTCTCCCAAGTTAGAAATCTGGAAGTCACCATCAACTTCCTCTCATCTTCAGCTCCATACCAAAGCAATCACTGATCCCCCTCTTTTCTTTCTCACATTTCTTCACCCATCTCCTCATCTGCAACATAACAGCTACCCTCTTGCTCCTGACCCAAAACATCTTTATCCTGGAACCCAACAGTTCCTTCCTAATTGTTCTCCTGGCCTCCAGATGTGTCCCTGTCCAACCACAAATGAAGTATTCTGACCAGGTTCTTCTGCTACTAAAACTGTCAGTGGCTCTTTACTGTCCCAAGAATCACATCATTTTCCTTGCGTTAAAAGGCCCTGTGTGAGCAAGTTTGCAGTGACATTTCTAATTTCATCTCTCTCATGCCTTAGGCAGACCGGTTTCTGGGGATTCCCATCATGTGCCCAGCCTGTTCTGTCATTCCCTCGTATTTCTGCTTCATCTGAAATACTAATCCTCTATTTCTGCTTGGCTGACACTCATCATTGAATACTCAAGTCAGGGGTCAACTCTTCTATTGAAACATCCAGACATCTGCTGCCACTGTCCCCTCTGCTGGTACCTAAATGGTTACTCCTTTATGGTCTCATTCAAATATCTTCCCTTATACCTTATACATAGCTCCAGTGTCACCCTCACTGGACCATGTGACCATTGAGTCAGCACCTCCATTTATGCTGTGAGCTCTAGGGCAAGAGCTGTGTTGGTCTTGTCTTAGCTTGGCCAGTTCTTGACTCAGGACATGGAGCAGGGGCTGGGTTCTTTCTCGCAGTGCTTGCTGTTCTAGAGGCTAGTGAGAGTGATAAGAGGGGCTCATAAAATAGCAGGCTAGGCCAGGTGTGGTGGCTCATGCCTGTAATTCCAGCACTTTGGGAGGCCGAGGCAGGCAGATCATGAGGTCAAGTGATTGAGATCATCCTGGCCAACATGGTGAAACCTCGTCTCTACTAAAAATACAAAAATTAGCTGGGCATGGTGGCACGCACCTGTAGTCCCAGCTACTCAGGAGGCTGAGGCAGGAGAATTGCTTGAACCTGGGAGGTGGAAGTTGCAATGAGGTGAGATCATGCCACTGTACTCCAGCCTGGTGACAGAGCAAGACTCCGTCTCAAAAATAAATAAATAAATAAATAAATAAATAAATAAATAAATAAATAAATAGACTAAATCATTTTAATAAAACCCAAATTCTTGGGGGAAAGGATTCAGGTAGGGGCTCAGGCATAGAATGGAAGGATTTCTCTTTTCAGTGTACCCTATCAGCTGACAGGTCAAGAAGTTTCCTTGATAATAATTCTTTGAGTAAATCACTGACCTGAGTTTTCTGAGAAAAGGGAAACCTCTCCTTTCTCTAGTCCACATGTAGTAGAACTATGGCACAGTCTTGCTGGAATTACTTGTCTCCAACTACTTGTTCAGGTATAGAAAGAAGGGGAGGCTGAAATGTTTGGATGCCACTCCAACACATGCACAGCAAGTCTTCAACAGCACCCTCTCTCTTAGGGGTCCACTTCATTTGCATTACATTTGCATGTGGCCCTTCAAATACCCAAGGTCCAGCCTCCCCATGTTTGTCCCCCCAGGAGTCCACCTCTTTCTTCCTTTTCCCTTGCCAAAGTCATCTGGCAGGTTGGTACTCTTTTCCATAGAAACCAAGATATAGGAGAAGGAGGTTCTCTTAAATGCCAGAAATTTGGGGTGGCACTGCTGGGGAACAGGGGCTTGCTAACACTTGGTGGTGGTTTTCTGGAGTTGACTTTCTTTACTATGGGTACATCCCATGAGCTCAGTGATTCAGCATCCCTCCCAGCAGGGCTGGGGTGATATTTTCCCATTTCCTTCCCCTACACATACAAAATAGTAGATTCTGAGTGGGGAGAAGGCAGGTACCTCATGACTTTGTTCCAGCTGGGAATGTAGACTTTAACTTAGAAGTGTCTTCACTGCTGGGGAATGAGCCAGGGAAGGAGGTTTATTCAGCATGTGTCTGGAGGTTACTAGATCCTTTCCTAGATCCAGGTTTCCCGGAGTAATCTGTCCTGATTTTAGGGTAGCAGAAGGGAAACTGCTGAGGGATAGTCTCAGACCTCACTCTAATCAAAGCAAGCAAGAAAATGTAAATACTGTTGCATTCCTCCCTTCTACTCTGGGGCTGACTTTGTCTCTTATTTATTTCTCTGCCCCAGGGTGGTGCATGTCCCTCAAAGTTTGTGGCTTCTGGTCTCACCTGGATCTTCTTGCCTAGTAACTCTCTGTCTCTGATCATTCAGTAATAATCTCATTATTTGATTGAATTCTGACATCTGTGCAGCTTTCTCCAGGTGTGGCTGAGTAAGCTCTTTATTACTAGGGAGAACTTGGCCCTTCAAATTCCTCTGACATTTGTTGTATACTCAGTATTTCTGAAATCTCATTGGAAGCCATGCATTTCTCCAGAACCAGGCTGCAAAAATAATCTCCCCAAAAGCGTTTCTTTGCTCATCATTAAAATTAAAGCCTCTCATATTTAGGCCAAGTGTGGTGGCTCATGCTTGTAATCCCAGCTCTTTGGGAGGCCAAAGTGGGCAGATTATTTGAGGTCAGGAGTTTGAGACCAGCCTGGCCAACATGGTAAAACCCCGTCTCTACTAAAAATACAAAAATTAGCTGAGTGTGGTGGTGCACACCTTTAATCCAAGCTACTTGGGAGGCTGAGGCAGGAGAATCGCTTGAACCCAGGATGCAGAGTTTACAGTGAGCCAAGATTCCATCACTGCACTCCAGCCTGGGTGACAGAGTGAGATTTCATCTCAAAAGAAAGAAAGAAAGAAAGAAAAAACGTCGCTCATATTCAATCACGGGTTGTTTCAGAAAGATCAGAAGCTAGTCTTGGGCATTTAAAAATCACTTCTGGGCCGCATCTGACAATGGTATAATAAATATGAAAGGAGAGGAATATTAAACTTGAGAGAATGGAACTGATTTTCCTGAAGTCACCTAGTGAGTCACAAACCGGAGGAGGAAGGATGAGGGCCAGAGACTGGCTGCTGACCAGGCAGAGGGTAGCAGTGGGATAACTTAGGTCAGGAATGGAATTGAAGTGCACAGAAGGGGAGAGACATCCTGGGCCTCCAAAAAGGAAGTGTCACAGAAGGAGACCAGTTCAACTGCATCTGTGACTAGCCCCCATACAGCATCTCCTGTCTACCATGGGCTAAGTGCTGTTAATGCCCTGGCACATTAATCTTCAATATAATCCTTTAAGGTGGGAAGACTTGCCACTGGAATTTGAACTCATGACTTTCTGACCCCTGAGACAGAACTCTTTACTGCATTACCCTCTCTTTGGGCTGCAAAAATTTCAATCCAAGTATTTAGGGTCTCATAAACTCAGTGGTTTCTTTGTCTTTATTATTTCTGGTGTGTGTGTGTGTGTGTGTGTGTGATAAATGCTACAAATATGAACTCTCATAATAGAAATCTGCTTTCACTCTATTAATGGCATCACTAACCATTTATTGATTTTTAAAAGGGAAATTAGTAAAAACGTTGTTGAAAATTGTGTCTATTAAGTCCTATTGGAGAGTTGTTGCACGTGCTCCTATGAGGATGAGGGTGCGTGGAAATATGAGTCAGACACAGAGAATAAGAGATCTTGGCGTTTGCCACTGAAAGGTCACAATGATAGCCACAGCAAATTAAGGTCAACTCATTGAGCGTTTAAACAATCTTTTCTTTCATATGTATCTAGACAAAGTATAATAGCATGATGCAGTGGAAAGAGCAGAAGTTTAAAATCTGTTGTCTGTTGTTAGCAAAATGTGTGACTTTGGGGAAGTTGCTTAATTCCTGTAACCTTCATTTTACTCAGCTCTGCTATTTGGATAATAGTACCAACTTTGTTGAGTTTTCGTGAAGGCAAAATTATCATATAAAGTCCAGCACAGCCCGGAGCACACTGTGAGCAGTCAATACCTGCTGCGTTCTTCTCCTTCTCCCTAACCCCTCTCCATTTCTCAGAAGCTGAGTGTTTTCTTTCTTATTTTTGGCACAGGAATCCTGTGGCCCTACTTTTACCCTGTACTCTATGTCGCATACCCTGGAAAATGTGCCTCCTAATGCCTTGCTTTTATATATAAAAAGGAGAGTGAAATATTTGTCATCATCCTGCTGGCTCTGAGTTTCCCTATGGAGGGGGACATTGGGAGATCCAGGACAGATTATTTGATATCTTGGTTTAGATGTGGAAGGTAAGACCTCAGGCAAGATGCTGAAAAAAGACTGTGATATATGAAAAAGGGTTAAGAGTCCCTCAGTGAAAAGTGAACAGGACTTTGGGAATCTCTGAGACAGGTGAATGGAGAGGGGAAAATGTAAGAGAAAAGAAGAGACCTAGGAAAAATTGCCAGGCATGAAGCAAAGTTCTTCTTGAAAATGTGACCCAACTATCTAATATCCAATTTTAAGTGGTTTTCAGTGCTGTTTAAATAAACGCAACAAACACCAGTTTGTTGAAAGTAAGTTGGTATGCAAAATCCTTGGAACAGTTCCTGGAATATATTATTACAATTATTATTACAGGCATACCTCATTTTATTGTGCTTCATGTTATTACATTACAAATTGAAGTTTTGTAGCAACCCTACATTGAGCAAACATACCAGAGCCATTTTTGCACAGCATATACTCATTTTGTGTCTCTGTGTCACATTTTGGTAATTCTTCCAATATTTCAAACTTTTTCATTATTATTATATCTGTTATGGTGATCCGTGATCAGACATCTATAATGTTACTATTATAACTGTTTGGGGGCACAAAACTACACCCATATGAACTTAATGACCAATGTTGTGTGTATTCTGACTGCTCCACTAACTGACCATTGCCCCATCTCTGTCTCTCTCTCTCTCTCTCTCTCTCTCTCTCTCCCCTTTCTTTAGGCCTTCCTATTCCTTGAGGCACAATAATATTGAAATTAGGTCAATTGATAGCCCTAAATGGCCTCTAAGTGTTCAAGTGAAAGGAAGTTCTCTCATTTTAAATCAAAAGCTAGAAATGATTTAACTGTTAAGTGCAGAAGTCCTGTCCAAAGCTGAATTAGGCTAAATGCTAGGCCTCTTCACCAAATGGTTAGTCAAGTTGTGAATGCAAAGGAAAAATTCCTGGAGGAATTTAGAAGTCCTACTCCGATGAATGCAGAAATGATAAGAAAGCAAAACAGGCTTATTGCTGAAATGGAGAAAGTTGTGGTGGGCTGGATAGAAGATCAAACCAGCTACAACATTTCCTTAAGCCAAAGCCTAATCCAGAGCAAGGCTCTAACTCTCTTCAATTCTAGGAAGACTAAGAGAGAGGAGGAAGCTTCAGAAGAAAAGACTGAAGCTAGCAGAGGTGGTTCATGATGTTTAAGGAAAGAAACTGTCTTCACAACATGAAAGTGCAAGGCAAAGCAGCAGGAGCTGATGTAGAAGCTACATCAAGTGATTCAGAAAGTCTAGGAAAAATAATTGATGAAGGTGGCTGCATTAAAAAACAGATTTTTCATGTAGATAAAATACATCAGAACAAAGTGCCATCTAGGACTTTCATTAACAGAGAGGAGAAGTCAATGCCTGGCTTCAATGCTTCAGAGGACAGGCTGACTTTCCTATAAGAGGTTAATGGAGCTGGTGACTTTAAGTTGAAGCCAAATGCCCATTACCATTGTGAAAATGCTAGAGGCCTTCAGAATTATGTTAAATCTGTTCTGCTTGTGTTCTATAATGGAAAAACAAAGCCTGGATGACAGCACAGCTGTTTACAGCATGATTTACTGAATATTTTAAGCCCACTCTTGAGACCTACTGTTCAGAAAAAAGAAAGATGCCTTTTAAAATCTCACTGCTCATTGACAATGTACTTAGTCACCCAAGAGCTTTGATGGAGGTGCACAAGGCTAATGTTGTTTTCATGCCTTCATTCTTCAGCACACAGACCAAGGAGTAATTTTGACTTTGAAGTCTTATTGTTTAAGAAATACATTTTGCAAAGCTGTAGTTGACACAGATAGTGATTTCTCTGATAGATCTGGGCACAGTAATTTGAAAATCTTCTGGAGAGGATTCACTATGCTACATCTCCATTCCTGATTCATGGTGGAGGTCAAAACATCAACATTAATGGAAGTTTGGAAGAAGTTGATCCTAACTTTCATAAATGACTTTGAGAGGTTCAAGGCTTCAATGGGGGAAAGTAACTGCAGATGTAGTAGAAAGAGCAAGATAACTAGAATATAAGCATGCTGATGTGACTTGAATTGCTGTAATAGCACAATAAAACTTGAATGTGTAAGTTGCTTCTTATGGATGAACAAATAAAGTGATTTCTTGAGATGGAAACTACTTCTGGCATAGATGCTGTGAACATTGCTGAAATGACAAAAAAAGATTTAGAATATTACATAAACTTAGTTGATAAAGCAGCAGCAGGGTTTGAGAGAATTGACTCCACTTTTAAAAGAAGTTGTACTGTGAGTAAAATGTTACCAAACAGTGTCACATGTTACCGAGAAATCTTCCATGAAAGGAAGAGTCAATTCATGCAGCAAATTTCATTGTTTTCAGGAATTGCTACACTCACTCCAACCTTCAGCAACCATCACCCTGATCAGTCAGCAGAGGAGGAGGAGGAGGAGGAGCAGGAGGAGGAGGAGGAGGGAGGAGGAGGAGGAGAATAACAAATGTTGGAGAAAATGTGGAGAACCTGGAACCCATTTGCACTGTTGGTAGGAATGTAAAATTGTGCAGCTGCTATGGAAAAACCATACAGTGGTTCCTCAAACAATTAAAAATAGAATTACCATATGATTCAGAAATTTCAATTCTGGGTATATATCCAAAAGATTTGAAAACAGAGTCTCAAAGATGTATGTGTTCAGCCATGTTCACATGTTCATAGCAGCATTACTCACAATAGCTAAAACGTAGAAGCAACTCATGTGTCCATCAACAGATGAATGAGAAGCTCAAATTGGTCTACACATGCAGTGGCATATTATCCAACTGAAAAATGAAAGGAAATCCCCCATTTGTGACAAAATGGATGACCCTGGAGGACATTATGCTAAGTGAAATTAGCCAGTCACAGAATGACAAAGACTGTGTGACTTATCATATGCAGTCATAGAATAGTTAAATTTATAGAGACAGAAAGTGAAATGGGGGTTCTCAGGGGCTGGGGGGAGAGGAAAATGGGAAACTGTCGTTTTAAAGGTACAAAGTTTCAGTTTTGCAAGAGGAAAAATGTTCTGGAGCGAGACTGAACAACATTATGAATATACTTAACATTACTGAATTGTGCACTTAAAAAGGGCTAAGATGGTAAGCTTTTATGATAATCTTTTATGTATATTTTACCACAATTTTTTAAAAGCAAAGTTGATTGCATTACAATTTTTAGAGGAAAACTAATAGATTGATTTAGTTCCTCTCCGCTTTTTCTACTTTGAACAGGCTCCCTCTGAGACCATGGATCAGGCAGTATGGAGGGGTATAGAGGGGGCCGAGGCACTTAGGATGGTCACCTGCACTGGAGAAAACAGACAGGAATAGTTTTCCCCCGTCAGACTTTCTATAGACAGACAGACTGTCCTGTCAGCCTCATGGAGTATAGTAATTGCTCCCACTCAGCGGGTGGTGCTCCCCCAGGAGACTGGCCAAGGAGTCACTGTGGGATCTGTCATGTCCTATAGCCCTGCACTGGGGCTGTACAAGTGTCCTCTCCTACTTAAGTTATTTATATAGGTGGCTGAAAACGCTTTGCTTGTACAAACTAGAAACTATTAGATTAGGCCAGCAGAGACAGCCAGAGGCAATCTTTTAACAAAGTGAGTGGGATTCAAAGTAGGCATGGAAAGCAAATATTATTTCACTGGGAGTTGATTAGAGGGAGCTCTGCGGATGAGCAGTAACTGCTTTGTTAATTTAGCTGGGGGAGGTGAGTAGGGCCAGGTAGGCACCAGCTGGGTTGGAAGGTGAGCAGCCTGGGTCGAGATGGTAATTCAGGGGTAGGTCAATGCATCAGGCACCCCTCCACACACGCTCCCCCTCCTCCTTATTTAAAGTACATGATGGAGCTTAGCAGCTGAGAAGCCTGGTTTGCTCTAAAATTTCTCATTTTAATTCAGGCAAACACTCTATAAATCCAATGTATCGGAAAGCAAACATTGAGGCTAAGTAAGAAGGTCCATTAGATGGAGTGCTTAGTTATAGGGCCTGAGCGTGTAAGGGGGTGGACGGGGAGGCACAGAAGGAGAGGCTGAGCTGCAATGCAAGTGTAGAATGTGGGTACTGAAAAAGAGGATGTGAGGAAGGTGGGCCCTGCGAAGGGTTTGAGGCAGAGTGGAGAGAAAAGGGAGATTTGGGGATTACAGAGGGTAGGTCAGTTTTGAAAAGGCTGGGTTAGGAGACACTTGGAACTTCTAGTGAAAAGAGAATTGAAAATGAGGCTTCAGATGAAGTTTGATAATTGGGGCTTTGGAGAGAGGGTCTCTGACAGAATGAGGGAGGGCCAGAAGAAGACATTAATTTGCAAACTTCTGGGTACATAATATTACTGGCTACCTTGTCAGTCAAATTGTAAGGAGTGAAGGCCAGGGACAGATTTGGGATTTGGATGATGGCTCATTTACACTGTTTTGCAGTAGGGCTAATGGGAATTTTTTGAAGATGTCAAACTTATCCAAAGGTGGCCGAATTGCCACCAAAAATCCCGGGCATCAGAGAGTCCAAAATAAAAATGGTACTCAGGAGCTCCTGGGTGTTCTGTCTCCCGAGGATGCCCACAGGAAAGAAGAGGGTCTTCACCCATGGAGGTGGTGTGCATGGTAGTTAAGGCTGTGGGTTCTGGAATGCGAACAATGTGGATTCAAGTTCCACCTTGATCATGTACTAGCTGGGTGACCTTGGAAAAGTCAATTACCCTCTTTGAGTCCAGTTTATTAACCTATAGAATGGGAATAATTATACTTCCTTGGAGGTAATGGTAATACCTCCTTCAAATGAAGACAGAATGTGATAATGCAGGTAAGTTTAGCATGATGTCTGGCACAAAGAGAGTGATAGATTAAACATATATATTTTAAAATTGATGTTATGAGAATAATTCTCAAAAACAATGGCTCCAAATCACCCACAGGTGCTCTCTGTATTTGGGAGCAAAAGTTCTAAAGGAAGGTGAGGACTGTCCACAGTGTGGCTGGGCTGGAAATATGGACTTCCATGTTTTTTCCCCTTTTCACAGTAGTTCTGGGAATCTTTGATCATAAAGTCTTCATGGTTATTTGTTATTCAATGTTTTTCAAATGACTTTTACAAAAAGGGAAATAGCCAGGTATAATGACCAGCCACTGGAGTCTCTCTTGGATCCTATTAAGTCAGCACTTTTGCTTCTCAGTAAAGTTAAAGATTCGTTAAGGTGATCTTCTCAACATCCCCTTCCAACTTTAAGGTTTTTGGAAGAGATATTGGAAGTGTATTAAATCATTAGCACAAGAGAATGAGAAACACAACTGATAATGGCAATAACCACCATTTACTTAGCCCTTTTCATGCGTCAGGCTGATAATTAACTCTTTTACAAGGCTGTCCTCAGTTAGGGATCATCACAGCCCTTTAAGGAAGGGACTATTTTTATCACCGTACAATGGAAAAAGAAACTGAGCCCAATGGAAGATCATGCTTGGCTTAGGATTATATATCTGCTATGTGGCAGGGCTGAGATTTGAATATGTTCAACCAAATCTGAAGTCAGATTTCTTGATATTAACCACTCCATGAACCTGATGACTGCCATCCTCAAACTTCATAATTAGAGGCCAAAATGTAGACAAATCACAAGAGCCTTTATTGTTAGGTGAGAGCCTGGTTTCTTAGGAAAAGATGATAATTAATCTCCTGTGATAAAGGGAAAGGCAGATTTGATTTTTGCCCAAAATGAAGTTGTCCTAATTGTTACTGATATACACTGCTTTGGACCCTTAATCAATGATGTTAGCAGTTTTCAATGTTAATTTAATTAGTACAAGAACACCTGCTGGTAGAAATATTGGATAATTAGTGTCTTATGTAATGGCTTATGAAGTACCCTGTAAAAGAACTCCAATAATCACAAATTCTCAGCAGAACTTTTATCAAAGCACAATATTTAAGTGGTTAAATCCTTGATTGGATGCCAGTCTGATAAAACTTTGGTTAGGGCATCAAAATTACCATTCCTATTGCATTGCTCTGGTTTCTAAAAGATAAAAGGTGAAAGAGTCATATATCTGGTTCTTCTAGAAAAACATTTCCAGGGGTGACCTTGGAAACATAGAGATTTTTTTTCAGAGGTGATGCTTGAATGACAGTGAAGATCTAAGGATAATTCACTCAGATTCCAGCTCCAGAGGAAATATAGAACCCATATAATTTGGTCTTGGATAACACTATGGGGAGAAATTTTGCATGGAGAAACTTTCAGGTAAATTCTGATAAGCATACAGCCAGTATAACTAAGAGGGGTCTGGGTAGCTCCCAGTGTATGAATGAGTAGGATTGATTTACAGAGTATGTTTCAAGTCTTAGAGAGAACGGCTTGAGTTGTTCTGGTGACAAGGGTTGATAGTCGTTGCAGAGAATGTCAAAGTAGGAATATAAAATAATTCCTGGGCCATGTTTTGTGGGCCACACATAATTCCTAAGCAAATAGGTAAAGACACATTATGAAGCCTGATTATACTGGTCACAGGTAAAGTCCCTGCCTACACAAACACCTGATAAAGCATGTGCCACCTTAGACTCTGGTGTAGGTAAAGGAAATGACCTTAAACTAGACCGTCTAAGCCAAATGAGCTTCAATTTTTAGAGACCAGAGACTATGAGAGAAAGAAAATACTGCATGTGTGTTGGCCAGCATGATGCTTCCCTCCTTACCCTGTGGATTCAGAGTTCAGAGAGGCTTGGCTTTGGATACTCTAGAGCCTGTTATGAGGTATATTATACCAAAAATTTAGAACCCCAATATTCTATTGGAATTATATGCTGTAGCTGTGCCCTAGGGTTGGCTTATATAAATGCCTTCCTGTGTTAGAAAGCTAAAGCTTGAAGATAGGCATTTCAGATTCAATGACTTCAACTTTAATGACCATTGGCATCTAAAATCCAAAATATTCTAAAATAAATTCAACTTTTTTTTCTTTAAAATTGCATTTCCTCTTAAATTCTTTTTGTTGATGGGGTAGTGGCTATACCATCTATCCAATACCAGAGCTAGAAATCAATGAATTATTTTTTGCTTCTTCTCTCCTTTACTCACCACTTATGTGATGAGTATGGCTGAAAAAAAAAACATCTGCAGAGTTTGTTTCTTATACTCTTCCTGTCCATCAATAACATCACTGATTCATTTAGTCTTCATCAGCTCTTGCCTGGACTATAAAATGGTTTCAGAGCCAGATGGGACACCAGCTCTGCCTCTCCAACCCCCATCTGGCCTCTTCACACTCACTGGAGTCAACAATCTGAAACATAAATATGACCTTGTCATTATCATTTCATCTCCTTAGTGAGTTTTCATGACCTATGAGATAAAGTCCAAAACATTTGGCAAAGCATTTATGACCCTTCATGACCTGGCCTGTGCTTAAACCTCTAACATCTTATGACCTCAAATGTATGCCCCACCTTCATGTTATTAATTAACTATACATGGCATTCAGATTTTTGTTACTGGGCCTTTTCTCTTTTCTTCCTTTTTTATTTTTCTTCTCTCTGTTCTTCCTCTTTAGGCATACGTTTTCCTCTTCTACTCACATGACCTCCAGGAAGCCAACCCTCACCAACCTTCCCCATCCCAAACCCAGGTAGATGTTCCCATGGACGTTTTCTTAAGATACTATAAATAGATATCCCCATTACAAAATCATCTTTTAACTTTCTGATTAATGTGTCTGAATCTCCTTATAGACTGAGCTCATTGTAGCCAGAAACCATGCCTTATGTTTTTAATCGTGAACACCTAGGACAGAGCCAAGCAATTAGCAGATACACACCATATGTTTATTTCACACATAAATTAATGAATATTACTGAATAATTTATCCAAGGCCAAAAGAAGAACTTAAACCATACCTCTGTCTTCATATTTAAAATTGCATTATTTTTATTGTACCTATTATCTTGTTTAAATATCAAGCTCTGCCTTGATTTTTGCCTTTAGAATTTGATCATGTGTGAGCATTTTCAGCAGCCACTAATGAATATGAAATAAAGGCACTTTTAAGAACAAGCACACACGTTAAACACTGCAGAGGAAGGTTAGTGCTGATAGGCTATCAATAAGGAGACTGATAAAGAATGTGCTTTAGAAAAAGATATATTCCAGAGGATAGTCTGTGAAGTAAGAAGCAATACTGAACAAATAAAATTGTAAATATGCATGTCAGTATAAACCAATAAAATATATGCATGCAAATGTGATTATTCCCATACAATAATTATAAAATAATGTTCAATTTGGAGGTTTAAAAAGACAAGGTTTAAACAGTGGGTAAGAATAGCATTTAATCTGAAAGAACTACAGCTGAACTGTAAGAGTTTTAATATTCTTTTATTAGTTACAGGATTTAATATATTGATTATCTTTAATATTTATATAGTTAAATATATCTAACTAAATATAATTTATATATATTTGAAATGTAAAACCTCAAGGGTAACCATTGAAGCCCTAGAGATAATGTTCATAAATTCTAAACCAGTAGCTAAAACATAGAAGGAAGAAAAAAAATACAGTAAAATGCAAAACACATAAAAGCCAATACAATGAAAAAGATGAAACATCAAAGGAAAATAGAAAAATAGAAAAAGTGAATCAGTAAGAATCAAACTGGCAGAAAAAGTTCAAATATGACAAGAATTTCAATAAACTAAATATATAAGCATTTCTGTTAAAATTGATATTTTAAGATTGGACTTTTAAGAAAAACTCCAATTATGTACTACTTCCAAGAGACACAACTGAAACTGGAGGACACATAATTGTTTCACGTAAAGTAGACTGACCCCCACTAAAAAAAAACCTAGAGTACTTATATTAATATAAGATAAAATAGAGTTTAAGACAAAACATATTATGAAAAATAGAGAAGTTTATACTATAATGAGAAATGATTCAAATCACTAGTAAGTATAATAATTCTAAACTAGTGCACACATAATAAAAGATCCCCAAATATATGCAACAAAATCGATGAGATTTGATAAAGAAATGGTCAAATCAATCACTGTAGTGGAAGATTTCAATTCAATTTTTGATATGTAAAATGAACAAAAACCTTAATAAAAATATAGAATTAAAACAATTAGGACAATAAACTTCTGTTAATGTTCACAGCTAACTAGGGAATAAGAATTTTTCTCAAGCCCCCAGGAAATATTTATTAAAAGGTATTATACCATATGACAATTCTAAAACATTTCAAAAAATTGATATCAAACATAACTTTTCTAGACAAAACAGAATCACATTAAAAGGTGATAATAAGATATAATAAAACACACACTTATTAATGTATGTATCAGTAAGAAAATTATTTTAAAAATATAAAACTACTTAGAATACTAAATATCAAAATTGTGAGATGTAGCAACATTTGTTAGGATTACATTTTTATGAGAAAAATTTAACATAAATAACCTAAATATTTAGCTCAAGAAGTTAGAAAAGAAACAATAGAGTCAAATTAAATGAAGCAGAAGGAAGATGAACATACAGAAGAAATAAATGAAACTGAAAACAAATACAGAACTGAGAATATAAAAAAACCAAAGGTTTGCTATATGACAAAGCTAATAAGAATTCAAATTTCTGGTAAAGAAAAAGAAAAAGAGAGATAAAACACAAATTGACGCTATTATTAAATAGTAGAGGTGAGAATGCTATAGATGCAGAAGAGATTAAAGAGAAGTAATAAAATACTGTAAGTAGCTTCATGCCAATACACCAAAAAAACATAAAAAAGACAAATTCCTAGGAAAATATAACAACAAAATTGACTTAAGAAGAAATAAGAAATCTTTAATTAGACCATAACTATTAATGTAAGACTATTAAAGTAATTGAAGAGAAGTTAAAAATCTTTTCATGATGAAAATACCTGACTCTGATGATTTTAGAGGTGATATTCACCTATCTTTCAAGGAACAGATAATTCCAATCTTATGCAAAGTCTTAGAGAGAAACAGAGGAGGATTTCTTAGTTCATTTTTTAAAGCTGATATTACCTTTATACCAAAGCCAGTAGATGATAACCTCATTCATGCACAAGAACGCAGATTTTAGCAAACAGAATCTAGCAGTGGTTAAATAATGTAGTTCATAGAAAAAAAAGTCTGTTTTCTTATTCTAGGAATGTAAAATGGTTTAACATGTTAGCATATCAGTACATGTAATCCATGTAAGTACATGGATCAGTACCATGTACTTACATGTACCATCAGTACATGTAAGAAGAAACAACATGTCATATGGCCATTTCAAAAGATACACAAAGAACATATGAAAAAATTAAATGTGGATCTTTCATTTAAAAAAAAATATTTATAAATAGGGATAGAACTTCCTCACCTTTATTTTAGAATAAAATAAAAATACTGAAAACCACCCAAGATGTATAGCTTAATGATCTTTTTTAATGAGGCAAACTTCCTTGTAATCAATCGCCACCCCTAGTTCAAGAAAGAGAATTTTGCTAGCCATCATGGAAGCCCCACCATGTGCCCTGTTTCTATAACAACCCTTGCTCTCCTCTCAATGATAACCCTTTTTATCACTATTTACATCTTTACTTCTTGTTACAGTTATCTCATCCTGAACACTTTGGTTTAAAGAAAACATATAATATATCATTTAACTTTTTAAAATCTCTAGGTCCTCCTGCATCTTTTCCTTTCTTTATAACTTATTTGTGGAAGAACCCAGGGCATTTAACCTATAGACTCCTTCATAGCCTGGATTTTGCTGAGTGCATCCTCATGGTGTAGCTCAACATTTTCCTTATCTTTTGCATTTCCTGTATATTGGCAGCTGGATACAGAGATTTAAGTCCAATCTCTTTGGCAGGACAGATTCTAGGGGGTTATATTTT
The DNA here is from genome assembly GCF_029281585.2 of Gorilla gorilla gorilla. NCBI lineage: Eukaryota > Metazoa > Chordata > Mammalia > Primates > Hominidae > Gorilla > Gorilla gorilla. The sequence continues at coordinate 52,353,374 of NC_073245.2, read as the reverse complement.
TTTTACCGGGAGTCACATAATGTCTGTTCTCTCTTTATTGTGATGTTAAAGGTCACAGATGTCCAGTGCCTTTATTCATTACTTTATTCCAGACTGAACAATAGAACTGTTCTACTTCCATCCTTGGGTTTTCTTTTGTTAGTTGAAGTAACTTTCTTAATGGTCAAGTGTGACAATCATTTCCTTTGGTCTAGAAAAAGATGAGAAGTTCAATGTTTATATTCAGCATGGCTCCAGGGTCCAAGCCAGGGCAGTAAGACAAGGAATATAAACATGAAGTTTATATTCAACATGGCTCCAGGGTCCTAGCCAGGGTAGTAAGACAAGGAAGAGAAATTAAGACAAAAAAACTCAAAAGGAAGGTACCAAGCTAGCATCACCTGCAGATGATATCATTGTTTACTTAGAAAATCAAAAGAATCCACAAATTGTTAGAACTAATACGAGAGTCGATAAAAAGTTAGTTGGCTTTAAAATAAAAAATAAAAATTGTTTGCTTCTCTACACAACAACAAGAAACCATTGGAATACGTTAAGTTTTAAAACTGTCATTCACAATTAAAATTAGAAGTCAACTCAAAATATGTCACATAGAAATAAATAAAACAAATATGTGTACTATGTCTGGAAAAGTATAGGAGTTTATTGAAATAACTAAAAATAAACAAGATAGAGAGTCATGCTATGTTTCTAGATTGGAAGAGCCAGAGTCAGAAATATCAGTTTTACTCAAAGTAAATCTATAAATATTCTCATTAAATCTAATGGGGTTTGTCATGTAATTTGGCAAACTACAAGATTTATTTTGAAGAGCAAAGGGTCAAAGCAAGGCAAATTCTTGAAGAAGAATAAGATAGGAAGGTTTGCTTTTTCAAATACAAATATGAAACCATAGTAATTAAGGTAGTATAATATTTGTTCAGGGACAGACAATTTGGCTGGTCGAACAAAACAAGATTCCAGAAACAGACCCACACACATACAGAAAGTTGATTTGTGAGAAAGGAAGTATCCTGTACCCTTGAGAAACAGAAGAGTAATTCAATAAGTGTGCTGAGACAATTACTATACCTGTCAGGATAGGATAGGTTATGATTAGGAAACAACCCTCATATCTTAGTGGCATAAAATAACAAAGTCTTACTCAGACTATATGTCCAACCTGAGTTGGTGGGAAGTGGATTGGATTCTATTCTTCATAGATGTCACTCAGGGTCACAGGTTGATGGAAGATTTAACTTTTTTTTGACACTAACATCTCGACATAAGCCTTCAGGGTTCTCCATGCAGCAGAAAAACAAGGCTGAAGAGCTCAACACTGGCAATTATTATGTTCTTCCTTCCAGAAGTGACAACATCACTTTGCTTTAGTTTACCATTGTGTAGAAAATAATTTCTTAAACAAAAATAGAACAGTAAGAAAAAAATTATGTTTATTAACAGACATATGAAAATATGTCACATACTTGGGATATTTTATCTTTAACAAAAGATTAATACTTATATTTCAAAAGCACCATACACATTAGTAAAAAAGTGATGAAGGCTGGGCGCGGTGGCTCACGCCTGTAATCTCAGCACTTTGGGAGGCTGAGGCGGGCGGATCAGGAGGTCAGGAGATCGAGACGATCCTGGCTAACACGGTGAAACCCCATCTCTACTAAAAATACAAAAAATTAGCTGGGCGTGGTGGCGGGCGCCTGTAGTCCCAGCTACTCAGGAGGCTGAGGCAGGAAAATGGCGTGAACCCGGGAGGCGGAGCTTGCAGTGAGCTGAGATCACGCCACTGCACTCCAACCTGGGCGACAGAGCGAGACTCTGTCTAAAAAACAAAAAAAAATGTGATGAAATCAGGAACTTTCATTAACAGGGTCCATAAAGAAAGTGAAAATACAGGACACAATCTTCAAGATTTGCTATCTAACAAAAAGTTAAAATCCAGGATATATTAAATAAACAAACAGATCTCAACTCATGACATTAATAAGACAAAGACAGAGAAGGGGGGAAGAAAAAGCTCCTGAACAGACACTCAACAGAAGAAACACAAATGATCCACAAATCAATAAAAATGTGTCCAATCTAATTATTAATCTAGGGAATGCAAGTAAAGACCACAAGGAGATACAATTTTACATCCTCTAGATTGAGGTGGGGTGGAAAGTGTATAAAAATCAAAAGTATTTGAGAGAAAGGCACTGACAGGAAATCCCCTAAAACCTTTGATGAGGGTGTAAATATACACAATTATTCTGGTAAACGAATTGGCATTATCTGGTAAGTTTGAGCATTCACAAATTCTAGCATATAACAATTCTACTCTGAAGTATGCATGTTAGAAGTCACCTTGTACAGTTGAACCGTGAAAATATTTGAGAATTTTCACAGTTAATCTGATTGGAAAAAGCCTGATCATATGAATAATACCTGGAACAAAATTGGGTTGCATTTATGTAATGTAATACTTTATATCAGTGAAAATATATACAGCATTGCTATGTGCCAGATAATACGTATTACTTCTGAAAGTTCAGAAATAAGCAAAACTAAATATATATTGTTTGAGAATAAGTATATAGTCTCAAACATATATACTTATATGGTAAAATTATATGTACAAGTACATGTGTACATATGTGCTTGTATACCTATGGATACCTCTGGTATACCTATGTGCCTACCTGTGGTGTATACCTATTATATATACACACACACACACACACACACACACACACATATATGCCAGCCAGCATGGGTGTGTTAAACACAAAATTCAGGATAGGTGTTAATTCATGGATGGAAGGCAGTGGTGTGGGTGGAGACAAACCTTTCAATAAATGCAGATTATTAGTAATATTCTAGTTCTTATTTTAGGTTAGTAAGTTAATAGATATTAGTTTTATGATTATGCTTAAGAACATAAAATATTAGTATATTAGTATTTTACATTAAACATTATATTAAATATATTACATATAGTAAAAAGTCCAAAATAATTAAGTTTAAAATTTACAAACAAAATAAGAAAGATGGACTGTGGATGTGGTGAGTAGCAAGGTAGGAAAGGCCCTGCATCAGAGATGGCAAGGAGTGTTCACATTTCCTCTTGAGAGGAATTCAGGGTCTGAGATAGCTGTGGCAGGGAGGTGGATATGGGATGGGGGTGGGGGAAAGTGCTATGCTTGATTAGTGATGTCTGCATGGGCATGGAGATGAGAGTGATAGACCTGTGCAGCAGGCTTATCATTCCTGCTCTGAGTGATTTATTCCAATGGAATCAGGTTTTGTCTTTATTGAGGGCATGAGGAAGTCTTGAGCCTGTTGAAAACATAGAGCTGGATCTTTTTACTTTCCTTGGAAATCACGGCCCTGAACAGCTTTACTAAAGCTGGTACATTGGCAGTGGTTTTGTCTGCCCAGGGAGACCAATTAGTCATGGATAAGCATGTCCCATGAGAAATAGAAATTCATGGCCAGGAACCCATCTTCATTTGGGGCTTTCTCTGTGAAAGCCTGGGACTCATGGACTTCCGTATCTCAGTCTCAAGCCCCTTGGTTTACAGATTCCTCCCAACTCCATCCAGGGAAAATAAGAAGGCAAACAAAGAAACCTTGGGAGAAGAGGCAGAAAAGGAAGGGTAAGAAAAGGGAAAGGGATTCAGATACTGCAAGAGCAAAAACAAAAAAAAACACACACAAAAAAAAGAAGGGGGAGGGGATCTTGAAGTTTAAAATATGCATATATATAAAATAAAAAAAAACTGACTTGGGAGAAGGGTATAGGAAAGGAGAGCATGCAGAGGAATTATTGATTAGATCCCTTGGGGTGACAGATATCAGCTCTTGATTAGGTGTGAAACGTTGACAGGCCTGAATTGCTTACGACGAATTAATGGCTGTAAGGGGCTTTGAAATCCTGGGATGAAAGCAAAAGCCTTTGTCTAGAAAAACAAATCGCATCCACGATTTAAACTTTTTACTGTTCCTATGGACTCTAGATGCTAAACAGAAGAGCTGCCCTGTCCTTATCCTGGGACGCTATTTGTAGATCACTCCTAAGGGTGGTAATTCCTTTCCTCTTCTGTCCTTATGTCTGTGCAAATTCTAAGACTCCTGGGAAAGCTCAGCTCTGCCTGCCTCATTGAGGAGGCAGGAGTCCTCGGCAGGCAGGGGCATTGAGGCTCCAACATCAGATCTCAATCTATTGAGGATGTCTTATTTATTCTGGTTTCAATTTATTGTTTTTAGCTATTATTGTTTCTAAGCTTAGATTCTCCCCTGTTCCGGTTGGAATACTATCTACTTTAGCCAGTGGAAAGTACTGTGGGTCTTAATGTAGCTCTGGCACTTTAGCTGGTGGGTAGAACATGCGCTGCCAATCTACTGCCAGGTTAATAGCCTGTGATCACCTTTTCCAGAGAGCTTTTCCAGACCAATGGCTTAACTACCCCCTCTCCCTCCCAGTTCAGTGGCAGGGTCGGTAAACGCTGCTTTATCCTCAAACCACTGAACAGAGGCACCCCAGAACCAGACAGGACTTTCATTTTCCTCTTGCTGTGGGTTGCAACCAACCCAAATAGCTACAGAACAATGTGGAGGGGGTTTCCCTCCATTTCAGTGCTCCCCTTTCTGCTTTTGTCCACACCAATCTGAAAAGCACACCAATCTGAAAAGAGCATCCTCAGGGAAATTCAGAGGTGAATTGATCTGCAGTTGAGGCAGGGCAAGGCGATGGGTTAGCTTTTATTTTCTGGAGGAAATTAGTGAGTACTATAGCTATTTTCACAAAGGGCATGCACCAGGCAAGAAAATGCAGGTGTAGACAATAAAGCAAGGATAAAAGGGAACCCTTTGCATGGGTTCCTGAATCCAAGTGAGAGAAGCTCCTGATGAGGAAGAGACAGGCCAGTTGGGGGCCTATTCAAATGGTGGAGAACCTCACCCACATGTGGTGCAAACTGTACACATCTGTATGACTTTGCATACAATCAGGGAAATTTACACATCTCTGTGTAACTTCGCAGGTACTTGCAGAAACTTCAACACAGCTGGAGAAACTGTGTAAACCTGGAGAACTGTGAGTGCTGTTGGGTAATCTCTGTAGCCAAGGGCAGAAACACAGGGCTACTCAGCAAAGATATACCAAGTGCTGCTCAACAAAGGCAAAGATGCTTTTTCACAAATGACTGAACGGAGGCACATGTCTGTGTGGATTATGAAAGAATCTGACACATCTATATTGCAGAATTCAAGACAGAGCCTCTCGAACTTTCTTGCACATTACTATCACCTGGGAAGGGTGTTTAACATACAGGTACCAGAATACCACCATGAACTACCAAAGCTGATCTTTCACTTTGGGGCCCAGAGAAGTGCATTTATAATACAAGTCCTTCAGAGAAGCAAATGTACTACAAAATTTGATGAGTTAATTCAGGGAACGGTGTCAGTTTTGAGGACAATACCTTCTTCTCTTTTCTCCAAGTGATTCTGAACTTGCTAAAAGGATTATGATGCTAAAATCAGAGGAAACTCTGTAGGGATTGTATCTCTCTGATGGCCCTGCAGTTTGTTGTAGGGAGATCAGATCAGATTCCCTGGTCTCTCATCTGCTGATCTCTCCAAGCCCTCTCCCTAGGAAACGATCACCTAGTGGATATAACAAAGGAAACCTCAAATCAAACATTCATATAACTAGACCATAATTGTTGGCTTACTCATTGTTTTCTTCCACCAGACATTGAGTTTGTATTGTCACTGGCTGGAGGAAGTGCGCTGTCTTCATCCCTGTCTCCATAATGCTTGGCAAATAATGTATTGGTTGGAATAGTCTGACCACACTACCTTTTTAAAAAGAAATTATTTCATTTCACTCTTATGACATCGTTTGAAAATCTATGGTTATTATTCTCATTTTATGTTAAAGAAAGTTTAGCTCTAACATTGTTAGTCCATTTTCCCATTATCTTTCAAGAGATAGGTCTGGGGTTTGATTCCTGGCCTGCTGGATGTCAATATTTACAATTGCTCACCACTAACTCTTCAAGTCACTGACATCAATGAAAAAAATAATAAAACACTTCACTGTTGTTCATCTCCTTTTCATTTAGGAAGACAAAAAAGGGAAGCAAGTTTGATTCAATCTTTCTTTAAAGCTTTCCTGGCATCTCAGGAGTGAGCTTCAGATGTCATGGGGGGAGAAACTGATCAACCCAAATAAACATTTATCTTCCCAGCATGTCATACCATTTCATTTCACGCTCTACTAATAGGGTGCCTCTGTTCTGGGAATGAAAGATTTACAAAAATGAATATATAATTAAAAAATTGAATTTACAGTTACATGTAGCATTTGTTACCTTCCCAAAGTGCTTTTGCATACAGACTCTCATTTAGAGTATCCACTAAGCGGATTCAGATGATGTAGTTTGTCAATGCAAAAGCGAAGGGATGATTTTGTAAATATTCAAATACACTCAAGTTTCTGAAAAAAAAAGAGTGACATGCTTACTCCTTGACTTATGATTTCACCATTGAGAGCCTTCTATGTGCAGGCCCTATAATTTCCATGAGTCTCATTTAATTTTTGCAACTACTTGGTGACACAGGTATCGTTATGCAACCCTCAGGTCACCAACGCTGTGAGGTGTCAAACTTTAATTAGATCTTACTCTGAGCTTCTAGGAAAACATGCTTTACTTAAAAGGCAGAGACCCCATCACTCACCATTAGCATCTACACGAGCCTTACGTGCACATTTAAGACGGAGTCATAAAACCAGCTATAAACAAGGGAGGGAAACACAAACAGGGCTTTCAATTCAGGGTCTTGTCAAGTGTCCACTTGCATTGGGTGGACAAATATCTTTCAAAAACACAATAAAAGGAATGGAAATGAATATATTGTGAGTTTTTTGTTCTAGGAAAGGTTAGTTAAGTTGTACTCAGAGAGGTTAGTTAAGTTGCCAAAAGTCACAAGAGTATAAAATAGAAAATTTGAAACTAACACCTTGAGCTTCTCATTGACTTCAGGGTGTACTCCCATAAGCAAGAGCTGCCTCATGGTAAGGGATTTTTAATATATCAGGGTGCTAAATCTAATTAAATTGGACTTTAAGCAAATCCCTTTCAGAGGAGGACTCTTAACAAATTATATGAAAGGGGTAGTGCCAGCGAGAAAGCCCTGTTTGTTTTTTTATGCATGACTTACAGAGAAAAGATACAATTACCAGGAGGTAAAAGAATAAAATGAGGTAAAAAGAATAAAAAGATCACCAGGCAGATCAATAAACAAGCAGCAGGAAGAATAAGATGAAAAGAGAAAAACAGATCTTCATGCAGTATTTGTCTCTTACCACTGCTGTAATAAATTACTGGGAATGTAGTGGCACAAAACAACACAAATGAATTAGCTTACGGTTCTGGAGGTCAGAAGTCTGGCATGGGTCCTAATGGGCTGAAATAAAGTTATCATTGGGGCTATAGTCCTTCTCCAGGCTGTCCAGGAGAATCTCTTTCCTTGCCTTTTCCAGCTACTTGAGGCTGCCCACATTCCTTGGCTTGTGGCCACTTCCTCACTCTTTCAAGCCAACAACAGAGCATTTTTCTTTAAAGGCAGCCAAGAAAATTCTGTCTTTAGGGTTTTGTGATTAGGTTGGGCCCACCTGAATAAGCCAAAATAATCCACCCCATCTTAAGATTCTTAACTTAATCATATCTGCAGTGTCTCTTTTGTCACGTAAGGTGACATATTCAGTTTCTGGGGATTAGGGTGTAGACATCTTTGAGAGTCCATTATTCTGCCTACCACTTACATAAACAGGACCTAGGGAAGATAGAAAATGGGAATCGTAGATACATTTGGACCCTGCAGAAGTGCACTGAAGAGTAACATAGAAAGATAAAGAGGCGGGTATGAGCAAGGACAGAATACACAGATATATTTATTAAGAACTCAAATGGGCCAAAGTAGTTGCAGATCCATTTTTTGTGAGTGGGGGAGTTGAGCTTAAGCACATTTTAAAAGCCCTCTGAGAAAGATACTATATCATTAATAAAATTTGCTAAAAATCCTTCCCAAGGGCACTAGGAAGGAGTCACTGTACTATGAGGGTCCCTGAACCTTAATTTTCATGAGCATCACAGTAAAACCACCTCTGAGCCAGGTACTATAGGAGGCACTATGTAGGTGTCATTGTCACTTACCTTCTGCACAAGTCTGGGCAAGCTGATGCAGGACTTGATTTAGAAACTCTGGTAAGTGATGGAGAAGGAATCCAGAGCCAGGCTGGGTGATGCTGCAGCACATCCATCACACTCTCCCTACTAAAAGTCAAATCCTAGACAGCTGCACCCCACTACTGAGCTAGCTCTGTGATGTTCAAATGAAGCAATAATTCTCTGTGGTCCCTTCTGAACTTTACAATTGTCTTGAAACAAATATCCAAGAAACATTCCCTATGGCAGGGGTGAGGATGAGACAGAGATGCAGAACACAGCTGAGGAAGTAGGAAGATAAAATCAAGGCCAAAGCTAGTTAGGGCTACCAGGAAGACCAGATGCCAGTGCAGCCTGAACAGCTTAAACCATTCCTTATTTTATTTTATTTTTTATTGAGGCAGAGTCTTCCTCTGTCACCCAGGCTGGAGTACAGTGGCGCAATCTTGGCTCACTGCAACCTCTGCCTCCCAGGTTCAACCATTGCCTCAGGCTCCGAAGTAGCTGGGATTACAGGCGCCCGCCACTATGCCAGACTAATTTTTTTGTATTTTTAGTAGAGATGGGGTTTCACCATGTTGGCCAAGCTGTTCTCAAACTCCTGACCTGAAGTGATCGGCCCACCTCGGCCTTCCAAAGTGCTGGGATTACAGGCATGAACCACCATGCCTGGCTAGTCCAAACCATTCCTATCGGCTTTTTCATGTTGCCTGGGGCCTTTCCTCAAGATTTCTCCTTTTGTCTCCACTTCTTCCTACCCATCATAAGGCCTATGAGCACATGGTATTTGTCTGTCCCCACTCTGAAGCATGGATATTTTGAAAGAACCTGATACATTCTTAACTTAAAAAAACATCAAACCTGACCCTAATGTTGAACTTCACCTTGCTGCCAAGTTTTACCCCAATCCTAAGTAATAACGTTTCTTGCTTTGATTTTTACCCATGCTTCTGAAGCAGAATTAGGCTTCAGGATCAGACAGAAGGGAGGTGTGAGACATGGTTTAGAGATGCAATTTTACAAATAACACAATTCATTTAACTCAATATATCCAAAGTGTGAGCATTTTAACATACAATCATGATAATCATTGAGGTGTGGGGTTTTTTGTATGAAATCTTAGAAATCCAGTATGAATTTTACACTTACAGCATCTCTCAGAATTAACCACATTTCAAGTGACCAATAGCTGCATGCGGCTGGGGTCTCCTGTAGAACAGCATAGATTTACAGACTTGTAAGGTTCAGGGTTTTTGTGTGCTTTTTTGTTTTGGTTTGGTTTGGTCAAGAAGCAGGGAATGGTTTGGTTTGGTTAGGAAGCAGGGAATGCCTTCTTATATCTCCTTTTCTCTTTTTGGTGGTTTTGGCAGCCATTCCTGATCATTGTTTAGATGGATTAATTCATTAGGGTTCACAAAAGTGGTGATATTTTCTCGTCCTGCCTTCATTTATAATCTGTAAAATTCTCTAAAGGGGTATTTCTTATCCCCAACTATTTGGTTACCTGAAAAAATTTTTTTATCAAAAATGTAGAATAAATATTATTTAATCATTTTCCTTTATTTCAGTTTTCAAAAGGCAGGAGCTATGCTTGCAGTTCTCCCAAATGTACAGGGTACATATGAGGGCTGGGGAAGAACCAAGGAAAAAAGGGGCAGTAGGGGGTGATTGGAGGCTCGGTGAGGATGGGATGGGCATAGGATGCAGGTGAGAGGTAGAGGAAGAGCTCAGTGATGGGGTCAGGGGTATGCTATGGCTCGAAGAGGACTGTTCCATGTACATCAGTGTTAAAGATGAGGAAAAAGTACTGTGCATTCACCATTGCTGAATAAATCATGTATTTTCTCCATCCCATTGCAGCAAACAGAGAGCTCATTACCCTCCAGTCCCAAATTCACAACTAGCAGAAAGGAAATAAGCAGAGTTTGTGCTTCAGGTTTACTTGAGGAGATTGTTTTGGATTGTCTCAAAGGGGAGGAATCTGGAGACTGGTGCTTAGAGGTGAGGATGGGAGGAACTGAAGCTTCAGTTTAAAGGACTGATATGTGAATTAGGAAAACACTGGTAATGAGGGGTTTTCATGTGAGTGGGAGATCCATACCCTAACTGCACATGGTGCCCTGGATGGAGGATTTCAATGGGATGCAAGGAAACCTGGACACCCACGTCCTTGAGGGAAGTGGGCCAAACCCCTGTGTTGAGCCTGTGATCAGGGGGAGGACCCATGAGGGGCCAGAGGCCATAAAAGCATTCAAGCCCAGCAGCCACCCCATGGATCAGGAGACTAAGGTTAACTATGGCAGACACATTGGATTAAGAACAAGGCCTTTCTCCATTTTGCTAGGTGACCTCTAAGTGCTAGGATTGTTATTTTCCATAGTTATTAAGAGCAGATATTCTAGAACAAGCCTTCTGGGTTCAAATGTCAGCTTCTGTGTGTACTCTGTGAGCTTGGACTGAAGATCTTTGTGCCTCAACATCTTCATCTATAAAATGGGTAAAAATAATGGTAACTCCTAGGGTGGTTGAGGTGAAAAGTGAGTTTGTAAAGATGAAACACTTAGGTGGTGTCTGAACCACAGTGTGCTATGTGTTAACCATGTTTAACTGACTATAATGAAATAGCTAAAATAATAATTATTATTCTTACTTCGTGACTTTGGGGAGATGAAAGGATCACTGAATATAATAGCAACCGATTTTTCTCTTAACCATGTTAGAATCAGATTTAATTTGTAGGGTGGGAGGAGGAAGAGGAGCAGAAAAAAATAACTGTTGGGTACTAGGCTTAGTACCTCGGTGATAAAATAATCTGTTCGTCAAACCCCTGTAACATGAGTTACTTGTATAACAAAGCTGCACATGTACCCCTAAATCTAAAATAAAAGTTGTTTTCTTTTTTTAAAAAAAAAGATTAAAGAAAGAAAAAATAATAAATGTTAGCTTTTGTGTTGCCTGGCTGCTGTGGATTAAATTCATAGTGCTACAACACATTACCCAGCAATATAATGCCATTTTATATATTTTTGCTTCCACATCAAAACTGCTGAATTAAAACTACTCCTTCAGAGCACTCTGAGCCGTGCACCAAAGTGTCTCAGTGAGTCTTAAAGCGGCCATTCATCAGCATCCCAGGGCAGGATATATCCCTGATGTTCTGAAAATGTCTGTAAAAAAAAAAAAAGTATTTTGTGGAGGGAGGTAGTGAGGTTGGGATGGAGAGAGAGTGGGAGGATTTTATGTATAAAAATATGAAACGAGTAAGTGTGAAGCATATAGAATGTTAAAAAAAAATAGTGCAGTTCTTTTAAGAATGGTTTCAAGCCCAGGAAGGATGCAGTGTGAGGGTGTGAGGGGAGTAAGCTCTAGGCTTTTCTATCATGGGGTTGAAAAAGCAAAACTGTGGGATGCAGAAATCACGACTCGGGAAGTGGCTCCTAGTCACAAGGCCGCGCTCCTCTGTAACAGGGCCTCACAGCTGACTTTTATGAGATCTTTAGAGAATTCCATTTTTGACACTAGATTTTAATAATATCTGGATAAAAGGGTAAAGGACCAAGACAGTGTCACGAGGGGGTATTAACAGTGATATTTAAAAAGGACAGAACGAAGGCCTTGACAAATGGAGGCAGCAGCCCCGTGATTCACAGTAATGACGGTTCCCCCCAGGGGTTATGCAGGAAGACAAGAAAGCCAGGGGACAGTAGGACATAGACAGTGCCAACTCCATTTTCCCTGCCATTCTATTGCAGCCTCAGTTTGCCTCGGCTGGAGCCCATTCAGCTCAAAGCTAAGTGTCTCATTCACAGTCTCAGTTTGCTGTTTGGAACTTGGAATTGATGGATGATAATCAGTCCAGTTTGGGTTAAGTCTTAGGCATTGCTGGTAGACAAAGGTCCTGCTGGTTAAGTCCACAGGTCTGGGAATCTGCCCCATGTTGCTGTCTAGTAGGCTAGTCCTTTGTCATAGCTAGACCTTTGCAGGGGTCCTAACACCTTACCTAATCCTTTCCCATATTTTCCTTCAGCAGTGGCCTAGTCTCAATATTCTTGGCTATTGACTTTAATCAGGCTGGGAATATGATACTCACCTGGAAGCGAATGCCACTATCTAGTGGACCTTGATCTCATGCTTTTCTTTATAGGAACCTGCCAAGCCCTAAAGGAGACACTTTTTAAAATCACTGGCATGGCTGAAATAGCTCCAAGAGGCTCTCTCCAGCTGAATGATTCTACCCCTGGGACCTGGATATTTGGTCCCTGCGCAACCTTCCACTTCAGATGTGATTCTTACTGGTTATCTGTTACTCTGGACTGGAAAATTCTGACCTTCTTTTGCTTCACGATCTTTCTAAAACCCAGGATGCAATTGTAGTTTTTTCTTCCACACTCCACAGTCAAAGGGTCTTAAGACCTCACTCTACTTCATGCCTGTGACTCCTTTCCAACAACTAGGAAAGGATGTGGCATCTAATGAGTGTTTTCTGAGCAAATGAATGGATGAATGAATCATTGCATATGTAGTTTAGGAAGGTTAGGGGAGTTGATGAGAAATTCCTTTGTTTAACAGGTTAAAAAAAGATCAAGCTTATATAAAAAATTAAAACATAATAATAAACAAAAATCCCATGATTGAAATTATTTCCAGACTTTGAGTTGATCATATGCTACAGCCTCCTATCTGATACACCAAAGCCCTGAAAATTATGAAAAAATAAAACAATGGTTTTAACATCCCAGCAGTACCTCCTTTAGAATGAAGAGTGATCACAGCCCAAAGACCAGCCTCCAGAATACTGCAGCCAGTGACGCAGTCCTACCCTTCTTTCCCGAACTCATGGTCCATAATTCACTGTATCTTTTCTGCAAACTTGTTCTTTCACCCATATCCCACACTTATATGGGTGGGTAAAGGCCTTGAAGAAAAATCCAATGAGCTATGAGACGTCACTCAGGGAATCTTGGCCTTGCCTAGGAAAGAATATTGAGCTATGAAATGAAAGGGATGGTAAGCCATAGGGAGAAAGTGTCCCCAGGTAAGTAGGAACACAAACTCTGGGATAAGAAAGTGCTTGACAGTGGGTCTGAGTGCAGGGAGTGGTGCTGGGAGAGGGTAAAGAAATACCTATAGGCCAGACCTTGCAGAAACCTCAACTTGTTTCCATGGAGGGATTTTAGGCCAGGAGGAGAGGAGGCAAGCATTTCTATGATTAAAAGCTCACTTGCTGATGTTTAGAAAATGGATTGGACACAGCAGTGTGCAGTTAGAGAGAAGGATGTGTGGGTTGCTCAGGCCAGGGGTGAATGAGATCGGTAGCTGTAGAGATGCAGGTCAGTGAATAAATTGAAGGGAGGTATTTAGAAGGTAGAATGGACAGGATGATGAGAGGCAGGAGAAAATGTTCAGAAGTTGTGCAGCGGGGGCCTCTGGAGAAGATGGAGAAATCAAGCCAGAGGGGAAGACAAGGTAAGATCTCAGAGTATCTCACATGTCATGCTAAGAAGTTTGAACTTTATTCTGTAGGCAACAGGGAGCCATTGAAAAGTTTTAAGACTAGGAGTGATTTGCACATTGGAAAGGTCACTCTGACAGGGTACAGAGGATAGAGAGGAAGAAAGGAGAACCAGGGAGACCCATGAGGAGAGTGTGGTAGTTGTGTAAGTGTGGAATGACGAGTATCTGAATTAAGGTGGTAGCATAAAAGATGGAGAGAAAGCGGCTAAACATAACTTTATTTTATTTTATTTTATTTTGATGGAGTCTCACTCCGTAGCCTATGCTGGAGTGCACTGGCACAATCTCAGCTCACTGCAACCTGCACCTCTCAGGTTCAAGCGATTCTCCTGCCTCAGCCTCCCAAGTAGCTGAAACTACAGGCACAAGCCATCACACCAGCTAATTTTTATATTTTTAGTAGAGGCAGGATTTTGCCATGTTTGCCAGGCTGGTCTCAAGCTCCTGACCTCTGGTGATCCACCCACCTTGGCCTCCCAAAGTGCTGGGATTACAGGTGTGAGCCACTGTGCTGGGCCAGAATACAACAATTTGAAGACGATGGAATTGCATTCCCTGGGAGAGTGGATTGGACATGGCGGTGCCACCATGAAGTTTGATGGGGAGCCTGGAGAAGGGAGTTTGAGCAGGAATAAATTCATTGATTCAAAAATTATGGACAAGACACTGTGCTAGGCCCTAGGAATATATGTTGCATAAGAAAAATGTTGTCTGCCCTGCTGGAACTTATAGTCTAGTGGAGGAGACAGAAATTAAGTAAACAAACACATTCATTAATCGTGAATTAGAAGAAGTCTGATGAAATAAAGTAATAGACCTGTCATAAAAAATAGCAGCGTATGGAAGTATGTGGCCTATTTTACATAGGGTGGTTGGATAATGCTCCCAGAAGGGGTGATATTTAAGATAATATCTGATGGATGAGAAATAGGAGGGTTAAGTACATTGCAGGAAGAAAGAACAGCAAACACACAGGCATTGAAACTGGAATGTGCTTGACTTATTTGAGAAACAGGAAGATCACTGTGGCTACAGAAGATTGAATGAGGGGAAGGGGAATATATGAGAGGTGGGCAAGGGTTAGATCACTCAAGGCAGTATCCCTCACACCACGGCATATGGAGAGGTAGTGAGGTGTAACGCTCAATTGCAAAACAAGCAGGTTAGGGTCTCTTGTCTTATACCTAAACAACTTCAATAATTTATTTTATTGGACAATCCCCAGCAGACATTTGATTTGGGGACCCCTGAAAAAAAGTTAATGAGCATTATAAATATCATATTGAGTAGATATTGGGGACTCATTTATGAGAAAATCAAGAGTTTAGAAGCTGGGAATTCAGTAGCTCAGAGTCACTGAAAACCTGAGAGAAAAACCTGGGAGTGAAAGCAAACATGTACTCTCTAGGGTAGAAGCCTGTGTCCAGAGATCTGGGACATTGGGGTTTGAGTAGTACCAGCTGAAGCTGGATGCAATAATAATTCACCTGTGTACTGTTTGTATGTTCCTTGCTAGGGCCACACTGCGTTATAGATTCTAGGCTTTATCTGAGTAAAGAAAAAGAGTAAAATGGTTGTGTTGGTATCAGCAGTTTGCATCCAGAAGCAGACATCAAGATAAAGGGTAGGATACAAAATGTTTATTAGAAATCAACACTTATGAAAGAAAAGAGGTTGAGAAGGATAAACAGAGGGAGAAGTCAAACTACTAGAGAGAATTGACAAAGCCAAGCCAATCCAGCAGAGAGCTCTGGAGTGAGTACCAGCCCTGAGAGTGTAACACTGGATCCAAATGGTCAAAACTTTATTTTCCAACCTTGCTCAGTTACTGCATGTATCTGCCTTGGCAAAAAGAGGGACCTTAGGCAAGGTGCCTTGCTTCAGGTGAGGCAGGCTCTGAAGAAGCAGACAGCTGGACGCCGTCCACCTCCACTGACTGTATTTTCTGCAGCTAGACAGCAAGCCTTTCCTTAAAGAGGTATGAGTGGGACAATTTTGTGTGTACAGTAAACATCAAAAAGTGGATGATAAAAAACTTTATACAAGCCTTAGTAAGCTCTCTGAGCAATTTCTACATTCTTAAAATGAGGTATTGTAAAACTATATTTAGACACGTATGTGAAAAATCTCTAGCTGGTACTTGTTCCTGTTAGAGAAGCAATAGGCTTAGATTATTGAAATCACCTTACAGCCAGTGTAATAAAATATAAAAATGGCCCCCAATGCAAAGTTTAATATTAACATTTCCAAATTCCTAGTGAAGTATCACAGAGCACTTCTCCACTAGCAGGGAAAGAGTGTAGTTGAACAAGGACAAGGGTTTTGAGCTTCTTGGTGCTCCTGAGGTTCCTGGGTGCATGGAGGAGATGGAGATGATAGAGAAAAGATGTTAGCTTTTCTTTCCTACATTGGTAAAAGGCTTACTAAGAAAATGGCTTAGTGGTAAGAGAAGATAGTTTTTGCAGCCTTAGGTTCTACAGTTCTAAGTAGGTGACAAGGTCCAAAAGTTAACAAAGATTTTGAGTGCATTCTTCTAGATGGTTAAATGTCAGCTTTCTCAATCTGGGACAAAGACTTACAATCGGAGTCCCATGAAATCCATCTTTTACTTAGTTATTTTATTTTTACCCTTTGTTAATTTTTTTTTCTAGCAGACCTCACATTTATATGGGCAAAGTCTGTGTGGGTAGATGTTACTGGGAACACCTACCCATATAGACACTTGTAAATTTCACAGGGTCACAGCAAGTCAGCCCCACATTACTCACTGGCATTGATGTGATTCAGGTCTGCACTTTGTTGATTTTACTATCTTGTCAACTTTCCTTCTGATCCTTCTGCCAGGTTGGGTGTCTGGTGTAACAATAGAGGTGGTAAAAATGAGTTGAGTGTGGAACTCTGTGGGTAATGCTAATGGTAATAAAAGGAGGCGATGATTATGAGGGATGTGGGTGTTATGTAATGGAAAACATTGTTGGAGGAATAGTCATTAATATTTCTGGAAAAATGGATGGGCAGAAGATAGTCTTTGGAAATGCTGGACACTTGCAGAGTCTTGTTAAAAATAATCCATTTTGTTTTTCTTTTCTCCTCACATCCTTAAAGTACAGGGCATGAGTTTGCAATTATGTCTACTGTACAGCTGTTGCAGAGAGTGATTGATATGAGTGACATCTGAACAATGATTTTTATTTAAATTTTTCCTCAGTAAACATATTCAGAATACTTATCAGAAAACTTTTAATGTTGACAAAAAATTCTTTTGAGTTTAAGAAGTTAGGGAGAACACAAGCTTAAAGGCAAGAAGACGACAGCAGAAGCAGCAAGCCAAATGGTTTCTTTGGCTATTCGTGTTGCTGTGTGTTTGTTTTGCATACATTCAACATTTATCTAACAATTCATAAAAATAGAAAAATTTAAAAAGTATTAGAAACTGATATTTCTCTCTAAAGGAGTATAGTATTAAAGAAGATGGCAAAAAAATAACTTAGAAAAGGTTTGAAAGCAGTGTTCCTAAAGTTGACAGCTGCATCTGTGCATGCAGTAGTAGAAGGGTGACATGAAAAACCTGGGTAGGCATTGCAAGTGTCCCTGGGTTATGGTCTTGACTCTTCCTCTGAGATCCAGTAAACACCTAGAAGAATGTTAAGTGGAAGTGAAGTGAGTAGACCCAGTTCCTTGACAAGCTGAGGGCCTTAGTGAGCATCTCACATTACTTCCCTGACCCATCTGTAAAATGGGAGTATTGGGCTGCAGGAATCATATAAGTTCCTTAGAGAGTTATCATCTGCGATTTCATGAGGCAGAATGAGCCTTTGGGGATGTTTTGGAGAGAGACCAAAATAGAGGAAGGAGAACGGGTTTTGGAGCAGAGAGAACAGAACTATAGAACTTGATTAGAACCTTACCTCTACTTCTCGCTGAGTAACTTGTGTTAAGCTCTTGGATCCTCAATCGCTCATCTTTAAAAGGGATAAAAGCACACCTACAGGAGAGAGTTGTCCATGAAATGTTACATATACAGCAGTTGGCATGGTGTCTGCAGCATAATGTAATAGTCACTTGATAAATGGTAGTCATGCCCAAAAGGACAGGCACAGCACTATTTTTTCACGATTCCTGCAACTCCTCTGAATAACCCAAATACTATATCAGTCTCTCTCTCAATCTCTCTCTCTTTCTCTTTCTCTCTCTCTCTCTTTCTTTCTCTTCCCCCCACCTTCATTCTGAATTCTCATGCCTTCACACTACCTCCTCTTCTATTTTAAAAATGCCATTGTCATGTCTTCCATTTCTCCTCATGTGATAAATTATTTCCGTGGAAGCTAAACATCATATATGTTGGCTAAAGAGGTCATCTTTCTCAGACATTATTCAGTTAAGATAGATATGATAGGAAGAAAAGTAGGAAGAACAATAGATAGATAAAAGATAAAAAGATCATTGGAAAGTAACAATACCCAAAGAGGTAGGAAATCCCAGATGCTAGTATATTCATTGGTAGGAACTTTAAGGTAAAAAATTCTGTTTTCTCCTTGAAAGCGCATGGCGTAGGTAATCCCCCACTGTGTTCTTGAATTGTGTGGTCTTCCTTCAACACAACAGAGATAAACAGAGGATAAAAAATTCAGAAGGTGAAATTCTGGTAGGTACAGAAATAAAAGGGGCCATGTCTGGGGTAATTGAATTCAGAACAGCCCAACAACAGGTTTCTCATGTGGAGCAGCTGAGGCCCCTACTACAACTACAGACCAACGAGGTGCTCTTTTTTGTGCTAAGGGCACATAAAGATTCAGAGAGAGTCTTGCTGCCTCTGTCCCAGGTGCCAATATGTGGGCTCATCTCTGACCCTTTCTATGACACCTCTTATTTTGACCTAAACCTTGCAATTGGGCTTCCAAACATGTTTTCTGGTCAGCATTCCACTTTCCCTCTGAGATTCTGGGGCCAGACCTGCTTAACCTCCTCCTGCTTCTCTCTCTGGTTCTTCCTAGCTCTTTCCCAGAGAATCTGCATGTGTTTGTTGAGGCCTGAAACCATAGGATGATATCCTGGTGTCATAAATCTTTCCCCTATGCCTACTGAATTGTTCCCCAGCTAACTACAATTATGTATATCTTCCTATAACCTTCTTGACTTTTCTCTTCCATAGATTTGACCTTCTCTTTCAGTTCATGCAAATCTGAACTAAGACTGAGTTTATTATACTGAGTTTATTATTTCTATTGTAAATTAATACACAGTAAATTACTGGCTATGTTCTTCGGTAAATGAAGATTCTTCAGTATTCTGGAGAGGTAGTGTATTGACTTGGGGATAGCCTAGGACTATAAAGTTTAGGTTTTGACCCTAATGCAAATATTTATGAAGAGTATGATTTATTCTCTTCTATATAAAGTATGTACATGTAACTTCACTATACGCTTCTCTTGGTTGTGTATTAGTCATTTTCTTTTTGCCTGTTTAATGTTTCCTCATTGGTGGCCATCAAAGATGGGCATTTAAAAAATATTTCTTTTTAAACAGAATCACCTATTGAATGATTTGTCTGTTCAACCTTTTTCTCCTGCCTATTATGCCCCAATTTGTGGTTTAGATCAGCTTCTCATGATGCAGTAATTGTGCCTGGTATTTAAAATGTGAGCCATTCTATACAAAGCCTATGTCAAGTGCTGAACCTTATAATAATAATGCATTCTCACTGAGGTTAAGTCAGCACTATAAACGTGTTTTCCTCCCCAAGAATCTTGAGCTCATTTTGGGGAATGGAATATAACATATACGGAAGTCTTTTTTTCTCTGTTAAATGGAAAAATTTGTCACCAATGGGAAAAGCATGACCTCCCACCCCTCACTCACACCAGGTTAAACAATTTCAGGACTTTCCATAACAAGTTTGGCTCATGTATCACACAATGTCAAGATCCCGAGGTCCACTGATCACTTTCTTTTACATCATCATCAATCATTTTAGGTTTTAATGCATTCTCTGATGAAATAACTGATTACTTGGCTCAATATTTCTTTTGACTTATATAAACATTTTATTACTTGCTCTTAGCTTATGAGGCTGGCAGTTTAGTTTGTGTGTTTGTGTATGGGAAGATTCTTGGCATAGATTGATTAAGGGATAATTCAATACTCTGTATCAAGAATATATATTAAGGTACATAGTGTTTGGTATCCAAATCTCATATTTGTACTCCACCAGTTGTGTGACTTGAAGTGAGTAGAAAAATCTTCTGGTCATTTTTTAAAACTGTAATTTAGGGATGTTGATATGTGCTTCATAGATATCTTGTCAGGATGGAATGAGTTAATGCACACAAAAAGCCTAGTACAATATCTAGCACATGTTCAATAAATGTGGTATTTTTCTTATGCACTCCCTTCGCACCTTTTTTTCTGAGTGAGTGTATTTTGAGTGAATTTTTGTTAGTGGCATTTTCAAATTGTGTTGCACCAAAATTCATTTGAGAGAAGGTTGCTGCTTTCAAAATAGGTAGAAGACTCATTGGACCTTCGAATCATAGTCATCCTTGTTCAGGTGTAGAAGTATTTATAGGAAGACCACTTTATTGATTAGTTTTATGTCTTCTAGATAATTAGCCAAGTGTAATATATACATTGTCTTTTTCACACCATTGACTTGTGTTATCCGTAAGCCTGAGAAGACACTATATTCTTTAGGAGAATAATAGATTAAACTATATTCTAAAACCAGTTTTTCTTGTTTTTAAACTAAAACTTTTATTTACTAAACTATTTTTATTTATTAAAAGTGCCCATTTAGTCTTATTCAGATATAGGTTTTGCCATGTAACATACTTGTACACATATAAAAAGGCAAATAATAATACAGTAAATTGGTTAAGGTGTCTTAAAATTTTAACACTTCAAACTGAATCTTGTTGTATTATTCTTTGACTCAGAGTTTCCATTGTCCGGGTTTTGTCCCCAAACAATATTGTCCTATATAGCCTTTCAAGTGGATTGGTGAAGAATCGTTTTTTTGCAAGAGGGCTCAACTTTTTTGCCTGGGATTTTCCTTCAAGCCACTGATGCTCACTCTGAAAATTTTGATGGTTGTGCACAGGCAATAAATAGCATATCCATTTGCTGCCTGAATTCCTTGCACGTCTACATTTAGAGGTGTTTAAATGTGAAACAACCACCCACAACAATTGTGTCTTAAGGTCAGTAAAATACAGTAATGATCAACATAGTTATGTTAAATTAATGGAAGATTGATGATACATCTATTTTGAAGCCTACATCCCAGATTCTTCATAGGGTACCAGAATTACATTTACATTTACAGCATCCCAAATACCATGAGTCCTAATGATGGGAGGGCTTGGAAATATCCAGGATTGCGCTTCTTTACACATAATTGAATAGACTTCAGCCTCCTCTCCCGCAGCCCCAAGCAACAGCTAACTCTGTGTTAATAACAGATAATGTGCTCTGACTCCTGGTTGCCAGCAGTCTTCAGTGGCCTCTAGAAAGAGTAGAAGAGAGCAAAATATTTAATTTTGTTTAATATCTGACCTTTAGAGTGAAAGATTTTGAAATGCTGGGAAGATATTTACTGGTGAATTTGGACCTGGGAAGATATTTACTGGTGAATTTGGACCTTTCACTGAGGACTTTTCTGACATAGGAAAATCCCCTGTAGGAGACATCAAATGAGGGATGCAAATGTCCCCTTGCTTTAGAGGTTGAAGGACTCTGATGGACCTCTCTAGAATAGCAGACATCACAGCAATCAGCAAATGCCTTCATATATTTTTAACATATGTAGCAGTAGCAAAGTTGGGCAAATCACAACGTGCATGTTCTAATAACATTAGAACATTATTACCTAGTAATAATGGCAATGAAAATTACAAGATGGGCCACTATGTGCCAGACACTACTAATTCCTCTGCACATGTTAATTTACTCTATGCGACATATTTTTGTTATGGGAACTAGCTAAAGATCACACCTAGCTCTCTCAAAACCATTCTACTGATAATAATTCAATTTTATACAACTGATGGTTTTTGATCCACTTTAAAAAATGTGAAGTCAGTAAAACAGCAATACTTAATGACACTGATCCAGGGACAAAACATTTCCTTGTAACGTCTTAAACCTAAATTAATTATTTTCCTTTTTCTTTGCAAATTCCATACTAGTCTTTTTCACCTGCATCTATGGTTGAAATAATGAGATTCGTATTGTAATTTTTCCCATCTTATTATAAGCATACTTTCTTGTTTTCAATTAAAATTTTGGACCAAAAATCCAAAAATGCTTCCTAATGGCATTGACTTGGTCTCTAATTCTTATTGTTGTAAATAAAGTCATTACATTCTTTTCCAGACTCTAGAATCCCAGGGGGCATATTCATTAAAGGTCAACCCTGACAGGAAGTTTTGAGAAATCTGACCTTCTTTTCTATGTCCCCTCATAGCCTAAAATCCTCTTGTCCTACATAATCCCAGCCCTAGTGATGGTGGGGGTGCTGAAGGGAAGATTTTGATTATGTTTAACTTCAGTTTTCAAAGTGGTGACTTATCAGAAGACCTATGCTGGTCTTGCTTGAGAAGAGGATATCTGATATTAATTCAAATATTTCTTGCCCAAGCTTTTGATTGTTTTCTTAATTATTATTGAGCATTTTCACCAAGAATGTTGAATCATAAAATTTCAAGTCCCACAGTCTGTTGCACCTCTAATTATAAGTAAATGATTTCAACTTCTGCCAGTCCTGGGGCATTGGTTTTATAGATTAGTCAGCAGGCTTATCCATCCCTGACTTCTCCATTTCCTTTTCCAGGAGAAACCACTGGAATTAACACTTCTAAGAGGGGCACTGGCTTCCATGGGGACATGCCCGCTCATTCTTTGTCCTTGAAAACCCCATTCAATGACCTGTCAAAGAGCCTGAGCAGAAAGGGAGCTTTGCAGCAGCTTAATTGAAAGCTCTCCAGTACTCTCTCCATCAAATAACACATGCTAAGCCATCTCAACCATTAGCAGCTCCTGACCAGACTCCATCTTCTCTCAGAGGTTGTTGGTGAAGTTTTGAACATGTTTTACTCTGTTAGTACAGGGTCCCTTACCCCATATTGACTCCTGATTCCTTAGAAATGATGTGAGATCAGAAGGGAGCTGCTGTTTTGCTTTGATAAATCTGCCTGTCTTTCTTTTTCTTTTGAGTGGCATCACATATATTAGTAATTAAAATTGGAGGTAAGAAACTGATTTGATGACAAATGACTGAAGAAAGAAAAAGAGGTTTTCCTACAAATGCATGTGAGGCAGGATTTTGCACAGCAGGTTATTAAGGTCATGTGCTTTGTTTCTAAATGTTTGGAGTGGTGGAGATCGGATCACATTGGAATAAATGTTATTCTTCGATTGCTAAATTTTTCGTGTGTGTGTGTGTGTGCTGTCTCCATCACAATGCATCTGGATTTTCTGGGTGAATTAATTTTCTTAAAACTGAGGCCATTGGATTACTTGTCCACCATACACTGTCTGAGACTCTTATTGCCTGTGATTCAAGCTCACAGTCTTCTTTCCAGTATTCATGAATTTCCACATATGGCTTCTGGGTTACTCTCTATGTCTCACTGATCATTGTTTCCTTTTACCTTCTTTCCCCTCTCTCTGGCTTCTCATTGACCCTGCTGTACATGCTTTGTCTCAATTTCACATTCCAACCTATGGTTTTTCTGCCTTCTACCCTGCCACTAACTTCTGCTGTAAAGTCATGCACATCCTTTTAGGTCATACTTAAACCTCATCTTCTTGGGGAAATCTTGTGTTAAGAAACATTAGCCTCAGAGTAGACAGATTCAGTTCTGCCACTGACTAGTTATATAAGTCATTTAACCTCTGTAAGCTTTGGTTTTCTCATTGGTAAATTAAGAATTATTCCTACCTCATAGAGATGTGAGTTTTAGAGAGGTCTTAAAGGAAATCCCAACAGGCATTTGTGCATGCATACAAACACACACACACACACACACACACACACACATGCACACACATCATTGGGTATGGAGGGAGCCATCATTTAGTAAGCTGAAAGTACCTAAGCAGTGATTGCTCTAGACAGACACTTTGCCTTATGAAGATATAGAAGTGCTCAATAACTAATGGATATGATTACTTATATTATTAACTTTTATATATATATTTTTTATTATTATACTTTAAGTTCTAGAGTACAATGTGCACAACGTGCAGGTTTGTTAACTTTTTTTCTTAATCGATTTAGATGCTATTTTGCTTTTCTTTCTTTCAACTATTAGCACCACTTTTTCTGTTTGTATCATTCGTTTTGATGTTTAATGTTATATATCATTTAACAATTTTTCTCATTCTAAGTGTGTGTGTGGGTGTGTGTGTGTTCATTTGGGTGTGTGTAGCAAACAAAAGTTGTGTGGAGGTGGAATTCTTTCTAATCATATTTGCAAGTTCCTACAAATTATGTAGTTAACATGCTATGTTTATTGAATAAAAGGAGAGAATTGGGGAAGGAAATAAGAAAGGAAGAGGAGGAAGGGAGGGTTAGAAAATAATAGCCAATATAGTCTTCTTTGTTTTTCTCCCTTCCTTACAGGGCTCAAAACATGTATTAATAAATATCCCTTCAGCTGCCCAGGAGAAGTCACTTCTTGATAATGAGGTTCTCAACAGGGCTAGGGCCACACTGATAAAAATTCCAAGAATAGCAGTAGAAAGTCAAATTAACACACAGCATCTGGGCCATCCAGCAATGCAGCCAAGGCCACTGGCAGATGAATAATCAGAAGTATCTGGAATCCCAAGCTGTCTGTCTATCATGGTTAAAGGCCAGGTAGTAGGTGACCACCATCTCTTGGGAGACTTATTTCAAGGTCAGGGCAGAAGACAGAGAGATTCTAGATGACTTGAACGTGAATGAAGTTCAAATGAAAGTAATAGGAGCTCAATAATTTTGGAATTTGATTGGTCCCAGACCACATGCCTAGAATTGAGTGTTAGGATACTTATTAGATCGGTATTATTAGAAGGATATTAAAATATGTTGATTCACAAACCTGGGAACTGCATGTCCAGATTTACAAAGGCAAATATGTCTCAGTCAATCTCTGGCCAGATGTGTTCCATTCATGATGAAGTATCAGTCTGTGTGTGTGTGTGCATGTATATAGTAGGGTCCACTCTAAGACTTTCTCATGTTATTTAATACATGTGGGTACTTATCAACTGAGTGGTCATAGATTGGGGATGAATGAATCTTTTGTGATAGGAATTGGTGTTCCCAGAAGCAAGAAGCGGATCTAAGAAAAGGCCACATGCAGACAGCGAAGACGGCAATTGAAATAGGTCATATTAAGAGGTTGAGGGTAGAAAATAAGTTAAAGCTATGAGCCACTAGCTGGAAATCATAGCTTTGGGTCCTGAGATTCAGAGACCAAAGCTAAGCTGAGATGAGCTAATGGGAAATACATTTATTTAAAGTCAGATGTGAGTACCAAATAGTTTGAGAGAAGGGAAGGAGCCGAGAGGAGGATATTCAAGTCTAGTTTCAGGTGTCTCTTCTATTGCAGGCTGATGGACTATGGTTCCTGCCCTAGAACATCTGAGAAAAGCCAAGATGTATCAGCCATTTATAGCAAGAAGAAATAACACCTTAGTCTTACAAAAAAAAATCTCCCTCCATTATACAACCATAGGCAGGACTAAGTTACAGATGTGCAACTCTTAGCCATTTAGTGATAAAATACACTCACACACAAACACAAATACAGACAAAACCCCAAGAAATTAATGTCATTATTAGCTACCTTGTCCAGAGAAGACAGTGTCTGTTAGGGAATTTCCAGTTTGTAATGAGCTCAGTACTTTAGCTAATCGTAAAATTGTCCAGTTTACATTAAATTTAACTTTTTTCCCATGGTGTTTTGAGTTTTTACTTACGGAGCTTAATATCAAAAATCTCCAGGATTGAAACATAGCTCCATTTGTAAAAACGCACACGGCTGCACCTGTCATCTGGATGAAACTGCATTGGAACTGAAGACAGTGATGATGGAAAGAGAGGAAGTGATGCTAAGGTTAACACATGGGTGACATAGAGCTTGCTCATGCTGTAGGACCTATTTTCAAAGCCTGGGCACTTATTTTAGAAACTGTGAAAGATTTCCTAGAGATTTACCACAAGAAATCGGTCCTGAGGCAGACAGGGTTCTGAAATGCTTTCTATCATGCCTTATGTAACTCAGGGAAAAAAATATTATTCCCCTGAATTGGGGGTGAGACAGGAGATGGATTTGTACAGTGACTAACTGCTTAAATACTTCAAGGCTTGCTGCCTTCCCCCCTCTTTGAAGAACAGGAAATAATAAATCAGAAGAGTAGGGATTTACTTCCATTTCAAGGTGCCAATAGCCAAGCAGGTTAGCTGGCCCCTTGCCTAAGCTTTTGTATGTGGGAGGTGGAGCTGGAAAGAGACAGGCCTCCAGTGCTTCATATGGGATTGAGGGCTCTGAAGTCTGATAAAACGAGAGGGAATAATTCTCATTGGAGTTACTTATTTTGTGGAGGTCAATAGACTAGTGCGAAAAGAAGAAAACTAGAGGCTCACATCTCCAGGCCTGTGAGGTGAATCCCCCTTAAAATTAGAATATGTTTTCTAGATTACCTGGGTATCTGGGGAAACATCTCTTACATTAACCTGACTATTACCACAACAGGCAGTAAGGTCAGGACATTTGGGAAGGATTCACTGGGCTGCTCTCTGGTATGGAATTCCAACAACGTTTGCATTCCATTAGTTTGTAAGTGAAATTCCATATTTCATCTATCGGAAATCTATCTTTTACCCTCACTCCCTACCTGCTGCCCCTTACTGAGCCCATCACTGGCTTCTGAGCTACAACATTCCCCTTTCTAAAGACAAGCCCAATCCATTGAGCAACAGTGAATGACTGAACCTGTTAAAAACAAAAGGAACAGTAGGTAAGCAGCTCAAATTATTGAAATACTCTTACCAAGCTGTCACAGGTTCAGCAGAAATAAATCTTTCTGTGTCTATAAGCCAGAGTCCACCCTGTCCCCAGGGAGCTATCAACTCGCCCTGTCCCATTCCAAGGGCCAGATATTTGTGGGGGAAGGGGTGTGAGCAGAATTATGTAAGTGCATAAGGCAATCATCCTTTCCCTGGAGACAGGAAAGTATGGTGTGTTCTTACGTTCCAAATCCTGGTTTTACAGACTGCCAATCTGGAGTGATTTTAAGCCAAGGCTCTGTGGCTTGAGATGCCTCTCTACTCCATCTTTGGGCCATTTTGTAGAGTGGCGTGCTCATCTGCACATCATTTTTCTTGGAGTTTATCAAAGCCCTTTTCTAAGTCAGGCATGTATCCAGTCCTGACTCCCACTGGCCTACTCAGCTGCTGTTCTCTTGCTCCCCACGATAGCCTTTTGCTGTCAGTATTTCACAATCAGCTTCTCCCAAGCCCAGCTGGATCTTTCTCACCAGGGTATGGGACTTGGCCCACCACCACTATTCTCCTGACTTTGCACATCTGCTCTTTTTTCAATCCACTCGCAAATCTGGGTAAGAGAGGCTTCCCCTGACACCTCCTTCCCAGAACCTGCATCAGCAAGGCTTGACCCTTGTCCTCCTCAGTTGGAGTGCACAGATTGAAAGTTCAAGCCATAAAATCAAATCTCTTAGGCATTAGTGTACCACACACTGAGGGATGAGCTTTGGAAAGTCTTCTCATCAATGCTCTGAACCAGCACCTCACCGAGCTAGACTGGAGCCTGAGACAAAAGGAAAAAAAAAATCAGCAATACTGATTGTGTCTTCATTTAAAATTTTGATATTTTATTGTAATACTTTTTCATTACTTCTGATATTTAAAAATCTTGATTACTGAGGTTTTGGTGTCTCCTTTAATTTTGCACCCAAGTCAAGTGTCTTACTTGTTTCATCTAGTTCCAGCACTGCTCTGAAACTTGGTTTATTTATCTATAGAGTGGGAATTACAATAGTGTATACCTTGTATTTTTTTGAAATACTTAAGGGAAATTGTGTGTCTAAAGTCTAACAATGTACCTGACCCATTGTAAGCACTCATATCTTGCCTCATTTTATTATTATATGTTAATATGCTGTATTTCCTTAGAATGTTCATCAAGTCGTTCAAGCTCCTTGAGGAAAGAGTTTGGATTACTACTGCTATATCTGTCTGCTGTTGGATATTGTTTTGCACAGAAAAGGTTCTCCATCAAAGCTGTTGTCTATTAATTGTGGAATTAGAACAGATTGTACTTAAGATCTATTTCTTCTACTGGTCCCTAGAAATCTGTCTGATTACTTCTGCATCACCCAGCTGACAAATATTTATGTGCAGTATTGTTGTCACCTGTTTTATAACATTTTTTTTTTTAACTTGAGACCTACTTTCAATAGTCACTATGTTTTCTTTGTGCCTTTCTGGTTCATGATTACCACACATACATGGGATGACCCCTACATCTGGGAAAGAATTCCAGCTCCCAGACTATTCAACCCACTGTGCTGGCAGCATTCCATGAGCTCGTCTTGGGAAATGATAATTGATTACTCCGGGGGGAAAACTCCATCTCAACACCAGCTGGCAGCCAGGCCCTGCCCTAGAGCTCCCAAATGAGTCTCCAGTGAAATTCTCAGCAGGGACAGTGTACCCGTGCATGGGGCTGACATTATCTTCATGTCCAAATCGTTGCTAGGTGTGTGTGCTTTCTTAAACATACTCGAGTTTGTCATCAATAAAGTCTCAGAGTGGTGAATTTTCCAGTGGCTACCCCAGAGAGCCCTGTAGTATTTTTTTCTTGCAGATTTAAGCAAGCAGCATGTTTTTCCATCCAACCCCATTTGAACAAATAAGCCAGGTAATAAAGAAACAACCCTGAAATGCAACAGCCTTGCCCTGGTAGCAGAAAAGAAAGAAAGGACCACCTTGAAGAGACCAGGTTTGAGAAGCAGTGAGGTGAAGGTGGATATTTGTATTCTGGAACAGATGGACACCTTGTTTTCAGGGATGTGTTGACTGTTACCTATTAAGTCCATCAAGGCTACCATCCTAACTACTGGGATTTGAAAAGGAAAACAAAAATGCTGATTATTCACTTCAAATGAAAGTGAGTAATTTTTTTTTTTTTTTGACAGAGTCTCGCTCGGTTGCCCAGACTGGGGTGCAGTGGTGTGATCTTGGCTCACTGCCACCTCTGCCTCTTGGGTTCAAGCAGTTGTCCCATCTCAGCCTCCCAAATAGCTGGGATTACAGACACACACCACCATGTCTGGCTAATTTGTGTATTTTTAGTAGAGACAGGGTTTCACCATGTTGGCCCAGATTTCACCATATTGGCCGGGAGTCAAACTCCTGACCTCAAGTGATCCACCCGCGTCGGCCTCCCAAGTTCTGGGATTACAGGTGTGAGCCAGTGCGCCCAGCCGAAAGTGAGTAAAATTTTAAAACATGAATGTGATTTCCATTCTCAGAAGTGGTTTCTGGATGCCAAAAACATATTTTGGAATAAATATGATTTTGCTGAATAAAATTCTTGAGAGTTCTTCCACTATTTACACAGCACATTCATTCACATGAACATATGCCTGGATACTGTCATATCCATCAAGTCATGAGATGCCGAGACCTCACCGTCCACTAGACATGAACAGTGAGGAATAAAGAATAAGAGAATGAATACACTGTGTGACCCCTACACAAAACCCTAATTTATGAATATCTCAAATTCTTTAAAACTCAAAAATAAACTTTACCTGTAATATCCAGTAGTTTATTATATCTTGTATATTTGTGATTGTATCAGTTTAAGCTGATATTCCTAGCTTTGTTGATCTGGTCCCCAGTGTGGTAGCACAAAGGAAGAACTCACCTTCAGGTGCCATATAAATAGATGTGCGTTCTCTCTCCTTGGTCGTGATTACTGTCAAGGTTGCGTGTGGTTTCTATTTTAGGCCCAAATGGCAGAAAAACCGCTTCTGCAGCCAAGAAGCAGCATTGTAGGATGC
This sequence comes from Gorilla gorilla gorilla, assembly GCF_029281585.2. Taxonomy (NCBI): domain Eukaryota; kingdom Metazoa; phylum Chordata; class Mammalia; order Primates; family Hominidae; genus Gorilla; species Gorilla gorilla. The sequence continues at coordinate 52,323,570 of NC_073245.2, read as the reverse complement.
CAATGAATTCTGGGGGAAATTACATTTTAAAAAGGAAAACTTTGACATACATCTGGCAATAGAACCATCCTGAACATATGGCAGCCTGGTAGGTAGGAAGTCATTGGAACATGGTAACTTGAGCTGAGTGCTGCCCCATCGTGTTCTGGGGTGCATTTGGGAAAGATCCTGCAGTGAGACCATGTCTCTTCCAACCTGGTGTGGCACATTCACTGGGGAGGGAAGCTGGGTGAAACGCCATTCTTGAATGTATGACCTTCTCCTGGCAACCTCTGATCGACTCCAAAAAGCTAGTCTTAGTGGTGCAAGTGGGTGGGAGCAAGACCTCTCCGTGGGAGCCAAACATGTAATCACGACTCAGCCTATACATAAGACACTGGGAAGCTGGAGAAACCCAGGGACTCAGAATCCCAGGATTCTGGTGCTAGAGAAGACAGGCACCCAAAGTCAAAGTCCTGCTAGTGGATGGGGGACACATCTCCATGGTTCAGTTTCTGCTTGATCATGTCTGCTAACAGGAAGTTCAGCACCTCTTGTAAGGGTCAAGGAAAAACCAGAGGAAAGAGGAAAGATGTATCTGTCTTCACTGTAAATTCATGAGGTTGTTCCCAGGACCCCAAGAGTTGTATTTATTTATTAGAGGGTAATCCTCTCACCTCCCGGATTTCACACCTCCAGCCACACCACTTTCCACTCCCCCACATCTTATGTGTCTGGTTGTTGGGGCTGCATCACACATAGCAATGTTAGGATCACAATACCCTGAAGGATTGGCACTGCCACCCCTATTCTTCAGACAGGGGCCTTAGGGTTCAGTGAATGAGCTTCTTGATCAAGATCACACAAGTGGTAAGTGACACAGTCCGGATGCAAGTCCAGATCTGTGTGACTTCAAAAACTGCTGTTGCTATTAGACATAGACAGTCTCAAAAATGTTTGCTTTTTCTGTATCCCATGGACTGCAGACTAAACTATGAGGATGGTAGTTTCTCACCTCTGATCCTTAAGCTTACTCTGGATGGGGCATGAGCCTTTTAAAGTTTCAGGAACTTGGTCTGTGGGCCTTTGTTCTCTTCTGATTAAGTAACTGAACACTTTGTATAGCTTCTTAATGCAGCATGCACTTTCCCTCAGCACAGGCATTCATACATGCTCATGCGTATACTCTTAGCATGTCCTCACCACCTTACAATATACACATGCATGCCTTCACCCATCACCCCATACATGTACTCACTCTCATACTCAGAGATAGATTCCTACCTGCCTCCTTCAGAGCAGTTTTCTGTTCACATCCATAACTGAGGGAATCGTTAACATGTAGATTCAGCAAATACAGGCTGTGTTCCAGAAATCTGCATTTTTGACACAGCATCTAGGTGATTCTGATTAGGTAATCTGTGCACCATTGCTTGGGAAACATTGTCTTGGCTGTGAGATCCTTAAAGAGAAGCGGCGTTTCTTTTTTCTTTTTACTGTTTTTTTTTTTTTTTTTGAGACGCAGTCTCACTCTGTTGCCCAGGATGGAGAGCGGTGGCACGATCTCAACTCACTGCAACATCTGCCTCCAGGTTCAAGTGATTCTCTTGCTTCCGCCTCCCGAGTAGCTGGGACTACAGGCACGTGCCACCATGCCTGGCTAATTTTTTGTATTTTTAGTAGAGATGCTGTTTCACCATGTTAACCAGAATGGTCTCGATCTTTTGACCTTGTGACCTGCCCGCCTCGGCCTGCCAAAGTGCTGGGATTACAGGCATGAGACACCGTGCTCAGCCTGAGGAGAGGTGTTTCTTACGCATTTCTATTTGCCCAGCAGTAGTTACAGGCTAGGGGCAGGGTAGACAGATATTTGGCAATGGTGGGTTGAATGAATGCCTCTGTCACCAATTCTTATTCACTCAGGGATGATTATTTCAAGAGAGGAAAGATGTCAAGAGTCCAGAGGGTACCAAGATCTCACTTGGCCTTCAGGGTCCTGTTGTCTGAACTACTCTTTAAAAAGGACTTTGAAAATTCATGAGGACTCTCATTATTTGTTCCTTGCTCTTGGGCAGACTCTATTCCTAAAGAACACTGAAGGGTTACTTCTACAGTATTAGAGCTTTTCCTTTCTTCCCCATGAAGCTCATCACAAACTGATATCCCTAGGAGATCAAAGACTCTGATGGAAATGGTCTCTGCCACACTACCTGCCCAGCACAAAAGGAATCACTTCTTTCTTTTTTCCTAGGTCTCTCACCACCTTTCATGTCTTCCCCTAATTGATAATGAACCTTGCTTGTTTTTGCTCGTCCATATCAGCTCCAATGCACAGGTCTCGTAATGAGTAGCCCATTGTCCCAGGCTACTTGGGACTTTTGCATTTCTCCAGAACTAGAATTCTCAGCCATCCTGTCCCTGAAGGTATGCCATCTGTAAGGTTCTGCAAGTATCAAAGTGAATCTTTAGGTGTACTGCCAGTGATCCATGGCCAGTCAGACATTCACATATTTGCTGGCATCCTCTGAGAGTGAGCTCAACCAAATAAAATACCATCCTGCACTCGTAAGAGACTTTTGTAAAACCTGTTTCTGAATTTCTGATCCTCTATGTTTATGGTACTATCCTGGTTTTCTAGTCTGGCAACTGCACCAAGAAAGGAAATGTGGTTATTGAGGGTACTGAGGGATGGCGTCGTCTCGATGACCTCATGCTGGTTCCCTTTTTATTAAGTGTTCATGAGGCTTCATTTCACTTGCCTACTGTCAATTTTTTTTTTTTTTTTTTTTTGAGGTGGAGTCTCACTCTTGTCTCCCAGGCTGGAGTCCAGTAGCACAATCTCAGCTCACTGCAACCTCCCTTTCCCGGGCTCAAGCGATTCTCCTGCCTCAGCCTCCTGAGTAGCTGGGATTACAGGCGCATGCCACCACACCTGGCTAATTTTTGTACTTTTAGTAGAGATAAGGCTTTGCCATGTTGGCCAGGCTGGTCTCGAATTCCTGACCTCAGGTGATCTGCCCACCTCGGCCTCCCAAAGTGCTGGGATTACAGGCATGAGCCACCACGCTCAGGCTCTCAAATTCTTTTGACAAACTGTGGCAGGTTACTGGACTATGGTAAACAGTCTACCTCTTCTCTTTCCTTACACACCTAGACACCACTTACCTGTTTTCAGCACTCTGTAATTCCTACTACTGCCCACTGGAGATGTTTCCCCTGATACTCCCAACATGAACAGTGGCATCTAGGCCAGAGTAGATTTTGTGAGCAAACCAATGCTTGGCTATCCTGCCTAACAGCTTTTCAAACTTCAATAGGAACTTCCAGTTGTGAGCTAGGAGATCCCCACGTAGCATGGTGCCTGGGGACGGATATCTTTAGGAAGCCACGGTGTCCGTTCTTTGTTTGGTGGCTACATCAGCTATGCTAGAAGCTGTCCCTAGACCAAGGGGAAAATAATGTTTCCCTGATAGATCCCAAGGACACATCAGACTCATTTATAAGTGGGGGGAGAGCTTTGTCTATGCATCTGTGGTCTGTTAAGGATAATACTTCTATCTACAGGCGTTCATCCTTATTTTGATGATGATAATAAAACATCCATTATAAATTTCTAGGTAACATAAAGAATGACATTACAGAATGGAAGGAAGAAGGAGGTGGGCATTTGGAAAGGATAAATGTGATAGAAGTAGGTACTTGGAATCAAAAGTGATCATTTGGTCCAGGACACAGTTTAAGTCAAAGGAACTAGTCGCCTTAGAATAAATATTGTTTGATCATATTAGTGCAAAAATATGTATTTCTAGCAACTACATCCCATAAGTTTTTTTGCATATGCTTGAGACATTTCCAGAAGGACAGAGAAGAAAATAATAATTATGGTTACTTTTGGTGAGAGGGACTGAGGATAGAAAAGTACTTTAAAATTTTACCTTTCAAAATTGGTACTCATTGAAGTTTTTACCTTAAAAAACATGTCCCCAAATATTAAGTATTGCATAAATCAAAAAGCAAATGACAATTGTTGCCCTTAGGAAATGCAAAACCCTGAAAGTTTTGTACCCAGTAGCTGCATACTGTGGTTCTCGCTTTTCATAGTGAAGTTCAGAGGAAGTCCAGAGGTGTTCTTGTGTATCACAAACCCTACTGCTCTGGAAGGGGGCCTGGGCCACTATAAGATCAGTCTTTCCATGCTCATTTCCAAATCCACAAGGTTTAACTGAGTTCATTTAGCTCCCCTGTGTCCAACCACACAGTCTGGATAGGGGTAGTGCTTGGTTTCCCAATAATCGGTACTTCTTCCTTCCCCTCCTGGTACTGGAGGAAATTTAGAAGCATGTATTTTAACTGCTGGGCTTTGACACTCAGGCAGGGTTGCTGGTAGATCAGACTTAGGGTTAACTCAGTGATTCGTACCCCTCCTTTTCATCTATCTTCCAGCCGGGAATCTTTATAAGAAGGAGGATATGTGGAACTCTAGGGGCAGTGGACCCTAAAATTCATGTGCAGAGCAACCACCAGGAAAGTATATTAAATGCTCATTCTCAGGGCCCACCTCTAGAAGTCAGGATACAGCAAATCTTGGGAGGAGTCCAGGAATTTGCATTTTAACAAGTTCGCTAGATGATTTGGATGCAAGAGACTCATGAAAGCACTTATAGAGAAAATCTGTCGGAAGGACTATAGAAAAATAGAACACTATGATGTAAGAAAGGGCTGATGCTACAGGTATTTTCCAAAACTGGGAGAAACAGGAAAAATTGGAACATAATAATAATAAAGACAAACACTTAGCACTTATTGCATGGAAAATTCCATTTTGAATGCTTGACATGTGTTTACTCATTTAACCCCCAGCACTCCCATGACATCTTTACATGCTTTACATGAGGAAATGAAGATGGAAAGTTTAAACAACTTCCCCTAGGTCATCCAGCTACAAAGTGACAAATCAAGAATACAGACTCACATGGTGCAGCTCCAGAATCCACGCTCTTAACCACCATACTCTGGGACACGAGTTGACAAACTATAACCGCCAGACCAAATCCAGCCTGCTTCCTGTTTCTGTTAGGCTATATTAGCTAAGAATGCTTTTTACATTTCTAATGTAAAATGTAAGAAAGACCATTTGTCCTTCAGTGAGAACAGTTGTTGAAAGAGTTGAAGACATTAACTCTTATTCCATGAAGCCTGAAATATAGGACTACAGGTTGAGTATCCCTAATTTGAAAATCCAAAATCCAAAATGCTCTGAAATCAAACTTTTTGAGCACCAACATGACACTCAAATGAAACGCTCATTGGAGAATTTTGGATTAGGGATGCTGAATGAGTAAGGATAATGCAAACCTTCCAAAATCTGAAAAAAAATCTGAAATCTAAAACACTTCCAATACCAAGCATTTCTAAAATGGGAACCTAACTCATATCAGATTCTTTACAGAAACAGTTTGCAGACTTCTGATTGAGTAGAGAATAAACTCAAGGCTTTTGTTTCTCTGAAAGTATTACAGGTTGATTCTAAATCATTTCACTTGGGGGGCTGTGTAGAAACTCATGAGCTCAAAAGCCAGCTCAAGTACATCTATGCCCCCTGGCACTCCTATATTGTAACTGAAGTTGCCAAGTGTGATGCTGGCAGCCTTGGATCACTTAAGAATTGTTGTTTAGGACCAGTGTAACTAATGATAGACTTTCTCCACTTATATCGAATCCCTTAAAAATGGTAACATACAACTGGGGCATAATGAAGAATTCCTCACATAGGAAAAATAGTGAAAATATGTTCTTGACCCTCATTTCAGTCATATTTATTCTGTTGATGTTATTATAACAATGCCACCAGTTCTCTACTGCTGGTAAGAGTCACAGTAAAGCTGAAGGAACTGAGGCTAAAAGATCAAATAACTTTCTCATGGTCAGTTACATAGTGAAGTGGATAAACCTCAGGCAGTCAGATTCTAGAACCTGTGTGCCTAACCACTACGATGCAGTACAGCTTCCCCAGAAGGTCTCTGTGAGCTAGTTAGCATTCCTTTCTCCATTTTACAAACAAGGAAACTGGCTGTCAGAACATTTAAAATAATTGAACAAGGTCATTCACCTCTTCAGCCTATTTGAGTGCAGATCTGACACAGTCAGGATTCCAGGCACGTTCCACTATTTCACTGGATCATAAAATGACCCTCCGAGGACAGCCCCAGTCTAGTGGCCAAGCCCTCCTTCCAAAGTCTGAGATGCGCTGCATGTCCTTGAGAAGGACCACAGAGCATCATAAAGAGGTCCTATCGGCTCCATCCTTAACAAAGGAATTTTGGGTAGTCTGGAGCCCTGATTTTCCACAACTCAGAGCAGGCATTAGAGGATACTACAATTCTACTGCTCACAGCCATGTAATCCTGCATAAGGGACTTAATGTGCCTGCCTCTCAATTTCCTCATCTGTAAAATGGTAATGATAATAACACCTATTTTACAGAGTTATTGAAAATATTTAATGAGATAATTCACATAAAGCACTTGGCAATTCACAGCATATAGTATGTGCTCAAAAAATGGCAGCTATTACTATAATTAGATAAAAGGACCTGAGGCTATTATTAGATTAGATGGGATAAAGAAATAATAAAATGAAATTTAATGAGTGTAGATGATGTGTCAGGCACTGCATTAAACTTTTAGGTTTAGTTTCCTTTGAAATCCTTAAAATTGTCTCCAATTATTCCTTTTCTATAGATGAGGAAACAAAAGCATGTTCAGAGAGGTAAAGTTACTCACCCTAGGTTACACAGAAAGGTTTGGACTGGAACCCAGGTCTATTTAATCCTGAGTTTACATTCTAACCCACAGTGCTATACCAACTCTCTCAAACTTCTGCCCCTTTTTAGAGCCCAAAAATATAGAGCAGAGCTCCTAAAACAAGTTTTAATAAAAGGGGAAATCATGACATTTATGCTAAATTTTATTAGACTTTTATATTAAGAAGAAGGTGTATTCAGTGAAAACCTACTTATTAAAAAAGAGCTTGAATAATAATATACTATATGAAATAAAAAATAGTGTCTACTACTGTCAAGCCAAAGATAGATTATGATGTGTTAGACGGGTACAAATGATTCTGTAGTCCTGATCCAGGAAAAGATTTGGAGGCAATTTTGCCTCTTAAGAAAGTATTGTACAACACTCACTTACAGAAGATTTATTAGAAATGAAATGGAAACTCTCTCAAGATTTTATTAAGAGATATAGTCTTCCTGCATAACTTCTTTCCCTCCTGGACGTTTATGAATGTTTGGCTGGAAGGGTGGTCTGGGAGCTGGGTTTTGATATATGTGACTCCTACAAGGAGATGCCAAGGGAGACATTTTTCCATCAAAAGCTATATGCATGCAGGATCCTGGAAAGTCTTCCAGCAACTGCGGACACTGGCAATAAAGATGATCTAGGAAAAAAACAGGCCAGCCAGAACCAGTCACTGTGAATGCTGGGAGAACCAGTGGCAAAATACATAAATGCCTTCAGAACTTTGTATGGAAAACAGTAAGGGTTGAATTCATTTTGCTACCTGATCGAGAGTTTTCCAGAACGTGGCCATAGCCAGAGAGTAGCAAAGTGCTTTGTTAATTCAACCACCAAGTACACTATTCAAAACCACAAGAGAGTCGAAATGAGAAAAGCGTATGTCCTCATGGCTATGCGCCCCACTCACATTGGGGCCACTTCTTTGCTCTACATCCAAACGGAGCCTCCCACAGAGCCATGGACAGGATGATCTTAGGTTGTGACCAGGGCAGCCTAGTGGCCCTCAGTGTGTCTTCATGGTATATGTGGCTGGACACTAATCATGATAAAATACCTTAAAGTGGGAACAGAAATTTGGAATGGAATACTACACTACTACCACTGCTACCAAAAACAACAACAGAGAAAAGCATGACTTTTGTATTTCTGTCACTTTTCTTCCTCTCCAAATCTGGAGCTCTACTCACTTTTGATTTCTGAGCCCAGTACCCACTGATAATTTTAAGTTCCTTGATGTTGCCATTTGCCATAGGACTTTTGCACAAACTGTTGCCATTATTTGGAAAACTTTTTGATTTGCTTTCCCCGTGCCTATGCAATGTCTATTTATCCTTTGGGCATTAGTTTAAATGGCACCTTCTCAGGAAATTTGTGACACTTGCCTCCCTCCTCCCAGATTAGAACACACTCCCCATCATCCACATTCATACCTTTGTGGTCTCTACATTTTATATCACATATTATAGATATACTGTGTATTATTTGTGTGATTATTTGAGTAATAATTGTTTGATGAATATCTGTCTATATGCCTACTAGCTTCCAAGGAAAATAGCTGTGTCTGTTCTTCTTTATTATTTTATTCTTAGGGCCTTCACCAGACTCTGGCAAGCAGTAAACACCTAATATTTGTTAATTAACTGGCTAAATATTAGTAATAATTATAATATAGAACCGCCTAATGGCTGCTATGCCCTGTGCTAAGCACAATTCGTAATTCTTACACAAACCATCATGGTTTACCCTCCATTTACAGATGAAATAATTGAATTTTAAATAAGATCTGTAAAATGGCCATATTCACAGTTAGGTAGTGGTGGAACTGGAATTCAAATTCAGGTCAGCTTGACAATGCAGGTGATATGGTTTGGGTCTGTGTCCCAACCCAAATCTCATGTCAAATTGTAATTTTCAGTGTTGGAGGTTGGGCCTGGTGGGTGGTGATTGAATCAATGGGTATATTTTCCCTTGGTTCTGTTCTCATAATAGTGGGTGAGTTGTGGTGAGATCTGGTTGTTTAAATGTGTGTAGCTCCTCCCCATCCCTGCCTCCTGCTCTGATTTTCATGCGCGTCCGTGTGAAGAGACCACCAAACAGGCTTTGTGTGAGCAACATGGCTGTTTATTTCACCTGGGTGCAGGCGGGCTGAGTCCGAAAAGAGAGTCAGCGAAGGGAGATAGGGGTGGGGCCGTTTTATAGGATTTGGGAAGGTAATGGAAAATTACAGTCAAAGGGGGTTGTTCTCTGGTGGGCAGGGGCGGGGGTCACAAGGTGCTCAGTGGGGGAGCTTCTGAGCCAGGAGAAGGAAATTCACAGGGTTAATCACCAGTTAAGGTGGGGCAGGAACAAATCAAAATGGTGGAATGTCATCAGTTAAGGCAGGGCAGGGCCTTTTCACTTCCTTGGTGATTCTTCAGTTACTTCAGGCCATCTGGTCGTATATGTGCAAGTCACAGGGGATGCGATGGCTTGGCTTGGGCTCAGAGGCCTGACATTCCTCCGTTCTTATATTAATAAGAAAAATAAAACAAAATAACGTTGAAGTGTTGGGGCGGCAAAAATTTTTGGGGGTGATATGGAGAGAGAATGGGCGATGTTTCTCAGGGCTGCTTCAAGCGGGATTAGGGGCGGTGTGGGAACCTAGAGTGGGAGAGATTAAGCTGAAGGAAGATCTTGTGGTAAGGGGTGATATTGTGGGGTTGTTAGAAGAAACATTTGTCTTATAGAATGATTGGTGATGGCCTGGATATGGTTTTGTATGAATTGAAAAACTAAATGGAATAAGAGAAGGAGAAAAACAGGTATAAAAGGTATAAGAATTGGGAGAACCTAGGACATCTGATTAGAGAGCGCCTAAGGAGATTCAGCATAGTCCTGCCAGCAAAGATTATTTATTTACTTCAAGAGTTAAGAGTGGCAGTTTGGGGATAGCACCAGGAGATAGCTGTGATGGCTTGGAGAAACAGTGTAAACTGGCAGTGTAAACAAGAGCAGGGCATGTATGAGTAGTTGAGAACGGTGAATAGGAGTATGACTAGACAGAAGATAGTAGGGATGACAAGTTTTTTGGGGGCACAGTCCAAGTTGGTCTGGTGTCTGGAATGAGACTGGGGCCTAATAAAAAGGAGCTCAAATGGGCTGTACCTTATAGTATTCTGAGGACAGGCCTGAATTCTGAGAAGTGAAAGTGGTAAAAGTATTGTCCAGTCCTTTTTAAGTTGGTGGCTGAGCTTGGTGAGGTGTGTTTCTAATAGACCATTAGTCTGTCACTGGATACTAAGAGCCTGAAAAAATGCTTGGCTGATTTGACTAATAAAGGCTGGTCTGTTATCAGACTGTATAGAGGTGGGAAGGCTAAACTGAGGAATTATGTCTGACAGAAGGGAAGAAATGACCACAGTGGCCTTCTCAGACCCTGTAGGAAAGGCCTCTACCTATCTAGTGAAAGTGTCTACTTAGACTAAGAGGTATTTTAGTTTTTGTGACTCGGGGCATGTTGAGTAAAACTAATTTGCCAGTCCTGGGCTGGGGCAAATCCTCGAGCTTCATGTGTAGGGAAGGGAGGGGGCCTGAATAATCCTTGAGGAGTAGTAGAATAGCAGATAGAATAGCAGATGGAACACTGAGAAGTTATTTCCTTGAGGATAGATTTCTATGATGGAAAGGAAAGTTTCTAAGAGGCAGGCTAGTGGCTTGTACTATAGCATAGCCTGCCTTTGCTGGTGTGTAGTGATTAGGCCTGGTGGAACTGCCATCAGTAAATCAAGCGTGATCAGGGTGAGAAACAGGGAAGAAGGAAATGTGGGGAAATGGGGTGAATATCAGGTGGATCAGAGAGATACAGTCATGGGGGTCAGGTGTGGTATCAGGAATAATGTGGGAGGCCAGATTGAAGTCCGGGCCAGGAACAATGGTAATTGTGGGACTTAAAGAGTGAGCACAGCTGAAGGAGCCGGGGAGCAGAAAGTATATGCGTCAGAAAGTATATGAGGAAGAAAATAGATTTTGGAAGTTATGAGAACTGTAGAGAGTGAGTTGAGCATAGTTTGTGATTTTTAGGGCCTCTAAAAGGATTAAAGCAGTGGCAGCTGCTGCACGCAGACATGAGGGCTAGGCTAAAACAGTAAGGTCAAGTTGTTTGCACAGAAAGGCTACAGGGTGCGGTCCTGGCTCTTGGGTAAGAATTCTGACAGCACTAACTATGCCTAGGAAGGAAAGGAGTTGTTGTTTTGTAAGGGATTGAGGTTTGGGAGATTAATCGGACATGATCAGCAGGGAAAGCACGTATGTTTTTATGGAGAATTATGCAAGATAGGTAACAGATGAGGATGAAATTTGGGCTTGACTGAAGTAATGGGGGCTGTCTCTGAAGCCTTGCGGCAGTACAGCCTAGGTAATTTGCTGAGCCTAATGGGTGTCAGGGTCAGTCTAAGTGAAAGCAAAGAGAGGCTGGGACGAAGGGTGCAGGGGAATAGTGAAAAAAGCATCTTTAAGATCAAGCACAGAATAGTGAGTTGTGGAGGAAGGTATTGAGGACAAAAGAATGTACAGGTTGGGCACCACAGGGTGGATAGGCAAAACAATTTGGTTGATAAGGCACAGATCCCGAACTAACTTGTAAGGCTTGTCTGGTTTTTGGGCAGGTAAAATGGGGGAATTGTAAGGAGAGTTTATAGGCTTTAAAAGGCCATGCAGTAGCAGGCGAGTGATAACAGGCTTTAATCCTTTTAAAGCGCGCTGCGGGATGGGATATTGGCGTTTAGTGGGGGTAAAGTTGATTAGGTTTTAATGAGATGGTAAGGGGTGCATGATCGGTCGGGAGTAGAGGTGTCTTATACTTGTGGGTTAAGGTGGGGGGATACAAGAGGAGGACGCAAAGGAGGCTTTGGATTGGGAAGAAGGGCGGCAACAAGATATAGCTGTAGTCCAGGAATAGTCAGGGAAGCAGATAATTTAGTTAAAGTGTCTCAGCCTAATAAGGGAACTGGGCAGGTGAGGATAATTAAAAAGGAGTGCTTAAAAGAGTATTGTCTAAGTTGGCACCAGAGTTGGAGTTTTAAGAGGTTTAGAAGCCTGGCCGTCAATACCCACAACAGTTATGGAGGCAAAGGAAACAGGCCCTTGAAAAGAAGGTAATGTGGAGTGGGTAGCTTCTGTATTGATTAAGAAGGGGACGGGCTTACCTTCCACTGTGAGAGTTACCTGAAGCTCGGCATCCGTGATGGTCTACAGGGCTTCCGAGGCAATCAGGCAGCATCAGTCTTCAGCTGCTAAGCCAAGAAGGCGTCAGTCAGAGAGCCTTGGGCCAGAGTTCCAGGGGCTCTGGGAGTGGCTGCCAGGTGAGTTGAACAGTCCGATTTCCAGTGGGGTCCCACACAGATGGGACACGGCTTAGGAGGAATCCCGGGCTGCGGGCTTTCCTTGGCCCAGTGGCCAGATTTCCGGCATGTGTAGCAAGCTCCTGGGGGAGGAGGTTCTGGAGGAACGCCTGGCTGCTGCGGTTCAGGCGTTTGGAAGTTCTTGTGTGCTGGAGATGTGGCTGGGGTTTGTCTCACAGTGGAGGCAAGGAATTGCAACTTTTATTATTATTATTATTATTATTATTGTACACCTTGAAGGTGAGGTTAATTAAGTCCTGTTGTGGGGTTTGAGGGCCAGATTATAATTTTTGGAGTTTTATTTAATGTCGGGAGCAGATTGGGTAATAAAATGTACATTGAGAATAAGACGGCCTTTTGACCTTTTAGGGTCTAGGGCTGTAAAGCGTCTCAGGGTTGCTGCCGAACAAGCCATAAACTGGGCTGGGTTTTTATATTTGATGAAAAAGAGCCTAAACGCTTCTGATTTGGGATAAACAAAAAGGAGCATTAACCTTGACTATGCCTTTGGCTCCAGCCACCTTTTCAAGAGTAAATTGCTGGGCAGGTGGGGGAGGGCTAGTCACAGAACGAAACTGTAAGCCGGACCAGGTGTGAGGAGGGGAGGTGATAAAAAGATTACAAGGTGGAGGAGTGGAGGCTGAGGAAGAATTGGGACCTATCTTGGCCTGGCGAGGAGGGGAGAGGTCAGATGGGTCTGTAGAAAAGGAAGATTAGAAAGACTCAGCGACGCTTGGGGTTGGGACTGAGGGGACAGGAGGGAGGGAAAGAAGGAAGATTTGGGACGAGTTGCACTGGGCACAGAGACTAGGAAGGGACTGATGTGTAAAAGAATGCCTGGATGTCAGACACCTCAGACCATTTGCCCATTTTACTACAAGAATTATTTAGATCTTGCAGGATGGAAAAATTGAAAGTGCCATTTTCCAGCTATTTGGAACTACTGTTGAGTTTGTATTGGGGTCAAGTGGCATTGCAGAAGAAAATAAGATGCTTAGATTTTAGATCAGGTGAGAGTTGAAGAGGTTTTAAGTTCTTTAGAATATAGGCTAGGCCGGGCGTGGTGGCTCACGCCTGTAATCCCAGCACTTTGGGAAGCCGAGGTGGGAGGATCACCAGGTCAGGAAATCAAGACCATCCTGCCTAACAAGGTGAAACCCCGTTTCTACTAAAAATACAAAAAATTAGCCAGGCGTGGTGGTGGGCGCCTGTAGTCCCAGCTACTCCAGAGGCTGAGGCAGGAGAATGGCGTGAACCTGGGAGGCGGAGCTTGCAGTGAGCCCAGATCACACCACTGCACTCCAGCCTGGGCGAAGGAGCGAGACTCTGTCTCAAAAAAAAAAAAAAAAAGCATATAGGCTAAGGGAGAAGAAGGAGGAATGGAAGGTGGAAGCTTGCCCATAGTGAAGGAGGCAAGCCCAGAGAAAAGAGTAGAGACACAGAGAAGGGGTAGACGTTTCTTGCCCTCCAGAAAAGCAGAGAAAGGGTTGGGGCATGGAAATAAGGAATTGGGGCACAGAGATAAGAGGTTGGGGTGCGGAAATAAGGGATTGGGGGTTCTTGCCCCCTAGAAAAGCGAGACTTGCCACTAAGGGTGAAGGAGAAGGGGTTGAGGGGTACTTGCCCCTCTCCCAGAAAAGCAGAGAAGGGGTAGAGACAAGGAGAGAAGTGGTTGAGGTACTTGCCCCTTCCCCAGAAAAGCGGGACTTGCCGCTAAGGGTGAAGGACCGAGGCAGGCATCCCTGTGTGGTCTGACACCCTTGAAACGTGGGTGTATAATCAGAGAGGCTTCTCTGCAATGATTAAACACCAAGGGAAGGCTGCCTTCCCAGTCCGTGACCGGCGCCGGAGTTTTGGGTCCACGGATAAAACGTGTCTCCTTTATCTCTCCCAGAAAATGAAAGGAATTGAAATTAAGAGAAGGGAGAGATTGAATAGTGGAAAGGAGAAAGTGGTTGAGGGACAGTGAGAGAGGCTGGAGAAGAGAGTAAGAAGAGGCCGCTTACCTGATTTAAAATTGGTGAGATGTTCCTTGTGCTGGTCGGTCTGAGGACCTGAGGTGATAGGTGGATCTTTCTCATGGAGCAAAGAACAGGAGTACAGGGGATTGATCTCCCAAGGGAGGTTCCCCCGATCTGAGTCACGACACCAAATTTCATGCGTGTCCGTGTGAAGAGACCACCAAACAGGCTTTGTGTGAGCAACATGGCTGTTTATTTCACCTGGGTGCAGGCAGGCTTAGTCCAAAAAGAGAGTCAGCAAAGGGAGATAGGGGTGGGGCCGTTTTATGGGATTTGGGAAGGTAATGGAAAATTACAGTCAAAGGGGGTTGTTCTCTGGTGGGCAGGGGTGGGGTTCACAAGGTGCTCAGTGGGGGAGCTTCTGAGCCAGGAGAAGGAAATTCACAGGGTTAATCACTCAGTTAAGGTGGGGTAGGAACAAATCACAATGGTGGAATGTCATCAGTTAAGGCAGGGCAGGGCCTTTTCACTTCTTTTGTGATTCTTCAGTTACTTCAGGCCATCTGGTCGTATAACGTGCAAGTCACAGGGGATGCAATGGCTTGGCTTGGGCTCAGAGGCCTGACACTGACCATGTGAAGTGCTGACCCCCTCTTCACCTTCTGCCATGATTATAACTTTCCTAAGGCCTCCCCAGGATCACGCTTTCATTATAGCCTGTGGAAATGTGAGCCAAATAAACCTCTCTTCTTTATAAATTACCAAGTTTCAGGTATTTCCTTATAGCAGTGTGAGAATGGACTAATACAGAAAATTGGTACTGAGGAGTGGGGCATGGCTGTAAGGATACCCGAAAATGTGGAAGCAACTTTGAAACTGTGTAATGAGCAGAGATTGGAACATTTTGGAGGGCTCAGAAGAAGACAAGATGAGGGAAAGTTTAGAACTTCCTAGAGACTTGTAGAATGATTATGAACAAAATGCTGATAGTGATATGGACAGTAAAGTCTAGGTCCTCAGCCTAGGAAGTCTCACATGGAAATGAGAAACTTATTGGAAACTAGAGCAAATGTCTCTTTATTTTTTCTTTCTTTCTTTCTCTCTCTCTCTTTCTTTCTTTCTTCCTTTCTTTCTTTTTGACAATGTCTCTCTTTGTTACTCAGGCTAGAGTGAAGTGGTGCAATCTCAGCTCACTGCAGCCTTGACCTCCCAGATTCAGTGATTCTCCCACCTTAGCCTACCAAGTAGCTGGGACTACAGGCATGCACCATCATGCTCAGCTAATTTTTGTATGGAATTTTGCCATATTGCCCAGGCTAGTCTCTAACTCCTGAGCTCAAGCTATCTGCTCACCTCAGCCTCCCAAAGTGCTGGACTATAGGCGTGGGCCACCACACTGGGTCAAAGGTCACATTTGTTATGTGTTAGCGAAAAAGTTGGCTGCATCGTTCCCCTGCTCTAGGGATCTGTGGAAGCTTGAGCTTAAGAGTGATGATTTGGGATATCAGGCAGAAGAAATTTCTAAGTAGCAAAGCATTCAAGATATGACCTGGCTGCTTCTAAAAGCCTATGCTCACATGCATGAACAAATAAATAACCGGAAAATGGAACTTATATTTAAAAGGGAAGAAGAGGATAAAAGTTTGCAAAATTTGCAGCCAGGCAATATGGTAGAAAAGAAAAGCTCATTTTCAGGGGAGGAATTCAAGCAAGCTGCAGAAATTTGCATAACTAAAAGGAAGGCAAATGCTGATAGCCAAGACAATGGGCAAAAGGCCTCAAAGGCATTTCAGAGACCTTCTTAGTAGTCCTTCCATTACAGGCCTGGAGCCCTAGGAGGGGAGAATGGTTTTGTGGGTCAGGCCCAAGGACCTGTCACCCTGCACAGCCTCAGGACACTGTTCCCCTGCTCCTCCAGCTCCAGCTGTAGTTCAAAGTGTCCCAGGTACAGCTCAGGCCACTACTTCAGAGGTTGCAATCCATAACCCTTGGCAGTTTCCATGTAGTGTTAAGCCTGCTGGCATGCAGAGTGTAAGAGTTGAGGCTTGGGAACCTCTACTTAGATTTCAGAGGATGTATAAAAAAGCCTGGATGTCTAGACAAAAGACTGATACAAAGGAGGAGTCCTCATGGAGAACCTCTACTAGGACAGTGCAGAGGGGAAATGTGGTACTGGAGCCCTCCCACAGAGTCTCTACTGGGACACTGTCTAGTGGAGCTGTGAGAAGAGGGCCACCATCCTCCAGACCCCAGAATGATAGATCAACTGACAGCTTGCACTCTGCACTTGGAAAAGCCACAAGCACTCAACTTCAGCCCTTAAAAGCAGCTGGGGGGACCTGAGCCCTTCAGAACCACAGGGGTGATGCTGCTCAAGAAATTGGGAGCCCACCCTTTGCATGAGAGTGCACATGCAAAGATGTGGGACATGGAGTCAAAGGAGATCATTTTGAAACTTTAAGATTTAGTGACTGCCCTGCTGGGTTTTTGAGTTACATGAGGCCTGTAGCCCCTTTCTTTTTGCCAATTTCTCCCTTTTGGAAGGGGAGTATTTGCCCAATGTCTGTACTTCCTTGTATCCTGCAAGTAACTTACTTGTTTTTTATTTCACAGGCACATAAGCAGAAGGGACTAGCCTTGTCTCAGATGAGACTTTGGACTGTGGTCTTTAGAGTTAATTCTGGAATGAGTTAAGAATTTGGGGGACTATTGGTAATGCATGGTGGGATTTTGCCATGTGAGATGAACATGAGATTTGGTAGGTGCCAGGGGCAGAATGATTTGGTTTGGATATGTGTTCCCCACCAAAATATGATCTCAAATTATAATCCCCAATATTGGAGGTAAGGCCTGTTGGAAGGTGATTTGGTCATGGGGGTAGAGTTATCATGAATTGTTTAGCACCATCCCTTCTTGGTACTGTATAGTGAGTAAGTGAGTTAGCATAAAATTTGTTACTCCCCCCATCTACTTCCATATTCTCTGACCATGTAAAGTGTGTCTGCTTCCCCTTCACCTTCCACCATGATTGAAAGTTTCTTGAGGACTCCCCAGAAGCTGCTATGCTTCCTGTATAGCCTGAAGAACTGTGAGCCAATTAAACCTCTTTTCTTTATAAATTACCCAGTCTTGGGTATTTCTTTATTGCAATGTGGGAACAGGCTAATATAACAGGTTAAACTTGTTCTACTGACCTGCTGCTTCTCCTTTAATGTGCTGTGTCTTACCTGGCACATGAATCCCTGACTATTGGAAGAAATGGCAAAGAAGATACGGTGAGTCACACTGTGATGCCAAAACCTCATTTCTGGATGCCCTGACTCACATCCACACCAAATCTTTGTTTTTCCCAGCAGAGGGCAATAGGGTTGTGTAGACTTCTCTCTGGCTTGACTGGTCCCTTCTGGAGTCACCCTCTGCAGGAACCATAAGAACCCTCTAGATCTTATACCCCAGAGGGTGCAACTCCTCTAGCGTTCTCCAATGCTGCCAATGACTCCTCTTCTAATCTCTGCTGCCCTATTGCTACCTTTGTTGTGATACCCACTTTGCTCTTAGAGAAGAGACTTTATTTTTTATTGAACTGTCCTTGCACTGAAGTAGACATGTTTAAATCACTCTCCCTAATCTTGTCAAGGCAGCAGGAAACCTATCATCACCTCTTCTACCTCTCCCTAGCTCCAAAGCATGGCCAGGACTCAAGCAGTTTCATCTACCTCTCATCTAATAGCAGCAAATTTCTCACAATGGCAAAAAACCACGTAGTGGCTAAAATTGCCAAATCATCTCTCTAGATTAGAGGATCTTAAACCTAAGCATCCATCAGCATCACATGGAAGGTTTGTTAAAATATACTGGCTGTGGACTATTCGATTCCAGAGGTCTGGAGTGGAGCCTGTGAGTTTGCATATATAGCAACTTCACTGATGATGCCAGTGCTGCTTATCTGGAAACAAGAGTTTGTGAACCAATGAACCAATTGCTTTCTACCTTGGCATACCTCATAGGATCACCTGAGGTGCTTCAGAAAATTGTGTTGCCTACAACACACCTCAAACAAATTCAATTAGTATCAATGGGGATGAGGCACAGGCATCAGAATTTATAAAGCTTCCTAGGAGATTTCAATGAGCAGCCAAAATTGAAAACCATTGTGCTACATAGAATTGGTATGTGTGTGTACGTGTGTGTGATTGTGTGTGTGTTTTTGTGTGTGTGCATGTGTTCTACCTTCAAGAGTAAGTGAGAATACATAGGCCAGACAAAAGGCTTTTTAAGATATGGATGCTCAGAAGATATTACTAAAAATATGGCTCTCCCAGTATTTTGTACTGGCTTTGTGCTCAGGCTTGTCTTTTCTTTAAGGCAGCATAAATAGGCCCAACAAAGCAAACTGAAATATAAATTCTCTTTTCCAATAGTTCTAGCAACAGCCTTTTGGAAGAAAAGAACTTTGATTTGGGTCTCGAATGATAACAGAAAGTCAGTCTCAGGAAAATTTGCAAGAAGAGGATTCCATGCCAAGAAGAGAACAATCCAAGGTTCTGAGCTGGAAAAGAAGAACAGTATGGCTTCTTCAAGCTGATATGGCAATAAATGTAGAGCAAGGACTTGAACCCAGACAAGCTCATTCTAATTCCAGTATACTAACTTGCATTCCTAAAACAGTTAATCCCAACCGAAGATGGTTCCTGCAACCAGAGTCACTTCTCTTGCATTGAAGCTGCAGCAATTTAGGTAGAGGGAGAAAAGATGAATCACTTGACCTTTTTTATCTGTCCTAAACATGGGCTGAAATTTGTTCTCCGTGTTTTTTTTTTTTTTTCTTTTTACCCACTTTTTCCTTTCCAAAATCAGGTCTTATTTCTTATACTTTCAGAACAAAGACAGGAGGCTGATTTTAGTCCAAATTTTGATTTTGGTTATAATTCACCTAGAAAGAGTACATAAAAAGGTGTGGGGATCTGACTCCGTCACTGGAGTCCTAGTGAGAAATCACAATCCTTGGCATGGTCTTTGCAGACCACCGTAAAGTGTGGTGGGTCTGGAAACATTGCCTCCTGGGAAGAAGGTTTCCATGGATATCTGAGCTCCTATGGCCCAATGCCTCTGAAGCCAAGAACTTAGACCCAGGAGTCTAAAATTTCCTATCTTCTAAAATGGTTTTCCTAGAATAGGTTAAGACTGTGGTGGGAGTATAATTTGATACAGTTTTTTAGGATGGCATTTTGACAATATCTATTAAATTTCATAATGTGCTTACCCTCTAACCCAGAATCTACATTTTATTCCCTAAAAAAATGCTCAAAGGCAAGTATAGAAAATTTCATTACAGAGCTGTTTATAGTAACGGAAAATGGGGGAAAAACAAAATCTACATGATTAAGGAAGTGGTAAAATAAATTATAACATTCCCATTTTACGGATAAGTATGCCACAGGGCAAAGAGAGCCAATAATTGCTTTTAACATTGCAACACTTACCATTTAAAAGCAAATTGCATAAGAATGCATAGTGTCTGTTACTGTGTTAAGATACAGAACACAACTCTGTATTTCTGCATATAATATTTATGTATCTAAAAATGTAGAAAAAGGTATGGGAGGATACACACTAAATTGATACTAGTTATTCCTGAATCTAGGAAGGGGACTATGAGGAGAGTAGGTAAAGGGAATGACAAAGATGTCAAAGACATTTGACTTTTGACTCTGAAAATTCCACATATTTGAATTTTTACAAAATAATATAATAGTGCATTAGTTGAATAATAATATATACTTTTAAGCCTGGCAAACATACTCGATAGGGGTTATGGTAAATGAGGTAGGAGCCTCAATGTTCCTGGAAGTCATGACTTACATTTCTTTTTGAGTAATATTTCTGCTAGCAAGGAAGGCTGGTCTACTCCTGGGATGGGGCCTTTTGGGGCTATCTGAAGACAAGTCTGAGGACACAATCCTTCCTAATTAAAGAAAAAAGAGAACAGTTGTGATCCAGAGGTTGGAAAGCTTTGTGAAATAGCCATCTGATGTTCCATGCCACACCTTCTCCTGGAATCTGTTTTCAGCAATTCCCCTAAATGTGGCTCTGACTCTTTACCGCAAGACCCAGCCTCCCACATGCCTGCTTGCCATCAGAGAAGCAGCAATTCTTTGAACTTTTAGACTCTTTCTTTCCAACTGTTTGTTCCATGCTTGGAATTCACTAGGTAAGTTAGCAACCTTCCATAGACTCTGTAGGTCTAGTGACATGGAGATGCCCTAATTTACACTATTCCATAAGCTTCTGCTGCATGGGAGGCAGCTGCCTACCCTGGAAAGGTTTCTTTGGGGTACCTTTAGAGAAAATATCCATTTGCCACATAACACTTTAGCTGGAAGATGGAGAAGATGGAAGCCAACTTAGCCATATGCTAAAGGAGAGAAGTGCCTTTCGTTCCCATTTGTGGGAATAATTTGAGATGCAGTGGCCTCTGTTATTTTCAATGATGAAAACGTGATGATTCCCTTGATAAAGTCCTCACAAACAGTTGCTAGCTAAGAGCTTCTTGGAAAAGAAGCATAATTTTTCAAGTGCAAGTTTTAATTTTTTCAAATGAAAATATATAGCACATGTACTTAGAGTGAAATAAAAAAGCCATTGATACAATTATTTTTATGCAATAAGTGTTTGCCCAAGATTTGTAATTCCTTGACCTTTTTATACAAGGTTTTCCTGACCCACAACATCTGCCCTGTTTTGAACAGCCATATTGAGATATAATTTGCATACCATCACATCGGCTCACTTTAAGTTATAATTCAACGATTTTTAATAGTTTCCTTTCTATTTTTCAACCAGCTCCCCCTCTATTGCAGTCCTCCAGGCCACATGCACTCTGATTTTTGCAAAGTGAAGTATTTTGGGCTCTTAACTCTCCCTTTATTGTTAGGAAAAGCACTGTCTATGCCATTGGCATCCCCACACTTAAACTCCACCATTTCTTCTTCCTCGGTAGAACGTGATCATTTCCCATGATGCTAAGGTGCTGACACATAGTACAGCACTTGCTGTCCTTCACCTTCCATGGGTAACAAAGCCTTACCCATGAGATGATATCACTCTTGCTTGTAGTTTTCACTGCCTTTATTATACTATTTCCCTTAAGATACCCTTTCTGTGACTCCATCTTTCATCCCGGAATTGGCACAGGACTTTAAAATAGGAATAGTATTTTCATCTCTACAAACTCATTAGAAACTCAAACAAATACCTAAAGCAGGGTATGGCTTTCTCTTTCTTAAAAGGTTACAAAAACAAAAATGAAAAGTAAAGAGGGTGAATCTGGTCAAGTTAAAAATTATATCAAAAGGAATTATTACAAAACAAAAGGAAACTTGCCCAGATTTCTTACCTAGCAAATACCAAATTGAATCCTGAATACACATCTTAGGACTGCTTTCTATTAACATGAGCCTTCAAGACCTAGGGAGAAGAAGGAAGACTGTAAAGTCAATTCAGCATGAGGAAATTCAAAGAGTACTTTTGGTGGGTGGAACTAGATCTTGGTGTAATATTACTGTATTATGAAAGCCGACAAGAAAGTTCCCTTCTTTTTTCTTCAGCCACCAAAAGACATCATTAAAAGTGGGGAGCACTTTGAGAGGCTGAGTCAGGAGGATTGTTTGAGGCCAGGAGTTCAAGACCAGCCTGGCAAATGCAGTGAGACCGCGTCTCCAATAAAAATAAACAAATTAATTGGATGTGCACCTATAGTTTCAGCTACATGGGAGGCTAAGTTGGGAGGATCACTTGAATCTAGGAGTTTGAGGCTGCAGTGAGCTACAATCATGCCACTGCACTATAGTCTGGACAACAGTGATATCTTGTTTTTCTAAAAAAATTAAAAGTGGAAAGACTGTAGAGTGCCTCTGGAAGGCCATATGTGTGCCTAATATGGATTGTTTGGGTTAAAGAATGCATAAACTCAGGGCACTATCTTCCGGGCTTCAAGATATGGAAGACTTTGTGGAAATTAACAAAGTGATATTGCTGACATCTCAAAACATCACAACGAAATTAATTAGCCTTTATAGTTAATTCACTGTTGTATATAAATCCCATGGAAAGCAATGTAAGTTTTTACCCAGCAACATATATCAATCTGTGCAAAAGCCTTGATATCCAGCTTATTAACCTTGATAATGTTAAGTTTGCATGCATCGTGGCAGTATACTACTTCCTCTTTCTTGCTCTGCTTCATCTAATAGATTCACCTATGCCCCCATGCACCACCTTTCTCCAACTGGTGACTTAGAAAATTGAGAAGCTTACCTAAAACTATCTCTTGCTGCACAGATATTGACAATTGTTTACTATGTCGAATGATGAGGAAGTGAGGATTCCCATTCTTTCCATTGTGTTTGCTCCTCATACCTCATACCTCCTACCTCCAAACCTTTGTTGGTTGTACCTTACTTTGTACACCTTTCGGATTGACTACATCTTTTTTATGTTTTGTAGCCACAGTTTAGTTTTTTGTGCATTGCCTGTGTATTGATTCTAAAAGTTGGGAAACAACAACCAGTGTTATGTATTATTATGATGATACCACAGAGACAACTACTGTGATCCGTAAGGTTCCAATGTCACCACTCTGGTGGTACTTCAGAGGAAACAGAGTTTCCTTTTTTGTTGATATGGCCCTAGTTGCTCAAATCCATGTCATATTTAATTTTGACTCATATCGTTTTTTATGAAGTATTTTTCTTTTTCTTGAGTTGCTGATTATCTATTATTTCTTTCTTCATCTTTCTTTTCTGTCACCATGTGTCCCTCTCTCCTTCATTCTCTTCCATCTTTCTTTTCTTCTTCCTCTCTCCATTCCTCTCTTCCTTCTTATTTCCTTGGTACTTTATTGTATTATTATTATTATTATTATTATTTGAGCCAGCGCCTCACTCTGTCACCCAGGCTGGAGTGCAGTCGCATGATCTCGGCTCACTGCAAGCTCTGCCTCCTGGGTTCATGCCATTCTCCTGCCTCAGCCTCCCTAGTAGCTAGGACTACAGGTGCCCACGACCACACCCTGCTAATTTTTTGTATTTTTAGTAGAGACGGGGTTTCACCATGTTAGCCAGGATGGTCTTGATCTCCTGACCTTGTAATCTGCCCACCTCAGCCTCCCAAAGTGCTGGGATTACAGGCGTGAGCCACCATGCCCGGACGGTTGTATTATTATTATTATTATTATTAAGATGGAGTCGCACTCTGTGGCCCAGGCTGGAGTGCAGTGGTGCGATCTTAGCTCACTGCAACCCCTGCCTTCTGGGTTCAAGTGATTCTCCTTCCTCAGCCTCCCGAGTAGCTGGGATTACAGGCTCACACCACCATGCCCAGCTAATTTTTGTATTTTTAGTAGAGACGAGGTTTCACCATGTTGACCAGGCTGGTCTCGAACTCCTGACCCCAGGTGATCTGCTCACCTCAGTCTCCCAAAGTGCTGGGATTACAGGCGTGAGCCACCATGCCCGACTGGTGCTTTATTGCAGATCCATTAGCTTTTCTCAATTACACTGACTCTTCTATCAAATCCTCCTTTCTTGAGCCCACCATCCATCTAGTCAATTCTAGGCAGGTTGTTTCCTAGGCACACTGCACATGAGCTATCCTTTCACTTCCAGACACTCCTCTTCTGGGTTGGAGCTACTCTTGAATAGACCTCATGTCATGTTCAGTTTATGACTTCATTTATCAGGCATACAATCTCAAGGGGTGATTGGGTGGGGGAATCTTCCTTAGCCTCAAATTTCCAAAAAAGGAAATAAACTTCCATTACTGCTCTATGGCAGTGGTTCTCCACCATGATAGTGCATTACAATTACCTGCAGGGCTTATGGAAACGCAGATCACTGAGTTCCTTTCCTAGAGTTTCTAATTTGCTAAGTTGCTCAGCTAGTGCCCCAGAATTTCCTTTTTTGTTGTTGTTGTTGCCAAGTTCCCAGGTGATGTTGATGCTGCTGGTTTAAGGACAACACTTGGAGCACCACTGCCCTAGGAGATAAAGAGAAAACATGAATGGAGGAAATTCTTATGGCTTGTCTCTTGTTTATTCCCTTGTTCCCAGTGAAAAAAGTCTTACTTTTATGGTGAATAATGTAGAAAGAACATGTGGCTCAGCCCCTTCTGGGATTTCTGTTTCAAGGAGGCCTGCCCTAGCTGTTGGCATTCTGGATCTATTTCAAATAGCAAGCACACCTGGGTCAGGAACCAAGTCTTCCTTTAATGTCTAGCTCGAGGCCCTTTCTATACTGCATCCAGGCAAAGCGATGATTCTGGAAAGACTGACTGACTGCCCTTAAAATCCCTCAGGTGATTGATCCTTAACTCCAGATTTAAGATACATTGAGGGTTTAGTAAGGGACCCAAATGGCCATAGGTCCAGTTCAGTACTGTCAACGACATAGATCACTTTTAAATTGATCATTCAGCTTTTTGTATATATTTCTTAACTGGCTACTAACTTTGGAGAAAGATAAAAAATGTAATTAGTTATCAGCATTCAAATGCTAACAGAAACTTAAAATTAACTTAAAATGTCTGAGTTCTGTCTCACCTAAAAATGTTTTCATAATATCCTTATGCCTTGGTTGATAGTTTGGTTGGGTTTGCAAATCTAGAGGGGAGGGATACTTCCCTTGTAATTGTTAGGTTTTAGGGCCTAGAATTAGATTGCTAGCAAGACTTTCAGAATTTTTGTTAATCCAAGGTACTGTAAGTTTTGGAGTCCCACCTCTCATATGAAACATACTACAAAGTATCATAGTATAATATTATCTACATACATATTTAATAATTTCTCATACTTGATTTTATAGTATAGTATTATAGTTTTGAATCTCAATCTATATACATATACACACATGTAATATGGATATAGCATCTCTATGTATTATATATTTGGCTGTTTTTACTCACAGTACTTTAGCATCAAATATGTGAGTTTTTCCACACCAAAAATGAATTCTCCTAATCTCTGAACACCAGCTGGGTATTCTACCATTCAAATCCACACTGACACTAACTACTCAGAGTTGACATGGACCCCACAGGTTAAGGTTTCAGTCCCGTAAGACAGAAACACATCAGACACCAGTTGCAAGTCTCAGATCGCCATCTGTACTTCTGAACAATTGGCTATAAACCAGGGATTTCCATACCTCACCTCAGGTTCTATAATTGGCTAGGATGGTTCACAAAACTCAGGGAAACGCTTTACTTATATTTACTGGTTTATTATAAAGGATATAGGGTCATATCTGGAAGTGTCCTGAGCCCAGGGGATTCTGTACTGTGGAGTTGGGGTGTGCCACCCTCCCTGCATGTGGATTCGTTCATCAACTTGGAAGTTCTCTGAACCCTGTCATTTAGGGAGTTTTAAGAAGTCTTCATTATATAAACATGACTGATTAAATTATTGAAAATTGATGATTATCTAAATCTCCAGTCCTATCCCCAGAGGTTGGAGAGTGGAACTGAAAATCCCAACCCTCTAATCATGCCTTAGTTTTTCTGGCCACCAGCCCCCATCCCGAAGCTCTTTAGAGGCCACCAGTCATGTCAATAGCACACTAAAGACACTCTTACCACTCCAGAGATTCTGAGTTTTAGGAGTTATGTGCCAGGAATGAGGTACAAAGACTAAATATTAGAACAAAAGATGACTCTATTGAAACTAAAGGCTAACCTGGTTAAGTCTACCAAACCACTTGTGTGGTTTTAATTGGTTACTTCCAGTTGATCTTAAAACCTATGTGGCTAAAAGTAACACAGTCAAACAATAGATAACTATACTCCTACTAGCTTTCTTGTAGGTAACATCTCTGACATATATATCACTATAGTTAATGATTGCTTAAAGTTATTTTTCAGGAACTAGTCCAGTTTAAACCAGTGGAGACCACTAACGCTTCAACTGGGCAGGTGCAAATACCTGAGAGGTCACGTTTTGATGTTAGAGGGCCCAAACCTCCTCCCTCAGATCATGCTGATGCCACCATTTTCTGAATGCACATGTGTTATATGAAAAGCCATGAACTCTGTCTACTGTTGCACAAACCACTGATTACCTCATTTTTTCCCACTGCCAATCACCTTTCTCCATGACCAGCTTGCTTCTTTATCCTGTAAATACACCTAAGCCCTATATTCAGGGAGGTGAATTTGAGATCTGGTTTCCCATCTGCTTGCTAGGCTACCTAGTGAAAAAAATCTTTACTGCAAAACTCACTGTCTCAGTGATTGTCATACTGCATGATGGGTAGAACGGGCCTAGCTTGGTAATACTATTGTAAAATTACAAGGGTTTTTGTAACTCTGTGTCAGAAACTGGGAACAAAGACCAAATTTATATAAACAATATATATTACATATATGTGTGTGTGTTTATGTATGTGTGTATATATATTCTATTATATCACAATCATACACATTATATATCTATAGAAATATATTATATATAGTTATTATATATATAATATATATCTAGAATAAAGTTTCTGTTCTATAAAATATTTCCATAGAACTTAAAAAACTCATAGGCCCCAGACACTGTGTCTCAATGTCTGAAAGATAAAATAGCCCTAAGCATACAACATTGCTAATGGAAAATTTGAGGTCCGATTAATTCTTACTCTTTTGTAGGTGACTATTCTGCACCTTGCAAGGTTTTTGGATCTCCTCTTTATTCTTAATCCTTGAAATTTTACAGTAATATCCCTAGGTTTGGCTCTTCCTTTCCTTTTACTCTAAACTCTTAATATACCCTTTCAATAGGAATACTTGTGACCTTTATATCTCTGGGAAATTCTCATCTGTTATAACTTTGATATTTTCACTCCTTCTAGTGTCTTTTTTTTCTAAAGTTTTAAATATGGGGCAAAATTATTAATAGCTGCATGACAGTCTATTAAATAGATATATCACCATCCTAATGTTATAAACTTAGTTTACTATAAGTAACATCTTTGCCTATGTATTCGTTTTTTGAATTATTTCCTTAGGAATAATATTTATTAGGTCAAACACTGAAATATTTTACACACACTTACTTGAGACCTCTGATACCAGAAGCCATCCTTGAAGAATATCTTCTAAACTGAAAAAGCAAGTCTGAGGTCTGTGGCTGCTCCCTGCTGGAATTTAGGCCACAAAGACACAGTCCCAGGGGGTCTTCTGGAGAGGCCGACTTGCTTTCTTGGGGGAAGTTCATGTGCTATGCATATACCTGACACCCGGGAGGCTAATCTATCTTCTCATCTTCACTATAGCTGTCTGGCAGGTAACATGCCTGATTCAATGCGTGATCTAGGCCCAGGGGACCATATGTAAATGGCCTTGCCTTGTGATACACTATCTACTGGCTGGAATGGGCTGAACACATTTATTTACAAGACCATTGACTGTGTGTGCCAGCCCCACCCCAGCTTTCCTGATCCATGAGGAATCTGTAGACAACTGTGCCTTTGGAGCTAGAAAAAGCCTGCAGGCCCCATCCCAGCTCATTCCAGTGCCTGAAATTGCAGAGCCACACAGCTGGCTTATAGCCAGGGTAGCCCTGGCTGTGGGACAGAACAGGGCGGTGAATTTTTGTTTGTTTTAATAAGGAAATAAACAAATCACATGGCTCATTTTGTATGCTACAAATGATTATTCGGTGAAAAAACAAATGGTGCTTTTTCAGTGAAGAGTTAGGGTGAGAGAGGAGTCTACAAGGCTTATGTCAAATATTTCCATGCAGTCTCGTCCTCTGACTGTTCCAGATCCTGTGCTGCTTGGGCAGGTGAGTAAGTGAGTAAAGAGATGAACATACCTTTCACTTGGCCACAGTGACACTTACCTACCAAATGCATACATTCTCATGGGGTTTTGAAATAGTTCTACACCATCAGAACATAGGTATAAGCTCCTAGTGGCTTCCCACTCAGCTGTGTCCCAAGATTTGGGTCCCCAGAGGCATTTCTATTGGGCAACATTGGACAGATTTTTATGCTTGAGAATTCCAGGTCACGTAATCACCTGTTCAGTAGGTATTTATTGTGTCCATATTATAGAGCAGCACAGTTTAGTGGGCAGAAGATAAAGCCTGAAATTTGTTTGATTTCATTTCATCAGTTCTTGGCTCTGTGATTTTGAGTACTCATCTAACCTCCTTGAGCCTCAGTTTCTGCATCCATGAAATTCTTGTAATAATTGACTTCATTCCACAGACAATGAAGAGAACCAGACTAAAATATCATCCAGACAATGAAACAACTGGAAATATAAAACAAATATTATCAACACAGCAAAGATTCCAGTGCAAAAACATGGACAACATGCATGAACACATGAGAAATTTCAACACAGAGATGGACACTGTGAAAAAGAATCAAATAAATGCTAGAAATTTAAAATATGGGATCGGAGATAAAGAACATCTTTCATGAGTTTTTTACACTCGACACAGCCAAGGAAAAATTCAGTCAACTTGAAGACAAATTAGAAGAAATTATAAACATGAAATTAGATATAAATGAAAATGGACATAAAAAATAGCTTTTGAACAGTTTGTTTAAATTTACACATAAAAAAACAGAAACAAGAGTGGAAAATAAAAAGAACAGATTATCCAGGAACCATGGGAAAATATCTTACTAACGTATATGTAATTGGTGTAATTGGAAATGTGGAAGATGACACTAGCCCAGAAATCCCAGGGACTCCATACACCAGGCAGGATCAATAAGAAAACACATATATTGTGCACACAGTGCACGTGTGCGTGCACACACACACACACACACACTCTTCAACCAGCATATTCAACATTTTGAAAATCATATATAAAGATAAAATATTTAAAGATACCAGGAAAAATGTGGTATATACAAAGCAACATATACAAGAATTAAAACAGATATTGTCAGAAACTACACAAGCAAGAAGAAAATCAAGTGGCATCTTTAAAGTCCTGAAAGTAAAATAAACAAACAACAAAAAAAACAAAGCCACTTTCGACCTAGACTATTACACCCAGACCCACACTCAAAAAATTCAAAAATAAAGAAGAAATATTTTTTTCAAACAAAAATTGAGACACTCTCTTATTGGCTGAACTGCACCACAAGAAATACTAAAAAGCGCTTCAGTGAGAAATGCAAGACAGAAATTTTGATCCACACACACACAAAAAAGAAAATTGACTGTCTAAAGCAAAAAGAAATAGCAAGATGTTAGATGTCCATAGCATTTATAGAAGTAAAATGGATGGCAATAATTGCATAAACTATGGAAAGGAGAATTTTGGAATATAATTTTGTAAGATTATGAAGAAAACTAAAAGAAATTCTTTGCAACCTTGTGGTACACAGTGATTTCTGAAATAGAACACAAAAATTAAACAAATAAAAAATTAAAAATGATAAAGTAGACTTCATAAAATTTAAAGTTTTGCTCATTTTCATTAACAAAACGAGACAGGCCACAGTCTGGGAGAAAATATTTGGAAAAAACATATTTCATGAAGGACTCATAACTACACTCTACAAAGGACTCTCCAAAATTAATAATTAAAAAGTCTACTTTAAAAATGGACAAAAGAACTTAATAAACATTTCACCAATGGATAAATACCAATGACAAAATGACATGAGATATCATTAGTAATTTAATTGCAAATTAAAACCACAATCATACAACTACCTACTTGTTAGAAAGACATAATAAACTAAGAAGAGCTTCACAGATGAGGATGTCAAGCAATGGGAACCCTCATACATTGCTGATGAGAATGCAAGATACCACAGCTACTATGGAAAACTTTGGCAGTTTCCTATTAAGTTGAATATACACTTAGACCCAGAGATTCTCTGTATAAAGATTTATCTTGACTTTACTTATAATTGCCTTATACTGGGAATAAACCAAATGTCATTCAACCTGTAAATGGATAAACTGTGGCACATCCATACAATGGAATACTATTTAGCAATAAGAAGAAACATGCTACTGATCCACTCAACACATAGATGAACCTCAAATGCCTTATGCGAGATTTTAAGAAGCCAGATTTGAAATGCGAAATTCTAGGGACAGAAATCAGTTCAGTGGTTGCCAGAGGCTAGGGTCATAGGGAGGAGTTGTCTATAATGAGACATAGGGGAACTTTGTGTGGGATTAAACTGTTCCATATCTTGATGATACTGGTGATTACATGCTTGTGTGCATTTGCCAACACTGGCAAACTGCACACTGAAAAGGGTAAATTTTATTTTGTGTAAATTATACCTAAATTTTAAAAAATGCCTCCTTTGAAGCATTTTGGGAATTTTATTTATCTTCTTTGCTTAATTGATCCCTAACTTAATCCCTCTAGTCAGAGAACGTGCTCGATGTGGTTTCAATAGTTTGCAATTTATTGAGACTTTTTTTATGGCCCAGCAGCTGGTCCATTTTGGTAAATGTTCCATTTGCACTTCAAATAAATGTTTATTCTGCATTTATAGGACGCAGAATAACAACAACAAAATAACCCAAATTCTAAGTGGCTAGTAGTTACCTTCACTAGTAAATAGAGACTTTAACCCTTGAAATCCTCCACTTTCATCTTGGTTATATACTTTTCACCTCTCTGATTCCTTAATAATGAATACTGGGTTTGGTAGGGCCAGCTCAAGCAAAATTGGAAATGCAATGATACTTCTATGTTTCTTCACTGTTCTTTGTTGTCCACTTTTCCATTCCTATCTCATTTTGCACCCCAGAACAGTGTAACAAGAACTTATGATGTAAAAGTTTTTCTGAATCCAATATATTATGGAAGATGAAAATGTGATACATTAATAACCCCTGCCTGATTTGTCTTACAGCAAAGACATTCACATTTGGATAAAAGTTTATGGAAATGACAGTGCTTGACCCAAGGGTTTATCTCATTTAAATAAAGAGGCATTGTGTGGGATTGACCTAAACTCACAACCCAGTTGCACTGTTTACACTGCATGTCACCTGCAGTGATTTACTCAATCATCCTGCCATTCATTTTTTTCCTACTGTAAGATGGAGATAATAATCCAGCCTGAATTTACAAAGTCATTGTGAGGATCTTATGAGATAATACACATAGCATATTTATCTCCATGCAGCAGGAATGCTCACGACGAGCTAGGCTTAAAGTCAGGATTTCCGGGATGAGGTTTCAAGTAGATTTTGTTTGTCCAGGACATTGGCTGAGCTTGTAAGCTGACATACCTTGTGGGAGGGACCAGGAACCATCTTAAATGATCAGCTGGAAGCTAGAGGAAAGAGATTCCTCCAAAAAAGAGCTCATGTCTTTACTCTTCATTTGTGGCTGATTATTCATAAGTGCTGTGCCAATTTGGAAAACCTCCATGGTGATGTTTGGAGATGGAGTCAGTAGCAGAAGATCCCCCAACAGGAGATATTTTTTCATCCCCTCCTCTGAGAGCATCTGGAGAAAGGGGGACTTTTTTCTAAATAGACATTGAAAGGAAGTAATCCTAGAATCAAGCTCCCCTTGGAGTTGGCCATGTAAATTCAATTTCTTCTAATAAGTGTGATTTGAGCTCTTATTGTTTGCAAGCCTGAGATAGGCCTTATCACATGCTTGTGTCTCTTAGTGCTTGGAACACACATGAAAAAGAGTCTATGAGATTTTGATAGATTTGCATTTTCTTTGGTTCACTGTGTCTTTGCTAAACTCTATGCTATATCTCCAAGAAAAAGACTGACAGCTATATCCTCTGAAACAGGTAATGGGCAGGGGGAAAGATACATGGATCAGTCTCTTCATCTTGAGTTCAAGTTCGAGATAAATACTAACAGGCCATTTTTGCCTATTTTCTGTCCTGAGCTTCTATATATTGAATGAATAAACAGCAGCATTAAAGGAGCATTTATTAAACTCCATCTAAGCCGGTGTGCAAGTTAGAAAAGGCAGGAAAGTAATTAAAGCACAGGCTCACAAATCAGACCATCCAGGTCTGAATCCACTCTGAATCACTATCTAGCTGCTCAACTTAACCTCCCCATGCATCAGTTTCCTCCTTTATTAATTGATGATGGTAGTGGTAGCTAGCTTGTAGATATATTGTGAAGATCACATGAGTTATAATATGTAAAGCCCACAGAATAGTGCCTGGCGTGTAACAAGCACTAGGGATGTTTTTGTCATATAATTTTACCCAAAGTTTTCAGTGACTATGACAAAGAAATAATTTTCCTCAAATAGAAATGAAAAAAATGAGGCTCAGAGAATTGGAATGACTTGCCCAAAGCCATATCATTGATAAACAGAAGAGCTCACTGAATTCAGTGCCCTTCAGTCTCCTTCCCACACTAGGACCTCCCTGGGTCCTAGTAGGTTGGATTCACCACAAACTCTTTAAAGGATGCTCTCAGGGAGAATGGGATGTCATAGTACAGGGCTGCAGTCTTTTGCTTCTGATACTAGCTACTTGGATGGTCTTGGGTTGTCACCTGTCTTCTTTGACTCTGTTTTGTTATCTACTTAACATGAATGAGTGAAGAGTACATATTAGACACTCAAATTTCCTTTCCTTATGAGGAAGCTTGATTTTCTTCCTTCTTTCCTAGCTGGGGATAGTTGGGAACTCACTCTAGCTCTCTATCCTTCAAAGCCAGAAGGACAGAAGGCACAATGAAGACATGGAATTTGACAGTATTCTGCAAATCAAACATCTTTGAGGCAGTACCTTGTACCTTTGGGCTGCTCCTTGAGGCCAGTGGCATCTCTGAAGAGAATTCTATGTAGCAACCCTGCAGAGCTTGGAGTCTCCCATCTGCTGATCCTGGCTTTCTTCCTACCTTGTTCTAACTTTGCCCCTACAAATTCTCTACCAGTTCCAACAAATAGCTTTCTTGACTCAACCCAGATCTAGCTAATTAGCTTGAATTTACTGGCTAATTGTCTTAAAGAAGATTAATGAGTTATTCATCTCTGGCAACCACTATGTACACAATGGTTGAGATAAAACAGATTAAGGAGGGGTTTGTGTATGTGTGCGCATGCATGCATATATGCAAGACTCTGGTTACATTTTGCCGAAGTTAGATCCTAAAAACAAGGTTTGAATTTTCCCCTTGTCCCCAACAAAGAAATTAAATTACCTTCTTTTGTCAAAAAGCAGTAACATTTCCCAGTGAAAGATAAAAATCAAGTTCAATTTAGCATGTGCTAAAGTTCGGATACTTCCATTTAAGCATAACTAATGGTTCTCAGGTGCTAATGAAATAAACTGAGAAAGCCTTTCACCTTCTGTGCTAGAGGCAGGAGGGGATAAGTGTGTGTCCCAGGTCTTTGTAGAGAGAGAGAGAGGTCTTTTAAGAGAAAGATGAAGGTAGCACTTTTCATGAGAGGGGCCTATGGCTCAGGGAAAAGAACACTGTAGAGAAGTTAGGTGATCTGAATTTGCAATATGAAGTTGATTACCTGTGCTACTTTGGATAAGCCCTTTATGTCTAGGATAACCATATAATTTATCTTCCAAACCAGGGCATTGCTGAGAATAGTGCCTGGCATGTAATAATCACTAGGGATGAGACTACACTCCTGAGAATAAAAGACAAACCTGTTAACAGCTGTGTTATCTTCCCCCTACATGTAAAATTTCACCACCCCTTTCCACTCCTTCTTATACCATAAGCATCTGGCTTGAATTGTAAATCCAGGAAAGCTAAATCTATGAAGGTTTTAGTATAGCAGCCTGAGTACTGGGTATCCTAGACAGGGGTAGCAGACCAGCTGTAATGCCAGGACATTTATAGCCCACATTTGCCCGTGACCTTTCAAAGAAAATTTAGGCACCCAGAGTGTTCACATTTCCTCTGAAGCACTTGGAATGTTGGCAGGCAGACCAGGGCGATTTACATGAACCACTTGCGTGGTCTTTAGTGGGTAGGAGGGATTGGTATTAAGCAGAGGAATGTAGGAGACCATCAGAGATTTCCTGGTGTTTACTGAAAACGGAAGGCCCCACTTGGGTTTCTGCAGCTCCAAGCCACATCTTAGGCATACTATGCATAGTGGTTCCCTGGGGACCAGAAGTCTTGTGTTACCAGAGTTCAGCAGGCTGGCCAGGAAAATCAACACCCCACTGCGAAAGGTTAAGAGTTTATCCAACTTGGAAAAAAAAAAACAGTGTTGGGTTTTTCTGCAGGCCTCCAAGGTGAATGGAGACAGGCTCCATCCTTTGTGGCTCCACTCTTAGGGTCTTGGTGTGGGAGTATGCAAGCTCCAAAACCAAAACCACCAGGAACAAACACTTACAATAAAATCAGAATCATATACTTATAAACACTGGGTTTTTAAATTAACAATCAAATTCGTTTAATTGACAGAAGAGAAAAAATACTGAATCCCTGGAGTGTGAGTCTTTTACCGTTCAGTATGAAATGTGCTAGATTTCAGGAACATTCTCCCATAATGTTTCTTTTTTTAAAAAAAATCTAAATATCTTATTAACTTCAAATTTAATTCCATTTTGGTCAGAAAACACTTTATAATATTTGGATCTTTTGAAATTTATTAAGACTTGTTATTTTACCCAGCATATGAGCCATCTTGATGAATGTTCCATGTACACTTGGGGAGAAAAATGTGTATTCAGCAGTTATTATGCCAATTCAATCAAGGGAGTCAATAGTATCATTCAAATCTATAATTTAACTGAATTTTAGTCTAATTATGCTATCAATTACTGAGAAAGGGGTGATAAAATCTGAAACTATGATTGTAAATTTTTCTATTTATTTTGTTTTATTTTTTAAACTTGTGTGTGTATGTATTATGAGGTATATACTTATGGGGTACATGAAACATTTTGATACAGGCATGCAAAGCATAATAATCATATCATGGAGAATGGGGTATCCATCCCCTCAAGCATTCATCCATTGTGTTACAAACAATCCAATTATACTCATTTAATTATTTTTAAAGGTACAATTAAGTTGTTATTGACTATAGTCACCCTGTTATGCCATTGTATAGTAGGTATTACTCATTCTTTTTATTTTTTTTGTACTCCCTAATCATCCCAAATTCCCCTCTACCCCAACTCCACTACTTTCCCCAGCCTCTGGTAACCATACTTCTACTTTCTATGTCCATTAGTTCAATTGTTTTGACTTTTAAATCCCACAAATAAGTAAGAACATGCAATGTTTGTCTTTCTGTGTTTGGCTTATTTCACTTAACATAATGATATCTATTTCCATCTATGTGTTCCAAATGGCAGGATCTCATTCTTTTTTGTGGATAAATAGTACTCCATTGTGTATATGTGCCACTTTTTATTTGTCCATTCATCTGTTGATGGACTCTTAGGTTGCTACCAAATCTTGGTTACTGTGAATAGTGCCACAACAAACATGGCAGTGCAAATATCTCTTTGATACACTGATTTCTTTTCTTTTGGGAATATACCTAGCAATGGGATTGCTGGATCATATGGTAGCTCTATTTTTAGTGTTTTGAGAAATCTTCAAACTCTTCTCCATAGTGGTTGTACTAACTTACGTTCCCACCATCAATGTACATGGGTTTCCATTTCTCCACATCTTTGGAAGCATTTGCTATTGACTCTCGTTTGGATATAAGCCATTTTAACTGAGGTGAGATGATATCTCATTGCAGTTTTGATTAGCATTTTTCTGACGATCAATGATGTTGAGCACCTTTTCATAGGCTGGTTTTCCATTTGTGTATCTTCTTTTGAGAAATGTCTATTCAAATCTTTTGCCCTTTTTTGATAAGATTATTAGATTTTTTTTCTATAGAGTTGTTTGAGCTCTTTATATATTCTATTTATTAATCCCTTGTCAGATGGATAGTTTGCAAATATTTTCTCCCATTCTGTGGGTCATCTCTTCACTTTGTGGATTGTATCCTTTGCTGTGCAGAAGCTTTTTAACGTGATGTGATTCCATTTGTCATTTTTGCTTAAGCTGCCTGTGCAACTTAATAGGGTATTACTATTACCCACAGGGTATTACTAAAAAAATTTTAGCTCAGGCTAATGTCCTAAAAAGTTTCCCCAACGTTTTCTTACAGTAGTTTCATAGTTTGCGGTCTAAAATTTAAGTCTTTAATCCATTTTTATTCGGTTTTTTATATGGCAAGAGATAGGGGTCTAGTTTCATTATTCTGCATATGTATATCCAGTTTTCACAGCACCATTTATTGAAGAGACACTTTTTCCTAGTGTACATTCTTGGCACCGTTGTCAAAAATGAGTTCACTGTAGATGTGTGGATTTGCTTCTGGGTACTCTATTCTGTTTTATTGGTCTATGTGTCTGTTTTTAATGCCAGTACCATGCTGTTTTTGTTACTATAGCTCTGAAGTATAACTTGAAGTCAGGTACTGTTATTTCTCTAGCTTTGTTCTTTTTCCTTAAGATAGCTTTGTCTATTCTGGGTCTTTGTGGTTCCATATAAATTTTAGGATTTTTTTTTTCTATTTCTGTGTAGAGTATCATTAACATTTTGATAGGGATTGCCTCAAATCTGTAGATTGCCTTGGGTAGCATGGACATTTTAACAATATTGAGTTAGGCATGGTGGCTCATGCCTGTAGTCCCAACACTTTGAGAGGCTAAGGTGGGCAGTTTTTGAGCCCAGGAGTTTGAGACCAACCTGGGCAACATGGCAAAACCCCGTATCTATAAAAAAATACAAAAATTATCCAGGCATGGTGGCACATGACTGTAATCCCAGCTACTTGGGAGGCTTAGGTGGGAGGATCACTTGAGCCCAGGAGGTTGAGGTAGCAGTGAGCAGATTGTGCCACTGCACTCCAGCCTGGATGACAGAGTGAGACACAGTTTCAAAAAAAAATTATATATATATTAGATAGATAGATACTACCAGTCCATAAACATGGACTATCTTTTAATTTTTTGGCATTCTCTTCAATTTCTTTCATCAGTTTTTTTATTTTTAGACAGAATTTCACCCTTGTTGCTCAAGCTGGAGTGCAACAGTGCATTATCAGCTAACGGCAAACTCCGCCTCCAGGGTTCAAGTGATTCTCCTGCCTCAGCCTCCCAAGTAGCTGGGATTACAGGCTTCTGTCACCATGTCTGGCTAATTTTTATATTTTTAGTAGAGATGGGGTTTCACCATGTTGTCCAGACTGGTCTTGAACTCCTGATCTCATATGATCCACCTGCCTCAGCCTCCCAAAATGCGGGGAATATAGGCATGAGCCACTGTGCCCAGCCTCATCAGTATTTTACAGTTTTTATTATAGGGATCTTCCACTTCTTTGGTTAAATTAATACCTAGCACTTAATTTTATTTGTGGCTATTTTAAATGGGATTATCTTTTTATTTCTTTTTCAGATTGTTCACTATTAGCATATAAAAATGCTGCTGTTTTATGTATGTTGATTTTGTATCTGGCAACTTTACTAAATTCTTTTATCAGTTTTAATAGTTTTATTTTGTGTGTATGAAGCCTTTAGGGTCACACAAATTTAAGATTATATCACCTGCAAACAAGGATAATTTGACTTCTTCCATTCCAATTTGGATGCCCTTTATTTCTCTGTTTTGTCTGATTGCTCTAGCTAGGACTTCAGTACTGTGTTTAGTAACAGTGGTAAAAGTAGGCATCCTTGTCATGTTCCAGATCTTAGAGGAAAGGCTTTCAGTTTTTTCCCATTCAGTATGATACTAGTTGTGGATCTGTCATATACGGCTTTTATTATACAGAGGTATGTTCTTTCTATCCCCAGTTTTTGAGAGGGTTATCATTAAAAGATGTTGAATTTTATCAGATGCTTTTTCAGCATCAATTGAAATGATCGTATGGTTTTTGTTCTTCAGTGTGTTGATGCAATGTATAACATTGATTGACTTGCATATGTTGAACCATCCTTGCATCCCAGGAATAAATCTTACTTGGACATGATGAATGATCTTTCTAATGTATTGTTGAATTTGGTTTTCTAGTATTTTGTTGATAATTTTGCACCAATATTCATCAGTGATATTGGCTTGCAGTTTTCTTTTTTTGATGTGTCTTTGTCTGGTTGTGGTATCAAAGTAATACTGGCCTCGTAGAATAAATATGGAAGTATTTCCTCCTCCTCTATTTTTTAGAATAGTTTGAGTGGGATTGGTATTAGTTCTTCTTTAAATGTTTGGTAGAATTCAGCACTGAAGCTACTGGGTCCTCAGTTTTTCTTTTCTGGGAGGCTTTTTGCTATGGCTTCAATCTTGCTATTTGTTATTGGTCTGTTCAGGTTTTGAATTTCTTCCTGGTACAATCATGTTAGGTTGCATGTGTCTAGGAATTTGTCTGTTTTTCTAGATTTTCCAATTTTTTGGCGTATAGTTGCTCATTGTGGCCACTAGTAATCCTTTCAATTTCTGCAGCATCAGTTGCAATGTCTCCTTTTTCATGTGTGCTTTTAT
The DNA here is from genome assembly GCF_029281585.2 of Gorilla gorilla gorilla. Lineage (NCBI taxonomy): Eukaryota > Metazoa > Chordata > Mammalia > Primates > Hominidae > Gorilla > Gorilla gorilla. Next base: position 52,284,963 of record NC_073245.2, on the reverse strand, counting down.
TTATTTGGATCTTCTCTCTTTTTTTCTTAGTTAGTCTAGCTAAAGATTTGTCAATTTTGTTTAAATTTTCAAAAAGCTGACTTTTTGTTTCGTTGGTCTTGTGTATTGTTTTCTTCATTTCAAATTCATTTATTTCTGCTCTGATCTTTTTTTTCTACTACTAATTTTGGGTTTGTTTGCTCTTGCTTTTCTCCTTCTTTAAAATGCACCATTCAATTATTTATTTGAACATTTTCTTCTTTTTTTGTAGACACTTACAGATTTAAACTTCTGTCTTAGTATTGTTTTTGCTGTGTTCCATAAGGTTTGACCTGTTGTGTTTCCATTATCATTTGTTTCAAGAAAATTTTCAATTTCCTTCTTAATTTCCTCATTGAACCACATGTCATTCAGGAGCATATTGTTTAATTTTTATTTATTTGCATAGTTTCCCAAATTCCTCGTTATTGATTTCTGGTTTTGTTCCATTGTGATCCAAGAAGTTACTTGACATTATTTCAATTTTTAAAAATGTTTTAAGACTTATTTTGTGAAGTAACATATGGTCAATCCTTGAGAATGATCCATGTGCTGGGGAAAAGAATGTGTATTCTGCAGCTGTTGAATGAAACGTTTGTAAATATCTATTAGATCCATTGGGTCTATAGTGCAGATTAGGTCACACATTTCTTTGTCAATATTCTGTGTGGAAGATCCTGTCCAGTGCTGAAAGTGGGATGTTGAAGTCTCCAGTTATTATTTTATTGGGTACTATCTCTCTTTTTAGCTCTAATAATATTTCCTTTATATATCTGGGTGCTCCAGTGTTGGGTACATATACATTTAAAATTGTTATGCCCTATTGTTGAATCAACCCCTTTATGATTATATAGTGAACTTCTTTGTCTCTTCTTACAGTTTTTGTCTTAAAATATATTTGGTCTTATATAAGTATAGCTACTCCTGCTATTTTTTGGTTTCCACTGGCATGGAGTATGTTTCTCCATCCCTTTATTTTCAGCTCTTTTGTGTATTTTTAGGCAATGTATGTTCTTGTAGGCAACAGATCAATGGGTCTTTTTCTTTTTGATCCATTCAGCCATTCTATGTCTTTTGATTGGAGAGTTTAGTCCATTTATATTCAACTTTCTTATTGATAAATGAGGACTTACTCCTGCCATTTTGTTATTTGTTTTCTGGTTGTTTTGTAGTCTTCTCTTCCTTCTTTCTTTCTTTCCTTTCTGTCTTCCTTTAGTGAAGGTGATTCTCCCTGGTGATATGATTTATTTTCTTGCTTTTTACTTGTTTATCTGTTGTTTGTTTTTTGGTTTGGGGTTACCATGAGGCTTGCAAATACTATCTTAAAACCCATTATTTTAAGCTGATAACAACTTAACACTGTTTGCGTAAACAAACGAGCAAAAAGAAAACTAATAAAAACTATGCCTTAACTTCATCCCCCTGCTTTGTATCTTTTTGTTTATTTATTCTATTTATATCTTATTTGACTATGTATTAAAATCTTGTAGTTATTATTATTATTGGAGATGGAGTCTTGCTCTGTCCCCAGGCTGGAGTGCAATGGCATGATCTTGGCTCACTGCAACCTTCGCCTACGAGGTTCAAGCAATTCTCCTGCCTCAGCCTCCCGAGTAGCTGGGATTACAGGCACACACCACCATGCCCTGCTAATTTTTGTATTTTTTTTAGTAGAGACAGGGTTTCACCATGTTGGCCAGACTGATCTCGAACTCCTGATCTTGTGATCTGCCTGCCTTAGCCTCCCAAAATGCTGGGATTACAGGTGTGAGCCACCACGCCCAACCGCAGTTATTATTTTTAATGGGTTCATCATTTAGTCTTTTTACTTAGGATAAGAGTAGTTTACACACCACAGTTACAGTATTATAATATTTTGTGTTTTTTCTGAGTACTTACTACAAGTGAGTTTTGTACCTTCATATGATTTCTTATATCTCTTTAATGTCCCTTTCTTCCTGATTGAAGCACCCCCTTAGCATTTCTTGTAGGACAGGTTTAGTGTTAATGAAATCCCTCAGCCTTTCTTTGTCTGGGAAAGTCTTTATTTCTTCTTCATGTTTGAAGGATATTTTTGCCAGATATACTATTCTAGGGTAAAAAACGTTTTCCTTCAGCCCTTTAAATATGTCATGCCACTGTCTCCTGGCCTGTCAGGTTTCCACTGAAAAGTCTGCTGCCAAATGTATTGGAGCTCCATTGTATGTTATTTGTTTATTTTATTTTGCTGCTTTTAGGATTTTTTATTTATTCTTGATCTTTGGTGGTTTAGTTATTAAATGCTTCTCAGGTATTTCTTCAGGTATTTCTTCTTTGGGTTAAATCTCCTTGATGCTATATAACCTTCTTGTAGTTGGATATTGATATATCAAAGTATAAGATATTGGGGTTTGGGAAGTTCCCTGTTATTACTTCTTTGAATGATCTTTCTACCCCTATCTGTTTCTCTACCATCTCTTTAAGGCTAATAACTGTTAGATTTGCCCTTTTGAGGCTATTTTTTCTAGTTTTTGTAGGCATGCTTCATTATTTTTATTCTTTTCTATTTTGTCTTCTCTGTGATTTCAACTAGCTTATCTTAAACTCACTAATAGCTCATGGATTCTTTCTTCTGTTTGATCAGTTCTGCTATTAGAAGACTTTAATGTATTCTTCAGTATGCCAATTGTGCTTTTCAGCTCCAGAATTTCTGCTTGATTTTTAAAAATTATTTCAATCTGTTTGTTAAATTTATTTAATTGAATTCTGAATTCCTTCTCTGTGTTATATTGAATTTCTTTGAGTTTCGTCAAAACAGCTATTTGGAATTCTCTGTCTGAAAGGTCAAATATCTCAGTTTCTCCAGGATTTGTCCTTGGTGCTTTATTTAGTTCATTTTGTGAGGTCATCTTTTTCCCGGAATGCCTTTATACTTGTAGATGTTCATCTGTGTCTGGGCATTGAGGAGTTGATATTTATATTAGTCTTCACTGTCTTGGCTTATTTGTAGCCGTCTCTGTTGGTGAAGCTTTCCAGATATTTGAAATTACTTGACTGTTGTGATCTGAGTTGCGTCTGCTTTAGGGGGTACCCCAAGCCCAGTAATACTGTGATTGTTACACACTTGTACAGGAGCTGCCTTGATGGTCTCGGACAAGATCTAGAAGAATTCTCTGAATTATCAGGCAGAGAATCTTGTTCTCTTTCCTTACTTTCTCCCAAATGAACAGGGTCTCTCTCTCTTTCTTTTCTGAGCCACTTAAAACTAGGGGTGGAGTGACACAAGCCCCCCTGTGGCCACCAGCACCATGACTGTACTTCGTCAGACCTGAATCCTGTACAGCACTGGGTGTTGCCCAAGGCCTGTGGTAACTGATTCCTGCTACTGCCTATGTTTGCTCAAGGTCCCGGAGGTCTACAATCAGCAGGTGGTGAAGTCAGCCAGTCTTGTATTCTTCCCCTCAGGGCAAGCAGTTACCCTTGACCCCTGGTGAGTCCAGAAGTGTCACCTGGGAGCCAGGGACTAGAGTCAAAAACCTAGATGTCTACTTGGTATTGTTTTGTGCTGTAGCTTAGCTGGCACTCAAACCAAAAGATGCATTTCTTCCAACTCTCCTGTCTCCTTTAGAAGGCAAAGGAGCCTCGTCGTATTGCTATCACCGCCACAGGTCCATGGGGAGTACTGCCAGACTACTGCTGATGTTCCCTGAAGGCCCAAGGGCTCTTGCATCAACTTGTGGAAAATGCTTGCTGGCCTGAGACTCACCCTTCAGGGCAGTGGGCTCCCCTCTGACCCATGGTAGGTTCAAAAGTGCTGTCCAAGATCCAAATTCTGGAATTGAGTACTCTCAGAACCCACTTGGTGCTCTGCTCTCCTGTGGCTGAGCTAGTACATAAGTGCAAGGCAAAGTCCCCTTTACTTTGCTCTCTGTTTTTCTGAAAACCCATAGTCACCAAAGCTGAGAATATTTTGAGTCTCACCTGAAGCCAGCAATTCTCAGAGCCTCACCCAAGGCCCTCAACATAGTACCTGTGTATCACTGCTGGTTTTTCAGGGACCAGGGGCCCTTCAGTTAGCAGGTGATAAATTCTTCCAATTCTGGGTCCTTCCCTTCAAGGTAGTGGGTTGCCTTCTGGCACAGGGTGTGCCTAGAAATGTCCTCTTGGAGCTAGGACATGGAAAGAGGGCTTTACAACTTTAACCTGTGCCCTATCCTGTTGTGGTTGAGCTGGTATCCACGATGAAGACAAAGTTCTCCCCACTCTACCCTCTCCTCTCCTCAAGTGGAATGAATAGGTCTCATTTGGAGCCATGAGCTGTGCAGCCTGGAGTTAGGGGAGGGTTCATGTTAGCACTCCTTCTGAAGCCCCAGCTGGTGTCTTGTTAGCTCATGTGCCCCACTAGTTCACTGTTTCTGGGCCCAGTTCAGCACTAAGACTTGGGTAAAAGTTGCAGTCTTTGTGACCTAGACTGCCTTTCAAGTTTATTAGGGCCCCATAGCACCTTAGCCTGCAGTGGTGAGGTTTATAGGAACTCAAGTTCTGACCACTGCAATTGGTGATTCCTTTCTGGCTAGGGCTGGTTTAAGTGCTCCCTCCATGGGAGGACATGAGCTGAGTCTGGTCTGGTTTTCCTTTCTGCTATATAACAGGACAGCCCTGAGTTCAGTGCCTGCTAATTGCTGCTCTGTCCCTTTGACAGCACAAAAAACACACTTTGCACCATGCTACCGCTGTAGGTGAAGTAGGGTATATGTGGTGGGTGATTCAAGACTGCTTTTCTATCTCTTCATTGTGTCTTTCAGCGATATGAAGTTAAAACGAGGTACTGTGAGTGCTCACCTGATGAAGGTGTTTTTCTTGTGTAGATAGTTGTTAAATTGGTGTCCTTGTGAGGGGGACAATTAGGGGAGCCTTCTATTCCACCATGTTGCTCTGCCTCCCTCCTCCCATAACATGTTTAAGGAAGCACACCTTCCACTTGGCTGCTTTGTGTCCTTGTAAAATGAGCATAAATCTTTTTGTTGTGTGTAAATAAGATAAGTTTTTGGAACTTCTGTTGGAAATTTGATAAAAGATAACTTATTTTCACCTTGGGGTAGCTGAGAGAATGTGAATCGGAAGAGGATGATAGACATCTTACCATCAATAGGATGCCAAAAGAGAGGAAAGCTGAGACTAAAGAGAGACTGAGATCAAATAATATCATTTGAGTTCTTGGGTACATCCATATATGATTCACTAATCTTAAAATACTTTGTTCAACAACCAACATATTTCCTTTTTAGGTTAAATTATTTTGAGTTGGATTTTCTGTTACTTAACTACTTAAGTCCTGCAGATACCAAAAGATGGTGATGTGTCAAAGGTCACATAATAAGTAAAATTTCCAGTACTGAAGTTGAAAGCTTTCATTCTCAAGTAGAATTCCTTCCCTGTAAACTTTCATCTAGCCTCAGGAAAACGTGTGCAAATGGACAGCCCATCAGCTTACCCAAAGTTGACTGCCAGCACTGATACCTGAACCAGAGTACACACTTGGACAGAAGATCCTTTTCCCAAAGTGATAGTCCTTTTCTTCTTAAGCTCTTCTCAGAATGCTAGATAGAGGGGTAAAAAGCAAGGATAGCTGTGTTCTCTTCCAAATCCAAATTGGAGTAGTTTGCTCAGTTTTAATATAAAATACTGTATTCTGTGAGGATCTTGCAAAAGAATTCAATTTTCTTAGCTTGAAAGAGAGAAAGCCCAGGAATCACGTGCATTGACTACAAATTTCTTGAGCTCTGAAAATGGGATAAGGGTTGGCCATGTTTTATATATTCCTAGTGATAGGTTTAAGGATAAGAGTGGGAAAAAATGGTGGGATAGATTTTGAATCAACATAAAAATCACTTCACAACTAGAACTGGTCAATATCATGATATAGTTATAACTAGTTTTGTTCAAGAGTAAATCCTAAATCAGGTGAAAGTAAGATATGAGTGATCTTTTTTTAAATTTCTTTACCCTCTTTTAAATTCGTTTTTATTTAAAATAAAACAAAATTTATTTTTATTGAGGCAAAATATGCATACATAATTTACCATCTTTACCACTTCTAATTGTACAGTTCAGTGGTAATAAATTCACTCTCCTAAAGTCTTATTTTAGAATTGGGTTAGGCTGGGCATTGTGGTTCATGCTTGTAATCCCAGCACTTTGGGAGACCAAGTTGGGTGGATTACTTGAGCTCAAGAGTCTGATACCAGCCTGGACAACATGGTGGAACCCTGTCTCTACTAAAAATACAAAAGTTAGTAGGGCATGATGGTGTGTGCTGTAGTCCCAGCTACTTGGGAGGCTGAGGTGGGAGCATCACTTGAACCTGAGGGGCAGGTGTTGCAGTGAGCCAAGATCAGCAAGATTGGGCAACTGCACTCCAAACTGGGTGACAGAGCAAGACCCTGTCAGAAAACAAAATAAAACAAAAAAACAAAAAAAAGGGTTAGGTGGTAGAAATTTTAGGGAGTTTATCTGGATCTCTTGGGAATAGCACAGACCCCCCACATAAGCATACACATGAATATTTTTCAATGATGTTTTAAAGGTTTTATTATCTTGCTTCTTTTTACTAACATGTATTTACTTTTCTCAATACTTTATATTAAATATTTTCAAACAACCAGAAAAACTGAAATAATACAAATACATCCAACACTTAGATTTACCATTTATTATCATTTTGTCACATTTGTTTTCTCTCCCCCACCTTCTCTGTTTCACTGTCTTTCCAAATATGGTACATTTTTATCTGTTGAATCATTTGGAGGTAAGCTGAAAGCATAACTTAACTTTTTCCCTAAATACTTCCGCAGGTTTATCCTAAGAATAAAGTCACTCTCTTACATAATCACAATGTCATTGTAATATCTAGACTATACTCTGGTTTCTTTTCAGATCATATAAATCTTTTACCTTTTATTATACCTAGACCTTTTAACATCTATTCAGCAATATTATCTAACATTCGATCCATGTTTTATTTCTCCAATTGTTCCATAAATGTTCCAGTAGATACTATGCTTTTCAAATCCAGTATTCAATTGATTTTCATACAATTGGATTCAGTTATGTGTCTTTATTTCATCTATAGCTATCTATCTATCTATCTAATCTATCTATCTATCTATCTATCTATCTATCTATCTATCTATCTATCTATCTTTCTATCTACCTATTCAAGCCTGATCATTGTCATGTTTTATATGGAGAGTTTCCTCCTTTTACATTTGTGGCTTCAATTTGATTTATTTTTTAATCTTTTGCTATGACTGCTATTTGTTCTGCTTATTCTTTTTAATTTCTTTTCCTTTTTGACTTTTGTAATGAATTAATTTTTGTTTTGTCTTTTTCTATTTCCACTTCCTCATTCTCCAATAGTTTATTTTAGGTAGTGTAATGTTCCATTGTAGAATTCCCTTTTTTAAGTAATTTTTACTCATTTGCTGAGACTCCCTATCTCTTTGTTTATTATGAGCATACTTTACTTTATGTCTTTGGGCATAGTTAGAATAGCTGCTTTAAAATCTTTCCTATTTTCTGAGGTTTTCCTTCCTTGCTTTCCAGTTTCCCCATGGTTTAGTCTGTATTTAGTCTGCTATAAAGAACTACCTGAGAGTGGGTAAGTTATAAAGAAAAGAGGTTTAATTGACTCACAGTTTTGCATGACTGGGGAGGCCTCAGGAAACTTACAATCATGACAGAAGGGAAAGCAAGGCAAGTCTTACACAGCAGCAAGAGAGAGAGAAAGGGGAAAGTGCCACACTTTTAAACCAGCAGATCTCATGGGAACTCACTCACTAGCACCAGGACAGCATCAGAAAAACCCACCCCCATGATCCAGTCACCTCCCACCAGGTCTGTCCTCTGACATGTGGGGATTGCAATTCAAGATGAGATTTGAGTGGGGACACAGAGCCAAACCATATCACCCAGTGACCTGTTCTCTGGTTTGTCAAGAAAGTAGGACTTTAGGTATTCCATAAAGAGCTGTAGCCCTATAGCACAATTCAGATTGAATTCTGCCAACAAAGAAAAGCTCTTAAAAGGGAAAACTCACCCATGCTCTTTTATTCTTTAAAATGTCAGCTAAGCTTCATTATCTGCTTGCTTTTAGTCCTCTTCAATGCTTTCAGATAGTTTTTTTGCTTATTTATTTGCTTGCTGACTGGCTGGCTTAATTTTTGTCCGGGTGATATGGTTTGGCTCTGTGTCCCCACCCAAATCTCATCTCAAATAGTAATCCCCACGTGTTGAGGTATCGAGGGAGGGACCTGGTGGTAGGTGATTGGATCATGGGGGCGCTTTACCCCATGCTGTTCCTGTGATAGTGAGAGAGTTCTCATAAGAGCTAATGGCTTTAAAAGTTTTTGGGAGATCCCCCTTTGCTTTCTCTCCCTCTCCTGCTGCCGTGTAAGATGTACCTCGCTTCCCCTTTGCCTTCTGCCATAATTATAAGTTTCCTGAGACCTCCTCAGCCATCCGCAGAACTGTGAGTCAATTAAACCTCTTTCGTTTATAAATTACACAGTCTAGGTAGTGTTTCACACTGCTTTATAGCAGTGTGAAAACAGATTAACACACCAGGAATTATAGTCGTAATCTGTGGGAGGATTGGTCTGATACGTGTTATCAAGACTTTCCTAGAAGTAAAATGTACATTGCTCTAGTTTAGAAGCTATATTTCCTATTCTATTCTTTTATTCTTTATATTATTATAACATACATTTTAATTTTATAGAATCTGACATTAATAAACAAATCGGTCTTTCTCTTGAGTAGGAAAAAGTTGTTTACTTTAAAATCTCAGTGATCTCAAACCCCACCTTAACCTTGTTAATCAGGACTTTAATTATATTGTATTATTAGTTTGGACTTAATAGGTTTTATTTATGAAGTTAGTGTGTAATTTCATGAACATACAGATAATTGCTCTTATAATTAATATTTTCATTGTATTATTTATCTTGTTTTTGACTAAATAAAGTATTTGATTTTATATTGGGTTATTTATATTTCTTTTTCATATTTAGGCTTTCTTAGTATATTTAGGTAATTTATATTTTTCATAAATTTAAACATTTTTTAAGATTCTGTATTTTCTGAATCATATCCTCAGTGAATAGTGATAGAACTGTCTTCTTAATTATTATTTATTTTGTTTCTTATCTTATTGCCCTTGCTAGAACTTTACAAACAAGCTTAAAAAATAATAAAGCAACATTTCTCACCTTGTTCCTGACTTTGAAAGAATGGTTCTACTTTTATGCTAGATTGTGCTGCTTAAAAAAGTTATCTTTTATCATAAAAAAATTCTGGTTATAGTAGTATTAACTTTTAATTGAATTATATAAAGTGTCATTTCTGCCACTAAAATAAATATAATATTTTCTCTTTTGGCCTACTGATATATCATATTAAAGCTATAGGATTGTTGCTATTGGTGCTGGTGTTTTTTGTTTTTGTTGTCTGTTTTTTTTTTTTTTTTCTTAAACGACAGACTTTTATTTCTCATAGTTCTGGAGGTTGACATGGTCAGGTTCTGGTGAGGGCCCTCTTCCTGGCTTGTAGACAGCTACTTTCTGGCTGTATCTTTGCATGCTGGAGAGAGCTTGGTTTTTTATATTCTAGTAAATTGTATTGCTAGGTTAAAGCTTACCTGGTTTTGTTGGATTCAATTTTATTTGGATTCTTCCAGATGACTCAATTTAACTGGGATGCATTGCATAATATTTCATGGCATGTAACTATTATTTTCTCATGGAAATTGTATTTTTCTAAAATTTCTAATAACTCATTGGAAAACACAATGGCCCTTGCTAAATTCTCTCACCCAGCTCTCTGCCATTTTCTCAGGTTATTGGTTTATTTAGACTATATTTTTTCTTGAGTATGTTTTGGTAATTTTTTTTATTAAAAATATTCTTGTCTTTGACACTAACATTTGTTTGCCTCAATGGATGCGTCAGATTCTTATCATTTATTTACTCTAATATCTGATGTTATATAACTGATCAGTTCTATTTGTCTTTATATTTATGTTGTTCTCTTCCCACCATTTATGTTTGCTTTGCTTTTATTTTAATTCATTAGTTTCTACTTTTATATGCTTCATCCTTTTTTCTTTATGCTTAATTTGTTGTGCTTAATACTAACTTCTTGATATAAATACTTAGGTATTTTTTATTCTTTCTTGTTCAGTAAAACCATACATTGATGTGACTTTGCCTGATAAGAAAGCTTTACCTACAGATAATAACCTTAGATTGGTAGCATCCTCATTCTCATTATTTTCCAGTTTTTGCTTTCTCTTTCTTCAAAGAGTTATTTGGAATATTTTAGTGTCAACTTGTTCAAATTCTCATTGATGTGCATTTAGATTATAGGGTGATAAAATAATATCTTCTATGAGTTTTGGATAAATTATTTCACAAATAGATTGAACTGAAATTTATTAAACATGCCATAGTTTTTTGGTACTTTATGTAATCTTAATCTAGTAAAATAATCTTGCTCTCCAAATACAAGCCTCTTGAAGTCTCTCCCTGTGTGCCTTTGCATATGCTGGGTGAATTCCTCCAAGAATGGTAGTCCCTCTTGTTTCCCATTAAAAATCTACCCATCTATTTGGGAAAATTTAAAATGGTATTTCCTTCCTGAATTCTTTGCTGGTTACTTCAGTTGAATAAAATCTTCCTAACATCTGAGCAATTTGTTAATTATTTACTCTGATCATGGCACTTACCATGTCTTATTTTATAGTTTTCCACTTGGTTAATTTTAGTATTTCTTCAGGGCACAATAAAATATAAAGAGAGGGAGGTGTTACATAATAAGCCCTCAGATATTTGTCGGGTCAGATTCAATTGAATCCAGTTTCCAAAATAGAAAATCATTGTTCCCAATAGGAATAATTTCCCCACAGTGGACTGCCTGGAATATAGACCCTGGGCTTGTGGATTTAGCAAGTTAAATTGGATCAATACAAAATTGTTCTCCACACAAGTGGAAACTGTTGCTGTTAATAATGAATAGAACTACTGGGTAAAGAGAAATGGATGCCATCTGCTTCAAGTTACCTTCTACCTCCTCCTTTGCCTTTTTCTGGATCTTGAAAATCCCCATGTATCTCTGCTTTTTCTACAGTAAACCTTCCCTGGAGAGACTCCATTCTGAAGGCAATTTTCCAAGACCATTTGCAGAATTGGCTGGGCCTTCTGCTGAGACATAAAAGGGCATTTATTCTGGGACTTAAAAATGGAGTTGGAGCGTTGGAGGAGACATTGCTGAACTTGTTTCAGAAATAGGTACTATATGCATCAGTTATATTGCTTCATGTATAAATGCTAAACCTAATATGTTCCACTTAAAGAATATGCATTTGCATGTGTGCATGTGTACACTTTGAGTTTTGTGTTGTTTACGTAAGTTTCTGGAGATATTTTAACACTTGCACGTATAAGCTAGGGATTTAGTGCTATGTTCTCAGACACATAGTGACTGTAGAAGCAGATATTTGTGTTCTAATGCTAGATTGTATGCCAAAATCATAATACCCTGCATTCTAGAAACATACAATGTAATAGAATTTTGAGCCATATGGTGAAAAATTTAGAAGTATTATTCTCTATATGTATATACTATGTTTAACATCAATGAATTTGATTTTTTGTCAACTTTTGACAAGGCCAGGCAATTTTATTTGAGCCCTAGGAGAGTTACTATAATTTAGAAAGGCTCTTACCTTCCACTCTATAATTTTAAGTCTCGGACTTAGGATGTAGTGGAACTAATCTCATAGGCTGACCATCATACATACTGTCCAAATTGGGACAAATTTGAGAGTGAAAGGAGGTGCTGTCAACCAAGATCTACAAGTGTAAATCCATCCATCATGGGAACAAGTGACATATGATCATGCTATATTTTAAGTAATAAAGAAAATACACTTTATTTCTGAACATATGTAGGTGTTGGCCACATTTCTGATGCATCCATGGAAGCTTGTATTCTAGGCATGAAATAACAAATATTTGGCACTCATGATAACGTTTCCCCTCTCTCATATTCATAGCATATTTAATTAATCAAATCATGATTTCACATTGATCTTTGGTATGGTATCAGATTCCTTCTCAACACAGCTCTTCAGATGGCCAATAACTCTTATGAAGCTTGACTCGTATTAGGTTGGTGCAAAAGTAATTGTGGTTTTGCCATTACTTTCAACCACAATTACTTTTGCACCAACCTTTATAAAATTGAACTTATTACTTCTGTGCTCAAATGAATTTGCTATGACATTACATGGCTACTTTTTATTTATTTTTATTTTTGGGGAAAGGGGCAAATGTAGAGATTAACAAAACCTCTTTCTTTGCTAGTTAGAGCTTGGTGGTCCAGAGAATGTTTGCAGTGATTCAATAACATCAGCTATAAGTTATCATTATGGTAACTTACTAGACAACAGCCAAGTAAGTCAATGAGAAGGGCTACAGCAAGCAGCCCAGTAGTTTGGCCTATACTAGATTATGGGTTTGAGAACACCCTTGAGTAGGCCAGAGTAAGTTTAGGAGACTATTAGGTTGGTGCAAAAGTAATTGCGGTTTTTGCCGTTAAAAGCAATGGCAAAAACCGCAATTACTTTTGCACCAACCTAATAGAATGGTTCCAATTGCACCTCCTCTCTTCTTTGGTTCCCTTCCATGAAGGCTATACTTAGACAAGGATCAAAAGCAAAACAGTGACCAAATTAAAGTTTATCAAAATTTGACAAATGCTCGAAAACATCCCCTCTTAAAATGCAGCTTCTTTGTTTAAAAAATTAGGAGCTTTCTTTAGGCCATGTGGCAGAACTAGGGCCTCTTACTGCCCTCTATGAAATCCTAAATGACAAGCATACATGTCATTACCAATCCTGCCCAATCACAGGGAAAGCAGAGAGCTGGACATGCAGGTAGGGCCTGTCAGGCCTATTTACTACATAAAAAGACACAAAGATGAAGCTTTCCCTTGCCTTTGGATCTATCAGGCACAGGATAGGCATCTACTGGAAGATGAAGGCCCAAGAATATCCTGGGCTCTGAATACCCAGTTTAAAGGATTTTCTTCTTCTGGAGATAGAGACGAGTTAATAAAAAATAAGAAAGAGGGACAGAATTAATGTGAGTGTGTCTAATCTCAAGGATAGAGTTGTAATTATGAAGAAAAGAGTATAATTGTCCCTCTTCTCCAAAAAAGACAATGACTTTATTCCAAGCCCTGACAAATGTTGGGGGCATGATTGCTGGTCTATGCCCTGCCTGATCAATGTTGGCTCAGGATCTCATGAGTGTCTACTGGTTGGAGCAGTAGTGACTCCAGCTCTAAAAATTTGGGAGCAGAAGATCCTGGGGAAATTAGGTAGGACTCACATAAACAAACATTGCAAGTTTACAATTAGATCCACTTGGCCATTATTAATGTGGCATTAAAGCAATCCTGTTTGAATCTCAGTTTCTCTTCTCCATGATAAAGGGGAGCCACATCTTAAGCTTGGCAAAATGCTTCTTTAAGAGGTACTATAGCTCTTTGATAAGCTGTGCTCACCATCATGACTAAGATTAGTGCCATGCTGTGTGTTCCGTACTCAATAGGAAGTGTTGAGATACCTCCCAATATATTCATTTGTGGCTCTTTATATTGCTCTACTGGGACTTCCCATATTTGGATCAATCTGCTCTCTGCTTCTCTGACCCTGGACTGCTGAGCCAGGATTGCTGAAGAATTGAGTGTGGCCAAAACCAAGAATTTGAGTGTCATTGGGCCATTTAGAGATTCTGCTCCTAGTTATCCTTCAATGTGATTCAATTTCTATCTCTCCCTAGTCAGCTCCCTGTCTCATGCTTCCAGTGATGTTGTCCCTCCCCAGAAACTCATATTCGGAGTCAACTTGTGGTGCCTTCTCTCCTAAGCACTGGCCTTAGCAGCAAGCTTTCCACTAGGGATAGAATGTGGATTTTGTTTAACTGATATCTCTGGGAATTAGCTGTGTAAAATAATAAAGTGAGGAAAACCATGTGACCATGTCTGGCCTGGGTGTGGAATTGCACACTAATTGATTAAAAAGTCTTTGTCAATCCCTGTTTAGAAACAAAGATTAGTGTCATAAGTGCCAGGGATTTAACATCCTTATCCTGGGACCATCAAATGACTCTATCACCCTGGCATAGGGAGCTCTAGCATAAACATGTTGGACTGAGACTCCAGGTGTGTTGAAACCTGAACAACAAAGGCAGTCAAGAGTTCTGAGCCATTGGTCTGCAGGAATTATCCCATCATGGGCAGCTGGCTAGTCCCATACAGACAGATTAGAGACTGAAAACCTGGCTTGTAGAGGTTTCAAAAGCTGGGAAAGACTATGAGTATGAAGATGCTGGTGTACTGAGAATATATTCCAGGAACATGCAGACATCAGAAAGACTCCAGATACCAGCACTGACATCTAGGTAAGTTGCTTATTCATGAGGAAGTTAGGGGCGTGGGGAGAACCTAAATGTTGGAGAAACTGTCTGGCTAGGTAAAGGCAGAAGAGCTACTGTTCAGACCAGGGTTTCAGATCCACAGAGGAACAGGATAATTTGGTTGGAAAACAAAGTCTCAGACCTGTTCTACAGGCTGGCCTAGCATGGTGGATGATAGTGGTACTGAGATTCAGAGTGGTCTTAACAGATTTAAGGAAAATGTGTGTCTGACACCAGTATCCTGTAACAGTCAGACTGTCTCACCTGGCTTAAGGCAAAATCAGGCCAACTCTACAGGTGAAGACATTTGCTTAGAAAAGTAACCCTTGCAATCCAGGTTCTAGAAGATTCCACAAAAATGGCACCTCAACCCTTACTCTTAACCTTGAAGATCATATACAATATCTTGAAGATATACAGCTGTCTCCTTATTCAGTTGGTCATTTTAAACCTTATTTGGCTGTGTATGAAAATGGAATCTTTGGATAAACCGATGAGATCTCTAGTCTCTGTTTGTTTGTTTTTCCCTCCAGAATAATTAAGAAGTGAGCATTAGAGAAAAGCAGAATGGATGATTTTCCTCTGCACAATTTCCCATTGGCCCCACTGCCTCGCTTATAGTTTCACCTTGTACAGTGGTCATAAAGTCAAACAGTCCCCATGGCACCCTGAAAAAGATCGTTCTTTTCCTATCAAACCTAGATCCTATTGACACTCAGATCCTTAGATTCATCCCTGAATTACCATCTTTGAACTGAGGACTTCTTAGACAACCTAGGGGTTTCCTGGGGGTTTTCATCCCTTTTTTAAATATCGATTTTGGAATTTTAAACTAGGTTTGTGCCTCTGATCTTTTATCAGCATCTGTAAAATCCTTTATTTCCCACAAGTTTGACAGAAGCTGACTGTTGGAGATATAAAAGGATCAGGACAGAAGGCCTTAAAACAAGTTAGCCAGAAGTTTATCTCCGGAAAAGTCTGAGGCAGATATCTAAAGTGTTACAATGCATGGGAACCAGATGGAATTTGGTTCACGGTGCCTTATAGAAAGTACGGAAAGAAATAACTGCAGAAAGAGTGTGTAAAAAACTCATTCCTGATTTCTCCTTTGCCCTCACAGTTGTCACGACTTGATAATATCTGGCTCTCCAGAAACCACACTATGAAAAAGAGGGAGCAGGAATATACCCCAGTGGCAGACCTAAGAGATGTTTACATTTGACTTTGAAATATTTTCTTGCACTGATGTCTGAATATGTCAAATAGCCTAAGAATATAATTTATAATTAAAAGAGCCAAAGAAGGATACCATTATCCTAACTATTTGAACCACTATTCACCTCCTGTCTGTTCTACAAAGCAAACTGAATAATATGTTATCAAACTATGCAAAGGATGAATTCAGGAAGGTTGAAGATGCCTTTGTCACCAGTTCTCTCTCTTGTTCTCTATAACAGTCATTGCTGGTGCCTTCCTCATATCTCCTAGGTATTTGCTTTTTCTACTAAAGGCTTCTTCCTGAAAACACCTGCAACAGATGTTTTAGAGAGCTTGGGAGTGGGCTTAACCCCCCATATAAGACAGGCTGCAAGTGTCAAGGAATCAATGACCCTTGTAACAGTCTTCAATCAATGACAGATTGAAGTTGGTAGAAAAATAGCTCAGCTACCTCACCCTTTTGATAACATCTCTGTACTGTAACCATCAACAGATGTCCCTCATGAGGTTGAGCCCTAGTTACTCAACTAGGATAATGAGCAGTAATGGACCCATTTGTGCATCCCGTACTGTCTTATTTCCTTTCTTTTCTCATTTCCTTGCTGTGCTTTCTGAGATCGTCTCCCAAATAAGCTACTCACCTTCACATCCTTCGCTCAATGTTTATTCTAGGGAAACCACCTTGAGGCTCTGCCTGTCTCAACTTGTGGGCATCAAAGAGCAGTTAGAGGCTATTGATATATTAGAGGTGAACTACCTTCCTGAGATTAAATAGTTGAATATGGTAAAGCCTTCTTCAGAATAGAAATATCGTACTATTATAAGATTATCAGCATACATATTATGTGTGCAAAGGAGGCAACATGCTTATTTATTAGCAATTAAAAGTCCTAGATATTATATTTAGATAGATGTATACAAAGGCAGATAATGTATTATTTATTTACGTATAATCATTATTTTTTCTTAATGAATGTGTATCAGTTATTTTTAAAGATGCAATAAAAAACAATAATTAAGTCAATGGAAGCCATGGGTTAGCAATTTGAAGGATAGAATCTTAGTCCTACTCAGAACTATATATCATAAAGTATTGGCAATTGCAATAGATGAGCTGTAAATGTAGTTATTCCTAAGCTTCCTAGAGAAGAAAACACTAAAGAAAACAAGCTTTCTTAAAAGCCGACAAAATTAGGAACATAGTTGTATATGGTTTTATAATTATACGGTTTATATTTATTATTGTGTATTATTTATAATCATCTCAGTTACTTAGATTTCTGGCTCAATTTTTGGTGCCCTTCAAAATATCTGTACTGTTTCATTTTTGACTTCCTTATTTAGGGTCAGTTCCTCCTCTTTCTCCACTGGGTAAACAAAGATTTCCCCAATTTTAGGACTTATTTTGTTTGTTTCCATAGTTACTGAGCATGTACACATATATACACTTACCACATGCACACAAATACTCAATGACTTTTGATAATTTTGAGATAAATATCTTGCATGTAGTTTTTCATCTACCACATTCAAAAATAAATATTTTTTTGTTAAAACATGAAAAAAATTTATTGTTTTAGACAAAGAGGCCACTTTTGGAAAATAATACTTTTTTTTAGTTGAATCAGGTGAAGACAGAGTTAAAATCACATAGGATTTGCATTTTTAAAAGAGGAAAGCACTAGGATTGTTGGCCCTGGAGTAACTATTTACACTGAACAGAGGTTTGGCTTTTTACATAACATCAATACAATGCATTTTCCAAAGTCTGAGAAATAACAAGGTTCTGTCTCGAATGCTTCACAGAGGAGGTTCGGATTTTGGGACAAGTGTAACCACCCAGGATCGGATTGCATGTGACTCTGAAGCTGATGAACTTCCATGGCCCTCATTAAAAATGAATATTTTTAAGAGTATAGTTTCTTTAAACACATTCTGATTATTTTAAAAAATGGTTTACTTCTTCCTTTAACAATGCCAGATCTTTGGTTTGAATAGTCATTATTAAGGCAGGTTCTGGGGAGATGTATCAATCATCAAAGTTAGAAAATTGTAGAGTAGGTCTGTTCTAAAAACTAATAATTGGTGTCTTCTAAATTAATAAATTATTCTTAGTTCAAACAACTCTATGCCCAAAGGACAAACCAAATATGAATTTCAATAACTAGTGAATATAAGGATCAGAAATCTTTTGCAATATCTTCTGGGAATGAATATTTTTTGTCAAATTTAATGTGTTATCTCTTGTTAAAATCTAAAGTTTAAGATGTAAGTTCTCAAAATAATCTAAGATAGGAGTTTTCAAACTTGAATTGGGCATACAGATAGATTATCTTATCCCTGGGATAAGATAACTCAGGTATTTTCTATGGATGTCTACCTCACACGAGGAAGAGCTGATTTGTCTTCAATGTAGTGTGAATTAAGCTTGAAGAGGTCAACTGAAGAGACATTTTAGAACAAGCATGCAAGTCCTCAGCCAGGTATCAATCAAGCATCTCATTCTCAGAACCTATGTTCCTCCATGAGTTCATCAGATCGTTTCCCCCTCCACTGCACCCAAGGACCACAGCTAGCACTCAGTTTCAAATAGTTAAAGAAGTAACATCAAATCTTTCTAGCCAAATCAACATTGAACTGACAATGTATAAAATCAAATCTTCCCAATCTATGAAGTTTGAGAATCTTGGATTACAATAACTACAGAAGTGAAAACTTTTCATTTGTGTACTAATGACATGAGTCTTTAGTAATATTTTCCCATGCTTTCTGGCATATTTTCTGCTTACTCTTGTGCTATGGTTTGAGTGTTTGTGCCTTCCAAAACTCATGTTGAAATTTAATTGCCGTTGTAACAGTGTTAAGAGGCGGGACCTTTAACAGGTGATCAGGCCATGAGGACTCAACCTTCACAAATGAATTAAGGCTGTTATCAAAGCAGTGGGTTCTTTATAAAAGGGTGGGTTTGGTTCCCTTTTCTGTCTCTCTCTAACCCTCTATTTGCCTTTCCACCACGTGATCCCCCTGCAACGTAATGACACAACAAAAAGGCCCTTGCCAGATGTCAGCACCTCAGTATTGGAGTTCTCAGTTTCCAGAACTGTGAGCCAATACATTTCTGTTCACTATCAATTAATCAGTCTGTGGTATTCTGTTATAGCAGCACAAAATCGACTAAGACACCTTGGGAATAAATTTACTGATATAAGATCGAAGCTTGTTTGCAATTTGAAAAAAAAGAAGAAAATAAAAATTCTGGATGCAGAAAGAATGCCAAGAAATATAGTTAAAATGTGAATAAATGCATATATTTCTTCAAGCTCCCTAAATACAATGCTAGTTGCAAAACAGTCCCTGGGAAATAATCTTGATTTTTCAGAATAAATGGTGACTTCTGTTGGTAGTGAGTTCAGTGAGATGAACTTTAATTTCTCTTTCAAATTTGTAATCCTTCGATTGTTCAAGCAGTGTGTTTCTTTGGAGAAGGCTGAGGAAGTGGTGTGGACTACAGTTTACTTAACAAATACATTTTTACAAGAGAAATAATTTGGAGAATCCAGTTTCCTAGACTCAACAATGATACATAATTGTTTACATTAGCTACATCAGAGAATTTCCTCAAATCACCATGTCTATATAGAGAGTTGTTATTTTTCTCTTAAGGAGAAAAGTTCAACTGAGGGTTTTAGTCACAACTAGAACAAACTATTTGGGTATGAGTCCAGCTATTTCTAACTGACCTTATTTGAGCCCAAAATATATCATTTTATACGTTTTTCAAAAAAAGTGAATCAGAAAGGAGACAGGACTTATCATTTGGAAGAAATCAAATACTTATCAGATGATTCCTCCAAACAATGGTAGCCCTGCCTTCCTTAGCACTCATTTGATTCTTCAAAAATGTATTAGCTCCATAACATGTACCTTCTTTGTGACAGTTAGTTAGGATTTTAGAAATGCCTATTGTCAAGAGAAATTAAGGTTACCTAAGGATACAGCAGTTGATTGGAATGGATATCCAACAGAAAATGACTACTGAGGGAAGAGGACCCTTAATATCACAGGTTTGCTGGTGACTGCAGGAAAACTATCCATGCAGTGACTTATAAGATGGGCCCAACTTGCAGACTGCACAAGCTACTTCCACAATGGTTAGTGACTCTTTGGTAAAATCTGGGCAGTTAGCACCCTACTGCTGCTGATATTTCAATTAATAAAGTAGTTACAATTGAACTAGTATGGCAAGGAGGTACAAGCCCATTGTATTTTATTTATTTATTTAATAATAGGGGCTCATTTATTAAGTTCTAATGGCCAAATGGCAAGGACAGTATGGCCTCACCATTTGGTCCCAAGTTAGTATATTCATAATTACCCAAGACTCAGAAGTTTGGTGTTCACTCCAGTGGTGAAAGTAATGAAAATATGAAAAAGTACTCTTCTTGGAGTCAGCCTCACTACTTGACCACAGCAGCAGGCTTCCAAATGCTTACGAGAGCAGCAGCATTCCAAATGCTTGAAGAACTAATTTAGGTTTCTGAGGTTTCTGGAAGCCTTCATGAGACATCCACCATGATGACCTCACCTGTCTATCTGGAATGGAACCTGCGGGGTTCTAATACACTGTTTCTTTATTCTCAGATACAGGGAGAGCCTCAGATTGGCCGGTACTTCATCTCAGGTATGAATAGACAGTACATTTTTATAAAAGGCATGCTTACTTTAAAGCAACATGAAAATCTTTTTACCAATGCCTGCACATCCTGTGTATAAAACGTGCAATCTCAACCATGTTTGAATTCCCCAGAAACCATAAGAGAAATAGTAAATGAAATGTCGTAAGTATAAGGAGGCTGTAAGCTATAGCTTAAACAATAAATACCTTTCAATTGCTACAGCCGTAAGTACACTGTAGAATCATTGGAGAGCCTTTGACAAAATATCATTGCCCAGGCCCACATCTGACTTATCTTGTATTTTTGCCTTTTTAAATCTGGGCTCGTGTTCAAATAATAGTGATTTAAAAAGCATCCTAAATGATTCCAATGGCAGCAGAGCAAAAAATAAACCCCAACTAAAATCAAACAAACTTAAATGTCTATCCAAGCAAAGGGAAAGGCTAAAAGGGTCCACAGTTTCTTCTTTAATCACCTCAACATGGCATGCTGCATTATTAATTTATAAGATGGACTCTGATTCTACCACGAAAAGCCAAAATAACAAAATGAAAGATCTGGGGGAAATAATTATGGGAAAATAATGTTATCTGTATAGTGGCCGATATTTGAATTACACCTTTAAACAAATGAGATCATGTCGCAGATTACTAGATGCCAGCAATATTCAGAGTATAACCAATCTAAGTGCCTAGAACATTTACCTTTATAGCCTTCTCAGAAACTCAAGAAATATCTATTAAATGAATGACTGCATTTATGAATGAATCAATGTATGAATGGGTGTAAGAAATTGACAACTATTTATCTATGCCTATGTTGTATGCCCAGTACTATACCAGGGCCTTAGGCAGGGGATTAAATGAAGATAATTCCTGCCATTGGGGAACACATAGGCTAAGGGAGCAGACATGAATCAATTGATGAAGAGCCATGAAAGAATTGAAAGGTTAAAACATCATTAACTTTGCGGGGCCTGACAAACATCATAAATTACAAGAAAAGAAAAGGAAATGATATAATAAAGAAAATATTTAGAATTTAATGAAAGTGAAGTTATTATATATATAATTGAGGGATACAGCTAAACTAACATTTAAAGAGAATTGCAGCTCTTTAATGGAATTCTTTTAGAAACAAAAAAATTCAAAATTAATGAGATAAGCATTCAGTTAAGAAATACTAGGAAAACATTTTAAAAGTAAATAAAGCTGAAGGAGGGAAATAATAGAAAAGCATAAATAAATTTTTAAAATATACATATGTATTAGACATGGTCAGTGAAACCATAAACAGTCTGCAGAAAAGACTAATACAAATAAACCAAACAGATCAAGAAAAAAAAACTGGAGGAAATTATAAATTAATTATGAAACGAAATGGAGAGGAATAAATAATAATAGGTCAAGAGAGGTTTCAGATATCAGAATAGCTTCATGGCAGTAAATGAGAAGAGTTAGACAAAATGGGAAATGTAAGAAAAAAATTCCAAAATAGAATCAACAAGAAAAAGATCATTATAAAAAGATAAACATTAAATTAATAATAAATATTTTAAATTTTTATTATAAAATTTTTAAATTTTTATAATGAAAATTTTAAATTTTTTATCAGAATTTTTCCATCATTCTCAGCAAACTAACACAAGAACAAAAAATCAAACACCGCATGTTCTCACTCATAAGTGGGAGCTGAACAAAGAGAACACATTGACACAGGGAGGGGAACATCATTCACCAGGCCTGTCAGGGGGTGGTGGGCTAGGGGAGGGATAGCATTAGGAGAAATACCTAATGTATACAGATCACAGGTTGATGGGTGCAGCAGACTACCATGGCATGTGTATATCTATGTAAAAAACCTGCACGTTCCACACATGTACCCCAGAACTTAAAGTATAATAAAAAATTGTTAATTTTTGTAATAATTTTTTTAATTTTATAATAAAAATTTTTACAATTAAAAAATTAAATTTTTAATAACAAATTTTAATTTTTATAAAAGTTAATTTTTATTAGAAAAATGTTAAGATACTAGAGCCAAGAATTTTTTATTTTCTACACGTGATGAAAAATATAATCCACTTATTTTATAAACTGCTTCAGAAAGTAAAGAAATAGGAAAAGCTTCTCAGCTCTTTGAGAGAATATTAAAATATCAATACCAGACTAAGGCAAGGGCAGTTCAATAAGACAAAATTATAGGTCAATCAGAATTATGAACGTTCATGGAGAACTCCCAAGATAAGTGTCAGCAAGTCAAAATTCACATTTTATTTAAAATTTTAAATGTCACTTAAAATTTTTTACCAAACAATCAGTGGGCTCACTGCCTGATACCCATACAAGCCAATGTCATGGCACTGGCTTTGGAGAAAAGAAAAGGTTCTCTGCAAGCTGACTGGCAAGGAGATAGGAGAAAAGGCTCAAATCCATTTCCTTGAGCTGGAGAGCTGGGGCAGGTCTTATAGCTATAGAGTAATGAGGTGTGATTTGATTGGATTTTTAAATCAGATGATTCCACTAGACATGGATCTCTTGATCTGACAGGATCCTGCTATAAGGTGACACCAAGTCTTGATCTGATTGGACCCTGGATTGTTCCATGTGGTATCCACTTCTTAATTAAGTGCCTGTTTCTTGGTCTGAGCACTTAAGTTCCAACTGTGGTTGCATAGTTGGTTCAACTGGGCATGCTTAGGTTATGTGACTGTCAATGTGTGGGGGTCCACAGCAACTGAAAAACTCACTAAAAGTTGAAACAGATTTGTCTGGTATGGTTACAAAACCATAAACAAGTAGAATTTACCTCAAATGTGTATTTCTCGGACATCTTAGATATGTAATGATGGGTCAACATTAGAGAAGACTCCAACATTTTAGTAGATTAAAAGAGAAATCATAACTGTGTTTATTTAAATAAATGTGATAAATCAAGAAGAAAAGTTAATTTTCATTTATGATTTTTTTTTGTGGTTTAACAAAACAGAAATAGAAACAAACTTTCTTAACCTGGTGAAGTATATTAACCTGATAACTTCAGCTGTTAGCACACTTAATAGTAAAGATGAGCATTTGCATTTAACGCAGAAAAAAGACAAAAGACTGTTATCACTAGTTCTACTCATTACAATAATGTTATTCCTAGGCAATGTAATAAGACAAGCAAAAAAAAAAAATCAGAAAGGAATTTTTTTAGAAAACTCATTATTTGCAGACATAATTGTCTGCATAGAAAACCCAGGAGGTTTCCATTGGGTCTCCGTATATGTAAGTTCCACATCTGCAGGAAAATATTCTGAAAAAATAAAAACAACAATAAAAATACAAATAAGAACAATACAGAATAAGAACTGTTTACATAGCATTTACAGTTTAATAGGTATACACATCATCTAGAGATGATTTGAAGTCTATGAGCAGCCATGTGTAGGTTATATGCCAATACTCCACCATTTTATTTAAGGGATTGGCACCTGCGGATTATGGTATCCACTGCGGGTCCTGGAACCAATCCCCCATGGACATGAAGGGACAACTATATGCATTTCTTAAATCTATTAAGACAACTATATACATTTCTTAAAAGTATTATTCTTAAAACTACTATTGTGATAGTCCAGAAAAGTGTCTGAATTTAAGATATTATGTATATCTCAAAAATTAAGAGAATTCATACATATTAATATCAACAATAACCAATGAGAAAATGCATTTTGAAAGTCTCATTCTTAATCACAGTAAATTAATTAAACATGTGGGAAGAAACACATCTTTGAAAATGCTCTTTGTAAGATTACCGTGGAGTGATTTAGAAAAGAAGCCATAGCAAATACAAACTGTCTCCTAAATTATCAGTGAGTTCAATGCAATGCCAAAAAAGTAAAAGTTTGTTTATAAAACTTGACGTGTTAATTCTAAAATGCATGTGGAATAATATTCAAAAAGTCAAGACAATTTTGAATTTTATAAGATAGTAGAAGAAGATAATTGAGGGAAAACTGACTTGAACAGCTGTGAAGACATTATAAAATTATAGTGAATAAAATGATCATACCCAACATTTTATATAAATAAGGTAGCATTATAAAAGTGAGGAGATATTGAAATATTTAGTATATTAGATTGTCTTAATTGTTCTCCATATATCTAAAATAACTCCTATAGTCACTCAGAAATACATTATTTCCTATTTTCACAATTAAATATTAATATTAAAAAATCAAATCTATCAGATGGAAAGGCTTTTATGATATCAAGATAGGGAAATAACTCTTAAACACACAAGAGAAAGAATAAGCTTCAAAGGAAAAGACTGAAATATTTGATGACATCAAAATGAAAAATTTTCACACTAAAAAATGAAACCTTAGACAAAGTTTTTAAAAGTCCCATTTTGTGTGGGAGAAAATATTTGCACAGTACATAAAAGACAAATTATTATCCAGGTTATGCCAAGAACTGTACAAAAATGGTCAAATGCATAAGAAAATGGAAAGTGTTGATTACCCTGTGATTCATGGGGGGTGGGGTGTAGACTTGAGAGCATTGAGGCCAAAATTATATAAGAAAATGTACAAATTTACTAGAAATGAGAAAAATGAAAATTAGCACAACATTGAGATACATTTTACTGCCATCCAAACGGAAAAAAAAAATTGGAGAGTAACACATCTAGACTTAGAAGTGAGGAAAGGGACCTCTCAGGCTCTGCTGTGTGAGTTGGTACAATCATTAAAAAAAAAAAAAGAATTTGGCAATATATATAAAACTGAAAATAGATATCCTTTAGAGACCAGGCATGCAGTGGCTCATGCCTGTAATCCCAGCACTTTGGGAGGACAAGGCAGGCAGATCACTTGAGGTCAGGAGTTTGAGACCAGCCTGGCCAACATGGTAAAACTCTGTCTCTACTAAAAATACAAAACTTAGCCAGGTGTGGTGATGCGTGCCTGTAATCTCAGGTACTCAGCATCCCACCTACTCACGAGGCTGAAGCAGGAGTATCGCTTGAACCCAGGAGGCAGAGGTTGTCCTGAGCTGTGATCACACCACCATACTCCAGCCTGGGTGACAAGAGTGAAACTCTATCTCAAAAAAAAAATAAAATAAAATAAAATAAAATCCTTTAAAGCCTAGTAGTTTTTTTCCAAGTCTACATTCTAGAAAATTCTAGAACATGTGCACAAGTTGATATGTGCAAAGAAGACTTTAATAGAAAGAATAAAAGTAAAATGCTATAATTTTAGCTTGAGGTGGAAAACAGGAAATGAAAGTGCAGTGTAAGGCAAAAGCACAAAATATTAAATACTATATCATCTATATTTAAATCTATAGCTAGTACATTCCAATGTGAATGGATCTCAGAAATGTGATCTTATAAAATTGAAAATTAATAGCTGATATTACTATAATACATTACCATTGATGTAAATAGAAACCAAAGAAACACTACATATTATTTATAGTTACATTACGTGAATATATAAAATGGATTAAAAAGATACACACTAAATTTTTTATAGTAATTACTTGTCAGAATGGAAGAAGGAGAAGAAAATGGAACTAGTATAGGGAGTGCATTTGTGTGTGTGTGTCCGTGTGTGTGTGTGTTTGTGTGTGTGAGAGAGAGACAGAGAGACTACATGTAAAATGAGATAAAAGTGAGAAATAGTTATATTTATCATTATACTGTTCACTTTGTTCATAGTTTCCTGTCCCTTTAAAATTTCCCAGAGACTATAATTAAAAATGACATTCCAGTGATATTTCCATATCTCTAAACATCACTTGGAATGTGCGTTTTAAAGACTGCATAGCATTCTGTATTATTGACCAATCATAATGACTTAATGATTCTCCTATTATTATGGCTTTTAAATTTCTCCTTGCTATAAGTTGTGTTGTTAGCATATTCTTAGATGTGAAAGTCATTTTTATCTACTTGATATTTCTTAAGTAAAGAATATCGTGGTTAAGGTTGTTAGTATAACTTTATTTCCCATCATCTCATATTATTGCTTACACGTTTTGCTTTATATAGTTTAATATTACTTATTTGGCACATAAAATTTCATAATGATTATATCAACACCATGCATTGTATTTGTTATTTGTACAAAATGGACAGGATTTTCTCTCTTTAATATTTTTTATTGCCTTTAATTCAATTGTACTTGATTTAGGAATAATCACTGGTGGTTTTTTATTTTTACATAGAACCTTGATCTTGGAAGGTATAGATAATTTCTAAACTATATAAGTTATTTAAACAGTACAAGACTGGCTTCCTCATTAATTTACTGGATTGATAAAATTCTGATTTATTATAAATGCTGACAGTAAACAGAAAACAGTGATACTTTGGTTTCTGAAAATAGAAGAAAAAATATCCTATTAGAGTATTTCAAAAGAGATATGATGAAAACAGAAAATTCATTATTTAGGAATAAACAATGACAAAATGTATTATAAGTAAAATTGAAATAGATAATAAGCAATCTAAAGTATAGTTTTTCTTATACCAATGGCCAATGTCATACTTAAGGCTGAATCACTATAGGCTTTTCTATTAAAATAATAAAATGAAAATGACACCAGAAATCTAAATATTTGCCAATTATTAGCATTTATTCTTATATAAAAGTCTATCCAATTCATAAAAATGGCTAATAATTATGAATGCATAAATCAGAGACCCTAGATAGCATTATTTTTATTTAATGCTATCTAACTAAAAGACTTATTTTTACAAATGGTCAGCCAAATTATAAATACATTTTCAACAAGTTTTAAATATCCCTTTGCCATGTATTAAGTTATATGTGGCTCACAACTTCAAATGAAACGTCATTGCATTGAATTTGTGCATAATTTTGGAAATAATATACTTCATTTAACGTTGGGTCTTCCAGTGAAGAACTGATTAAATCTCTACACATATTTAGGTGTTTCTTCTACATGTATTCATTCCTTAAATATTCATTAAGCACCTAATATATGGCAGACCTGGGGAATATAATCATGAATAACTAAACTTGAATGCTCTTCGTCAATCTTGAGCATTTGTGCTTACTATTATCTTCAAATGTTTTGTAGCTTATTTGCTCTGTGTGTGTGCATACCTTTGTTTTGTTGGCTCCTTGTAGATGGTTTGTTTCTATCTGGAACTTCTCATTCGTTACTGCTTGGATATCAGAAAATCATTGATTTCAATGCAGTCACCAGTGAAGTGGCTTCCTAACATTTTAGTTTTAAAAGCTCTAAAGTTGATTTCCATGGATTTATCTGAAAAAATTTACTTATTTCTCCAAAAAATTAGAGTCATGGCTTCACTACAAATATTTAGACTTTTATTTGTTTTTCATATTTTATTGCATTGTTTAGAATTTCAAAATTCCGTTGCATAGCAATTTGCTTACTTTAATAGCAATGGATGACAAATTTAAAATTATATGATGAGTGTCATTGACTTTCTGTTTTATCAAGTTTCAAATCTTTACATATTTATATTTTAAGGAATTTATTTTTGCTTTTAATTTTTCAGAAGTAGGTGCTATATTTTATCAAGTGACTTTTTTGCCAGACATCAAAACATCCAAATGATTTCTTAGCTATCGTCTCTTAATGCGCTGAATAATATTAACCTATTTTCTGGCATGTAACATCCTTGCAATCTTTTATATTATTCTTCGTTTTAATTATAATCATAAACATATTGAAAACAGAAAACAAGAAACAGCATATCTGCTATGAAACTAGTTGGGAACTACTAAAATTCATAACTTGAATATAACAAGTATTGGCATTTGCTATTTTTCTCTTTATATTTTCAAAATACATTCATTTCAGATTCTCAGGATGCAACAGTGAACAAAACAAAGCTCCTTCCTTAAAAAATGTAAATATTTCAGGTGATGATAAACAGAGAGATACATAGGGGCAGAAAAAGTGCTGGAGCTGGGGGGTATTATTTCACATGGACTGATTCAGGAAAGTTCCACTGAGAAATGACAAAAGAGCAGAGACCTGACAGAGGAAAGGGAAAAAGGCATGGGGGCATCTTGAAAAAGCATTTCAGACAAAGGGAGCAGCACGTGTGAAGGTCCTGTGGTATGAGTATCCTTGGAAAGTTCAAAGAGCAGTGATATTTTTCTCCCAGGATTTTTTATTGTAGTTTTAAAGTTTTGCATTTTAACATTTGAGTCTTAAGTAAAATTGAAGCTTATTTTTCTTTCGTGGTATGACATAGGAATATAAAATTACTTCTTAAAATCACATTTTCTTACTGATTTGCAAAAGCCACTTTTGCCTTAAAACCAGGCCCCAGCTAAGTACTTTGATAAAGTTTCTTTGTTTTGTCCATAAAAGTCCATATCATTTTAAGAGTTATTTTCAGGAAATCGATAATAATTTTGTTAATAGTTCAAACATACGGCTTTATGATAGACTATGATTATGTATTAATTAGTTTTTTTATTTTGACATAGGAATGCTATTGACCTTTGACTTTTGATCTTGAGGCTGTAATGGTGCTAAATTCTTTTATGCATTGCAACAGTTTGTAGATTATTTTACACTCTTCTAAGCAAATTGTCAAGCCTGTGAAATAATGTTATTTTGTTTTCTCTTTCGGAGCCCTAAATTTCACTTGTTTTTTCTTAGCCACCATTGAAAGTTTCTCCAGTATTACAGCAAGTAGTGATGGTGCTGGTTATGTTTCCTTTGACCAAATTTAAGAGGAAGAGTTCTAACATTGCAAAATTAAGTACAATATTCCCTGTGAGGTTCCTCTTTAGCAAGCTATATTGGAATATAACTGACATAATATAAAATGCACCCATTTGAAGTGTACAGCTCAATGGGTTTCAGCAAATGGATACATTCCAAAAACTACTACCACAATTAAGAGACAGAATGTTTTTAATCAACCCAAAAGTTTTCTTAGCTTTCTGAGATTTTTATAAATCCTGAGTGAGAGTTTAATTTTGCTGTTTGCTTCTTCTGCATTTACTGAGATGATCAAATTGTGACTTACGTAGCTTAAAATTTTAATATCAAACTAACCTTACATTGTTTGGATAATGTCCATTTACTTATGATATAGTACCTGTCTCATATATTGATAAATTCAATTTGATTATTTTTTAAAGAATTTATGCTTATATTTTCATAAGTAATATTGATTTTTAGTTTTCTTGTAATAATAAATTAATTCTTGTTTATGGTATTAGTGTAATGCTAGCCTCTTAAAATAAATCAGAAAATGTTCCTTGTTCTGGTGATAAATAATTGCAGAAAAACTTTTTTTCTGAAATTTTCTCTATTTTGTCTATAATTTTAATGATATTTTCACAGAATATAGGATTCCTGAGAGGGTTTCTTTAAATTGGCATTTTGACTATTTTATTCCAATATTATTTCACTTCCGCTATTTCCAATGAGAACTAAACTATTGATTGTTCCATTGTTTCTTTCACGGCTTTTCATATTTTTAAATTATGTTTGCTTTTTACCAGTTTGACCATCATGTGTTTAAATGTAGTTTTATTTGCATTTATGTTATTTGAGGGTCATTGAGATTTATGAATCTGTAAGCTTATGGTTTTCACCAAATTTGGGAAATTTTTGGTCGCTATTTACTCAAATATGTATTTTCTTCTTTCTTTTCTCTACATTGTGTTCTCCAATCACATGCATGTTGGACTCCTTGTCATTTTTCCACAGATCTCTGAAGACTTATTCATTTTCTTTGGTTTTATACTCTTGGTTCTTCAGTTTGTATAATTTCAATTACTCTAACTCCAAATTGAACAATTCTATCTTCTGTCATTTTCAGTCTGTTGTTCAGCAAACCTGGTAATTTTTTTCTTTATGTATGGTGTACAACATGATGTTTTAATATACATATACATAGGTAAATCATTACCACAGTGAAGCAAATTAACCTATCACCTTCCATAGTTATCTTTGTGTGTGTGTGCGCATATGATAAGAACACTTAAAATTTACTTTCTTAGCAAACTTTCAGTATACAATCCAATATTATTAACTACAGTACATTAGATCTGTAGACTTATTCTTTCTATATAATTTCAAGTTTGTACCCTTTGACTTACTTCTCTCCATTTCTCCCTGTCTTTGATCTTGGTAATCACTGTTCCACTGCCTGTTTCTATATATTTGACTTGTTTTAGATTCCACATGTAAGTGAGATAATGTGGTATTTGCCTTTCTGTTCTTGGCTTATTTCACGTAGCATAATGTTCTCTAAGTTCATCCATGTTATCATAAAAAGCAGTATCTCCTTTCTTAAGGCTGAATAATATGACATTATATATTAAGTAGTCATTGACAGATGAATAAAGAAATTGTGATATACACACATATGCATTATATATACATTGAGATACATATGTATGTATGCATACACACATACACACCCACACATATATCACAATTTATCCATTCATTCATTGATGGACACTTAGGTTAGTCCCATATCTTGTCTATTGTGTATAATGGTACAATAAACATGGGAACACAGATTTATATATCTCTATGAAGTTCGGATTTCATTTCCTTTGAGTATATACCCAGCAGATGGATTGCTGGATCATGGGTTAGTCCTATTATTAGCTTTCTGAGGAACTGCTATACCATTTTCCATAATAGTTTTACCAATTTACGTTCCCATATATAGCATACAAGAGTTCCCTTTTCTCCACACCCTCACCAACACTTGTTATTTATTGTCGATCTGATAATAGCCATCCTAACATATCTGAGGTGATGTTCTATTGTGCTTTTGATTTGCATTTCCCTGATGATTACTAGTAATATTGAACACATTTTCATATATCAGTTGGCCATTTTTATGCCTTTTTTGGAAAGATGTCTATTCACATTCTTTGCCCATTTTTAATCAGGTTTTTTTTTGCTATTAAATTATGTGAGTTTCTTATATATTTTGGATATTAACCCCTTATCAGATATATGGCTTGCAAATATTTTCTTCTAAACAACAGACTGCCTTTTTATTTTTTAAATTGTTTATTTTCCTGTGAAGAAGCACTTTAGTTTGTAGTGGTGATTTATTTTTCATCTTAGTTATCTTAATTTTTAGTTCAATAATTTTCATTTTGTTGTTTTTTTCTTTTTTCCCTCATGATATACTCTAACTTTTCAACTATTGAGACATTTTCCTTATTTATTTAAATATAGTTTTTATTAATTGTTGAAACCTTAATAATAGCTTCTTAAAATTCTTTTTCTACTAAATCTGACATCAGGCACACTCAGTCAAATTCTGTTGACTCCCTTTTTTCTGTATATGGTTCATACTCATCTTTTTTTAATTTTTTTTGCATGACTACTCATTTTTGGTTGAAAGATAAATATTGAAGTCTATATATCTTAGTGATTTGGATACTCTTATGTTCTTCTGAGGATTAAAAAAAAACCTCACAGATAGTACTTGGCATGTTCTTGAACTGCAAACTCTGTCCCCTGAAGTGAGCAACAGCTGTTATTTCTCCTCAATTCTTTGTGTTTCCAGCAGTTGTATTTTTACCTATTTTTCCTTTGGGTCTCCCCTTTACCTGTGTAGTTTTGCTGTCAGCCAGGGATTTGGACAGAGTTTACATATAGATTTTGGGACTCACCCTCTCTCTGACTCCCTGCTTTTAAGGTTTTCCACGTAAATTTCCAGCTTGCTCTGCCAGCTCCAAGATCTCTCTCTCTCTTTTTTTTTTTTTAACTTCAGAATAGGAAGATTTTAGCATTCTGCCACTTCAGCATGCACTCAGTCAAAAATGTAACAAATCTCACCCAATGTAGTTCTAGCTTCTAAGAATAGAAACTTCTTTTGTTTTTACCTGTGCTTGTGCCTGGCCTCCAGTGTCTCCCATAGGCGTGTATAGTTTAATTGTCAGTAAGGTGTTCAGGAAGGGTTTATACTTAGGTGTAGTCTCAGCCTTTCTTCAATTCTCCTAATTCCAGGAATTCTCTCCTAAATATTAGGTTGCTTAACCTGCCTTGAACTGTATTCTTTGATACCTCAGACCAGTAAGGTTGTAATCTCTTACTGCTAGAAAACCTTACAAAAAAGTAGCCTTAGCATAGGAGTTTATTTCTCTCTCACATACAAATATTTAGAAGTAGGCTTCCAAGACTTACATGCACCATCTTGGTGTCATCAGGGACACAGGATACTATCTTTTTGTATTGTTGTCAAATTAAGCTTCTTGTCACCTTGTTGTCCAAGATAGTTGCTGCATCTCCAGCGATCATGTTTGCTAAAAGCCAAAAGAAGAGGTAAGTGTAGAAAGGCACAGTGGCACTTCCAGCAGTATCCTCTGACTTTATATAGCTGCTCCCACCAAAAAACAACAACAAAAAATAAACAAAACAAAGCCACTGCTTCTACTAATTATCTCTCATCGGCCAGCAATTAGATATAAAATGGTTATACCTAACCACAATGAAGGATGGAGAATGTAGTCCTTTTATTCAAAACGCCTGTGTTTCCAGCTCAAAATCAGTGTTCCATTTACCAAAGAGCAGTGAGATGTTGAGGTAAGAAAAGAAACACCACAAAGCTTGTTTTTAATTGTGATGACAAAAGCCAGATGAGTAGGGGTTGGAAATGGATTAGATGTCAGAGAAAAATGATCATAGATCTATTAGTCAAGAAGTTTGTCTATAAAGAGTCCACAATAAATCCAGGATACATAAGACATTAACAATTGGTAAAATTGACCTCATAATGTTTGCTAAGTGAATAAATGAGTGTAGGCACAGCTTGCATGACTAAGCTAAAAGATCTTACTGGTAAGCTCTGTAATTAGCATGGTAGCCAACATCAGTTTTCTTTCTCTTCCTAACACATTTCAAAGAGTATTATTTTCACCATGGATTCAAAGAGTGGGAGTACAGTAGACTGTGGCCTGGTGCTTAGCCATTGAGCTCTCTTGCCAGGGACTTCAATAATAAGCATTTCACTCAGTAAGGTCTCAACAGAAGGCCTTAAGAATTCCTTGCCCTGCTAATGCATGACAAGGGCTGCTGTCTGTCAACAGCAGGGAAGACAGAAACTCTGAAAACATGATTCATCTTTCAGACAAGTTTTGCCACCAGGACACAATTCCAAAGTGTCAGCAACTTTGGAGAGATGGGTCAACAGGAAAGTTTACTAAAATTATCAGAACCAACACTTCAATGCAAAATGTTAATCTTCTACAGCAGCAATCTGGCTCCTTATGGACATATCTTTTACTTCTTTGTCAAAGTAGGTTTCTTACTGAAGAAACATTAGTTGAAAATTTTCTCTTCTTCAGCAAAATGAATAACCTATTCCTCATTTTCTTGTCTTGGAAAGACCAGTGATATTGAATTCATTACATGTTGCAATCAGAGTTCTGGTTACTGAGACCAATATTCTTGTAAAAGAAGAACCTGCAAGAACCACTTCCTGTCTTTAGAAACAAGGGGATTTTCAGATTCTTTTCCTTTAGGACCACATTCAGAGACAGGGTATCAGAAATTTAGACCAACTCCTAACTGCTCCTTTGTGAAAAATTTTGAATTTAACTACATTTAGTTTGGAAATGAATGCAAACATAGTTGGGCTACATTTATGCCCCAGCCCAAGAGAACGCTCTAAATGTGCTTACTCTCAGTTAATACCATACAGTGAACTCTTCAAGAGTTCGGAATCTGACCATAAATAGGTCTAGATTTGATTCCAACCCTAACACTTATTATCTACTTGATTTTGATCAATCTTAAGTGTCCACATCTGTAAAATAGATGTCATATTATCATTAAGCCCACAGGGCTGCTGTGAGAATATAATTTTCTAGAGAGATAGATGAAATTAGAACAAAGCTTGTATAAAGTAAATGTCAATAAGTATAAGCAGTAAAATAAGATTACTATAAAAAGGAATAAAAACATCTGGAAATTAATTATCTTTTAGTTACATCATGCTATAACAATCCGGATTTCATATTTGTTTCACATTTCATGATTTCAAATATAATTAAATTATCTCATTTAAGGGCAGAGTGATCGTACAACTAGATAAACAATATATGTAAACATAGACTTTTACATGTATATATGTATATACGTGTTTTATATATAAATATATATGTATACATGTTTTATTTATATCGATCGATAGATATCTCTCTATATATAAAATAACTAGCTGCTCCAAGAACATTCTTGATTTCCCTGCCAAGAGACCTAAGAGTTTTATCATTATGATCTTGTCATAAAAAGCTTTGAACAGTACCAAATCAGACAACTGCGAATATAAAATTTACCCAAAACTATGATGGCTAAGTTTATATCTGTCTAAATTTTCCCCTCGCGTTTCATCTGACAGGGCCAGGAATTCCAGGCAGCAGAGTTCTACAGAGCTAAGAATGAGAATAGGGAATCCCTACTTGAGACAATAAGAGATGAGTGGACCAAAGATAGGAGGCAGTAGATAGAGTGGATTTTGTTCCCTAACTTCTCTTCATTGAAGTTGTGTCTGAATGAGAGGAAACTGTTAAGGAACTTTGTGCACCTGTCTTGAAACTGCAGGCTGGAGCTGCAGGAGGATTAAGAAGAAGGTGGATTGCATTGCTGTGGCCCAAGGGAGAACAAGATGGTCTGGGGCTGTAATTCAGTTATTTGAAAGTGGAAGTGGTAAGGAATATCAGGACTGAGGGAGGGAAGCAGCAGCCAACACGCAAAGGCTGGAAGAGGGGTCCTGACCTTGACTTGACTGTTCTTCAGCTCTGATTGGCTGCAGCTGCCAGGTTCAACTTCCTGCATCAGTGGCACACCTATTCCAGTTGATTCAGGATTCCTCTGCCAGTATACTCCGAGTATTGAAAATCGTCATTTGTTTCTTGATGCTTAAGAGTAAACATACTAGACCTTCTTAAGACATTGTCATCTATAAGTCACACTCCCTCCTAAATGTTCTATCAGGCTGACCCCTTATTTCCTGATCCATTGACTGCCAGGTTGCACCATAGGTCCAAGTTCTCCAGCACAGCATTAGGATTGGAGACTTTGATACATAAAAGGAAAGTGTTTCCTGCTTCAGCTACCTCACAGGGTCTTTGCTCTTGACAGTTCCATAGCCTGTGAACTGACATCAACCCTTACCCCTTTGATTTTTATTAGAATTCTTAGAATGGCCCAGACCTTACCATCACTTTCATCATCTCTGCTCTTTACTTTTGATTCTTGTATTCCATGGCTAATCTCATTTAAGTACCGACTTGCATGCAACCCACCAGCAAATCCTGTTGGCTCAACATTTAAAATACATCCCTAATCCAATTATGCCCCTCCTTTCCATTGCTACCACCTTGGTCCACCATCATGTCTTACCTGGATAGGTGCAGATGTTTTCTAAATGATTTCTCTTTTCAACTTATTCAAGAATGCTGAAATGATCCCGATAAAATGTAAGTTGTGTCTTCTTGCTCCTGTGCTCAAAACCCATTAATTGTTGTCAAAATAAATGTCATTCAAAATAAGTAAAGCCCTTAATGACCTGAAAGCCTCCACCATCTGGTCCCTCATCACCATTCTGACTTCATCCTCCATTTCCCTTCTCCATTGCTTTCTATGCTGCAGGCACGCTGGCCTTCTTAGAAATTCTGCAGGCACACTCCAGCTACAGGGCCTCTCCGCTTATTGTAATCCACTATGGATCTCTCTGTTCTATATTGGTGATAAAGTAATACAATTAAGATGGAAACCAAAAGCTTTGCTTGTAATTTCTTTATTTCTAAATGGGCTGCAAAATTAGAGATTAAAGGATTAAATTAAAACTACTGCCGAAAAAGTTCCTACATTGCTGAAGACCCAGGAAAGACAGGTCGCCCTCACAATACCAGGTGCTACATTGAAGTCTTTATCTTACCAAGCACTACCTC
The DNA here is from genome assembly GCF_029281585.2 of Gorilla gorilla gorilla. Classification (NCBI taxonomy): domain Eukaryota; kingdom Metazoa; phylum Chordata; class Mammalia; order Primates; family Hominidae; genus Gorilla; species Gorilla gorilla. The sequence goes on along the minus strand of NC_073245.2, from coordinate 52,248,586 downwards.
ACACCTGGAGCTCTTCTGTACTTCATATATGGCCCAGGCATTTTCCATGATTCAGGTCAAAAAGCACAATCTCACACGTATTATGGACTAGGTACCATGTTAGATGTTGGGGCACATACTCAATTCTGAGAACACCCACAATCTTGGGGGAGGAACTTGATGGAACAAACATGGAAAAATTCAACTTAACATAAAAAGCTATGAATACAAATTAATACAGAAGATCTGTTTTCATTATATCCTAGCACAGGATACAAAGATTTATTCTTGTTTGAGAAGAGGGCACAGAGAAAGCTTTCTGGAGAAGATGGGATATAAAAGAAGATCTGAATGAAAAGTAACGTTAAGTGGGCATAGAAACAAAGGACGTCTGTGGTATATTGAGTAGCATGGTTTTTGCAGGGCTCTTGAGAGAGTGACAGATTGGCAGTTGCAGGAGACATGAGAGAGAGTTATAGGCCAAGTCTTGTTCAAGAATCTGGGACTTACTGGGTGGATGAGGGAGAGCCAGTGAGGGCTTCTAAGCAAGGAATTTGTGTGAATTCACATGGAAAACGCTCTCTGTGATTATGAGGAAATAAATGTTTAAGAGAGTTACAGAAAGACCACTTTTGCAACAGTAAAGTATGATGCCAATATAGAAATTTTTTGTGCCCTCATGATTGGAAAAAAACCATGTTTTTTCTTCTGTTTAGGTATCAATAAATTATCAGTTATAACTCCATTTCCACCTGTAGGTACTAACTTCTCTTTAGTGCATGAAAGGACTTTCTTCCTTCTCCCCTCCTTCCCTTCCTTCCTTCCTTCTCCCCTTCATTCCTTCCTTCCTTTCTCCCTCCTTCCCTCCCTCCCTCCCTCCTTCCCTCCCTCCCTCCTTCCCTCCCTCCCTTCCTTCCCTTCCTTCCCTTCCTTCCTTCCATCCTCTTTTTGTTCCTTCCTTCTTTCCTTCCTTCCCTTTCTTCCTCCCTTTCTCCGTTCTTCCATTTCTTTCTCTCTTCCTCCCCTTCTCCCCTCCTCCCCTCCTCTCTTGCTTCTATTCTTTCTCTGTCCTTTCTGTTTACCTTTCTTTCTTCTTCTGATATGCTGTAATATTCTTTCTTTGTCTCAAACCATATTCCAAAAGGAGAAATTGTTCATAGGTAAAATTCCTGTATTCTTCTTCAATGTCTATCAGTTTATCTTTTATCATTTTCATGTATTTCTTTTCTTCCACAGTTTTGGAGAACATTTCAAGTATGCTTGAAATTCTATTTCCACAAGGATTCGTTAAGATATTTTCTTTCTCTCAATACGGATTTAAAAATCTATGGTAGAGATAAAGTCTAAAGCAGAGTGGAGATAAAAACCAGTCTATGGTACAGAGAAATAAGCTGCTAGGTCTTTTTAATTTGATAGGTTGCTGGATTTCTGGAGAGTAAACAGAACAGGAACACAGTGTCAAGCTGCCTTCTATGTTTCTTTTTCTTCGTCTTTGCTCTAACCCAGTCTGGTCTACTTTATAAATATTGTTCAATCTACCATTTTTCTAAAACTATTTTGTCTTTTAAAGTTATTTATTTCCTACTTTTTAAGGGACAAGGGCTCACTCTGTCACCCATACTGGAATGCAGTGGTGCAATCTGCAAACTCAAACTCACTCCTGGGCTCAAGAGATCTTCTCGCCTCAGCCTTCTGAGTAGGTGGGACTACAGGTTCAGGCCACTGTACCCAACTAATTTATTTTTATTTTTTTCTCTTTTTTTTAGGAGAGGGATTCTCAGTAGATTGCCACACTGGTCTCAAACTCTTTGCCTTAAGTTGTCTTCCTGCTTCAGCCTCCCTAGTCACTGGGATTACAGGTATGAGCTACCATGCCGGGCCTTTTTTGCTTGTTTGTTTGTTTTCGTTTTTTGTCTTTAGGTTTTTTAAGTCATTGTTGCTGTTCTTTAAAATCATTTCTTCTTTGTGAATATATTTGTAGGAAGTAAACTTGTATTCCAACCTTCCAGCTAGATGCCATTTGAATTTAGATATCTGGGCATATGTATTTCAGAGAGAATGAATCAGATGTGGATTTTAATTTGAGAGAATGAGACATAGTTGGAAGTAATTGGCTTCAAAGGCTTACATGAAGTTCAGTGAGAAGTTATTTGGAGATCAACAATGGAATGGGGCATAGCTAAGCACTAGAGGACCACCCATGCCCCCTGTCTTTAATACAGTCACCATTTTCCTGTAGTGCTCTGTCCACATTTATTTCTTCAGAGTAGTTTCTTAAAACCACAGAATCCAGACTATGAGGCTGGTATAGATAGGAGCCACAGGAGATGAAGGCTTTCAGTGTCTAACACGGCCAATAACCTCCTGTCTTCACCAGGAGGTGAAGGCTTTCAGTGTCTACCCAAAAGAAAAAGAAGGTCATTACATGGAAAAGACACATGCACACACATGTTTATAGCTAGCAGCACAATTCACAATTCACAATTGCAAAGATATGGAACCAACCGAAGTGCCCATTAACCAATGAGTGGTAAAGAAAATGTGGTGTATATACACTATGGAATACTATTCAGCCACAAAAGGGAACTAAATAATGTCTTTTGCAACAATGTGGATGGAGCTGGAGGCCATTATTCTAAGGGAAGTAACTCAGAAATGGAAAACCAAACATCATGTGTTCTCACTTATAAGTGGAAGCTAAGCTATGAAGACACAAAGACATACAGAGTAATATAATGAACTTTGGGGACTCGGGAGGGGGTTGGGGGTACAGAGAAGTTTGGAGGAGGTTGAGGGATGAAAGACTATACTGCTCAGGTGACAAGTGCACTAAAATCTCAGACTTCACCACTGAAGAACTCATCTGCGTAACCAAAAACCACCTGTATCCCCCAAACTGTTGAAATAAAAATAAAAATAATAAAATGGTCACCATAATCAGTCAACCTACACCACTGGGAGTGCCCAGTCTCCCTACACACACACACACACACACACACCCACACATGCACCACATGGGGGTCACAAGCCCACCAAGTCTGCTACTAGAGCCAGACAGAATGAAGCGTTAGCCCCTTGGGCCATCAGTTCCCTTAAACCTGATTTGCAGTAGTCGCCAATCTTTCTATTACTGTAATTGCTGGCTGAATGAATTGTAATTGTATTAAGAGGTAACTCTGAAATATGTATGTACTTTCTGCTAATTCTCAGAATATGCAAGGAGAGGGGATTGATTCACTGTGCTTGGAAGAACCATTTGGAGATGTTCCCTCTAAGGTCTGTCATTTGGAGGCCTCCTTTACATTTTGGAGAAAGTCAAGGCCAGATGCTTAAGAGTCTGGGAGACAGACATGCAGGAATCTCCAGGAATCCCAGGGGCTTCTCACAGTATGACTGTTTGTAGCAGTGATCTCCCAATGTCAAAGGAGCCAAAGATCAAGTCAGACTCCTCTTTAGTCTTGGACACAAGAGAAGAGATTCAGATTAAAGTTTGTGTTCTGATAGCCTACTTTGCTAAGACTTGTGCAGGAGCTTTTCAAATATTCCTTTCAAATGCCCCTGCAGTGTGACTATGCTTGTTTTAAAAGTGAGGAAACAAAGGATAGGAGATGATAAACAGCTTGTCAGTGCTTGCTTGCTGGTAATAGAAAATAGAGACTCATATCTTGGTCTGCTGAGTTCAAGTCCACAGCTACTACAGAGATATTTTCACTAACATGAAAGGCATTAAAAATACCTTCAGCTATGGCTCCGGCTAGAGAATAGTGGTGTAGGTTTATGTTTGGGTGAGTGTATGCTGAAAAATGAAGAATTCGTTATAAAGAGTTCTGTGTAGTACGTTTGTTTACGATTTTGAATAATTAAATATATCAGATAACCCATAATTTTCATCTCCGGGGCCACCTGCTTCTTTGATAAAATCTAAAATTCAAGTTTTGGAATTTCTGACTTCTCATTATGACTGGCTATTGGGCATCCTCATCCTCTCTTTCCTTTAATTGGTGTAATGACACTGATGTCCTTACTTAAAAAGCCAAAAGGGATGAAGTGGGCTAGACTGTTCTGGGGGAAAAAAATAAACCTCAGTGTATGAGTCACAGTGAGTAATAACACAGTAAAGCTAACCCAGTTCCTGTCTTCAAGGAACTAGAAATCTAGTGGGTGGGACGCAGAATCAATAAATAAAAAAGAAATTAAAACTCTGACTTAAATATGTTTTTATATGGTATGGCAGAGACTGCTGGCTATCACACAACCTCTATGTACCTTTCCTTCCTTAAAACCAAGCACAATTGTATGTGGAACAATAATATGTCGAGCTAAAATATTGCATCTCCCAGCCTCCCTTCCAGCAAGATTGGTCATATGTCTGTTTCTGGTGAATGAATGTTCTGTGATACTTACAGGAAGGCTGATTAAATGAAGCGGACTCTTCTATGAGTGTTTCCTGCTGTCCACAAAGTAGCTGTGATAGCTGGAATGCCAGCAGCCATCTTAAACTGTGAGGTGACCTCAAAAATAGAAGCCACTTGCAAACACCTAGAACTTGTAGGTACTTGAAGAAGTTGCTATTTATACCCTTGCTTACCTCTAAGTTTATCTGAGGCTGCAGTGGATCACTCCTTGCATAATTCAATGGCTTGAATGTTTCTGCTTTTCTACCTGAGCAGGGCCACAGGGGCTTGCCCTACTCAGAGCAGACCAGTCCATACAAGAGGGGATTTGATGTAGGGCAACTGCCAAGCAATTAGGAGCCGAAATCACTGTATAAATCCCTGGGCTCTACCCCTCCCTCAGTGTAACAATTCTAGATACATTCTACGGATCCCTCTGGAGGATCTCCGTTTGCTCACTGCCTCATTCATGTATCCTCTATTCGCTTCTGCTATTCCTGCCTCACTGTTCTGACCCCCTTCCTTGTTCTTCCTAGGGCTACCTCTCAAACAAACTACCACTACTCAACCTCTGGTGCCGAGGTTGGCTTTGGGAGGAATCCGCAGTATGACAGTATAGATTAAATACCGGCTTTGGTTGACCAAATGACTTCCTCTTTGCCAGATCCATTTACTTTGGTTTGACCTTCCTCTTCCTCATTCTTTCTATAGTTTGTGCCAGCATTGATCTTTTGTTCTCTATTAAAATTCTTGTTCCCTTTGACTTCCACTATCACCTGTGTGTTCATGCCTCCTTTACTTATCTTAGACCAGGAGTCCCCATCCCCCAGGCTGTGGACTGGTACTGGTCCACAGCCTGTCAGCAACCAGCCTGCACAGCAGGAGGTGAGCTGCCAGCGAGCAGTACCACCTGAGCTCCTCCTCCTGTCAGATCAATGGTGGCATTAGATTCTCATAGGAGCACAAGCCCTATTGTAACAGCACATGCAACGGATCTAGGTTGCATGCTCCTTATGAGAATCTAACTGAAGTGGAACAGTTTTATCCCAAAACCATCCCCCTACACTGTGGAAAAATTGTCTTCCATGAAACTGGTCCCAGGTTCAAAAAGTCTGGGGACTGTTGTTTTAGATCACTGCCATATCAATCACTCTAACTGATGGTCCACCTTTGAGATCTCTTCATTCTATTCCAATATATACACACTCATATGTTTTGACATTCACTGAAACAATAAGCACCTTGATTCTCTTTCCATAGTTCCAACCTACCATTCCAGATTACTTTTGCGCATCCTCTATAGTATTCGAAGTGCCAAATATATTTTGGCATTTCACTGAACAATGCCTACCTTTTCCTTCCAATGAGCCTATAGCCCTTCTATTTCTTGTTGCTAGCCCCTTCCTTTCAACATCGATTTATACCTATCCAAATCCTACTTGCTCTGAATGGTCTGCATCATCTGTTTCTTCCCCCAGGATGCTTTCATATTCTCCATCAAAAAGTGGCATGTGTTCCTTGGCATCATACTGTTCTTTGTACCTTCTTACCATTAAAAAATATTTACTTTTTTGACCCTGAGTGAGTCATCGATAAATATTGGTTGAAAAGAATTATAATTATTTTTAATAAGACTTGCCTCTTATTTTACCAACTTCTAGAGGAGATAGCATTGCCCATAGAGTTTCTACTATCTGAATTTCAAAATCACATACAGGCAAATCATATTTCATCCTATGAAAAGGTAGCTTGAAATATCAGCACGTTAAATCCTTTTCCTTAAATTTTTTTCCAGGTGAAACTTACTTTCATGCAGATGCATATGGAAAATCCTTCCCATGAACCTCTATTTTTATTTTATGTTTCTCCTTACAACCAACTAACTACTAATGATCATTCTGTCTCATCCATGAAATAAAATATAGAGTGAAACTGACAGATGATAGAAAACAAATTTTATGTCTAAGGAGTGGCAAAATATTTGAGTTACCAAAAATTTAGTTAAATGTTTCAAATCTTTAAATATCTGGGATAGTTTGAGGCAGGAAGTCTGTCTCTCCATTTTGAAATAAGTGCACTCATGTCACTCCCTTGTATACCATGCATTTCTGAGTTCCTTAAGAATTACGATTATTGTGCTCACGGATATGTGGGAAAAAGAATTATCAATTACAGAAATCAATTTTCTTTCAATCTGACCTTCCTTCTCAAATGTAGCATTAAGGTTTCAATTAAAACCTATTTAATTTCCTTGTTCTGGATATGACTATTTGTGTGAAATATTGTGGACTATTTTCTGATGCATGCTCCTGGTAAAATTAAATACCATACCCACTGGTCACTGGTTCTCCAGGGAGTGCAGAATAGTCTCTCTTCTGACACTGCCTTCTTCCCTCATCTCCTGAAGGAGCTGCAGTTATGTTCAGTGAAAGAAGCTTCTATTGTTTGAAAGGGATATGAGGGGAAAGTAAAACATGAAGGTAATTGAGCCAGGGGGCAATCAAAGAGTACTGACATTTTGGATGGACACAAGCCAAGGATGGGGGTGGGCCTCAGCAGTTAAAGACAAGAATCTTATGAACTTGAACTTATTCCTCTTGCTTGATAGATCTGGATTCTTGTGTAAGTGACATATTGAGGGGCTGCTTTCAAGAGAAACCTGTAAGGCTACAGGGGAACAGGATAGAAAAGAAAGAGTCCAGAAGGAGGTTTACCTTACTCTGATGCCACAGAGAGAACCAGAGAATGAATTCTACTCAGAGAGCTCCCCCATCACTTTTCCACTCCCAGGGAAAGGGGGTTACACTCTTGTACACCTGCATCGGCCCTACTGGCAATGGGCCACCTCCAGGAAAAGGAATAAAAGTTTCCAGGTATATGCACAAGGCAGGCCCTATCAGCCGTGGAAAATCCTCCAGAAGAGGATAAAAGTGTGAGCCATGAGCAGCTAACACCCCCAGTAGAACGAAGTTAAGGGCACCAGTCAGGTAAAGAGAAACTAGGTGGAGGATCACCATCACCTGTCACAGTAATGTATTGCTGAAATAAACTGGGCTGAGTGAATTCATGCTGGCATTCCTACTGAAACTCATTAGTAGCTAGAGCTACAAATATCTGAGCACATCAATAATAACTAATAAAATTGCTTGCTCCATAAGAGAGCATCCCACCACTCATCTCTATGCACATTGGGAGGGTCCTAGGAAAGTAAGTTATGTCATTGCTCTGCCAGCAAAGGTTACTTTTCACACATAGGGAAGCTTCTGATCTTCCTAAGTATGTGTGCTTAAACCACTGACAGCTGAATTCTCAAAGCTGATCAGTGGCTAGGCTCCAGTTCAGGTTATGGTCAACAAACACTATGTCAGGCCGTCTGACTTCTGTTACTGTGTCTTGTCTCCTATGATTGATTCTGGAGATTCTTGCCAGGCTATCACAAAGACACCCCAAACTGCATCAGGAGTGGTATTCTCCAGTGTCTGGGAAGTAATCATTTCATCACAGCTCTGTCTTTGGGAAATGATGGTTTAAACTTACTTACCAGCTATGCCCACATGGATCACAAGCTGAACTTGTCAGAAATACATTGAGGGTATAGATATGTACTCTGCATATACACAGATGTTGCCTTTTGCTGAGCTGAAAGAAACACCGTGGTCAGAAAGGGCTACGAAAGCCAGTTTTCCTCTGTGGCAGCATATTTCTTATATGCTCAACCAAAAAATCAATTAATCAATCATTAATCAAGCCAGAAATTCCAAATTTACAGTTTACAGAATGCCAGAGATGACAAGAGTTCTGGGGTTACCCACTACAACCTTCTCATTTTGCAGATAAGGGCATTGCCATTTACTGGCCGTTTGACTAGCTGTATGACTAGTATGACTATGTAAGTCTATTATAACTGTATGACTTTTGCCAAGTTACTTCAACTCTCTACGCCTTGGTTTCCTCTTGTATAAATGGAGTACTTAGCTCATTGAGTTGAAATATGAATTAAATGTGTAAAACTTACAGACTCCTTAGGACAGTGTCTAGCACAAAGGCCATATGTGTTAATTAAATATAAATAAATAAATAACTTGCCCAGGGTCACTTAGTTAATTGGCTTATGTTATTAGAGGTTTATTAAGAGTTTTATTGAATTAATATAAAATATGAATAGACATCAGTATTTAATAATAGCTTAATTGTAAATAATTAATAGAAATGAACAAACATAAAAACATGTCAAGATATTTTTATATTAAGACCCATCAAAGTTAGCCATAGTTAAAAGCCCTGGCTTTAGGTTCACACAGGGAAGAATTTTATTTCTTGTTCATGGTACTCACTGTGTGATCTTGGGCAAGAGGTTCGACTTCTCTAAGATTCAATGTCCTCAAATGTAAAATAGAGATAATAATAACAAAAAAATACCCAATAATAGTTACCCATGGGATTGCTTAAAGATCAAATGTGACAGCATACTCTTAGCATATAGAACAAGTTTAATCAGTGGCAGCTGTTATTGTTACTATTATAATAATCTATAGTATCTTTCAAAGAATTTCTATTACTCATCTTTGAGCAAGAACTATACATGCTTAGATGTTTGATGTTTAGGATAGTAAAATAAGATAAATTTAGCAAACTCAGAACCTTTGGCCATATAAATCACTGGTCACTGGCTTATTAGTTATGAATGCTCTATTCTATAAATAAGCAAGAATGGAGTCACCAGAGACATCATCCTTAAAACTCAGAGACAGGCAGTAGCTGCAGCCATAACTTAGAACAAACTGCATGGACACCTGTAGTCCTATTTCCATGCTGGGCTGGCTATGGACTGGCCTGTCAATATTGTGAGCATTCATATTTGAATAAATTTGAATTCACACCATAAGCATTTAAATCTCTTTCAATTAGAGGAAGAATACAGAGGCTGCCCACCCACAATATATATATATTTAGATGGGAAAGAGACCACTTTGGGCCTTCCCAAATTTAGCTCTGGCCTGATGGGAGTGAGTAAAAAATAAAAAATGATCTCTATCTTCAGGAAAGACAATCTACACGTACCATATTCAATGAGCAGAATGTTGATCAAAGTGTGATGCCCATGCTGATGGTGGCACATGAAGTGATTTTAAGTAGGACAGAGATAAATGCCTCAGTGAGAACTACACTGGCCTCTAGTAACAGAAAACCTGATTTAGAAGTTGCTTAAACAAGTGGAGAGTTCATTTTTTTCTTGCACAATAATTGAAGACCCTATTCTGACTATATTTCTGTTTGGCCATCTTTTAAAACAATTCTATTGACAAATAAAAAAATATATACATATTTATCATGTAAAACATGGTCTCTTGAAATATTTTTATACATTTTGGAATGCCCAAATTGAGCAAATAAACATAAATTACTTCACATACTTATCTTTTTATGTGGTGAGAACACTCAAAATCTACTCTCTTGACAATCATCAAGAATACAGCATGTTATTAACTATAGGTGCCATGTTGTACAGTAGACATCTTGAACTTATTCCTCTGACCTGAGTGTGACTTTCAACCTCATGCTTGTTGCCTCATTGACCCAAAATTGCCACTTCATCTTTAACACTGTGACCATTTTCAGGGCAGGAAAAAAGAGGACAGGCAAAGTTATACGTCAGTTGCCTCACCCTCCTCTTGTGGTTTTCCCAGAATCTCTTTTGAGCATCTTCTTTTTATTCTTGTCACCCAGGACCATATCCATGGCCATCCTAACTGCAAAGGAGGTTGGAAAATGTAGTTTATATCTGTTCACATTGCTACTCTGGAAACAAGCAAAGCAAAATGAAACAAAGCAAAACATGGTTCTGTTAATATATTAGGTTAGAAAGTATATTGGTTAGGGAAACAGCAATTAATAGTTACGTGTTTATTTAAATATATTTTTAATCTTATCTTTTATTAATGGTAGTAAGATTACATTTCCTTTCTGAAAAATATTTTTTAAAAAATATGAATTGGTTTAAGAAAATAATTAATTACTTGAAAGTGCAAGTAATTTGGTAGTAGATGGAAAGTGCAAATTTATGGAGATGGTCTATGAATGATTGGGATTGAGTGAATAAATCCCATCAGAAAACAACAACTGGCAGGAAATACATCCATGAAAACAACCACTTTTGCTCTAGACTGTGGAAAGCAGCAAAAATGTTTGAGGGCGCAGGCTTTGCAAACAACAGGCTAAAACAAAAGCCTCTATAAACTGGATTTCTGAGTCTACAAATCTGTCCTTGAGTGCATTATGCATTATGACTGAAGGCCAGTCTCTGGTAAATGTCAGTGCTTGCCCAGTAATTTCCACTTTCATTGGGTAGCTATGGAGGCTGCTAAATCTCGATAAGAGGTAATGGAGAGGTTCTCCTCATTAGCTCGGCCTGGAGAGGCATCATCCAGTCACCTGAAGTGTCAATAAACACTGGCCTTTAATGGTGTTGGCTTAGTGATAATGACACTGCACATTTCTGTTTGTCATTATGAGATTTAACACTGGCCGATTCCCTCTGGGTATGGGCTCATTATCAGGCAGGGGAATAGAGCAATTGGTGTCTCTTGGAATCAATCATTGGCCCCTCTAGTCCATCTCTTCAGTAATGAATTTGTAAAAGCAAGCCAAGGATGTGTTTCTTACATTCACAGAAATAAACTATAAGGCATTTAAAGTGTGGTGGTTTGAATTAAATCTGAGTGGAGGATAAAATTTAAACTAGGCATGAACTACTGAAGGTATGGTCTCAAGGAAACAGCAAGAACCTAATTAAGAGGATACAACGAAGATATTAAGTCAAAAGTGCATCTGGAGTATGCAGAAGGAAAGAAAATAATAAGATGATCACCTCACCACATGCTGACTAGAAATGAAATATGTATTGCCTAATAGGAATGAACAGCATTATTTGAATTGTTTTGGGAAGAAAACAACTCCAATGTTAGCAGTTTTAACACAGTCCTGACTAGAGTTCTAGATCTCATTTAACTTAAAAAAAAAAAAAAAAACTGCTTCATTGAGGTATAATTTACATACCATAAAAACCACCAATTTTGTGTTCTGTTTTTAAATTAATGTATACGTTTGTACAACCATCACTCACTCCAATTTTTAGGACATTTCTATCATTTAAAAACTCTACATGTGCCTATTTGTCATCAATCCCCATTCTAATCCCCAGTCTCCAACAATCGCTAATCTGTTTTTTTCTACATATAGATTTCTCTTTTCTAGGAATTTCTTATAAATGCAACCTTACACTATGCAATTTTTATGTCTGGTTTGTTTCACATAGCACAGTGAAATAAGGCTAACTCACAATGTGGTATGTATCAATAATCTGTCCTTTTTATTGCTGAGTAGTATTCCATTGTACGGATCACACTTTATCTGTTGACTGGTTGATGAGCATTTGCATTTTTTCCCACATTTTGGCTATTATGAATGATGTTGCTTTGAATGTTTGCTTACAAGTCTATATGTGAACATGTTTTCATATTTCTGGGGTGTATACCTAGAAGTGGAATTACTGGTTTGTAAGGTAAGAATAATTTTAGCTTCTTAAGCAATTATCAAACTGTTTTCCAAAATGGCTGTATCGTATCTTACATGGTGTCCATTGGTTAGGATTTAGGGTTCTCTCTCTTTCCTCCAACATGACTATATCATTTTACATTTCCACTAGAAATATATGAGAGTTCTAGTTTCTCTATGTCTTCACCGATGTTTGTTATTGTCAGTCTTTTGGATTATAACTTTTCTAATGAGTATGGAGTGGTATTTTCCTAATTGCTAATAATGTTGTGCAGGTTTTCATGTGGTTATTAACCATGTGTACCTTTGTTTGGCAAAATGTCCATTTAAATGTTTCGGTTATTTTAAATTTGGGTTGTTTTCTTCTTTTTGAATCGTAAGAGTTCCTTATGTGTTCTGGATACAAGTCCTTTAACAGATACATGATATACACATATTTTGTCCCAGTCTTTGACTTGCATTTTCATTTTAATAGTGTTCTTAGAAGAGCAAAATATTTTCATTTTGATGAAGTCCAATTTTTTATGTTTTTAATTTTATGAATCATACTTTTTGGTGTTATATCTAAGAAACTATTGCACAACCCAAATGCACAAATACATTCTCCTATGTTTCTTTTTCGTTTAGTCACTACTTTTAGCAAATAAAATGGTAAAACAACAATTTTTCTGAGGTTTGGATCCAATGGAGAAAGTGTAGAGTAATTGACACCTAGTTTTCAGGAGGCCAGGGTGAATTATTTTCTATCTGTAAATCTATGAATGTTTTTATGAAGTGTTTTATGAGGATGCTCAGAAGCATGTATTCTCAGTGCTTGCAGAAACAGAGACAAGAGGGAAGCCTTTCATGGTTCTTCGTGGCATTTTCTTCTCATGGCAATTTCAGAGGAAAGAGAATAAAGGAGATAATGGTCTGTCCTAAGTGAAAACCTTTTCCTGACCAAAGGAAATCTTGTGTAATGTGACTTAGAAATGGTTAGGACTCCTAACCGTAGATTCCTGTAGATCATCTACGGGGAAATGGATGGTTGGATGAATGGATGATGATAATGAGACCATAACCACTAACACTCATTTATTATTAAAATCATATGCTTTAAAATATTTGGTATTAACAAGATAGTTTACTATATGTTTGGCAAACACTGCAAAAGGCTTTCAAAACATAATATCTTATTTAGTCCTACAACATCTCTCTGAATTAGAAGTTTTACTCTCTTTCTAAAGAAGCTTAAAATCCATGAAATTACGGTAACTAAGTAGATATCTCATATTTAAACATAAGAGTTGAGATTTGAATCCTGGCTGGTTTCATTTCCGAGCCTGTATAATCAACCATTTCACTCTACTACCTCCAGTATAAACCGAGGGCCTCTCAGAGTTGCCCTCAAGGCTGATGACTCTAGGAAAAAGTCAGTCTTTCACATGCTAGTTAACACACGCGCACCCACCCACATCCACACCCACACACACATTATGAGAGTAAAGAGGGTGGATTAAGCTCTGTTCTCATAACTAATTAATTGTTAAAGAAACAAGGCCCAGCAACACACAGGCATGTGAGAACAACTGAACTTCTTGGTGCTCATCTTGGGTGAGACAATAAACAGGAACAAACCTGACCCTGACTTCAACCCATTTGCTGAATGTGTTATATATTTATCTTGGAGATAAAACTAGACTAATGATATGGGTGGGGCTCCTTTAATAAAATTCAAACACATATGGATTCCGTTTTTAAGAAAAGATATGGGCAGATAATGACATTATTTGATTTTTCACTTATTCCTATAACCACTCTTTTTTTCTGTATGACTTTGCAGTTCCTTTCACCAAAGTTCCTTAAAGTCAACAGGTCAACTCTATCTCTTGCTTTTGGGTTTGCCCATGTAACTTGCTTTAGCTAAGTGAAGGAAGTAGAACTGTTGGATTTCTACTTCCTCAAGTGGTCTTACGCATGCCTGCTTGCTTTCTTGAGCCTTTGTCATCAGCAAGGATCTGCCTAGACTAGCCTGCTAGTTCCAGGAGAAGGATGAGACACAGACCCAAGCCATTCCAGATATCTCAAAGGAGGCTAGCCTAGATATGCAGACAACCAATCCTCAGACGCATAAATCCAAGAATGCCAGATTTATTTAGCTGATCACTTCAGACACATGAACAATAAACACTTATTGTGGTATGCCATTGTGTTTTGTGTTTATTTGTTACACAGCATCATTGTTGCAATAACTTATGCAAGATGGAAGTGAGTGTTGCTTTGGTATTTTATCTCTGAGAGATGCTGTAACTACTTTTCCCAAAGTATTAATATAAAATATCTTTCCCATAAAGAAGCTGCTAAATACTAGAGCGACATGACTTCGGGGGCAGGTTCTTATGCTGCACTGTATGCAAATAATTAGCAGCTGCTTCCTATCATGAAAAAATCTCAGCTTAGGTGAATTGTGGGCCCAAGCCCATCAGAGAAGTTGGACCTTGTACAGTCAATATTTTAAACTTTCCTTCGCTACATCCTTGCTGATGAATAGGATCTCCTTTCCTTTATTCTACACTTAATGCTGTTGTATAATCTGTACTTCTGAATCTAAGTAAGAAACCTTCCACAATTATCTGATCGTGATGGTTATGCTAATGAAAATAACCACAACAATAGCAGCTAAAAGTTACTTCTGAGCAGCTATTTACATTTAACATCTCATTAAATCATCACATCGACTCTATAAGATCATTATGATTCAGTAATTTATAGAATGGATTTGGCATTATATTAGCCAGACTCCTATCCTAACTCTTCAGTTTACCGTTTGTGTAACTTTGGAAGAGATATTTAGCCATTTAGACACTCAATTTGCTTATCTGTAAAACATAGACACCTAATCTGCCTACCTCACAGGGTGGTTAGGAGTGTGATACATGCTGATGCAGGTGAGGTTGTAGACACAGTGTTGGCACGCGATCTCTGTTCCCTACGTGATAGCTATTACCATCTTTATTTCACAAGTAAGGAAGCTGAGATGTAGAGGGGGTAAGTAACTTGCCCATGTTCACAGGGCACATAAGAAAGATTTGACCATCCCAACGAGGTACCTCCTACAAATGTGGGTTTTATCACACCCCCTTTCATCTGTTCAGACTGAGATGCCAGGCCTAATCGATCTGGCCTCATATGATTAAAACCATGCCTACACAGCTTCATAAACCTTCTCCTTGCTCATCTAACCCAGTGATGGCAATTACTAAGTTCAACAAAGGCTTGTTGTGTTTACTGCTTTTATATTCATCCCTCTCTAATATTCTCCAGTTTCTCAGGGCATCTTACAAAAGGCAGATTTCCACGGCCACTGTGTGGTCTCTGAGAGGTCAGCCAGTTACAATGCGTAGCACTAGAATGAGGTGGTGCCCTACAGCTCTTTGCCTCCTGCAATCTCGGTGAACCCAGATGAGCCCCTCCTCTTAAAGAGGGCTCACGAGCTAATCCTTAGCTTGCCAGGTCAAGAAGATGTGACAAAAGGAATAATCTAGAGCCTGCTATGACCTCTATGACCTCTAGAAAGCCAGATAGATTGCATATACAAGGACTCATCACACCCAACTGTGAGCATTTCAGGTAAGAGTAGAAAACTTAAGTAATTTCAGGAAGAGGGACCAAAAAATGAAAGTGGCAGAATTGAGAAGCCTTTGATTCAACCATGTGGAGCAGACCTGCAGCCCTCATGACTTTATGGAGCAATCAGCTGATTAGGCTCCTCACATCTGTTGTCACTATTCTAGAAGGAAGAAAAGGCCTAGATGAGTTTCATTGCTATGTGCTTGTGTCGCACCAGCCCCAGGTTGCAGTTCCCAAAGCTGCTCCTGTACTCAGAGGGAATAAGAAAGAATGGATCCAATATTTACTAAGTCGCTTTCCTGCAACCAATATGGGCTCCAGATCATTTCATAGTTTATCTTTACAAGAACACCACTGAGGAAGTTTGTATGACCTTTATTTTATAGATTAATAAGCATAGATACAGAAACCCACCAGACATACGTAGCTCCTCCCATATCCCCTATATGTAATCCCATACTATCCTGTGATTTCTCCCCTTCAAAGCAATGCATTCCCTTATGAATACACTTAATGGCTGTCTCTCCAATTAGTAGGGAGTTCATTGAGGGCAGGTTTCTGTTGGCCATCTCTGCTACTAATTTCCAGAGTCTAGCCTAGGACCTGGCATAAATTAGGAACTCAAGCAATGACTACTGCCTAAATAAATGAATGAATGATAAATAATTCTCTCAAAGTTACATACCTAACAGGGAAAACCTGAAATTTGAATTCTGAAACATCTAACTGTAAAAGCAACAGCTTTAGATGAATTATTGAGTCAAGTCCCATGCCCTTTCCACTATCTTTAGATAGATCTGGACCCTGAGCAGAAGCCCTTGTCATGTGGACACTCACTGGACCTCATATAAGTCACATACTTATTCAAGCATGTATTCATTAATCCATTCCTTTGGTCAACAAATAGAATGCCTAATAAAAAGCATAGGTTTAAATCTGGAGATGTAACAGCTAACAAAGTATATAAGTCCCCTGAATTCGTGGGTCTTGCATTCTAGTGGAAAGCAACAAAAAACAAACAGGTAAATTAACAATAAACAAACATCAGACAGGAATAAATGCTATGCAGGGAATTAGCTTCATAGGAAGCTACTTTCTTCCCCAGAGAAATTGATAAAAACTTTATCTGTTGACCATCCCCTTTTTCTTTGCATTTTCTTTGGGTTGCCCTTTCAAAACACATATAAGAAAGCTTATAAAGCCCATATTCCAATGTTTGAGTACTAGACAGGCTTGCCATCCTCATCAGAAGTTGTACCATGCTCCCCTTAATTTAATGTGCAGGAAAATTGCAGCAATATATGAGTGGTCCCAACAAGTTTGTTTTTCTAAAGAGTAGAAGATTAGTTGCTTTAACCAGAATCTATTTGATAGATAAGGTATTTGAAATTAAATGTTTTATTTTCTTATATGTTTAAATGTATTCTTGTCTAATTTTATAACATTTATATTTAAGATTGATACAATCAAACACTCCTAGATATAGAAAGTATTTTAGAAGTAATATTTACTTTATTTTTTTCCCACTGTAGGCATACTTTATAAATCATCCTTGACAAATAGTTGAACAAGACCTACTGAAATTTATGGTCTGGGTGATTTAGAGGTTAAAGGTGTCACTAACAGGCAAGAGGACACAGGAAAATGATCAGATTTAGGCCATAGAGGAAATACAGGGAGGGCATGGTGAGATTTGTTTCAGAGCAGAGCTTCTCAGCTTCAGAACTGTTGGCCAGATAATTCTTTGTTGTAAGAGGCTCTTCTGTTCTTTTAGGATGGTTAGCAACATCACTGGCCTCTACTCACTGGATGCTAGGAGGATCTCCAACCCCAGTTGTGATAATAAAAAAATGTCTCCAGAATTGTCAAATGTCCCTGGGGAACAAAATCACCCCCAGTTGAAAACCACTGATTTAGGCATTTTCAGATTGAGAAGCAGGAGGAGAATCCAAATGGGTATGTCTAGCGAAGAGTTGGTAGTGTTAGAATGGGGCAGTAAAAGAAGTTAGGATGTAAAGATGAGGAGATGGTCACCTGAAAATAATAGTTGAAGCCAAGAAATGATGAGACACTAAGGGAGAATTTCAAATAGACAAGAGAATAAGTCCAAGGTCAGTTTGCAGAACATTACTTACTTTTGGAAGATGTGTAGAAAAAGGAGAGGCAAAGAAGGGAAAGGAAGGGGTGGTGCTGGGCTGAGGAGTCAGAAAAGAGGAGAGTTCAAGGTCAGAAAAGCCAAGAGGGAAGGGAGTTTCAATTATATTATTATGTATGTTCCAAGCATTTTAGAATATTGGAGCAAACTTCTCTAGATTTGTGATTTTTGTTTTATAATCAGATGGGAAAAAATGTATGGCTAAATATCATTTCAGTAAATGACAGTTGGTATGTAGGTCCTAAAACAAGTAGGACTCCCAGTGTCACAAATATAGAAATCTAACTCCAGGTTGTTAAATTAAAAAGGGTGCCCAGGCATGGTGGCTCACACCTGTAATCCCAGCACTTTGGGAGGCTGAGGCAGGAAGATCACGAGGTCAAGAGATGGAGACCATCCTGGCCAACATGGTGAAACTCCGTCTCTACTAAAAATACAAAAAATTAGCTGGACATGGTGGTGCATGCCTGCAGTCCCAGCTACTCAGGAGGCTGAAGCAAGGGAATCACTTGAACCCTGGAGGTGGAGATTGTGGTGAGCCGAGATTGTGGCATTGCATTCCAGCCTGGCAACAGAGTGAGACTTCTTCTAAAAAAAAAAAAAAAAAAAAAAGGGGGATAACTTATCTTAGCAGACCAATGACAAATAAAAAAAAAATTAAGGCCTCAGAAAAAAGCAGAATGGGGAGTCACTCTCTCTTCTCTCTCTACTTATCTATATTGTTCGTGTTTTTACATTGATATCCTTCTTCTTTCACATTCCAGATAGATTTTCTGCATTTTGAAGTTCATAGGGCAGAAAAATGGCTGCCACCCTTGGGAGATTATATTTTCTTCATTCAACAAAGCATTAGGCAC
The DNA here is from genome assembly GCF_029281585.2 of Gorilla gorilla gorilla. NCBI lineage: Eukaryota > Metazoa > Chordata > Mammalia > Primates > Hominidae > Gorilla > Gorilla gorilla. Next base: position 52,230,038 of record NC_073245.2, on the reverse strand, counting down.
ATCTATACCTTCTTAACCATGATTCTAGATTCTCAGGGAAAGATTCTAATTGGCTCATGGTGGTGCCCATCCATGAACCAATGAACCAAGGCAATGAATTCACAAGAAAATGTTCATGGTAATTTTGCCAATGGGAGGTTTATGATGGGCATAGAAAGAAAAAGAAATAAGAGGCAATTCCAAAAAGAAGGAGTGAATCTATCTTCAGAGTTGTTATGAAGAGCTGTAAAGAAGGAGAAAGTCATTGAAAGTTCTGATCTATGGAATAAGAGTATGATATCCTGAAAGTTGAGTTTAGAGAATATGAGATGAGAAGTTGTCTATGGTATCAATAGAGAAGGAAAAGGTGCTGAGGAGAGGATATAGATCCCAGGAGGGGACAATGAGGGCCTGCGTGTGGTGAACTGCAGTAGGAATGGAGAAGAACGGATGTTGACCAGGGACAAGTTCCACAGGGCTTGATTACTGACTGTCGGGTGTGAACAGGAGCAAGCATTCAAAGAGGCCTTCAAGGCATCTAAACTGAGTGATTTGTAGGAAGATGATTATTTGAACTTAGTAATGAGATAGAGGAACTAGAGAATGAATCAATTTGGAGAGTAAAGGCATACAGGTGTAAAGGATCCATATTTTTAATACGTGAAAATTCCAAATAAGAAAAATGGCCCTGCTTCAAACACAGATAGTCATTACAATTTCTTCTATTAATTGGAACTTTGCAGTTGCTTGAGAAGGACTTTTCATATGTCATCTTACCTGATGAAGGTAATGAGGTAAATGAAACTCAGAGAGGTGAAGTTACTTGAAAAAACTTAGAAAGCCAGTAAAGGGTTGATGAAAGAAATAAAGCTGACTAATCTGACTGTAAGGCGCTACCTCTTTCCTTGAAAACACAACTACCCTCACTGAAAACAAAACTGCAGACTTTCCCGCATATTAATCCTAAAAGTAGGTCCCCTGGGGAGGAAATTTCAGCTAGGCAGGAAAAGATACTCTCTGTTTTAAAGCTACTAAGTTCATAGTAGGAGGGTCAGGCAGCTTGCCACCCTGAGAGCTTCAGGATGGGTAACCACAAGGCCATGATAAACATGCTTATTTATCTTAATTGCCAATTCACCCAAAGGCAACAGCCATCTAAGGACATGAAGATCTGGCCAAGGATATGGTCATGTGGAAAGGAAGGGGTAGAAAGATGGCCACAGGAATGCCAGCTGTTTTGCCTAAGGCTCATAAATCTGTCTGCATGGTGACTCTGCTGGCCTAGAGATCAGAGGTCTCTGGCCCAGGGCACTGTCTCCAGGTCCTGTCCAGACATCCCTGAGCTCTCTTTAAGGACAGACTGTAGAAGCTAACCGCCAGGGCTTGGCTTGGCCCCAGGGTATGTCACAAGACCCAAGTGGGGAAGCACTAGAACAGCCGCACAGCCCCTCACCCGATAAGTGACAAGAGTCTAATAGCAGGTTATGCTTCTTGGGATTTGGCTTGAGTGGATATTCAACCCTGAAAGTCCTCCAGGCTGGAATAAAAAGCAAGCCAGGCAGGCCAAAACCGGGTGGTCAACATGAGCTAGCCTCTTTGTTAGAAAATAGGAAGCATAGCTTTCAGTCGAAGGACTATGTTCCCCTGGACTGTCCTGGTTCTGTGGAAGAAGCATTCTGTCCTTTCAGCTGGGTAGAAGAAACAAATAGAAGTGCCTTTAATCTTCTGGTGCTTCAGCATCTGTGTCTCAGTGGATAACATACACATTTATGCATGTCCCCATCACGCCTAATGCTGGCTTCATCAGTCCTCTCCATATGGAACCTAGAAGACATTACTTTTTAATCTATCAATTTATTTTCAGTGGCTGTATAACACACATAGTATAAAGGGCACAAATCTTAAGTATGGATTGATAACTTTTTTGTGGACATATATCCTAGTAAACACTCAAGTCAAGATATAGAACATTCCACCAATGTACAATGTTTTATCATACACTTCCGTAATGAATACTCTCCCCCTATGCAAAGGGAACTGCTATTTTAATTTCTGTCATCATAAATCACATTTACATATTCTGGAACTTCATATAAGTGAAATAAGACATTTTTTATTTTGGCTTATTTCAGGCAGCATACTGTCTATGTGATTCATGATACTGTGGCATGTATCAGTGGGTTGCTCATTCTTATAGCGACATAGCAATTCATTAGATAAATATGTAATGATACATGTATCCATTTCCCTTTTTATGGACATTTGGGTCATTTCCAGTTTTAGGGAGTTATGACTATGGCTGCTATACACATTCTTGTATAGATCTTTTGGAAGACATGTACTCTTATTTCTCTTAGGTATTTACCTAGGTTTGAAATTTCTGGGCTATAAGACTTAGGAGTAGGTTTAACTTTAATAAATATTTGGACATTACCAAACAGTCCTCCAAACTGGTTAAACCAATGTGTACCCCATTAGCAATGGATGAGACTTAGAATTACTTCATCTCCTCACCAATACTTGATCCTAGCTTTTAAAATTTTAGTCATTTCACAAGACATGTTTCAAAGCTAGAAGAGTTCTCATGTTATCAGCCTCTTTATTCCTTCTTGACACATCTCTTTTGTTTTTCTCTAGTTATTTTTTTCTTCTTTGGTGGCAATTAAATTTTTTAATTCAAATATAATTTATCCATTTTTGTAACCACAATATAATATGGATAGAAAAGGTGTTACTTTGTTAATGTAATGTTTGACAAATTAAGAAATAAATCACTAATTGAATGGATCCAGACTTAACAGAAAATAAAAACTGCCAATATGCTATTGAGTTATACCCAGGGTTCATCAACTGGGACAAATCTTGGTCTTTGTGTCTGACAAATATTCTATTAGATCAAACCTTGAAGAGTAAGATCATTTTAAATTACATTAGAGACATGGACAAAAGTTAAAGTTTAAATGCTAGCAACTATGGTTAAGACTTTGCATAAATTATGTTATTTAATCCTCTCAATAACACTGTGAGTTTGGAATTTTTTTCCTCAACTTACACAGGAAGCTTAGGGTTTATGTAACCTACAAAGATCCCTCAGGTAGTGTGAAAACAGAGCTGCAACTTTAACTTTTTCTCAGTGTAAATGTAAAATTATTCATCTGAAAAAAAAGAAAAAGAGAAAAAAAGAGCTTTACTATTATCTTGCTCATGGAGATTCAGTCACTATTCATCAACTGTGAACATGTGATTAAGTATGTTGGATAGCTAGATACTAAATCAACTTCATGAGGCTTTAGATCATTTCAGGGCAGTTGTAACTATTGCCATTAAATTGATTTGCATTGTAAATGAATAAGTTATCATTTCAATTTTGTTAAAAAGGCTATCATAACACTATGGATTGATTTCAGATCATTAAACTGTACATAGTTGTTTCAGTTATTTATTACTGTGTAACAAATCACCCGAAAATTTAGTAGCTTAAAAGAACAACAACCTTATTTGCTCATGATTCTGTCATCTGGACTGGGCTCAGCTGGGCGGCTTGTCTCTGCTCCATGTGGCATTAGCTGGATTGACTCATGTGTCTGCAGTCAGTTGGCAGCTCTACTAGGCCTAGATGATGCAAGATGGCCTCATTCACAAGTCTGGCCCCTCAGTTGGGATGACTGGAACAGCTAGGGTCTGGCTGTTTTTTCCTCCCCTTCAGGGCTTCCATACCCACATGGCCTCTCATGCTTAAGAAGTTTATGTCAGATTTTCTCATGACATGAGGCGTCTCACTTCCATTATATTCCCAATACAATGTATTCAAATTTTCATGAACAGCACACTTAAAATTGTTATGGGACTCTAAATTATTGTTTAGGAAGATGATCACATCTTTTGCAACCTAACAGGTAATAGGTCTTCCAGCAAAGAAAGCATCCCATCTTCAGCTGCTAGCCATAAAAATGGGTGTATATAGAGCATAATGACTGCATCTCCTTCACCTTTCCTGTAATGATCCCATCTTCATACACACCATATGCGAGGGAATGATTGCATCTCTTTCTGCAACGTAATTATAACAAGGTTATCAGCAATGCAACAATCCTAATTTCCACCTGAAATGCAATTGATATCATCATTATGGGCAATATAAGGAGCATATCTCTACCATAAATGTAGATAACACATTGTCTTTTGCACACTAGAGATTGCATTTCTTCAGGAAATGCAATAACAAATCTATCTGTAGTGCAATGATCCCATCTATTCGTGCAAGTTAATTATCACTTTTCCACTTGCCAAGCCATAATGATAAGTATTCCTATAGGCCAATGATTGCATCTCTGCCCTCAGGGTAATGATCACATATGCAATGTGAGATAATAAAATTATCTTCAGGGCAATGATCAGATTCTTTTGCATAGGGTAATGATAATGTATCCACTTTAACCTAAAGATAGTAGGCATATCGTCAGTGCTGTGATGCCAACTTCCCCTGCAGTGACTATGGGTGACAGACATTACTGCAGCATGTATTCACATCTACCTGGATGTGTAACAGTGAATTTTGTAGGAAGTCAAAGTCCTACTTAGAGGTAGCATAGCGACCGCAACAAAAGTGCTAAGAACAAATAAATATGAATTTAAATAGATGCCACCATGTAGTCCATGTGGCTTGGGGTCTATGGCTTAGCTTCTCTGAATCAGGTTGCAAAACTGAGAATGATAACACCTTTTTCTGTAAAAATATTAGCATAAACATTACATTTCTCAACTTAGAGGTTAGTCCTTAAGTCAAGTTTATTAATTTTCTTCTCCTTCCCATTGATCTCTGGACCATATCCTTATCCAGATTCCCCCAGGATCTGAATCCATTAGCACCTCTCCCCAGTCCAGCATCAACTAAAATTTGCACATACTTATTCTTAAGCTCTTCCTCTTATCCTTTCTTCTGATATTTTTTTTCCCCATTTCTGTCTGCAAATGTGCTTCTGCCTCTGTATTAGTCCGTTCATGCACTGATAAAAAGAAGTACCTGAAACTGGGTAATTTATTTTAAAGAGAGGTTTAATTGGCTGACAGTTCCATGGGCTGTACAGAAAGCATGGCTGGGGGTGCCTCAGGAAACTTTCAATCATGGTGAAAGGAGAAGCAGTCACATCTTGCATGGTCAGAGCAGGAGGAAAAGACAGAAGGGGGAGGTGCTACACACTTTTAAACAACCAGATTTCATGGGAACCCACTGTCATGAGAACAGCAAAGGGGAAATCCAGCTCCATGATCCAATTACCTCCCACTAGGCCTCTTCTCCAACATTGGAGATATAATTTGACATGAGATTTAGGCAGGGACACAAATCCAAACCATATCAGCCTCCTATATCTTACAATGCTATTTACAGACTCCGATTTAATTAGTTCCATTGGAAATACATTTTCTTAGTTTCTAAAATTGTTCTGCCTGTTTTCTTGCTTGCTGACCATCATCTGTCTACATATTCAAGATAGAAACCTGGACAGCAACTCACTTCTCACTTTAATTTACTCTGTATTTCCAGTCAGGTACTATGTGCTGTTGATTCAACCCCCTTAATGTTGACTGTTATGCTGACCTTTAGTCTGTCTCCATTGCTACCATCCTAGTCCAGGCCTTCAGCACTGTTCCCATAAGTGGATATTTAACTTGTCTTGAGTTGTGAAAATATTTTCTAAGGAAAAAGGAAGAGATTTATGGATATTAGTGTATTAAAGTTCTGAAATGTCATTAAGTGATAAATAACAAGAAACAGTGGAAAATTTTTAAATGGACAAAAAGTCTTTGCTAGGCATTTTCCAGAAAAAGTATTAATATTCTTGGTAAGCAAAGAAGTTTTGAAAGTTAACTATAAAATTATGAATGCCTCAAGAGAAAAAATAGGAAAACACATCAACAGGCAATTTATTAAAGAAATTCCAATAATGAATGTAAAACCATTTTAATGCCTATATTAATTTTTTAAAGTTCATATATATAATATCAGTTATCACATTTTCAAAGATGAAAATAGACAATATTTCACAAAAAAACTGTCCAATAACTTCCTTGCAAGTAACTTGTCCAAGTCTTTCTCTCTACAAAGATAGATACACAAATAGACAAGTAGATATAGACATAAACATACGTGTAAAGAGAACTTACAAGGCTCGATAGATAGGAAAGATAAGTTTCAGAAATCTCAAAAAAAGTAAGCTACTATCAGTAATTGCAGTATTCAAAAGAAAATTTTAAGAAACTATTACACTCAAATATGTAGAAAGATATGACCCTTAAATGTAGAGCAAAGAAATAATTAAGGAGATAGTGTGTGTTCCTTAATTATTTCTTTTCCCTACATTTCCCTACACTCACCCACACACACATTTTTAGAGATAAACTGAATTAAGGATTAGTGAACATTTTTAAAATCCCAGCAATATTCACATTGAGCACAGAGAAGAGTATAATTGAGATTGTAGGGATGTTGAATCAGTAGCGAGGAGGATATTTTGAGAAAACATCTGAGAATAAAAAGTAGGAGAACAATGAGATAAAAATGGCAAGAAAGAAAATTTTAGAATGAACAAAGAATAGAGACCTAAAATAGAAATAATAGGTTCTCCTGAGGAAAGAGTCTTGGAAAGATTAGGAAAATGAAAAGAAAGACAATAACCACATTCGTAATAAGAGACATTTCCATAATATGGGGGAGAAACTGTATTGGTAAATTGCAGAGATTTACTGAGAAGTACATAAAAATAATAGAATTAATGGTCTATATTCTTTACCTTTTTAATGATAAGGATTTTTTAAATGCTAAAATCATTTTGGCAGAAAAATAATAAAACTTACATGAATTTTTAAAATATATAAATACAAATACGTTGACATCTTGGGAGGAACAAAAATTTGTCTAATCTGAGGCTTTTAATCTAAAACCTGAAATGCTAGAAGAGAAAATAGCCATGTCGATAAAGGTTTTACAAGAATAAGCTGTGTACTTTTTTGTTTGCTTTTTAAAAATGTGTTTTATTTATTTTTGCTTTTCTTTTTAATGAATGAATCCAAGTTGCTTTACCCTAAAGGAAAAGATAATTCTTTGTAAAATAAAAAAATATAGAAAATTATGCTGTTCTTGGTTGCAAGGAGCCAAAGTATGGGAAGAGAAGAAAACTTGAAAAATGTGCTTCCTTTTGGTTGAGACAAGGGACAAAATTCCTATCAAATAAAGGTGAAAGGGGGAAAACAACTTTCAGTAAAGCACCAAAAACAGTTTTTAAAAATCCATTCCTATTTGTTTTCTGCCTGGTTAAAATAAGTGCAAATTTCAGCATTTTGCAAAGATATGTAATATAAAATTAATGTTAAAGTAACACAAATATGTTCCTAAACCTTTAATTTTCAAAACTTAGAACTGTATGTTTGTTTCTACATGTACATAAAGAAAGAAAAATAAAAGCGAACCACATACCTTGTCTCAGCAGGACACCAACTGGTAGTTTCTTCTAAAATGACAATGAAGGTGAGAGAGGTTAAATCATTATTTTCAAATGGCTAAGATAACGGCCATTATCCTTAGCAAACTAACGCAGGAACAGAAAACCAAATACCACATGTTGTCATTTATAAGTGCGAGCTAAATGATGAGAACACATGGACACACAGAGGGGAACAACATACACTGGGACCTTTCAGAGGGTGGAGGATGGGAGGAGGGAGAGGATTGGGAAACAAACAACTAATGGGTACTAGGGTTAATACCTGGGTGATGAAATAATCTGTACAACAAACCCCCATGACATGTTTACCTAAGTAAAAAACCTGAGCTTGTACCCCTGAATTTAAAAGTTAAAAGTTAAAAAAAGAAATGACTAAGATACTTTTTAAGTAGTAGTAACAGTATGCTGGAGAAGTGTATGGTTTTCAAAGCAAAAGGAAAAACTAGAAAAAAAAGGTAGGAGGGATTATATATATGAGTGTGTGTGTGTGTGTGTGTACATTATAACATTTAAAGCATTGCACAAGGCAAAAATGCTGCTATCACCATGATAATTCACCAGAAGGTTAAAACAATCACAAAAAATCTTAGAAGAAGGGAGAAAAAAGTCACAATCATTGAAGGGCAACAACATTGCCTAAATGGAAGCCCTCACCAAATCATGTGTTTATCAACTCTATGACTTATTTTCTTTTACTCCTGAATAGAAGTCCATCCTGTCATGGCCTCTTGGTGAGCTAATGATTTCTGAAACATGCATCTTGTCTTTATAAGAGGTCTTGTGTCTCACTACACCTCCCATCTCCCTTCCCCTCCCTTTAACTGTGAACTAGACTTAGTAACCTTCTTATAAATATTAATAACAGAGTAGAGAAAGGGGGAAATAATAACTTTACAGCAGGGAATTTGGAGACATTCATTAACTACATAATCAAAGTTAATATCACCAGTAATAAGACATTTTAATATCACGTGCCACTGATAAGATGTGATGAGATGATGTATTAGGCCATTCTCACATTGCTATAAGGAAATACATGAGACTGGATAATTTATAAAGAGAAGAGATTTAATTGGCTCATAGTTCTGCAAGTTGTACAGGAAGCATGATTCTGGCCTCTGCTCAGCTTCTGGGGAGGCCTCAAGAAACGCAATCATAGTGGAAGGCAAAGGGGGAGCAGGCATATCACATGGCCAGAGCAGGAGCAAGAGAGAGAAGGAGAGGTGTTACATATTTTTAAATGTCCAGATCTCAGGATAAGTCACTCATGTCCTCCTAGGACAATACCAAGGGGGCTGGTGCTAAATCATTCATGAGAAATCTGCCCCCATGATCCAGTCACTTCCCACCAGGCCCCACCTCCAACACTGGGGATTATATTCTAATACAAGATTTGGGCAGGGACTCACATCCTAACTATATCAGAAGGGTACATGACCTCTGTGGTATCCATTCCCCCAAATTAATAACCTCAGTCTGTTCATGAGAAAACATCAGATAAACTCAAAATTAAGGACATTATACAAAATATCAGACTGGTACTTTTCAAAAGCATCAAGGTCATGAAATTCAAGGAAAGACAGAAACTCTTCTAGACTGGAGAAGACTAAGCATACATTACTAAATGCAATATGTCTTGGATTAGATCCAGGTCCAGAAAAACCAAAGAGGGGAGATCCAAAGAATGCCTATTACACTTAGTTAATAGTGTATATGAATGTTAATGTCTTAGTTTTGATAAATTTACCGTGGTTATAGAAGATGTTAACATTAGAAGCTAGGTGAAGGCTGTATGACAACACTACACTTCCTTTGCAACTCTTCTGTAAACCAAAAATAATGGCAAAAAAAATCTTTTTTTAACAATTCATAGAAGGCAACCTACGATTATGATTATTATTATTATTATTTAATTCCGGTATACAAGTGCAGAACGTGTAGGTTTGTTATGTAGGCATAGGTGAGCCATGGTGGTTTGCTGCACTTATCAACCCATCATCTAGGTTTAAAGCTTCGCATGCATTGGCTGTTTGCCCTAATGCTCTTCCTCACATCAGCCCCCATCCCCCTACTGGCCTTGGTGTGTGTTGTTCCCCTCCCTGTGTCCATGTGTTCTCATTGTTCAACTCCCACTTATGAGTGAGAACATGAGGTGTTTTGTTTTCTGTTCCTGTGTTAGTTTGCTGAGGATGATGGCTTCCAGATTCATCTGTGTTGTTTTATGATATGCATGTGTGTACATGCTTGAGCCTCCCAGACCTCCCATGGACCTGCACAATGCTAGAGACAAGGCAACTTTTGGTTAAATAAACAGACTTTTTAGTAACCAACACGCCATGCCTAAAAAATTAAGAAGCACCAGGAAAAGGGCAAGTTTTGAAATTGGCCTCTTCATAACTTTTCTCATTGCACTCTTTATTATATTTATGTATATGTATATATTTTCCTTCTCTTTTATTTTATTTAGGCACTTTCTAGAGTTCAACTGTCGCTCAGGGCATCAAACTAATTTTCTCCTCAGCAATGATTGCAGAGCTGCATGCATAATGAACCCCGTTATTGTTCTTGTTATTAAGTAGGCCGTTTGGGGACATGGATGGGAGGGAGGCCACAATCTAAAAGGCAATGGCTCTTCCTAGCACTGCCTGCCCCCACTCATAGACTGAGGCCATTGCACAAAGAAAAAAATAACACATAGAAAAAGAGGCAAATGATCCTGCTCCTTGATGTGAGGAAATGTCAAGGGTTTGCATTGGCTTTAAGGCACTGACTTTTGTTATTTATTTCATGCAAAATAGAATCATTCTTTATTGACCATTTGAAAAGACTGCATATATTGAAAACCAACACCGTGTCAGCATTTGCCTTGGGTATTTTATGAATGTTATCTCATTTAATCCTCACAGCAAGTCTATGAAGACAACGTAGTCATCCTGTTTATAGTTAGGAAATTGAGGCTGAGAGATGCTAAACGACCTGTCTAAAGTTTTCTACATGGTCCGCAAGCGGTAAAGTCCAGTAGAGTGGTAGACTATAGTCTAGACATCCCAAGGATGTGCTTTCATACCTTTGTAGTTACAGGAGCAGGAAGCAATCCTGTTTCCTGTTTTTCTATGTGGTCATAAACAGCAGGGTTCCCAAATTTTAATGTGTATTTGAATAAGCTGAGACCTAATTAAACTGAAGATTCTGATGAAGTAGGTGTAGGGTGAGTCCTGACTTTCCCATTTCTAATAAGCTCCCAGGTGATGCCAATGCTATTGGGCCATGGTTCACACTTCCAGTAGCAAGGATGAAAGACAAGACTGAAATCTATTGTTATGGAGTCACACCTTAGATTTAAAAGGGAAAAGTGGAAATTAATGGTACAATTCAAATATAGTGGTTAAACTTTATCTAATATTAAATTATTGGCTGTACAGCCTGGCCAACATGGCTAAAACCTGTCTCTACTAAAAATACAAAAGTTAGTCAGGAGTGGTGCCAGGCACTGTAATCCCAGCTACTCAGGAGGCTGAGGCAGGAGAATCATTTGAACCCCAGAGGCACAGGTTGCAGTGAACCGAGATCACGTCGCTGCACTCCAGCCTGGGCGACAGAGTGATACTTGATCTCAAAAAAAAAAAATTATCAACTCTAGTTAGATTTTATAGATTGAATAGACTTATCCTAGGGCTTACAGCTTAGGGTAGACCTCAAAATAAATCAGGAAGAATAAAAACCACTATAAATGCATATGGTTTCAGGGACAGAATAAGAAGGAAAAGGATTTCTATAAGTGTCTTCGTGATCTCACATGTAGCCATGCCCAGCTTCCTATCCTCTAGTCTTCCTTAAAAAAACAATAAAGGACCAATTTGTTCCCGTATTAGTAATATTTTAGTAAGACCACGGGAGACTCATCTGTTAAAGAATGGAAGGAAAGACTGAATACCTTAGTTGTTACACTTTGGGAAAGCTTCTCTAAGCTCCAATAGCTTATCTTTAAAAACAAAGTTAAGTACAGTATCAGATACATAAAAAGTGTTCAGCAAATTCTTGTTCTCTAGCATGTCTCTCCTCCCCAGTTAATTTTTTGTACTCCTCACTCTGTCTTTCTCAGATATATATGTTACAGACATTTTCTTCCAGTCTGTACCTTAGCCTTTTCATTATTTTTCAATGACACTTTCTGAAAAGAAGTCTAATTTTTATGAAGTCCAGTTTATCATTTTATTTTCTTTTATAGTTAGCGTAAACCATTGTCTATCAAAGAAATTTTTGCCAAATTCAAGTACTTAAAGATTTTATCTTGTATTTTCTTTTAAAACTTTTGTAGTTTTAGGTTTTATATAGGTATATGATCCATTTTGAGTGATTTTACACAGAGGATGAAGTAAAATTTGAGATTTTTTTTTCCATGTGGATGTTGTTTCAGCACCATTTTTTGAACAACTATCATTTCCCCCATTAAATCACCTTGGTATCATTGTCAAAAATCAGTTTAGCTCATATGTGTTAATATATTTCTGGGCTCACTATTCTTCTATTGATTTACATATCTATGCTTACATCAATATCATGCCATCTTGATAACTATTTTCATAGTAAATCTAGAAATCAAATAATGTATTAAGTAGCTCTCCAACTTTGTTATTCTTTTACAACATTGCTTTGGCTATTCTTTAACTTTCCATATAAATCAAAAAATAAAATTTTAAATATCTGTAAAATAGGCATGTGGAGATTTTGAATGGGATTGTGTTGAATCTCTAGATCAACTTGAGTAAAACTGGCATCTCAAAAATTTTAGCCTTAATATCCACCAAGATTTATTTAGTATTTTTCAGTATATAGGGCTTGCACATATTTTGTCAATTTTCTTCTCAATATTACATTCTTCTTGAAGCTATCGTGACTGGTGTGGTCTTAAATTTTGTTTCCATGTGTCCTCAGCTATTATGTAAAATACTATTGATTTGTGTGTATTGACTTTGTATCCTACAATGTCACTAAATTCACTTGTAGGTTTTAGTATTTAAAAAAATTTTTTTAGAGTTTTCTATATGGAGTCTCATGGATAGGCTCTCCAGGATTATGTTGCATATAGGTGGTTAGAGGGGTATGCCGTTATATTTCACCATGAAGAGTGTTGTAACCTCCAGATGTTTCTTAACACTTAACCAGATCACTGAAATTAAAATCTTTTTTTTTCTTTGCCAGTATAAGAAGTTGAAGCTCTGAATTTCCCTCTAGGACAGATTTAGTTACATCACACAAATTTTGTCATTCTGTGTTTTCAATATCATTTAATTCAAAATATATGTTATGTTTTATGCTGCTTTTTACTTGAACCATGTATTTAGAAGTATAATATTTACATTTCAAATATTTAGTGATTTTTTCAGAAATCTCTGTGCTATTAATTTTTTAATACTGTTGTGTTAGAGAACATACTATGTAAAATTTCAAATATTTTAAACTTACTGAGAATTGTTATGAACTCATTATATATAATATATAATCTATATTGGCGGATGTTCTGTGAGCATTTGAAATGATGTGTCTTTGTTATTATTCAGTTTAAAATATATTTTAATCTTCCTTGTTTTATCCTATGTGTTCTCACTGTTCAACTCCCACTTATGAGTTAGAACATGTAATGTTTGGTTTTCTGTTTCTGTGTTAGTTTGCTGAAGATGATGGCTTCCAGCTTCATCCATCTCCTTGCAAAGGACATGATCTCATTCTTTTTTATGGCTGTGTAGTATTCCATGGTGTATATGTACCACATTATCTTTATCCAGTCTATCACTGATGGGCATTTTGGTCTTTGCTATTGTAAATAGTGCTGCAATAAACATATATGTACATGTGTATTTATAATAGAATAATTTATATTCCAAATATTCATAGTATTCCATGATATATATATATATCACATTATCTTTATCCAGACTATCTCTGATTGTCATTTGATGTCTTTGCTATTGTAAATAGTGCTGCAATAAACATACATGTACATGTGTCTTTATAGTAGAATAATTTATATTCCTTTAGATATACACCCATTAATGGAATTGCTGGGTCAAATGGTATTTCTGGTTCTTGATCATTGAGGACTTGCCACACTGTCTTCCACAATGGTTGGACTAATTTCTATTCCCACCAAAAGTGTAAAGGTGTTTTCCTATTTCTCCACAGCCTCACCAGCGTCTATTGTTTCTTGACTTTTTAATAATCACCATTCTGACTGGCTTGAGATTGTATCTCACTGTGGTTTTGATTTGCATTGCTCAAATGATCCGTTATGTTGAGCTTTTTATCTGTTCATTGACTGAATAAATGTCTTCTTTTGAGAAGTGTCTGTCCATACCTTCTGCCCACTTTTAAATGGGGTTGTTTGTTTTTTTCTTACAAATTTGTGTAAGTTCCTTGTAGATTCTGGACATTAGACCTTTGTTAGACGGGTAGATTGCAAACATTTTCTCCCATTCTGTAGGCTGCCTGTTCACTCTGATGCTAGTTTATTTTGCTGTGCAGAAGCTCTTTAGTTGAATTAGATCCCATTTGTCAATTTTGGCTTTTGTTGCAATTGCTTTTGGTGTTTTTGTCATGTAGTCTTTGCCCATGCCTATGTCCTGAATGGTATTGCCTAGGTTTTCTTCTAGGGTTTGTATGGTTTTGGGTTTTACATTTAAGTCTTTAATCCATCTTGGGTTAGTTTTTGTAAAAGGTGTAAGGAAGCCCTCCAGTTTCAGTTTTCTGCATATGGCTAGCCAGTTTTCCCAGTACCATTTATTAAATAGGGAATTCTTTCCCCACTCCTTGTTTTTGTCAGGTTTGTCAAAGATCAGATGGTTGTAGATGTGTGGTGTTACTTCTGAGGTCTCTGTTCTGTTTCATTGGTCTATATATCTGTTTTGATACCAGTATCATGCTGTTTTGGCTACTGTAGCCTTGCAGTGTAGTTTAAAGTCAGGTAGCATGATGCCTCCAGCTTTGTTCTTTTTGCTTAGGATTGTCTTGGCTATATTGGCTCTTTTTTCATTCCATATGAAATTAAAGCAGTATTTTCTAATTCTGTGAAGAATGTCAGTGGTAGTTTGATGGGAATAGCATTGAATCTATAAATTACTTTAGGCAGTATGGCCATTTTCACCATATTGATTCTTCCTATCCATGAGGATGTAATATTTTAGCCAATATCATATACTGAATAGGCAAAAGCCAGAAGCACTCCCTTTGAAAACCGTCATAAGACAGGATGCCCTCTCTCATCACTCCTATTCAACATAGTATTGGAAGTTCTGGGCAGGACAATCAGGCAAGAGAAAGAAATACAGGCTATACAAATAGGAAGTCAAATTTTCTGTTTGCAGATGACATGATTTTGTATTTAGAAAACCCCATCATCTCAACCAAAAATCTCCTTAAGCTGATAAGAAACTTCAGCAAAGTCTCAGGATATGGAATCAGTGTGCAAAAATCACAAGTATTCCTATACGCCAGTAATAGACAAGCAGAGAGCCAAATCATGAATGAACTCCCATTCACAATTGCTACAAAGAGAATAAAATACCTAGGAATGCAGCTTACAAGGGATGTGAAGGACCTGTTCAAGGAGGACTACAAACCGCTGCTCAAGGAAATAAGAGAGGACACAAACACATGGAAAAACATATTTGAGTATTTTCTGGAAAGCTTTCTGTTATTGATTTTTAGTTTAATTTTATTGTGGCTAAAGAACGTGCTCTAAGATCTCAATTTTTAAAAAATTGAGAAAGATTTTATAATCTATTTTGGTAAGTATTCAATGTACACTTTAAAATGTGTGTGTGTTTGTGTGTTTGTTGAGAGCGTTTTTTGTTTCTTTTTTTTTTTTTTTTTCCTTACTGCTTTGTCATGTGTTGCATCTCCTCCTTTTCTGGAACTCCAACTGGATTCAAGAGTGTCTGACATTTTCACCATGTCCTATGTGTATTTTGTGCATCAATCTTACCAATTAATTTCCTGTATTTATTGATCATAATCATTTTTAAATTTGTTATCTGTTAATTCCAATATTTGGCTCTCCTATTGGTCTGCTTCTAGTCTCTTTCTTTCTCTCTCTCTGTCTTGATCATTAGTTATTTGTCCTTCTATCCCTATATGCCCAGTAATTATATTTTATTAAATAATGGATATTGAGTTTGAAAAAGTGTAATAATTAAGGCTCTGCATGGCTTTATATTCTTCTAGAGAAGATCTAATTGTGTACCTGGTAGGCATTTAGGTTAGGGAAAAATCACCTTAATCCAAGCAGAGAGCAAACAGTCCATTCACGAAGATCAGTCTTTGTAAGAGCTGAATCATCTCAAACCCTAATTCTTGAGTAGTCGTCCTTGTGGGGTATCAAGAGAATGCCCAGGGCATTCTTCTCTTTACTAGGCCATGTAGAGAAAAATTACGAAAGGTTATAAAATATTTTTAAATCCAGGTGCCCAGCCTCGGCAATATCAACCCCCAGCATTCTGATACCGGTACCTTTAGATTCCTCATTTCAAAGCTGTTCTAGGACCAACTCATATTTGTTGTTGGTTCCTTTATTTCTTGTTTGTTTGCTTTGTGTGTGTGTGTGTGTGTGTGTGTGTGTGTTTGTCTGTGTGTAGGGGAGGGAAACTGGGGGGTGCCTCTGGCATCTTTCCTAATAATTGTGGAATCAGCATTTTCTCTAAAATATTTACCTTCATAGACTGTTCATTTTACAGCAGGAGGGTCTCTCAGAACTTCTTGAGATTTACAGTTCTAAAAATAGAAATCTCTCCAAATACCAGAATTTGTCAATTTCATGTATATCTAGTTGTTTTTCTTATGTTTTGTTTATGTCTGCTTCTGTAATGTAAGCTCCATGAGGTCATAAAGCGTGTCTATGTTGTTTTATTTTTTCTCCACAGTCCAGCATAAACACTTAGCACTTGATCATCGTTCATTAAATATCTGAATTGGACAAATGGATGAAAGGATAGATGTGCAGATGAATGGACAGAGGCTAACAGCACTCTTTATTCCCACTGCCTAGCAATGTGCTTAATATTTTATAGGCACTTAAATGTATGTGCTGGACAACGCAATTGCACACAGATGAAGGAAAAATTGATGGCACATGCAAAGACGACTGCAGAGTCTTTTCCCACTAGGCTGATCCCATTTAGAATGGGGCCCTATGAATAAATCTCAGCACTTTTGTGGCTCACCAAAGACAAAGCATAGGTAGTTATTCAGTAAGTGTTTGTGATAATGGAAATCAGCTAAATTCAGTCAAACTTCTCATAGAGATGCCTTCAGTTAGAAGCTGTTTTCTTAGCATTTTGCTTTAGATGCAATCTATTGCTTCTAGTTTTCCCATGTGTGCATAAACACAAAAGTACATTGAAAGTCACCACTTGTTGAGTATGAGCCTGCAAGCAGAGACTAATGCTCTTACTTATCACTATATCCCAAGGACCAGGACAATAAATAGTTTTAAATGAAATTAATAAATGTGTGACTGGTAATGCATAAATGAAGATTCCCTATTTAGTAATAGGAGATAAAAAAGTTATCTGAACAATAAACAAGGCTCTTTACTCAAAAGCATTTAAAAAATTCCAGAAACGAAATAGTATGTAAGCTTGCAAAAAAAAAGTGTGGCTATGGCTCAAGTCACAAGGGAGCCTGGGCTATTCAGCCTTTAAGATTCTGTTTACTTTTGGAATATCACCTATATAGAATACAAGGGTTTCATTTATTTCTAGTAATCTACAGTAATCTATTTATGTCAATGGCTGCTGATGTTGGCAAGAGTCTGCTATTATAAACACTTTACATCTAATATTATAAATACCCATAGCAGGTGACCATATGTGTATGTTTCTTTCTTCCAAACTTGAATTTATTGCTCATAAAACTTACATATCTATTTTTCTATCATTGATATGAACAGGGTAGTCTACACTGAATGTATGTTTAAAATATTCCTGAAATTCTCTTACCTTTACAGAGACACTGCATATGACTTTCATTTTCTAAGTTTGTACCCCATCTCTCCTACTCTTTGCTTTACACTCCTTGATGAAAGGGACCCTCATTGCCCAGGCTTTCTCCTCTTTCATCAACTATGATTATCTTAATTTTCAAATCATATGATGGGATAAACAACGTCTGGTAGTTACTTAAATGATGTGGAAATTATGCATCCCACCCACTACCACTTTTGTCATCTCTACAAATGAAAGAATCAAAAATACTTCCCTCTTTGGGTTCTGACCTTGGAAACACACCCACAGCTTTTGTCATCTCCCACAGCCTTTCCTGCTGGGAACAGCCCAGCAGAGTCCCCCAGACAGCTGTTAGAGCTCAGAATCAATTTACTTTGGGGTGAGGACTTGAGGGACACAGATGGGTGAATTACAGGTGTTCAGCTTAGTGGCAGGCCCTGCTTGGCACAGTTTAATATGAGCTCCCACTTGTTTCAACTGCAGGACAGCAAAGCTGTCACTCTTTGCCCTGGAGAGGGCTGGCGGGTTTTGGCTGGGTGCCATATGCAATCCTAGTTACAAGGTCAACTGCATATTTTTGGTTTTTGGAAGCTGTTAGAAGTTGAGCTAGTCGCTGACTATACCTTTAACTTGGATCAGGTTTCTCTCTTTAGATTTTTACTGAGACTCCAGAGTGACTATTTGTCCCATTCAGAGGCACTATCCAAGAACCTATTGTTGTAGTTTCTGCTCCACGTTTATGTCAACCATGCATGTTTGCTTCATTGCTTTTTCTGTTTTCTACTTATTTTCTGTTTCTAGTCTTTTATTCCATAACATACTTCACTTCTTCCCTACAATGAGTCCTGATCCTTTCAGGCATTCACTTCATGTATAATTGATGTAAGAACCCTGAAAATAAGGGGAACTCAGTTCTATGAAAATATTTTAGGGAGAGGGAGAATGGTTTAGGTTCCAATGGGTTGAATACTTTTCCAAATCAAAATCTACAAAGAATTGGACAGTGGAAATAACAAAATAAAATGCCCCAGTGTCTTAGCCATTCTAGACCTCAGTTGATCTCATCAGCATATAGGGATTGAGTTCCAGGCAAATTATTCTGAAAACCAGAATTGCTTTGGAAATAGAAAAACCATTTCTAAGGCAATGAAGATATAGGCCCTGGAATAGGATTCATTTCCTTACATTCGCATGCATTTATGGTTTGAAATCAGGCCAGGCATGCCCTATCCAGGCCATAGCATGACCTCTGCAAAATCATATCTATCATTGAAAGGGCCCTGCTTTCCGTAACTCCTTCTGATATGCTGCCAAAAATTCAAACAGCTATTCTGATTACACTTTAATTGGTACTTTATATTCAACACATAGGAAAACTCACCATAAACAAAAGCTGTTCTTTCCTGAACTCTGTGAAGTTAAAGTATCTGGATCGTGTGTTAACTATATAATATTTATGGAGTTCAGCTTGTGGGTGAAGTCAGCCAAAGCCCATTTCTCCTCCTTAAGACCTTATATACTAAAGAATGCTTTATATATGATGATCTTGAAATAGCTTTGAAATTCCCACCCCTCAGAAATTCTTACAATTTTAAAGAACAGAAGAAATAATAAATAGCTGATTGAGCTGACCATTTTTTTGGTTTTTCTTTTTATTCTTTGAGAAATCAATACTAATATAGTTGGCATTTATGTAATCAACCTTCTTCCAAGAATCTCGAAACACGTCTAAACTCTGCTGGTTGGTTACTTAAAAGTAATCACTTGCCCTGAAACCATAAACCAGGTCACATATGGAACTGGTTGTAACAGTCAAATACTAAGCCCTAACATTTCTACCAGTGGTTTATGCCAATCTGTTACACTCCTCATTCACCTATATCCATGCAAGTAGGCAAGGACCATTAAGGAGTTTGAGATGAAGACAGCAATTTATGATGTGTGGACACATTCAACCAAATTACTGAGCATCTCCTCTGTGCTAGATCCTGTAGTATGCATAAGGGACAGTGATAAATAATAGCTGGGCTTTGCTGTCTAGAAATTCACCATCTCTAATGAGTAACAATTATGAAAATCAGCATGTAATGAGCACCTCCTCTGTCCTTTAAGCCCTTTATATGCATTAATTCACTTAGTCCTCACAGTTACTTTATAAAGTAAGGTCTAATATTATACCTAATAAACACTGTCTACCTAAATATTAAAATGCTTATATTGAGCCTTGGTTGCTTCAAATCATTTTTAAATATTTCTTTTCAGACAGACTTCATGTCCCCATTGTAACCCTTCTTGATCTCCTTTCCTAGTCTCCTTCCCAGAAGACAATTGCCTTTCTACAGTTGATGTATAAATATGCTCTATATATCTACACACACACACACACAGCATATTGTATTGTGTCTTGTGTGTTTTTTAAATTTGTGCAAATAGTATAATTTTTTAATGTTCTTCGGCACCTTGGTTTATTTACTTGATTTTGCATTTTTGAAATGTGTGTATGTTGAGTCAAAAAGAAATTGTGCATAAATGGTAACAGGTATATAGTATGCCATTATATTAATACACACAAGTTATCAATCCATTCCACCATTACTGGGCATTACTCTAGTGGATATTTCCAAATCACTCCCAAAAATGGTTGTACTGTTTAAACTCCTACTGGGAATAGATGAATGTTCCAGGTACCCTATAACTTCAGTGGCACTGGGAGTTGCTAGAAATTTAATTTATGTGAGTTTGATGGATATGAGAAGTATTTTGTTAATAACTGATATTTTCATCCATGTTTCTACCTAATATTGACTAATATATACTTTCTTATGCTGTCTTTTTTCTGGTTTTTGATATAAAGGCTGCATTATTTTCAGAAAATTTGTTAAAGGACATTTCTTTATATTATGTACAATGGTTTTAGAAAATAAGAATTTTTGTTTTTTGAAAATGTAGTTAGCCCTTTATAAAACTATTTTATAGGGTGAAAAGGTATAGATTAATTAATTATTGGCATTTTGTGGTTTCTATTGTTTTATAATTCAATGTTATTTTTATTATAAAATTTTAATATATTATCAATTTATTGTATTTCTTGATTATGTCAAGATTTTAAATCAATTTCTATTATTTCTTATTTGTGCAAGTTTTTATATTTCAACTTGTGCCTTCTCTTTCTTTGGCCAGTCTCTCAAGGGACTGTTTTATTAATAATTCTGAAGAATGAGCTTTTGTTTTTGATACTTTTCTCCATTGTTTGATGTTTCCTATATATTTCTTCTTTTCTGTCATTAGCAGCTTCTATACATTTGGGAGGAGGATCTTGAGAGGACACTAACACTTTAGACTGAAACTTTAAGGGTTGAAGTCTGGTAGTTAAGATGACAGTTTTGCATCATTCTACTCTACAGAAAACCTGAAGCATGAACTGTATTAAATGGACAAAAATAGTGTGCCCAGGATTCTGGCAAAAGCAATGAATATATTTGTTGGAGGAAGACAACTTTAATCAAGTCTTGAATTTACTGCTGAAAGTTAGTTATTAGAAACAATGTCCAGCACATACTCAGAAATAACTGAATACATGAAGAGTTGAAATACCATAAGAAAAAAAAAAAGCAAAAATAATGCAGTGTAGGAACAAACACAATGAAGTCCAAAAAACAGAATTACCAGGCAGACTATGTAACAACTGTGCTCACTATATACAATGAGATGAAAGTCAAGCTTTAAAATGTTGGCAGGGAACCAGCAATCATAAAATGTGATATCATAGATTAAAAAATTAACAAAATATACATTCTAGAATTAAAGTAAAATAACTAAAAAGATCAAATTAACAGCAAATTAGGAAGAGTTGATAGAGAACTATTGAACAAAAAGATTGGTCAAAAATCTATGAAAAATCAGAAATGAAGAATAAATGAAAGATTGAAAATATACCAGAACACCTAACAGATATAGATCAGTGCAATAGAAATTTCTGCAATAATAGAAACATTCTGTATCTGTGCTGTCCACTTCAGTAGCCACTATACACATGTAGCTGTTGGGTACTTGATATGTGGCTATTGAGATTGAAAAACTGACTGTTAAATTTTATTTAATTTTACTTAGTTAAGTTTAACTTTATATACCCCCATGTGGCTAGGGACTAATATATTGAACAGTACAAATATGGCGGAGACATATAGAGATTCTAACATATAAGAAATAAAAACACCAAAAGCAAAAGAAGAGAGAAAGTGAAGCAGACGTAATGTTTGAAGAGGTAAGGGTGTAAAAGATTTCATAGCTGATGAAAGACACTAATTCACACATTCAGAAAACCCAAAAATATCAAATGATATTAAAAAATCTTTCAGGCATATCATAGTGATTCTAAAGAAAACCCAGTACAAAGAGAAAAATTTTAAGAGGAGGCAGAGAAAAGAGGAGAGATTACTTTCAAACAAATAGCATTTACTGACAGTTGACTTCTCAATTACAATGGAAACAAAAAATAGATACAATGTGCTAAAAAAAAAAAAAAAAGGAAAACAACAACAAAAAACTCCCATCCTGTAGTTTAATGCCCAGAGAAATAACTTTCAAGAATAAAAGTAAAATAAAGTCATTTTATCATCAAAATCAACAAAGATAGTTTAACACTAGCAGATGCTACCAATGGGAATTATAAAATATTCCCAGATGAAAGGTAAGACATGTAAGAAGCAAAAAGAACTATGAAAATGATAAATACGTGGGTAAACTATAAGAGAAAAATACTATAAAACAGAAATGATAATTTCTTGCAGACTCTCATGTTTTTTCTCTCTCTCCCTCTGTACTCCATATGCTATGTTGAAGTTGTTTACCTACACTACTGAAATTTGTGCTTTTTTTGGACAGGGATCTATGTTAAAGTGTCCAATAAGGCAGCACAACATTAATGCTGCTTGTAAGGAGAAATGGATGAATGAAATAGAGCAAAGGAAGTTATTTAGTTGTTCCCTGGCAATGGGGCAAGAATATTAAAGCACAATGAGTTTCAGAGAGAGGTGACAACTTTGAGGAGTTCAGTCTCAAAATGGTCACTTGTGGCACTTCAGCATTTTCAAATAATATTACAGACTTGATATTTCTGATTTATGATTCTGATAATAAAATTCCTGAGATCCCATTCTAGATCTGGGCTTTGGTCAAGCTAACAAAACTTTCCAATCCTCATTTTCTTAACCTTTGAACTCATTTTGCATGGCTGCTGTGCAGGGAACCACACTTGGCTCCTCTTCACTAACTTCCCTGAAATGCTATTAACTCCTTGGCAATGTGCTCTCAGACCTTTTCTCTGACTTTATTTATTTATTTATTTTTGTTGTTTCCTTTCAGTTTGGGTACTTCCTGAGGAATACATTCAAGTCTATGGTTTCTATCCTGTTTCTCTCCCTCCCTTTGTCTTTCTCATCAATGTTTTTTGAGAACTTTTCAAATTGTAATTTATGTTCACATCTTAAGTTCAAGTAGTGTTAATTCTTTATTTACCACCTCAAATGCAGACTTTGTTTTTGCATGATTTGGAGTTTTGTCTGATCCTTTTACTTTTTCTTATGTCATTTTTAAGACTTGTCTTTGAAGATTACTTTGTAGGTGTATTTTATAACCAATTAAATATATTTTAAAATATTTTTCAGTTTACTCATCCATGAATGAGTGGACATTTATCAAGAGCTGGTGTTTGTCAATAAGGGTACATGGTCTTCATTTGTGAAAAGAAACTCATTTAGATATTAAGGTTGATTAGCTTATTGTTCATTTCCTTACTCTCTTCCATGGGAGGAGTATATTTCCCTTCCCCAGAAGACAGGTTAATTGTACAATAACTAGAACAACTTCCAATATCATATTGGAAAATAATCAACTTTCATGTTATTGAGCTCTGCTGCAGAGGTGGCTTTTTCAACTCCAAGTGCCATTCTGAAGAAAAGAAATGCACAACAAACTACTACCTCTGCAATATACTGTTACCATGAGTTTTCCTGTCCACATTCTTGCCAAAGCAGTGCAGTTTTGCAGTGTACCATGGCAATATGTGCTAAGAGCTCTTCTTTTCTAATTATCTGGTTGTTTTCTGGAAGTCAAAGTCTCCAAAAGTTGTAATAAGAAAATAAAAATACTTTGCCTCACCAGCTGGGTGCTATGGCTCATGCTTGTAATCCCAGCACTTTGCGAGGCTGAGGCAGGTGGATCACAAGGTCAGGAGTTCGAGACCAGCCTGGCCAATATGGTGAAACCCTGTCTTTACTAAAAATACAAAAATTAGCCAGGCATGGTGGCAGACGCCTGTAGTCTCAGCTACTCGGGAGGCTGAGGCAGGAGAATCAATTGAACCCGGGAGGCGGAGGTTGTAGTGAGCCGAGATCGGGCCACTGCACTCCAGCTTGGGAGACTGAGCGACACTCTGTCTCAAAAAAAAAAAAAAAAAAAAGAAAGAAAAGACCTTGCCTCAAAAAGGTAGCATTCATAGAAGAATTCTCCAGTTTTTTTCCTTGTTTCAGACTTTTCTGGGTATTCGTTTGTTTGTTTCAACAGTAAATATGGGTTCACTAAGGTTGGACTTTCTCACCCCAGGCCCATTTGAATTCATCCTACATGGGTTTTGGTCATTGTATGCCCTTTACTGTTCTTCATTTGTGTTTTATATATTGGATTAGAGAGCTGCATTAAGAACTTCTAGTTACATGCCATTTAAATTGAAGAAGGTTCTTACGTGTCTAATAAAATTTCCCTCTCTCAGAATATTCTGTATTTTGTACTTTTTACTGGGTCAAGGATACTGTTTTCCTTGTTGTCGTAAATTATTGCAATTTAACTCTATATAAATATAGATTTTTAAAAATAAAATTTCGGTGGAATATAGGATTTTAGAAGCTGTGGCTCTCTGATGTTTCCAAGGATTCAGCGTGGGTCACCAAGAGAGCATTTATTCTAATATTTTATTGTAAAAATATTCAAACGTGCAGCAAAGTTGAAGTAATTTTGCAGGGAACAGACTTGTACCTACCATCTATATTTTGTCTTTAACATTTTTTTCCTACTTGTTTTATCACATGTCTGTCCATCTATCCATCAATTAATTTATCACAGTTTTGGATGCATTTCAAAGTAAATTGAGAAAACTAGTATACTTCTTCTTAAATAGTTCTGTATAAATATTATTAGAGTTCATTATTAGTTTACTTTTTTCTTTATGTAAAAATTTACATGTAAGGTACATATGCATTTATTGAGTTTTGCAAACACATACACGTGTGTAACACAGACCCCTATCAAGTTACAGAATATTGCCATCACCCTCTTACTCTTTCAAAAAGTACAATTTCAGGATATTATAATCTGACAAAGTTAGAAAGGAGGCAATTTCCTCCAGAAATACCCCCAAGGCTAACTCGGTTTCCCCACTACATTTATGTGCTGGTGGAAAAGGAACTCTTTCTTCCCTGCAGTTTCTTAGATTTTGTACTTTTGGCACAGAAGTTAGTGCTTGGGAGTGTGGAGAATAAAGAGCCAAATGGAAACAGAAAAAGCCATGTCATCATTAAAAATAAACAGAGACACAAATATGTCAGAGGGCAGAGGCAGACACTTCATTGTGCAAGTGATTTATGAGGAAGCTAATTTTAAACAAGCCTGGGCTGCGTGGTGCCTTGCAGCCAAACAAACAGGCAAAGCGCCCTTTCGACAGCAGCCGAGAGCTGCTGATCTCCTCAAGGAATAATCTCATTTTCTTGGTGGTGTAAAAGGCGCTAAGTGGCTGTTTTCTGTCTAAGGAAACCCTGGCTGAGTCACTGAAGGCAGGCCCTGTTAAATGCCAGAGAGTAACAAGACAAAGGCCTGCCTTCTACAAGTTAAACCCACAAAACAAAACACTGACACATTAACAACAAATCAAGCAGGTTTCCCTCTGTTTATTCCATGTCCTACATTTCTTTTCCCTTAAAATGGTACTAGGATATGAGAGGGAGGGATTGGCCACCCAGGAAATTAGTACATGGCTCTCTGGCCTGGCTATTCATGTCTGCTTTGTAACACAGATCAGGCAGGCACTGAGAGTTATCCCTGGGGGAGCCAGCCAAGGAACTGAGAATGTAGAAACAGGAGAGGCAAGCGGGCCAGGCTCATATGTGGAGGAGACATTGCAAAGCTGTACAAGGCAGCCAGCCTAGGATTAGTAGAATCTATCTTTAGATTGGAGGCCTTAGGCTATTAGTTTTCTCTGCCTTCAGGTTTGAGCCTTTTCCAAATGCCAATGCTGAAAAATCTGTAGTTCAATAGTCTGCTGCATGGGAAATTCTTATAGCCAAACACATTTAGGTGTGTGTGTGTGTGTGTGGTGTGTGTATGTGTGTGTGTGTGGTGTGTAGGGATTGATTGTC
Source organism: Gorilla gorilla gorilla (assembly GCF_029281585.2). NCBI lineage: Eukaryota > Metazoa > Chordata > Mammalia > Primates > Hominidae > Gorilla > Gorilla gorilla. The sequence continues at coordinate 52,204,151 of NC_073245.2, read as the reverse complement.
AGCAGTAATTTCAGTGAATGAACATTTAATACGGACCCTCAATATGTAAGGTTCAAAAGCCACATGAAAGGTATAAAAAGATTGAGGTGCTAGATTAAAGAGAGAATTTCTTTGGGAAAATGTGTTGGAGTATTTTTCCTACTGCCATTCCAAGAAGGGGTGGGTAGGGGATGTGGTCCCCTTGCCTCAAGTCTAGTGAGAGAGGCTGGAAAAACCCAATTAGGGAGTTAGATTGCTTCCTTTGGATGTAATGAATAGTGCGGATGTTTCACAGGGTTCCAACAACTAGTGAGGCCTGAGCACTGACAAATGAGAACTGAAATCATTTGTGCATTTGGAGTCAGCTCTTGCAGGTTCTGGCTTTGCCAAGTATTTTCTTTTAGGTTCCTGAATAGTGGGAGGTCTGGAGGTCCTGGGAAGAGGCTGAGGAGGCAAGGGTATTGGCAGAGGATTTGACAGGAGCTCAGAGCAGAAGTTATTTACCAATTGTTACAAGAGGACTTCAAACATGCAAAGCCAGTTTGCCCTACTAGGGCATACCAGTTAACTAGCAGACCTGAACAGCAGATGGAGTAGGGGCTGCTGGGGTTACAGAGTACCTGCACTTCTGCCAAGCACCGGTAAAGGTACATGTTTCCCATGGAGATGTCAGCCATGTGAGCAGGAGGAAAAGAACTGGCCCTTATCACCTTAAAGGGACTTTACCCAAGAAGGTTGTCTGGAAGGGAGATAGGACAACAGTTGAGACATTATATGGTGGAGAAGAAACCCCAAAAACCAAGGTGCTTTTACGCTATAAACTCTCTCAGCAGTCTTTGGCAATAGATGACCCCTTCTTAGGTTACTGTTTTTAAGTAGATAAATTAAATCCATAGAATTGCCAAAGGAATCCTCTTTAAGTAGAGTTATCAAAATATTTCAAAATTTTTATAACATTAAATAACCAGATTTAGCATCAGTCCTAATAACTATCATTATTTTCATAATTTTAAAACATTGATAAGTGTAAACAACATTTTGAAATACCTTCACAATTGCAATGTAATATGAAACGATCTGTATATGGGTGCTCATCAATTAAGGTATTTTTAAGCCTCCACCTCTTTTCTCTCCTGGCTTCAACCAGGAGGTTCGAAGTCAACACCAGGCTGTGGTAGGGGATGGAAGGAGACAACAGAGTAGAAAAGACAAAGTCCCTCTTTCCCCATCAGTGGATTTCCAACCTATTGCAGGTTCAAATGAAGGGACAGGCTATAACTTTGAGTGAAATTCAGAATTTCAAATATTACACTGGACTCGGGATATTCATCAGTGAACAGACACTATTTTAGGCAACTAAAATGCCTGGAGTTTCTTTGGTTATTTCAGAGGGAATCAGGAAGCTGTGTGGTCTTTTCTGCCCAGGAGTTCATCCAGGGTTAGGGAAAGGTCTGATCCATGGCACAGGTTTGAGTGAGCAATTACGGGGGAAATGAAGTTGCTTTGGTATTGTATCCTGTGAGTCCTGCTGGTCCAATGTACTAATCCCATGAAGATGTAAGGTGTGTGTGTGCGTGTGTGTGTGTGTGTGTGTCTGTGTGTGTGTGTGTGCAATTAAAAAAATAAACACTTTCTCTGCCTGAAAAATAGTACATTATGGTGAGTAGGAGCATGGTCAATGAAACAAAACTGCCTGTGAAAAAATTCTAGTCGGACCACTTACTGCAAAACCTTGAGTAATTTCCTTAACCCCTCTTTGTCTTAGTTTACTCATCTGTAAAATGAGGCTATTGATAATGTTATATGTAGCTCATAAGGATAAAAACATGATTAAATGTGTTAATTTACACAAAATTCTTAGAACACTGCCTGGTGATATTCAATTATAAGCTATGTTGTTATTGTTGTTGTTGTTAATTGAATTACTTTTCCCCCTGACATTTGCAATGGCCTCTCAGGAACCTCTGTTGAATCCTAGAAATCTGAAAAGTAAGAGTTGGATACCACAATTTTAGAACATCTGTATTTCCTTCCTAGAGGTTGGGTATTTTGCAAATTCTACACTCCATGCTCTAGTGAAAGAAATGTCTCAACCATCTGGAACATCTGTGTCCCCAGCACTTCCCAAGAGACTACACCTGACCAACCACCTCCCAGGCAGGCTCTAGGTCATAGTCCAGGCATTTTTGTTGTTTCATCATCTCAGATAAAAGCTGTCATGAACCCACTATGCTGTAAGATAAAACCTTCAGAAGCTATTTATGTAGAAAGTAGTTGTTAAATATTGCAGGTAGCTAAGGGCCTTTTCAGTTGCTAAGGGAGGTGTTATACTTAAATTTCAGCAACAACAAACCAAACAGCTGTGGATACACCTGACGTGTGGATAGATGTTTCTGGCAGTTGTGGTGGAATCGAAAGATTATTGGGCCAGGGTCAAGCAATCTTGGATTTAAAATACTGTTTATCACTCACCAACTGAGTGAAATTTAGTATGCTCCTTAATGTCTCTGAAACTTAGTTTCCTTTTAAGCATAATCCGGATAGCAAATAATTTCTTTGTGCAATTGTCACAATTACATGAGATAAGGCTTAGGTGTTCAGTTGGTGTTGACACATTCCCTCCACCCTTTACATGAGAGGAATGCTATTCAGATGTCAGCTGCAGATCTCTGTTCCACTGGAGAGGAAGCTAAACATGACTCAACCTCCCTTCTTCCCACCTAATGGGTTCAATGGTCTGTGGAAGTCTTAACACTCTTCAGTATGCCTTGTGAATTCCACGTGAGGGGATGGAAATGGAGAGTCACATTCCTCCAGGTGGCTCGGCATTGTAGGGTCTTATGTCCAAGCATGCTATCTTTGTATCACATCACTTTACCCAGTAGAAATGATCAGCCCTCTCTTTAGTTTTCACAAACAAGAACAGGATCTCTATCTATTCTTGTGCTGCATTAATCAGTTACATATATTGTGTTCAAAATGCAGAAGGCAAAGTGGAGTGGATGCTCACTTTCCGGCAACACAATAACTCATCATTCTTACATACCTTTTGGCCATCCTGTCACTGTTAACGGTCCCTGGGCCCCCCAAATATAATCACATATACTCCCCATTTTGTTAGATCTTCTCCCCTTCTCATCCTCATCTCTTTTCTTTATACCACCTTGAGCAACTATCAGCAACAGCCAACATGATTCCCCTGTTGCTACTGTAGAGCAGCTTCCCACAGTCTTTGATATATCCTGATACTTACTGCTATTCCTGCTTGTGAGTGTATCTGTTAGTTAATGCTGAGTAATAAACCATGCCAAATTTCAGGGACTTTAAAATAAACCCTATTGTTGGTCACTAATCTATTTGTGAGTTGCATGTCTCTAGGTTGGGCTCAGCTGATCCCAGCTGGCTTTGCTCACTTTCGCAGTCAGGTAGGAGTTGGCTAATCTAGAATGGCCTCAGTGGAATGGTTGCTGAATACTGGCTATGGAAATGCACATGCTTGGGTCATGGATTGCACCTCCTCCAGCAGAGTAGCCTGGACTGATCCACATAGCAGAGCAGGGTTTCAAGAGAGCCAGCACAATGCATGAAGAAGCCTTTGAGACCTAGCCTCGGAGTGGTAGATTGTCACTTTCACCACATTCTATTGCCAAAGCAAGTCACAAAACCAGTTTAGATTTAATGGTGGACAAATAGAGTTTTGTCTCGAGGGGAGGAGCTGCAAAGTCATATTGCAAGAGGATGAGTACAGGGAGGGGAAATGTTTGTGCTATTTTTTGCAATCAATCTACCACACTCTGGCTCATCTACGCCAAAATGCCTCTTGAAGGTATTTTCACAAGAAAAACTTCCTCCATGGGAGAAGTTATGGTGCTAACTCTCAATATAATAAAAACATCTTTTTTTAAAACCACATTAGAGAAAAATGACTCAGCTTCCTTTGAGAAAGACAGTTGCAAAGGTCACTTTGCTTGTTATCTTGTGTCCTGTTTCTGGAGAAGTGATAGCCGACACCTAAGACCTACTCATTCCCAAAGCTAGAGAAGTTTGCTTTCCCTTGAGAGAAGGATAGACTGAGAAAAGTATATGAAGACTTTAAGGATAAGTGATTCTGTGGGATCTGGAGCACTACTGTATTGCTCCCCAAAGGTGCAAAATAATGGCTTATGGATATGAAAGATGACATAATAACACTTTGTCAAGTTGTAAAGAATCACTGAAATACTGTGTCTTCTCCCTCCTCTGCCTCATTTCTTGAAGCTTAACACAATGGTAGGTATTAAAGATTCATAGTCGTTAGGGTGCCAGTTGGGACATCAGTGTCTATTGTTTTAAAATTTTGCTGCTAATATCACAGATTTTCTGTATGATAATTGAACCCAACTATCTTATCCAAGAAATTTTTTGAAGTGTAGTTAAAAATTAGAAAAGCCTGTTTCATTAGCCATGATATATAGTTTCAGTGAATTTGATGTAAACTATTAAAACATTTTTTGTTAAGGAAAAGATATCCCTTTGACCTAAGAAATAGTTTAAAGAGGATGCAGGCAAATTGGCCCTCTCATAGATAAAAACTAGAAAACTTACTGGGAAACAATTTAGCTATAAACTATTTAGCTAAAAACTGGCCCAATAATTCAAATTCTGATTATAAATAGGAAATATATCTAAATATGTAAATAAACTATATGCACACAGCATATCCTGAAAAATAAATTCATTACTATGAAAAAGTACAGCTTGACACACAACTTAAATTATATTTTGTGATGATTTTAATGTATAATTTTCATTAGAATAAATTAACCAGAATTAAGAATATAGCATGAATTTTAAGACATCTATTCATCCTGCCTATAATGTACCTAACATTTTTCTGTGGTGAGAAATTGTTTCCAAGAAATAAATGAATAAATAAATCTAGACAAATATTATTCCTCTGTCTTGTTTTATTTCTATTATTTATCTATTTGTTTATTTGCTCATTCATTAAATTCTCATTGAGGCCCTACTGTGTGTCAAACACAGTGTTCTATATTTTAAGAAGGAACTTTATTTAGTCATTCTAATAACTGAAGGTTAAGTATTGCTCCTCCATCTTAAGAGATGAAACAATAGAAGCTCAGAAAATATAAATAACTTTCCTAAGCAAGTAACTAAGCTAGGCAGAATGCTAGTTTGGATCTTGCTGACTTCAAAACCTGAGGTTTAATGATAAATACATAGAAAATGAACTCAGTTTCACACTATGCATATGTGTGCTCTGACACACTAAACATATTACATGCAAAATTGAGAGACTGCCAAGGTCCCTATATAGCAATGTGATCTTTCCAGTACTCAGATGGTATAATAAAAAATAAGACATAATTTACTAATGAGCAATAACAGGAACTTATTGAAAATGCAAATCTGGTGCCTAACTCAAGTAGATAGCAAAAATTCTTTTTTTCTTTTTCTTTTTTCTTTCTTTTTTGTTTTTTATCTATTTATTTTTTTTGAGACAGGGTGTCCCTTTGTCACCCAGGCTGGAGTGCAGTGTCAGGATCACAGCTCTCTGTAGCCTCTCAACCTCCTGCAGGCTCAAGAGATCCTTCTGCCTCAGCCCTCCAAGTAGCGGGGACCACAGGCATGTGCCCTCATGCCTAGCTAATTTTTGTATTTTTTGTAGGGACAGAGTCTCACCGTGTTGCCCAATCTAGTCTTGAACTCCTGAGCTCAAGTGATCCTCCTGCCTTGGCCTCATAAATTGCTGAGATTACAGGGATGAGCCACTGTGCCCCATCAGCAAAGGTTCTTTGTTAATGTATAGTTCAGTGTAATTATCTTGGCCTGATATTTTGGTTTTCCACTAAAAAAAACAACTTTCAGTGGTCTACTTTCAGCTCAGTTTATGATTGCCAGTTCAAGGAATCAGTTACCAGTTCGTGGCACTTAGACATTCAATAAATGTTTGTTGAATACCATAAAATCAAGAAAAAAATTGGTTAACTTGTGTTTCCTTAGGTTCCAACACCTTCTTTTTTTGGTTCAGGTTCTAATATCTACCCATTCAATACCATTAATATTATCACCTCTGATTTTATTGTCTACCCATCCAAACCCATTAATATTATCACTTGTGCTTTTCATAATTGTTTTAGCATTTCTTAAAGTTCTAAGTCAGCTCAGAAAACTTCCCAGATTTTTGGTATTTATATATTAATTTATTACTTGATTATCCTTTATAATTTTCATTTTTATTTCTTATGGTTATCTCTATTTAGTAGCCTTTCATCAGATGTTAAAATATCCTCCCTGGTATTCATCTTTTTTTTTTTTGGTTTTGTGACTTTAATAAAATTATTTAATATTGCCTGAAGAGTCCATTTCCTCATCTGTCAAATGGGGATAATAGTATCTGCTTTGTGCATCTGTTGCATGAAGTGTCTTTTTTTTTTTTTTTTTGAATTTTTTTTTTACTATACTTCAAGTTTTAGGGTACATGTGCACATTGTGCAGGTTAGTTACATATGTATACATGTGCCATGCTGGTGCGCTACACCCACTAACTCGTCATCTAGCATTAGGTATATCTCCCAATGCTATCCCTCCCCCCTCCCCCCACCCCACAACAGTCCCCAGAGTGTGATATTCCCCTTCCTGTGTCCATGTGATCTCATTGATCAATTCCCACCTATGAGTGAGAATATGCGGTGTTTGGTTTTTTGTTCTTGCGATAGTTTACTGAGAATGATGATTTCCAATTTCATCCATGTCCCTACAAAGGACATGAACTCATCATTTTTTACGGCTGCATAGTATTCCATGGTGTATATGTGCCACATTTTCTTAATCCAGTCTATCATTGTTGGACATTTGGGTTGGTTCCAAGTCTTTGCTATTGTGAATAATGCCGCAATAAACATACGTGTGCATGTGTCTTTATAGCAGCATGATTTATAGTCCTTTGGGTATATACCCAGTAATGGGATGGCTGGGTCAAATGGTATTTCTAGTTCTAGATCTCTGAAGAATCGCCACACTGACTTCCACAATGGTTGAACTAGTTTACAGTCCCACCAACAGTGTAAAAGTGTTCCTATTTCTCCACATCCTCTCCAGCACCTTTTGTTTCCTGACTTTTTAATGATTGCCATTCTAACTGGTGTGAGATGGTATCTCATTGTGGTTTTGATTTGCATTTCTCTGATGGCCAGTGATGGTGAGCATTTTTTCATGTGTTTTTTGGCTGCATAAATGTCTTCTTTTGAGAAGTGTCTGTTCATGTCCTTCGCCCACTTTTTGATGGGGTTGTTTGTTTTTTTCTTGTAAATTTGTTTGCGTTCATTGTAGATTCTGGATATTAGCCCTTTGTCAGATGAGTAGGTTGCGAAAATTTTCTCCCATTTTGTAGGTTGCCTGTTCACTCTGATGGTAGTTTCTTTTGTTGTGCAGAAGCTCTTTAGTTTAATGAGATCCCATTTGTCAATTTTGTCTTTTGTTGCCATTGCTTTTGGTGTTTTAGACATGAAGTCCTTGCCCATGCCTATGTCCTGAATGGTAATGCCTAGGTTTTCTTCTAGGGTTTTTATGGTTTTAGGTCTAACGTTTAAGTCTTTAATCCATCTTGAATTGATTTTTGTATAAGGTGTAAGGAAGGGATCCAGTTTCAGCTTTCTACATATGGCTAGCCAGTTTTCCCAGCACCATTTATTAAATAGGGAATCCTTTCCCTATTGCTTGTTTTTGTCAGGTTTGTCAAAGATCAGATAGTTGTAGATACGTGGCGTTATTTCTGAGGGCTCTGTTCTGTTCCATTGATCTATATCTCTGTTTTGGTACCAGTACCATGCTGTTTTGGTTACTGTAGCCTTGTAGTATAGTTTGAAGTCAGGTAGCGTGATGCCTCCAGCTTTGTTCTTTTGGCTTAGGAGTGACTTCGTGATGCGGGCTCTTTTTTGGTTCCATATGAACTTTAAAGTAGTTTTTTTCCAATTCTGTGAAGAAAGGCATTGGTAGCTCGATGGGGATGGCATTGAATCTGTAAATTACCTTGGGCAGTATGGCCATTTTCACGATATTGATTCTTCCTACCCATGAGCATGGAATGTTCTTCCATTTCTTTGTATCCTCTTTTATTTCCTTGAGCAGTGGTTTGTAGTTCTCCTTGAAGAGGTCCTTCACATCCCTTGTAAGTTGGATCCCTAGGTATTTTATTCTCTTTGAAGCAATTGTGAATGGGAGTTCACTCATGATTTGGCTCTCTGTTTGTCTGTTGTTGGTGTATAAGAATGCTTGTGATTTTTGTACATTGATTTTGTATCCTGAGACTTTGCTGAAGTTGCTTATCAGCTTAAGGAGATTTTGGGCTGAGACAATGGGGTTTTCTAGATATACAATCATGTCGTCTGCAAACAGGGACAATTTGACTTCCTCTTTTCCTAATTGAATACCCTTTATTTCCTTCTCCTGCCTAATTGCCCTGGCCAGAACTTCCAACACTATGTTGAATAGGAGTGGTGAGAGAGGGCATCCCTGTCTTGTGCCCGTTTTCAAAGGGAATGCTTCCAGTTTTTGTCCATTCAGTATGATATTGGCTGTGGGTTTGTCATAGATAGCTCTTATTATTTTGAGATACATCCCATCAATACCTAATTTATTGAGAGTTTTTAGCATGAAGGGTTGTTGAATTTTGTCAAAGGCTTTTTCTGTATCTGTTGAGATAATCATGTGGTTTTTGTCTTTGGCTCTGTTTATATGCTGGATTACATTTATTGATTTGCGTATATTGAACCAGCCTTGCATCCCAGGGATGAAGCCCGCTTGATCATGATGGATAAGCTTTTTGATGTGCTGCTGGATTCGGTTTGCCAGTATTTTATTGAGGATTTTTGCATCAATGTTCATCAAGGATATTGGTCTAAAATTCTCTTTTTTTGTTGTGTCTCTGCCTGGCTTTGGTATCAGAATGATGCTGGCCTCATAAAATGAGTTAGGGAGGATTCCCTCTTTTTCTATTGATTGGAATAGTTTCAGAAGGAATGGTACCAGTTCCTCCTTGTACCTCTGGTAGAATTCAGCTGTGAATCCATCTGGTCCTGGACTCTTTTTGGTTGGTAAGCTATTGATTATTGCCACAATTTCAGATCCTGTTATTGGTCTATTCAGAGATTCAACTTCTTCCTGGTTTAGTCCTGGGAGAGTGTATGTGTTGAGGAATTTATCCATTTCTTCTAGATTTTCTAGTTTATTTGCGTAGAGGTGTTTGTAGTATTCTCTGATGGTAGTTTGTATTTCTGTGGGATCGGTGGTGATATCCCCTTTATCATTTTTTATTGCGTCTATTTGATTCTTCTCTCTTTTTTTTCTTTATTAGTCTTGCTAGCGGTCTATCAATTTTGTTGATCCTTTCAAAAAACCAGCTCCTGGATTCATTAATTTTTGGAAGGGTTTTTTGTGTCTCTATTTCCTTCAGTTCTGCTCTGATTTTAGTTATTTCTTGCCTTCTGCTAGCTTTTGAATGTGTTTGCTCTTGCTTTTCTCGTTCTTTTAATTGTGATGTTAGGGTGTCAAATTTGGATCTTTCCTGCTTTCTCTTGTGGCCATTTAGTGCTATAAATTTCCCTCTACACACTGCTTTGAATGAGTCCCAGAGATTCTGGTATGTTGTGTGTTTGTTCTCGTTGGTTTCAAAGAACATCTTTATTTCTGCCTTCATTTCATTATGTACCCAGTAGTCATTCAGGAGCAGGTTGTTCAGTTTCCATGTAGTTGAGCGGTTTTGAGTGAGATTGTTAATCCTGAGTTCTAGTTTGATTGCACTGTGGTCTGAGAGATAGTTTGTTATAATTTCTGTTCTTTTACATTTGCTGAGGAGAGCTTTACTTCCAAGTATGTGGTCAATTTTGGAATAGGTGTGGTGTGGTGCTGAAAAAAATGTATATTCTGTTGATTTGGGGTAGAGAGTTCTGTAGATGTCTATTAGGTCTGCTTGGTGCAGAGCTGAGTTCAATTCCTGGGTATCCTTGTTGACTTTTTGTCTCGTTGATCTGTCTAATGTTGACAGTGGGGTGTTAAAGTCTCCCATTATTAATGTGTGGGAGTCTAAGTCTCTTTGTAGGTCACTCAGGACTTGCTTTATGAATCTGGGTGCTCCTGTATTGGGTGCATATATATTTAGGATAGTTAGCTCTTCTTGTTGAATTGATCCCTTTACCATTATGTAATGGCATTCTTTGTCTCTTTTGATCTTTGTTGGTTTAAAGTCTGTTTTATCAGAGACTAGGATTGCAACCCCTGCCTTTTTTTGTTTTCCATTTGCTTGGTAGATCTTCCTCCATCCTTTTATTTTGAGCCTATGTGTGTCTCTGCACGTGAGATGGGTTTCCTGAATACAGCACACTGATGGGTCTTGACTCTTTATCCAATTTGCCAGTCTGTGTCTTTTAATTGGAGCATTTAGTCCATTTACATTTAAAGTTAATATTGTTATGTGTGAATTTGATCCTGTCATGATGATGTTAGCTGGTTATTTTGCTCGTTAGTTGATGCAGTTTCTTCCTAGTCTTGATGGTCTTTACATTTTGGCATCATTTTGCAGTGGCTGGTACTGGTTGTTCCTTTCCATGTTTAGCACTTCCTTCAGGAGCTCTTTTAGGGCAGGCCTGGCGGTGACAAAATCCGTCAGCATTTGCTTGTCTGTAAAGTATTTTATTTCTCCTTCGCTTATGAAGCTTAGTTTGGCTGGATATGAAATTCTGGGTTGAAAATTCTTTTCTTTAAGAATGTTGAATATTGGCCCCCACTGTCTTCTGGCTTGTAGGGTTTCTGCCGAGAGATCCGCTGTTAGTCTGATGGGCTTCCCTTTGAGGGTAACCCGACCTTTCTCTCTGGCTGCCCTTAACATTTTTTCCTTCATTTCAACTTCGGTGAATCTGACAATTATGTGTCTTGGAGTTGCTCTTCTCGAGGAGTATCTTTGTGGCGTTCTCTTTAATTCCTGAATCTGAACGTTGGCCTGCCTTGCTAGATTGGGGAAGTTCTCCTGGATAATATCCTGCAGAGTGTTTTCCAACTTGGTTCCATTCTCCCCATCACTTTCAGGTACACCAATCAGACGTAGATTTGGTCTTTTCACATAGTCCCATATTTCTTGGAGGCTTTGCTCATTTCTTTTTATTCTTTTTTCTCTAAACTTCCCTTCTTGCTTCATTTCATTCATTTCATCTTCCATCGCTTATACCCTTTCTTCCAGTTGATCGCATCAGCTCCTGAGGCTTCTGCATTCTTCATGTAGTTCTCGAGCCTTGGTTTTCAGCTCCATCAGCTCCTTGAAGCACTTCTCTGTATTGGTTATTCTAGTTATACATTCTTCTAAATTTTTTTCAAAGTTTTCAACTTCTTTGCCTTTGGTTTGAATGTCCTCCCATAGCTCAGAGTAATTTGATCGTCTGAAGCCTTCTTCTCTCAGCTCGTCAAAGTCATTCTCCATCCAGCTTTGTTCCGTTGCTGGTGAGGAACTGCGTTCCTTTGGAGGAGGAGAGGTGCTCTGCTTTTTAGAGTTTCCAGTTTTTCTGTTCTGTTTTTTCCTCATCTTTGTGGTTTTATCTACTTTTGGTCTTTGATGATGGTGATGTACAGATGGGTTTTTGGCGTGGATGTCCTTTCTGTTTGTTAGTTTTCCTTCTAACAGACAGGACCCTCAGCTGCAGGTCTGTTGGAGTACCCTGCCGTGTGAGGTGTCAGTGTGCCCCTGCTAGGGGGTGCCTCCCAGTTAAGCTGCTTGGGGGTCAGGGGTCAGGGACCCACTTGAGGAGGCAGTCTGCCCGTTCTCAGATCTCCAGCTGCGTGCTGGGAGAACCACTGCTCTCTTCAAAGCTGTCAGACAGGGACATTTAAGTCTGCAGAGGTTACTGCTGTCTTTTTGTTTGTCTGTGCCCTGCCCCCAGAGGTGGAGCCTACAGAGGCAGGCAGGCCTCCTTGAGCTGTGGTGGGCTCCACCCAGTTCGAGATTCCAGGTTGCTTTGTTTACCTAATCAAGCCTGGGCAATGGCAGGCGCCCCTCCCCCAGCCTCGCTGCCGCTTTGCAGTTTGATCTCAGACTGCTGTGCTAGCAATCAGCGAGACTCCGTGGGCGTAGGACCCTCCGAGCCAGGTGCGAGATATAATCTCGTGGTGCGCCATTTTTTAAGCCCGTCGGAAAAGTGCAGTATTCGGGTGGGAGTGACCCGATTTTCCAGGTGCCGTCCATCACCCCTTTCTTTGACTAGGAAAGGGAACTCCCTGACCCTTTGCGCTTCCCAAGTGAGGCAATGCCTCACCCTGCTTCGGCTCACGCACGGTGCGTGCACCCACTGACCTGCGCCCACTGTCTGGCACTCCCTAGTGAGATGAACCGGGTACCTCAGATGGAAATGCAGAAATCACCGTCTTCTGCATCGCTCACGCTGGGAGCTGTAGACCAGAGCTGTTCCTATTCAGCCATCTTGGCTCCAAACAATGGTATTCATCTTTTGAACAGGCATGATTGGTCAGATGATGAGACAACTTCTTTTGTGGGTGCCCAGACATTTGCATATTAGCAAATCAAGGTCTGGAAAATAAATCATTTGGCCTAATCAGAAATGGAGATCTCTCAAGGACAGACACAAGCTATCTGACAAATCAGAAGATCCAGGAAGAAAGTGTCTGAAGCCAATAGGAAGCCAGAAAACCCTAAGCCTCACACCATATCCTTTTGGAAATTTCTGCTGATGTCTCTACATATTGAAGTGATTTCCCATCTAGCTTTTCTTCAAACATGAACACTAAGGATAATTCCTCACTTTTTGCTTTTATTGCAGTCCATCGATACCCCAGACACAGCACTAGTTATTCTAATTATTTACTCATAGTTCTGTGTCCTCCGTTGAGAGTACCTTGAGGGTAGAGAGTGTGCTTTCTTTCCATTAATATCTCTTAATCCTAGCCATGACTGGGCACCCAGCTTGTTCAGAAAATGTTTGTTGGAAGGGTGAATGAAATGTCCTTTCCTGCCAGAAGTCATATGACATATCCCCTTAGAACTTCATTGGTAGTGATTTTGTTATATCTCCAACTTTGAGCCAATCACAGTGATTAAAAAAAAAAAGTCTGGACCAAGTGTGGCAGCTCACACCTGTAATGCCAGAACTTTGGGAGGCTGAGCTCAGGAGTTTGAGATCAGTTTGGGCAACATGGTGAAACCCCGCCTCTACAAAAAATACAAAAATTAGCTGGTAGTGGTGGTGTGAACCTGTGTTCTCAGCTACTTGGTAGGCTGAGGTGGGGGAATGGCTTGAGCCTGGGAGGGGGAGGTTGCAGTGAGCAGAGATCATGCCACTCCACTCCAGCCTGGGCAACAGAACAAGACTGTGTCTTAAAAAAAATTAAAACAAAACAATAAAAAAATTAATCTGATTGACTTAAGCCAGTATAAGCCCACATCTACATTTGAGGCTGGAGTCCCTCGCTATCTAATTACAAAAGCGGGAATGGAAAAGAGGTTAATCCCCAAAGTAGAATCAGGACACTATGATTACTTGAAGAGAACTAAATGTGGGGGCAGCAAATAGCAGACATCTAATACAGTAGGTTACGAGGTAAGTATGATGTTAATTGACCTACTCAGATGTGCATACACCTAAGAGCTTCTAATTTTGTTAATAATTGGAATCAGTATGCCAATAAATGTTATAATCTGACCTCCATATTCCATGTTTTGTAAAAATTAGTTTTATGTTGGTATTTCCCATAAATTGCAGCTCCTAAACAAGTTTTACATCAGTTATTATACTTTGCAGGAAGCTCAATTAGTTACTGTGTCTTTGGTCTGTGTTTAGCCTGCTACTCCAAGATCTGGCTGGAGCTCTTTGCTGATGAGTGCAGGTCCATATTCTACATGATACCTCCCCATCGTCCTCTTTGTTGCTCTTCTCCATGGCAGCTGTCCTGGCCCTTTCCCCCTGGGCTGCCAATCTTCCAGCCACCAATAAACCACTCTTAATGACTCACATTAAGACTCTGGAATGTGGTCCTAGATCAATCTCAATCTGTGAATCAGTTACCAGATTTACAATAAAATAAAACACTTTCTTTACCAACCACACTTTCTCTACCAACCTTAAGATGTCACAGAATACAGAAATAACATTTAATTTTTTTCAGATTCATCAACAGCATCAAGTTAAGCTCATCCATGTAAAAATTTTTTAAATATTAAGGGATTTTTAAATGCATATACTGATAAGAATAGAAGTGTTACTATTAGCAATAGAACAATGTCAAAGTGGCGTAAGAAGTGGAGAATCTGACAATGTTATGGAAAATGTCCTTGGAGTAGAAAAAAAGGGGTGTTTAAAAATGCAATTCATGGTTTAAAAATGCAATGCAAGGGTTGGGGCCAAGATGGCGGACTAGAAGCAATGCGATCAGAGGCTCCCATTGAAAAGAACCACAATGGTCTGCAAATCCTGCACCAGCAACCAAGGTATCCAGGTTCTCTCCTCAGAACTGACTAAGTGGCTGGCATTATCCACAGAGAGGAAAGAAGACCAGTGTGGTGTGGTGGACCACCTGACAGCCACATGGGGCAGGGGAGCAGTCACCCCCCAGGCAAGAGAGGCAGTGAGTGAGCATGCTACCTAGCCTGGGAAAACAGGTTTTTCCACAGAACTGTGCAACCCATGGATCAGAAGATCACACTCATGAGCTCATGCCACCAGGGCCTAGGGTCCCAACCACGGAGCCATGCAGATTCTCAACAGTGACTCAGCTAGAATCTGCTTAAGCTTGCCAAGGTCCCAGTGGGGAGGGGTGACCAGCACCACAGCTGTGGCTGCTTGCTGTGTAAGCCATCTGAGCTCCTTCAGGGAGGGGCAACAGCCAACACTGAGACTGATAGCTGCCTAACACACTAAGCTCCCAGGATAGGGGAAGGGCGGCAGACATTTCTATAGCTCCAGGCCGCACTTTTCCCCTGCTGGAGCCAGGGAGACTGGACCGCTTACTACCAAGAGGTATCCCCCAAAGCCCAACACACTAGCTGTGGCAGACTGCAGACAGAGTGCCTCTTCAGGACCTACCCTGACTTATCCCTCCTCACTGGGCATGGCCTCCCTGCAGGAACTTTAACAACTTCAGCCAGGGACTCAGGGACAGAACTCTGATCTCCCTGGGCCTGAGCCCCTAGGGGAAGAGGTGGCAGCAATCTCCACAGACCAGCAGACTTAGTCTTTCTTTCTGCTAGTTTTGAGGAATCCAGGGAGCCCAGACGAGTGGGTTTCCCCCCAGCGAAGCACACCCCTTCCATGGAGGGACAAAGTGCTACATTAAGCAGGTCTTGCTCCCCATGCCACCCAACTGGGTGAGACCCTCCAAGAGGGGTGGTCAGACACCCTATACAAAAGCATTCCTACTAGCATCATGTTGGTGCCCCTTGAGGTCAGAGATCCCAGAGGAAGGAGCAGGCAATCATCTTTGCTGTTCTCCAACCTTCTCCCATGGCATCTCCCAGTGCAGGAGTGAGCCAGATGAATAGCATCTGAAGTGAACCCCTAGCGAACAACAGCCCTACAGAAGAGGGACCTGCACATTGCAAGTAAAACAAACAGAAAGCAACTACAGCATCAACAAAAAAAGTCCCCACAAAAACTTCATCCAAGAGTCAGCAGCCACAAAAATTGATACTAGACAAACTCATAAAGCTGAGAAAGAATCAATGAAAAAAACACTGAAAACCCAAAAGGCCAGAGTGCCTCTTTTCCTCCAAATGATCACAATGTCTCTACAGCAAGGACGTAAAACTGGACGGAAGATGAGATAGATGAATTAACAGAAGGAGGCTTCAGAAGCTGTGTAATAACAGACTCCACTGAGCTGAAATAACATTCTCTAACCCAATGCAAAG
The DNA here is from genome assembly GCF_029281585.2 of Gorilla gorilla gorilla. Taxonomy (NCBI): domain Eukaryota; kingdom Metazoa; phylum Chordata; class Mammalia; order Primates; family Hominidae; genus Gorilla; species Gorilla gorilla. The sequence goes on along the minus strand of NC_073245.2, from coordinate 52,188,268 downwards.
AAGCTAAAAATCTTGATAAAAGGATACAGGAGCTGCTAACTAGAATAACCAAGTTAGAGAGGAACATAAATGAACTGATGGAGCTGAAATACACAGCACAAGAACTTCGTGAAGCATAGCTGAATCGACCAAGTGGAAGAAAGAGTATCAGAGTTTGAAAACCATCTGGCTGAAATAAGGCATGCAGATAAGATTAGAGAAAAAAAAAATGAAAAGGAACTAACAAAACCTCCAAGAAGTATGGGACTATGTAAAAAGACTGAACCTATGATTGATTGTAGTACCTGAAAGAGATGGGGAGAATGAAACCAAGTTGGAAAACATACTTCAGGATGTGTTCCAGAAGAACTTCCCCAACCTAGCAAGATAGGCCAAATTCAACTTCAGGAAATACAGAGAACACCACTAAGATACTCCACGAGAAGATCAACCCCAAGACACCTAATCCTCAGATTCTCCAAGGTTGAAATGAAGGAAAAAATGTTAAGGGCAGCCAGAGAGAAAGGCCAGGTAACCTACAAAGGGAAGCCCATCAGACTAACAGCAGACATCTCAGCAGAAACTCTAAGTCAGAAGTGAGTGGTGGCCAATATTCAAAATTCTTAAAGAAAAGAATTTTCAACCCAGAATTTCATATTCAACCAAACTAAGCTTCATAAGCAAAGGAAAAATAAAATCTTCTCCAGACAAACAAATGCTAAGGAATTTTGTCACCACCAGGCCTGCCTTGCGAGAGCTCCTGAAGGAAGCACTAAATATGGAAAGGAAAAGCTGGTAGCAGCCACTGAAAAAACACACCAAAATATAAAGACCAACAACAGCATGAAGAAAATGCATCAACTAGTGTGCAAAATAACCAGATAGCATCATGATGACAGGATCAAGTTCACACATAACAATATTAACCTGAAATGTAAATGGGCTAAATGCCCCAATTAAAAGACACAGACTGGAAAATTAGATAAAGAGTGAAGACCCATCAGTGTGTTGTATTCAGGAGACCCATCTCATGTGCAAAGATACACGTAGGCTCAAAATAAAGAGATGAAGGAAAATATACCAAGCAAGTGGAAAGCAAAAAAAAAAAGCAGGGGTTGTAATCCTAGTCTCTGACAAAACAGACTTTAACCAACAAAGATCAAAAAAGACAAAGAAGAGCATTACATAATGGTAAAGGGATCAATTCAACAAAAATAGCTAACTGTCCTAAATATGCATACACTCAATACAGGAGAACCCAGATTCATAAAGCAAATTCTTAGAGACTTACAAAGAGACTTAGACTCTCACACAATAATAGTGGGAGACTTTTACACCCCACTGTCTATATTAGACAGATCAACAAGAGAGAAAATTAACAAAGATATTCAGGACTTGAACTCAGCTCTGGATCAAGTGAACCTAGTAGATTTCTACAGACCTCTCCACCCAAAGTCAACAGAATATACTTTCTTCTCAGTGCCACATGGCACTTATTCTAAAATTGACCACATAATTGGAAGTAAAACACTCCTCAGCAAATGCAAAAGAACTGAAATCATAACAAACAATCTCTCAGACCACAGTGCAGTAAAATTAGAACTCGGATTAAGAAATTCACTCAAAACCACACAACTACATGGAAATTGAACAACCTGCTCCTGAATGACTCCTAGGTAAATAATGAAATTAAGGAGAAAATCAAGAAGTTCTTTTAAATCAAGGAGAACAAAGAGACAACATACCAGAATCTCTGGGACAGAGCTAAAGCAGTGTTAAGAGGGAAATTTGTAGCATTAAATGCTCACATAAGAAAGCTAGAACTATCTCAAATCAATTCCCTAACATTACAATTAAAAGAGCTAGAGAAGCAAGAGCAAACAAATCCAAAAGCTAGCAGAAGACAAGAAATAGCTAAGATCAGAGCAGAACTGAAGGAGATAGAGACATAAAAAATCCTTCAAAAAATCAATGAACCCTGAAGTTGGTTTTTTGAAAAAATTAACAAAATAGATAGATTGCTAGCTAGACTAATAAAGAAGAAAAGAGAGAAGAATCAAATAAACACAATAAACAATGATAAAGGGGATATCACCACTGACACCACAGAAATACAAACTACAATCAGAGAATACTATAAACACCTCTATGCAAATAAACTAGAAAATCTAGAAGAAATAGATACATTCATGGACACACACACCCTCCCAGACTAAATTAGGAAGAAGTCAAATACCTGAATAGACAAATAACAAGTTCTGAAATTGAGGCAGTAATTAATATCCTACCAACTAAAGAAAAGCCCAGGACCAGAGAGATTCACAGTTGAATTCAGCCAGAGGTACAAAGAGAAACTGGTACCATTTATTCTGAAACTATCCAATCAATAGAAAAAGAAGGAATCCTCCCTAACTCATTTTATGAGGCCAGCTTCATCCTGATACCAAAACCTGGCAGAGACACAACAACAAAAATGAAAACTTCAGGCCAATATCCCTGATGAACATTGATGCAAAAATCCTCAATAAAATACTGGCAAACTGAATCTACCACCACATCAAAAAGCTTATTCACCATAATCAAGTTGGCTTCATCCCTGGGATGCAAGGCTGGTTCAATATATGCAAATCAATAAATGTAATCCATCACATAAACAGAACCAGTGACAAAAACCCCATAATCATCTCAATAGATGCAGAAAAGGCCTTCAATAAAATTCAACATGGCTTCATGTTAAAAGCTCTCAATAAACTAAGTATTGATGGAATATATCTCAAAATAATAAGAGCTATTTATGGCAACCCACAGCCAATATCATACTGAATGGGCAAGAGCTGGAAGCATTCCCTTAAAAAACTGGCACAAGACAAGGATAACCTCTCTCACTACTCCTGTTCAACATAGTATTGGAAGTTTTGGCCAGGCCAATAAGGCAAGAGAAAAAAAAAGTGTTTAAATAGGAAGAGAGGAAGTCAAATTGTCTCTACTTGCAGATGACCTGTTTCTATATTTAGAAAACTCCATAGTCTCAGCCAAAAAACTCCTTAAGCTGATAAGCAGCTTCAGTGTAGTCTCAGGATACAAAATCAATGTGCAAAAATCACAAGGATACCTATTCACCAACAATAGACAAGCAGAGCGCCAAATCGTGAGTGAACTCCCATTCACTATTGCCACAAAGAGAATAAAATACCTAGGAATAGAGCTAACAAGAGATGTGAAGGACCTCTTCAAGGAGAGCTGGAAACCACTGCTCAAGAAAATAAGAGAGGACACAAACAAATGGAAAAACATTCCATCCTCATAACTAGGAAGAAGCAATATCATGAAAATGGCCATACTAGCCAAAGTAATTTACAGATTCAATGCTATTCCCATCAAACTACCATTGACAGTCTTCACAGAATTATAAAAACCTACTTTAAATTTCACAGGGGACCAAAAAAGAGCATGTATAGCCAAGACAATTCTAAGCAAAAAGAACAAAGCTGGAGGCATCAAGCTACCTGACTTCAAACTATGCCACAAGACTACAATAACCAAAACAGCATGGTACTGATACCAAAACAGGCATATAGACCAATGTAACAGAACAGAGACCTCAGAAATAACACCACACATCTACAACCATCTGATCTTTGATAAACAAGCAATGGGGAAAAAATTCCCTATTTAATAAATGGTGCTGGGAAAACTGGCTAGCCATATTCAGAAAACTAAAACTGGACCCCTTCCTTACACCTTATACAAAAATTAACTCAAGATGGATTAGAGACGTAAATGTAAAAACCAAAGCCATAAAAACCCTAGAAGAAAACCTAGGCAACACCATTCAGGACATAGGCATGGGCAAAGATTTCATGACGAAGATGCCAAAAGCAATTGCAACAAAAGCGAAAATTGACAAATGGGATCTAATTAAACTAAAGAGCTTCTGCACAGCAAAAGAAACTAGCATCAGAGTGAACATGCAACCTACAGAATGGGAGAAAAATTTTGCAATCTACCCCTCTGACAAAGGTCTAGTATCCAGAATCAAACAAATTTACGAGAAAAAACAAACAACCCCATCAAAAAATGGGCAAAGGATATGAACAGACATTTCTCAAAAGAAGACATTTATGCAGCCAACAAACATGTGAAAAAAAGCTCAACATAACTGATATTAGAGAAATGCAAATCAAAACCATGATGAGATACCATCTCATGCCGGTCAGAATGGTGATTATTAAAAAGTCAAGAAACAATAGCTGCTGGTGAGGCTGTGGAGAAATAGGAATGCTTTTACACTTTTGGTGGGGATGTAAATTAGTTCAACCATTGTGGAAGACAGTGTGACAATTCCTCAAGGATCTAGAATCAGAAATACCATTTGACCCAGCAATCCCTTTACTGTGTATTTACCCAAAGGAATATAAATCTTTCTATTATAAAGACACTTGCACATGTATGTTTATTGCAGCACTATTTACAATAGCAAAGACATGGAATGAACCCAAATGCCCATCAGTGATAGATCGGATAAAGAAAATGTGGTACATATACACCATGAAATACTATGCAGCCATAAAAAAGAATGAGATCATGTCTTTTGCAGGGACATGGATGAAGCTGAATGTCATCATCTTCAGCAAACTAATATAGAAATAAAAAACCAAACACTGCATGTTCTCACTCATAAGTTGGAGTTGAATAATGAGAACACATGGACATAGGGAGGGGAACAACACACACTGGGGCCAGTTGGGAGGTGGAGGGCGAGGGGAGGGAGAGCATTAGGACAAATAGCTAATGCATGTGGGGCTTAAAAACCTAGATGATGGGTTGATAGGCACAGCAAACCACCATGGCACATGTATATCTATGTAACAAACATACATGTTCTTCACTTGTATCCCAGAACTTAAAATAAAAAAAATGCATTCTTTCAGCTCCAAATGAGGGATCGATCTTTTGAAACTGTGTTATAAACACAAGGTGGGAATGGCATGGAGTGAGAATAGAGATTTTATTGGTGAGGGTTCCTAACATACTTTGAAAAGCATGTGTGGAGGTCATACTTTCAGTTATTGGATTTGATTCTTCGGGCATGAAGGCCTCAGTAAACATACCCTTCATGGGGACCAAGGAGGATTGCTTGCCCTTTTGAATGAGGCTTCTATGGACAAAACCCTGTTTCTCAGGGTAAGATGTGGTTTTGAACATCCTGGAAAAATACACCTACACCTGATTCATTGGAGCAGCTCTGGCCAGGATAGGGTTTCAGCCTTGCTTGAAATGGCAGCCCAGATGTTCCCCCAGAACCCGGCATAACCCCATGGTGCTAAGGAGTCACTCACCATGCCCCACAATCCAAACAAAACCTTCTTTGTGAAATGGGAAGGGAGCGTCAGGTTGCGCTCCCAGCCAGCTGCCAATCCCTCTCAGCTTGGGACCCTTTCCTCCTCTCCCCAGGGCTCCATCAAAACTTTTAGCAGAAATATTTGCCTCTAGGCATCTACTGTGTCAGAAGCCTGACAGCTTGTTTTTATATATATTTTGTTACACTCAAGCATGGGTACTGTTTTAGGAGAGAAATAAAGAAATAAGATGAAAAGTCTGTTAGTTAAGCTTTGGTTAACTTTCTGTGTTATTGTTATTTTTTTTTCTTTTTGTCCTAGCCAATGCACAGCTCTTAAATGAGCTTATTATATTCACTAAAGAGTGGTTTATCTGAGTTAATGGGTTATTCACAAGGAGACTAAGAATGCAATTATGGTGGTGAATGACTTAGGTACACAGAAGAAAGAAGTTCTTCCTCCAGGTAAGACTTTGTTCAGATCCTGGCTCAAGAAGTGTCAGAGGAAATACGTGACCTCTCTCTCTCTGATTTCTTCTATTCTTTTTGATGGTTGATTAAACCAGACAGAACCTTATGGGAACTTGGCTGTAGTAATATAAGCCACAAAGTTACAGTCATAAAATAGCAGTACCAGTTCTTCTTTATCTTGTCTCTGTTTCTTGAATCTCTTAGATCTCAGGAAATATATCATCTAGATATTGCTGTGTGACAAACCACATCAAAACTCAGTGGCTTAAAACAATAGCATTTATCATTCACAAGTATATGGGTCAAGTAGATGGATCTTCTGATTTCATCTCTGCTCACTGATACATTGGTTGCCAACTGTGGTAAACACCTCTTCTCATCTTGGCTGGACTGTTTCACATGGTTGGGATGACCTTGGATAGGACAACTTGGCTCTTTTCCTCTTGGTTTCTTATCCTCCAGCAATGTAGCCCAGGCTTCTTTACAAAGTACCTGAGGTTTCAAACGAGTGTTAAAAAAAAAGAGCACAAGTCTTCCTGCGGCTGCGGGCAGATCCAATGTCATTTCCTGCACATCCTGTTGGTCAATGCAGAATGTAAGGCCAAGCCCAGAGTCTTCTGTGAGGACACAACCAAGGTGCATGAACACAGGGGGCATGGAAAACTGTGGCCATAATACGGGGTTGGATGTGACTCCTCTTTAGAAGACTCCTTCTGTTTTTGACTGCCTGCCCTAGAGCTGAGTGGATAAGTTCAAACTGGAGTGAAAGAGAGGAAGCCCAGCTTTACTAGCGCATGATGTATTTTGGTTCACATCTGGCCTATGTACACTGATTAATTGGTTAGAAGCCATTAACAGAGGTGAGTGATTAGGCTCTGCCTAATCTCCAATATTTAGAAAGAAAAATGAGCAAAAAAACATCAAAGGAAATCAATGGTTCTTCATGCTCACTGGTGCCACTCTCACCTGGATGGTTGCCAAAGACCCCTGACAAGTCTCCTGTCTCTAGTTCTTGCTTTCTTTGTTCTCATAGTTGGCTCCCTTTCATTGAGACTTAATCCTATCATAGCACTCATTCCATATTAAATTTGCCTATTTACTTATATACTCCCTCTTCAGACCATACGCTCCATGTAGGCAGGGACTGCACCTGTTGGTTACATTTTTTCCCCAACAATGAGGAGAATTTTTGTGATCCATATAGAAGGTAATCAATAACAATTTGGCAAACGAGTGAATTCAAGGATAAATGAGTGACTAATCACAGGTACTGTTGATTTTGATTATTTCACATCCTTACAATGGGATTGGAAACTAGATGCATAGAAGAAAGGCAGGATTTCTCACTTAAGGAATTACAATACTGTTCCCGCCTCGCATGCCTCTAAAACAAAGCCCAAACAAATCAAAGAGCTCAAGGATCTCTTGTAATTACTGTGGTGATGTTTTCTAAATAAATAATTGGTACCCATGACCCAATAGGCCTTGGTACAATAAAGGGGTCCTAGTATAGAATATTTGAGATCAAGAATGTCTCATAAAATTCTCATTTAAAATCCAACTCTACTTCCCTATGAGGCAGCATAACTCCAGGGATTAGAAGTGACTTGCTGTTCCTTCCACAGAGTCAGGCAGGTGTTTTTAAAATTTTATCTAACCTCTCTTCCACCCTGCGTCTCTCTGTCAGCAGTGTTTCTCTCAGGACTACTGGTTAAATTCTTATCATCCCTTCATTTTCATTCCTAGAGAGGATCAGCAGGGCTGTTTGAGATCATTCGTAAAATGTTTCATAAAATCATTTATTCTATGGTAGGTTTGGCCACCTAGAAGTCTTTTGTGTCATAGTTAATCTACTCCGAAATTCTCCTGACTTATGTGAATTTTACAGAAAGTGTTGGAAAGACAGAAGGGCCTAGAGTGGGGCAGAAATCTGCCCAGATTTTAGGAGAAGCATTGATACCAGGTCAGCTTCCATTGTTTCTGGCACTTGAGTTTTGTATGCAGTTCCTCTGAGCCTGCAACGTGAGGGGAGATGCTAGAGCAGTGAATAATGGCCAATAAGATTAACTAAGGGAAACAAAATCTAAGGTTCCTAAGCCTCCATTCCAGAAATTCTGCTTTGATATGCCTGGAATAAGACCAGGAATTGGCACTTAGCCAGATACCCAATGAATTTTGCCGCACTGACCCCGTATTGAAAAATACTGGTACAAGGAAGTTAAGTTATTTTTTCTTTTGTCTTTTAAAGTATAATGTTATGGTCATGTACATTTGATTGAAATAAGCAATTGGTGGGAAAAGTTATCTTCCACAGGCCCTTGAATTGTAGCTCTGATGTAATAAATTTCTAAATTTTCATTTATCTGGAAAATGAATGAAACAAAACAAAACTAAAAGTGTATTGAACTTGACATATTTGACATGTTCTCTTACATTTTCATCCAACATAAGTTGTGATGGCTTTATTCAAGAACTTCCTTAGTCTAATAAATATATTTGTAACATTTCCCAAAAATATAGCATGACTTCTCACACTCTTATGGCCAGGGAATGGAAAGAGAGATAAATGGTTAGACAAATGATTGTTCTAAGGTTAGTGCTGTACCAGGAACATATGCTCATGTGGGCCAGTTGGTGGAAGGGTAGAGTTTGAATTGGACCTTAGTCCTTGGCTACTATTTGATGATAGTATTTATCATGAAGCTGTCAGGAAGACACTCTCATAAACATGCTATTGGGAAGAAACCAAGTATGCTCAGTTGAGCCACTAGAAGTTTTTCCTTTTGCAAAGGGATCTGATGGCTTTTCTGAAAGAGTCAATGAAAAGAAAGCTTTAAACTTAAAATTGGATACCAAGTCAAATAATTTCAAATGGAGAAAGGAGCCAAAACCTGCCCCAGAGACTGAAGGAATGCCCAGGTGAATGAAGTCTCCCTTTGACAGAGGACACGCCTGAGATGCCCAGGGCTGGTGCTAAGTTCACGGTTGGCTAATAAAGATGGAGGATGTGTATAAGACACCATGGCACTCCAACTTATCCCCAACATATAGATTTGTTACAAGTTTCTGGGGAAGTAAAAATGGAGCTATTAACTGAAAGTTTACCAAAAGAGATAAACCATAGTGTGGCTGCGGAAATCAAAGCCTATTTTCATATATCCTAGGTTTGTGTCCATGAATGAGCTGTGTGGCCCGAGCAAGTTTCTAAGCCTATGTGCTTTTGTTTCATCACTCTTCAAGTGAGCATAATAATGTTATGAGGACTAAGTGAGATCATTTATACTAGAGTGCTTAGCACACTCTTTAGCATATAGTGAGCACTCAATAAATATTAGCTATGATATTGTAATATAATAAGAAATAGATATTTGGTCTCTGACTATAGTTCCTGGCATAGCACTTCTAAAACTCTTATAATTTCCTAAGCAATAGCGGTGTTAGGACAATCTTTTGTTCTAGTATTTTGTCTTTGATCCCAGTTCCTGACACAGAGTTCTTAAATCCCTTGGTGTTTTCTGGGTGATAGGAGTATTTTCTTTCTAATGAGGGTACTATTTCTGGGCTCCTGGATGGGGGCTGTTCAACAGAAAGCCCAAGCCAGGATTAGAAGTTTGGGGCTTACAGCCTCCATTCCCATTCTCCAGAGGGAGGCAAGGGGCTAGAAATGGACTTAATAGTCGATCATGCCTGTGTGGTGAAGCCTCCATAAAAATCCCTGAACTATGGTTCAGCTGCCCAGATACCTGGACACATGGAGGTGCCTAGAGGGTAGCACCCAGAGAGGGGATGGGAGAGCCATGTTCCTTCTCCTAGACCTCTCCCTGTGCATCCCTTCCATCTGGTTGCTCACCTGTATCCTTTCTAATAGCTTTTATAACAAATGTGTGAACATAAGTCAAATGTTTCCCTGAGTTCTGAGAGTTGCTCTAGCAAATTAACCAAGCCTGAGAAGGGGGTCATGGGAACGAACCCCCAACTTATAGCTGGTGGGTCAGAAATATAGGTGAAAACCTACTATGTGTGACTGGAATCTGAAGTGGGGATCAATCTTGTGGGACTGACTGAGCCCACGCTTGTGGGATTTGATGGTGTATCTGGGTATATAGTGTCAAAATTGACTTGAATTAGAAGACACCCACTTGGAGTCTATGCAAAATTGCTTGGTTGATGAATTTTTCCCCCAAAAAAAACTCCACACATCTAATATCAGAAGTGTTGTGTTGAGTGGTGAATGTGAATAGGAAAAAAACACTTTGGGTTTTTCTTATCTCTTTAGAGTAACTATTGTTACTATTAATATTATTAGCAGAAGAAGCAGTAGCTTTAATGGTGGTATGTATATACAGCATCCGGGGCCCTAAAACTCTAAGTCTCATTATCTTGCCAGAATCATAGTCTGCCTTTGAGAAAGCAACCCCAAGCAGCCAGAGAGATGTTCTTTTGTTGATTTTTTTGAAAATGTTTCCACATTTAGAGAACCACGCCTGGTCTCTTCAGATTAAGGGGTCTGTTCTTCAGAAGTGCCTAGCTGACGTTTTACAACACAGCAATTATCTTTTAACAAGTGGCATTATGCCCCACCCTACCAGAAAATATAGTCTTTAATTTCAAGCACCCTCTTCCAGCTTGGTATGAATTGCATTGTATCTGGATGGAATTCTTTGGAATTTCTAAAATAAAGTGGATTTGTTTTCCTAGAGTAAAATGTAATGAAAGTTGTTTTTTTTAAATTATTTTAATGAGTATCATATTCGATATCATAAAGAGTAAGAACTGGAGAAGATTTTAAATGTGCCTAAAATAAAAACAAATTTAAAAAAACAGTGATGTCCAGAGCTGACAAAATTTTTGTGAGGTTTGCCTATTTATTCTTATGGTGACATTGCTTTAAAAACGCATGCAAGCCTTTATGGGAAGCAACATGATATGTAACAAAAGTCACAGAATTAGTTTTATTTTGTTCAGTCATTTTTCTCAATGGAATTTGTCCCAAGAAAATAATTCACCAGAACCAAAACTTGAATTCATAAGAACATATGGTTCACGGACAGAACCTAAAAATTTGATTACAAGAGAATGGCTGGAATGGTGGAATTTTCACTAACTGGAAAAATATGTATCAATTAAACACTGGTCACTCTGAAGACTCCAAATAGATGAAAAATATGTAAACTGTGAAGTAAAATGAATGAAAAAGGCAATGAAATATAGAATACAAATTGCATTTACAATTATTTACAGTATATGTTCACATACATACAAACTCAATGGAAAACACAAATATCAAATCATCATTGTGCAGAAAAATATGTTTTTCTCTTTTATAAACTTCCTTTTTTTGGCTGGGTGTGGTGGCTCATGCCTGTAATCCCAGCACTTTGGGAGGCCAAGGTGGGTGGATCATGAGGTCAGGAGTTCGAGACCAGCCTGGCCAACTTGGTGAAACCCCGTCTCTACTAAAAATACAAAAATTAGCTGGATGTGATGGCATGTGCCTGTAATCCCAGCTACTCAAGAGGCTGAGGCAGGAGAATCGCTTGAACCTGGGAGGTGGAGGTTGCAGTGGGCTGAGGTTATGCCACTGCACTACAGCCTGGGCAACAGAGCGAGATTCCATCTCAAAAAAAAAAAAAAAAAAACTTCCTATTTTCCTACCAAATAAACCTAATTTTTTTGCCATTAAAAATTGCAATTAATTTTAGAAAACTAACAGCTGGCAATTATTTGAAAAATCAGTGCTGCTTATATTTATAAATGTATATTCTCCAAGATTGTGTGAACAAGGACTTCATAAAGGCCGAGACACAGGTTTTTGAAGACATCTTGTCGATTCCTGATTAATTATCTGTCTCTTTCCCCACTTCCCCCAAACCCACTAGGTAATTTAGTCTTATGTCACTTCTCTTTATGGCCTGGGACCAGGCCAGCCTGGTTACACCTCCACTGAGGCTGTGCAAATTCTCAACTCAGCCAACAGCTGGAATAATTATTAAAAAGCCCCACTGGAGCAAATCTCAGTGTAATGATGGTGAAATCACAGCCATGTTGGTATTTCGGGGGACGTCTTTTGTGTTTCAAGTGAAAGATGTTTCTCCTCTTCCACTCCAATTTTCTGAGTGTAACAGTGGGCACTGGGTATGCACAATTTGGAACATGTAAGTAGATTCTGCTCTGACATCTGTAAGGCCTTATAGGGAGCCTGCCTCCCGGGAACAGGATGGGGAGCCTTCCCATATGTGGATTTGTCTGCTTTATTTATTCATGTCTGCATCTGTGTCTGTGTTGTTGTGTTTTGTTTTGTTTGTTTTCTGCTTGGCTTAAAAGCTTCTTGTCCTTAGGGATCCAGGCCCCGCCCCAAATGGCTTATGTCGTACTGGATCTCGGAGGTAGGAATCCAGAAGTCTCCATTCCATCCTTTGGTATAGTATGAATATCTGGGATGAAGCATTCCTCCCTCTGTCAAGCAGCAGGAGTTTCACTGAGTTTCTGCTCATGCTTTGCGGTGGCCAAGAATGCTAATGACTCCATGTGAAGATAGAGAAGTGACATAATAAGGGGCTTTCTAATCATTATAGATTCCTCTAAATGTTAGAATCCACTTAACTTGCTATTATGTGTGTTTTTTCTTTTTTCATAACCTACTGGTTAGACTGCAATGCAGATGACTATGGCTTGCAGGCTGCTGGCTAAAAGAAAAGGAAGAATAGTATCAAAACAAGATGAGAAAAGAATGCTCAGCAGAGTGGCTTCATGACCAGAGAAGACAGAACAAAAGTTAAACATTCTAGGAGTGAAAAGGGTGTGGATGAATCTGAGCTCCTAGCTATGTGATTATGAGCAACTTAACCTCCAGAAACCCTGCTCCTCTTCCAAGCCTTTGCCCACTGGTGCTGATAGGGTTAATGCTTTCCTGCTCCAATGGAAGCAGAAGAGAGGCAGCTGGTGGGTGCTGGGCTTGGCACAGGGCAGCAGGGTTCACCGTACCCCTCCTCCTCTGGGGCTGCTGGATCATCTCATTGCTGAGCAGCTGTTGTGCTGTGGCTGCCAGAACAACCTTTGGAAACCTAGTCCCAGACGTAGCAGGGGTGCTGCTCTGGCCTATGAAAGGCGAGCTCAGGAAGACTTGGGAATTGCACCTTCTATGGGAAATGCAAAAGCAATATTTATCAAAGAGCCTCAGTCCCAGGCACCCCAGGCTCTCTTGTCACAGTGCAGCACTTGGCTGCTGGCTCCCCGCAGTGTCTTCACTCCTGTACTCATAGAGGAGGATTGATACAGTGATCAGATAAGTTCCCCAAAAGGAGAAGAGAATGAGGCACTTTCTAGGCTCCTGCTAATGCTGACTGGCATACAACCAACTCAGAATAGAATGAGTTTACAGAAGTAGGAAACATGCAGCAAAAATACTGCTAGGCTGGTCCTAGCCCAGCAAAGGGGTTTGAGAGTGACCAGTAGGATTCTCGAGCTTTTCTTTCTGGGCAATGACCTGGCTCAGACCCACCACAGTTCTGTGTCTGGCCAGCAGACTGGATATGAGAATGAACTCAGAGCCAAGCCACTTAATTTGAATTTTGGCTCTGCCATTTACTAGCTGTGTGACCCTAGGCAAGTTACTTAACCTCTTTGGCTTTCGGTTTCTTCTTCCATCAAGTAGGAGTAATAGTTTCATAATCTCAAAGGATGAGCAAATGAGTTAATATATGTGAAGTGCCTAGACTGGAGCATTTTATAAATGCTTTTAAAAATAAAGTAAGAATCACCTCGTTTATGCAGGTAGTAAAGATAAGTCCCTATATGGAGCAAAGAGGGGACTAAGCCTGTACCTGTTGGGCTGATGGCACATTCTGAGCTGGAAAAAGGAGGCCAGCATGGAGGGAAAATAGCTTCAGTGGTGAATGGAGTAGCTGGAACAGAGTCGGTGAGAGTCGATTGTGCACACATCTTCCCGACTCCACGTTAAGTGACATCACCTTGGTAACTTGAAATTGAACATGGTGGAGGTATTTACACTACAGAAACTGGCAAGTGGCAGATGCTACGCCATCATACAGCACCTTTATAGCACATATTTCTGAAGGCCTAGAAGACAGTGGATTTTCTGTCTCCCAGCAAAGTTTACCTCTGTCTGACTCAAATCTACTTCAGCATCTCTGGGCTAAGAAAAGAAATTCTAAACTTACCCTGTAATAAAAGGTAACATTTCTTGAGCACCTACAATAGACAAGGCATTGTGGTTTTTGTTTTTGTGTTTTAAAGAGAGTCTTACTCTGTCGCATCCAGGCTGGAGTGTCGTGGCAAGATCTCGGCTCACTGCAGCTTCTGCCTCCCAGGTTCAAGCGATTCTTGTGCCTCAGCCTTCCAAGTAGCTGAGATTACAGGCAGGTGCCACCACACCTGGCTAATTTTTGTATTTTTATCAGAGACTGGCTTTTGCCATGTTGGCCAGGCTTGTCTCAAACTCCTGGCCTTAAGTGATCCACCCATCTCAATCTCCCAAAGTGCTGGGATTAGAGACATGAGCCACTGTGTCCAGCCCATTGTATAGATAAATTGCATGCATCGGATCATTTAATAATCACAGCAACCTTAGTAGTATTTCTATATACAAGTGAAGAAAATGAGGCCCAGACTGGGTAAGTAACTTATGGAAGGGAGTGGCTGAGTTGTGATTTGAGTCCACCTAGTATGCGTTAGCAGGTTGGCAAAAGTAAATTCATTACGCACTTGAAATTTTATTATCTCATGGCATCTAGGACTTCCATATTGAACACACTGCTCTGTGGATTGTAATGGAATTAGAATGACCTTCTAAGGAAATATGTGGTGCTTCTGAGATCTGTTTTAACATGGCTAGAAGTTGTTCTTAACATAAATCAATCATTCAACATAAATATGTTGATATTTTCTACATGCAGGACACTGTCCCAGGAACAGAGGTTACTAAAAAGAAGTGTGTGACTTGGTTCCCTGTCTTACGGAACTTGCAGACTTTTCAGTGAGGAGTGGCTTGAAGGGTTATTCCTATCCCAAGGCAGGTCTTCTGGGTAATTTTTAAGTGGTTGAGTTCCCTGGGAATCAGGGTGAGTAAGGAAACTTGCCAAGTCTCAGATCCTTGTCTGCACAGCAGGATCACAGTTGTACGACTGCCTCAGAGCTTCATTGCGGGGATTGAATGAGAAGGTACATTTATAATCTTAGTTCAGTGCAAGGCAAATAGTAAAACCTTATGCCTCATCAATATTAACTGATATTCATTATTATTTTTTGAATTGTGAAAACAATTCAATACTATAAAATGTCTATTGAGACTTCTCATGTCAGAGCAAAGACAGAAACTACTAGGCCATATTGAAAGGAAAAAGACTTGAAATAGCCTTTCATTGCTCCAGAACATTTAGAGCCAGAGGGGACATAGCATAAAACTTAGGAAGAAAATCAGCTTGAATTCTGGCCCTTACACTCGTATGGCCTTACAGATTAGGGTTTTAACTCTTCTCAGAGTAGTCCTTCTAAGAGGTTCAGTCAGATGAAGTTATGCATGTGATAAAAACTCTCTGATAGGTCTCAATTTCATTCAACTAAAATGTCCTGGCCAGGCACAATGGCTCACACCTGTAATCCCAGCACTTTGGGAGGCTGAGGTGGGCGGATCACCAGGTCAAGAGATCGAGACTATCCTGGCCAATGTGGTGAAACCCCATCTCTACTAAAAATATAAAAATTAGCTAGTCGTGGTGGCGCATGCCTGTAGTCCCAGCTACTCGGGAGGTTGAGGTAGAATTGCTTGAACCCAGGAGGCGGAGGTTACAGTAAGCCGAGATTGCACCACTGCACTCCAGCCTAGTGACAGAGTGAGACTCCGTCTCAAAAACAAACCGAAAAAAAGAGTTCTGGCCAGGCACAGTGGCTCATGCCTGTAATCCTAGCACTTTGGTAGGCCAAGGCCGGCAGATCACCTGAGGTCAGGAGTTTGAGACCAGCCTGGCCAACATGGTAAATACCTGTCTCTACTAAAAATACAAAAATTAGCCAGGAGTGGTGGCACGTGCCTGTAATCCTAGCTACTCAGGAGGCTGAGGCACAAGAATCGCTTGAACTCCGGAGGTGGAGGTTGCAGTGTGCTGAGATCATGCCACTGTACTCCAGCCTGGGCAATAGAGTGAGACTCTGTCATAAATAAATAAATAAATAAATAAATAAATAAATAAATAAGTCCTTATGATGGCCTTCAAGGTCCTGTGACCTGGTCCTGTTACTTCTCTGGCCTCTTTCCCTCTCTTTCCATCAGCCTTTCTGCTCCACCTACACTGGCCTCTGTGCTGTTGATCCTGCCTTGGGGCCTTTGCCTTTGCTATTTCCCCCGCCTGGAATCTTCTTCTCCCAGATACCCCCATGGTTCTTTCCTTCGTCTCCTTGAAGCCTCTGCTGAAATATAACTATCTTAATGAAGCACACCCTGATGTCTCTATTTAAAATCACAATCCATCACTCCACTCCCGTCCACCCTGTGTCTACAGGTAGCCTCCACCCAGATCTCTTATTTCACTCCCATGGCACTGTTTGCTATCTAATACCCTATCTAACTTACTAATTTGCCATGGTTATTATTTGTTTCCTGTTTTCCCTACTGGAACATACTCTCCATGAAGGCAAAGTGATCTCTGTCTATTTTGTTTGCTGATGTGTTCAAACTCCTAGAAAACTGACTGAAATATAGCAGACAATAAATGCTTGTGGAATGAACAAACGAATTACTTAACCTCTGTAAACCCCAATTTCCTCTTCTTTAAAACAGGAATAACAATAATACTTACTTTATAGGCTTATCATGAGAATTAACTTAGATAATACATATAAAGTATAAGCACAGTGCTTGTTACCTGGTAAACATTCAAGTAATTATCATTACCATCGTTATTATTTCCTAACAGTTTTAATCTCAGACAGACACATTAACTCAGGTATAATGTCCATTTATAAAGGGGCTCATCTCTTAGGGAAGGATTGTTTTAATTAAACCAAAAAGGAAACTAGTCAATATTGATTTTTGACATGATCGATTACATGACCCTCAAAGACAGGAAGCATATTTTTAGCCAGGACACAGAGCTATCTGCTTGAGAATCAGACAGTGAAGCTACCACTTCCACCTGCTGAATGCCACAAGATGTCTTTGGCCTCTCTTCTACCCTGGGAAAATGCTCATCCTTTCACTCTTCTGAGCAGGCTCATAGCTTCTTCTTCCCCAGGAATTTTGAGTATATACAGCTGTGTCTGACCTGGTTGTCAACTCTTAGCACTCTTTACCAAACTGTACATTATATTCCATCATTATTTGCTCACTTCATGGCTCCATTCTGAATTTCCAGGAGAGAGCACATGGTTGACCTCGATAAGCCAGTTGCTCATCACTCTCCCATGTGGGCAGGACTGCTTGCATATAGGCTACCCCTTCCATTGGACTCTTGGGGCTCAGCAACAGGATATGGGACACCTGGAAGGCAGGAGGTCAGTCACTGTCACAGCCACCAAGACAGCAGTGTGGATAGTACTCTAGCCCAGAGCAGTGGTGTGACCTCAGGCATGTCACTTGACTATCTGTGCTTCAATATCTTCATTTTTAAAATGAGATAATGAAAATAATATGATTATAACGTCACACAATTGCTGCTTTAATTAAGTGAGCTGATTTTTAATGTGATATAGACTATAGATCAATGTATAATATGTATGTGATTTATTAAAACCCCATCTAGGAAGCTAATGAATACATCAAAAAGCAGCTCAAAACATATAATAGGCAGTCAGCATACATTAGCATATATAAGGTGCATAGCTCCTAATTCTCTGTGCTCTCTTTATGTCATTTCTGATGAGTTTGCCCCTGAGTATGTTCCTGGATAATCCAGGAAGCAAGGCACCTGTTTTCTGCTATTCTGAGAGATTAGTATATCTCCCAGTACTCTCCAGTCTTACGGGAAAGATCAGGCCTTAGAGTTGAATTGTGTGCATTTATTGGGAACCGCACAGTGGAATCCTCCACCATCAATATCCCTCACATATTGTACAGTTCTTTTCCTTCTCCTCAGTCAGCTCATATCCATTATCTTTGAATCACTGCCCTGTATCCCGGACCTGTGCCTCTTTTCCTGGCCTAAACTTAATCTCTGCACTTGAAGGCCATCAATTGCTCCATGGTGCCAGTTCGGCCAGCTGTTCCTGGAATGATGGTTTCCCCAGGCTCCTGAACATCACTCTCCAAAAATCTAACCCTGGAAGGAATCAGAGGTCAGACACCATCCATCTATCTATCCATCCATCCCTGCTTGCCTTTCAGCAGATGGCAGTCAGCCCCTGAGGGTCTTCCTGTTGGCAGAGTTGCATCTGTGACATATGCACCAGCTCATGTAGTATGTTTCACAGCAGCCTTCTTATTCAACAAGTAGGCGTGGCATCCTCCATTGCTCCACCAACAGAGGTCAAGTCTGGCTACTCCAGTGACTGGGAAGGGATTCAGACCCCTGCTGCTGAGCCCCAGGCTGCAATTAATCAGAGCCAAGGGCTGATTCAGGGTCTGAACTTTCAACTAGACAGTTAAGCAAAGGGAGCAATTAGGAGCCAGGATCCGGGTACTTGGCTGGGTCTGGAGGTGTGAAGGTCAGGGCCTAGGGGACACTCAGGCTACAAATGGAATTCAAGGTCAGGAGTGTAAGAGAATAAAGTTTGCATGTCAATCAAAGTGAGGAGCATGGGGAGAGCAGAGTGAACAAGGGCAATGGTGACAGGTGTTTGGTTCATGAACTGAGTAAATGTAGAATCAGAAAGGCAGAGCCACAACTCAAAAGAGGGACTGGTACCCCATTGCCTATTGGTACTCCAACTTTCTTGGGAGTTCTCATCTTAGTTTTTGTGCCTCCTGATCTTCAACTCTTGGGCAGCCCCAGCCCTCTGGTTTTCCCCTAGCCCTTCTGCCATGGAGGTACATGATAGAAGTATGAGCTGATAATGATGAGCATAAATCTAGAGTTCAGACAGCCTGAGTGCAAATCCTGCCTCTGCCCTGTACTAGCTGATTAACTTTGGAGAAGTTGCTAAATCTATTTTGCCTCAGTTTCCTCATCTGTTCAATGGGGATGAACATAGTGTTAAGTTGTAGGGTTGTTGAAGGAGATTGAATTTTAGTCAATGTATTGCAAAGCACTTAGAACAGAGTCTGGCACATAGAATGCATCATCTATGTGTTCGCTTATTATTATTATAGAATAAGTGGCTTGGACCTCAGAGAAAAGGGTCAGGCATAGGCCATCAGAGCTTGGATGTTTTCCAAATGTTTTAGAAGCCAAATGGTGCCAAGATTAAAAAAAAAAAAGTTTTGAATTTGGGATATTGTTATTATTGTACATAAAGAAGCGGGAAAAAAAGTTCATCTTTCCAAGATTTTGCCTGATTGCCCGAGAAAGAAAACATTTTCATTGTGTGGTCATGATTGGGAACACATGTGGGCCACACCCCACTTAGCTCAGCCCTTTCCCGTCCTTAGTCTCTCTCCCTCTCTCCCTCTCTCTGTTCCTAATTAGTAAGAAACCAAGTAGAAGTTGGTGTTTCTTTCCCAGTCGTGGTAGGTGAGCCTGTGGTGGATTAATTACCTCAAGTAGTCCTGGCTTCCCTAAGGAAAAATCAGGGATGGGGCTACGGGTCCAGTGGCTTAGGGAGGCATGACAAATTCCACCTGAAGGGAACAGAAATTAATTTTAATAGGAGGCAGTGTGGTCTGAAGTTTAGTGGAGGAGGATAAGTAATCAAAAGTTATGTTTTCTGTCTCAGCTGAACCACTAACGTTTTGTGAGACTTGGCTCTATTGTAGAATTTAGCTTGTGGGGGAAATAAATCTACCTTTCAGCTAAGGAGTGCTGAGCTGATGGTGAGCAATGACAGCAGCTAATGTTTAATGAGTTTGTATGTTATACCAGGTGTGGTACTTACTGTTTAATAAGTAATTTAAATATATTTAAATTAAATATACTTATTTAACATATTTCACATACATATTAAATAAATTCAACATATATAAAATTATCATATATAAACTCAACATATATAAAGTTCTCACTAGCAGGGCTGTGATGATCCCCATTTTACAGATGAGAAAACCACATCAGAAAAACTGGATGTGATTTGCCCAAGGACCCATATTTGGAAAATGACAGCAAATGTATCCTATTCAATTCTGACTTACCTTGAGTCCAAGATCTTAAGGGCTCCATCATATTGCATATTAATGCAGGAAGCTGCTTACATTTTATAAGTATTTAAGAAAATAAAATCAAGGATCACATTTGAAGGGTTAATGAAATGGTTCAGTTGGCCGAACAATTCCTTCCTCAAATACCCCAGTTGCTCTGTGTTACTCTAGTAATTTACTTTGGATACAATTATATGTTTGGCTTTTAGCTTTCAAGAAGTGAAACTAATCTTTAGAAAGTTTCCAGAAATCCTCTAGCTGCTCCCATCCATATGGACATAATATTTCTCCTGGAGAAGGGCTAGGGGTTCTGTACCTAGAACAGATTCTAAGCAAGAGGCTGTCTGAAATCAGGCAGGCAGTTTTGTGGATGGCAGTAGTGAGCAGTTCCATGGGAATCTATCAATGCCCTGTTTAGAACTGAGGAAGAGCCTAAGGCCCCCTGTCAAAGCAGAGTCGGAGACAGGAGTCAGGCTGGCCTTCAAGAGAACAGAATTGGATATGAGTGGGTTTGGGCATTCTCTACAAATGAATGATTCCCTTTGGTCCAAGTGGCTTTCGACAGGTTTGGCCTCACATGCAAGTTCATTGCACGGCCCTGCCGTGGGCTTCACTCAATACAGGATTGGGGTGTGCATTTCTGTAGTGTTACCTCTGGCCTTAGATCTGGAGTCAATGGCCAGTGGCCAGACTCACAGTCTGTCTGAATCCCTTCTTTAAGGACGGCTCCCGGTCTCCCCTTCCTCTAAACCCTTGCAATAGGAATATTATATATAGAGTCTCCGTTTTCCTCAACCTGCCCACTCATGCACTCAGGAGAACTCAAACAGAACTTTATTAAGGGATAAGGAATTCCCTGGGGACACTGAGAGAAACAAGGTAATTTCTTTACTGGTAGATATTGTATGCCCCCATTAAACAGCAGCAAGAACCCCAGAGAAGAAAGTCAACTTAACAGTCTAAAACACAGCTCCAAATGAAGGAGAAGGCAGGCTTGTTTCAATCATCTGCCCCTTGTTCTGTAATAAAAATGTATTTTTTTTTTCCTGAGAACAATTTAGTGTGGCCAATAAAAGCCCAGCTAATTTCTAAATCAGCATGGAGCCAAGTCAGCCACCCAGGAGCTCTCTCCTAGGGCAATATTTCTGAGGCGCGCACAATCTATACTAAAGTGATCAACTTTCCTTCGTCCTGTCAAGGGGATGCGTTAGTGAAGCCCAAAATATGACAAGAGGAAATTTATGTGCAACTTTTACACATAATATCTCATTATGACTCTTCCCAATCTTTCAATTTTAAAAATAAACGGCCTTTGTAATGATTTTACCAGGAGAACATCTAAAGTCAGATTAAAAAGGAAAGTGAAAAGTGGTTCAGCTGCCGTCATTTCTTTCTTTTCTCTGGGTCTCACTTGATGGAAATTCACCTTTGTTTCTTCCTTTCTTTTCTCACTCATTTCTTTTCATCTTTCTCCCTTTTCGTCCTTTCTCTTTCTCCTTCTTTCCTTCCTTCCTTCCTTCCTCCCTCCCTCCCTCCTTTCCTCACTCTCCCTCCCTCCCTTCCTCACCCCCTCCTTCCCTCCCTCTCTCCTTCCTTTTCTTGTGTGTCCACTCTTTTAAGGATAACTAGAAATTTTAGGGTCTAGCATTTCACTTAAGGGAACGAGATCTCTCATAGAAGCAAATATGTCTCTGACTATTTGGTACATGATCAAACTTCTCTCTTACAATTCTGTGTCCTTTGCCCAAGATTCTGGTGTTAGTTTCTGCTAGAATCCCAAATTCTCCTGTCACAGTTTTCTCCCATTGTTTCTCCCATCCTCATCTCTTACAACACAGTCACAGACAGAGATGCAGGAGGAGATTCCCTGCGTCTCCTAGGGTCACACACTCTGTGTTTGGTGCTTTGCTTATGCTGGGCTCAGAACTCCTCACTGGACGCCCCTTGCTTTGTAGGGGAGCCAGCAGGGCAGGAGGAAATAATTGCTAGTCACTAGGGGGTTAGAGGACAGTTCTATGTAAAGACCCAGCATTTCTTCCTTTGGTGTTGGCCTGAAACTTTATGACTTGTCCAGTTTCTATTTCCTGGACATATCCAGCTCATGGGCTGTCATCTGCTTGTACATTTGTATTTCTCCCTTCCGCCTGGGAACCCACCTCCTGGAACTATATCCTGGGACAAAGCTGCCCCAGGAGAGTCCAACCTCTCCCAACAGCAAGGCTCTGGGGCTGATTGTTTATATTTCTTAATTTTTTTGTTCAGGCATTATCTACAGAAAGTTGACTCCACAGGATTAAAATTCACAGGTGAATTAAATAGAGGCACTGCCCTTGAAGAACTCACAGTCTGTTTGGGGAGATACATCCATAAGCAATTAACAGCATTACTGAAAAGTGTCAGAATGGAAGGTGGAGTGTAGAGGCAAGTGCAACTGGCTGTGCTTGAAAATGTCAGGCCAGCCTTGATTCAGAAATGATTTACCTGGAAGCCAAACTCTGGATATAAGACTTTCTAAGGGGCATCTGCGGAAGAAGTACTAATGTACTTTTCTGAGCATTGTACCTCCTTAGCATTTATGGCTCTAAATTCTCAATCTGAGCTGGACTTTTGTGAGATGGGATCCACTTTCAACCTGGAAAAGCATGGTTTTCTGTGTGTATGACAAAAAGGATTATTTTAAGGGCAGCCCTGGCATTAGAGCCTGTCAAATCAGAGACACACATGGAGGTGGAGACGCTGGTGGTTTGACCCTTGACTTAGAGTCCAAAATACTTAGTTGAAGCCAGGAGAAAATCAGGATTATCAACGGACTGGACAATAAATGTTGTCTGGACCCTGATGGCAACCCTAAAGCCCTACAAAGTGTGACTTGTCCATCCCCCCACCACCCTGCAACATTCATCATCCTCCTTGCTGTCATAAACATATGAGCCACAATTACTTATTGAGTAATTATCAATCATCACGCAGCATCAACAACATGGCACTTGCATGAGTGACCTCATGTAACCTCCACACCTTGTGGGAGGGGGACATCCTCACCTCTCTGATGTAGATGTGGAAATTGAGGTTCTCAGTTTAGCAACTTGGCCAAGGCCCCATTTTCATACATGTTAGGGTCAGGATTCAGCTGCGGGGCTCCAAAAGGCCAGACAGTGCTTCTCAGGCCTGTTTGTCCCTGGCTCCTACATCCAAGATGGTTATTTCTGGCCCTATTATTTGTTACCCATGTCCTCTCCTTGCTTCTCTTCTCCACCTGAGCTCTGTCTCCCCGAAGATCCTTTAAAAACATCCCTGTACAGTGTTCTTCCTTTTTTTATGAAATCTCTTAAAGAACATTTCTTGGGTAACTACCACATTGTAGGCTTTGGGTTAGCTGTTTTCACTTTGCTTCAGTACTCAAACGAATCCACCCTATACAAAAACAGTAGAGACTGCAATTCACTGAGTTCAACTAACATGCAGAACATCACACTTGTAAATGATGAATCTGAGACTTCAGTCCACTTGTGCCTTTCTCCCTCAGACAAAATTCACTGCCTTCCTGTCTGGGATTCCCTAGCAGCTTTGCTCAGATTCAACATTCACTATAGTGATTGGCATTCATAGGCTCTACAGAGTTGTGTTTTTTTTTTTTTTTTTTTGTATGGAGTCTCGCTCTGTCACCCAGGCTGGAGTGCAGTGGTGCAATTTCGGCTCACTGCAAGCTCCACCTCCCGGGTTCATGCCATTCTCCTGCCTCAGCCTCCTGAGTAGCTGGGACTACAGGCGCCCACCACCACGCCTGGCTAACTTGTTGTATTTTTAGTAGAGACCACGTTTCACCATGTTAGCCAGGAAGGTCTCGATCTCCTGACCTCATGATCTGCCCCACTCAGTCTCCCAAAGTGCTGGGATTACAGGCGTGAGCCACAACACCCAGCCAATATTTTTGGACAATGAGTGCATAAATGAATGAATGAATGGGTTTATATTAGGAAGGAATTATAGCTTAGTAGAAAAGCACATGGATTCTGAAACTGGACTGTTGGGGATCAAACCCAGGCTCTGCCACTTACTAGTCATGGGATTGCAGAAAGATGGACCTCCCCCCCATATGTCTAGCTCTGGCTGGGGCAGAGTTACATGTCTATCCACAACTAAGCACTGGCAAAGGCATAAAACTGGCCAAAGCTGCCTCTCTCTATTGAGTGTCTTCCATATTTTCTGTCACAGAGATTAACAGCATGGCTTTTTCTCTTTTCATTCAAAGGGAATATGCTAGCCTGCATTTTTTTTCCTAGAATGGGAAAATGAGAATAATATGGAAAGAGATGGAAAGAAAGAAATCAGATAGGATAAAATTAACATTTGCTAAGCCCTTACTAAGTTTTGGGCCCCAGGTTTGCACATTGATGCCCATTCTTTAATTTAAACCTCCCAGCCACCCTTCAAATAGAGAAGTAATATGGATGCAGAAACAGAATCAGAGAGAATGAATTTAATCTGTCCAAGATCACACAGCTAGTGAGTCTCTGGCCAAGATGAATGTGCTTCCAATTGCAAATCTAGTGCTTTCCTCATAACAGAATTAGAAATGTGTGTTCTCTTTATGAAATTCAGCATGAGGGCTTGGGGTCAGAATTGGAAGTCTGGATGAGACTTGGGAGACAATAAACTTTGACTGCAGGGTAGGTCCTCTGTGACAGAAGGAAGACAGATTTCAGGACATATCATCTGGAAGTGATCTGGTGAACTTTTGCTTCCCTATATCTCTACCCCACCAAACTGAAAGGTAAAGTCAAGAGTCTTGATCCTTAAAAAATCCTTAACGTGAAAAACCCCAGAAAGAAGGAGTTAACCATCGCTTTTCTTTTTTTCCCCCAAAATATAAACAGTTGGGTGTTTTTTTTTCTTTTCTTTTTAAGTGATAAATTTGAGTCTAAAACACAAAGTGGAGAACATTATGTAGAAAGTGCTTATTTTCTTGTGATGTTTGATAGGAATTAGGATTGGCAAAACCCAAACTCTGTTTCCCCTTTCATGCAGCCTGTCATTTTTGTCAAACAAGAAGCTGATTAAGTTTCAATCAAAAGAACAAAAGACTCCAAAAAGATTCTTCTTGGAAAAGCAGTGGCTTTAGCAATTACCCCATGGAAAATACACTTACTGTTGAGCCTGTGACTTAACTCGAATGGCAGTGTGCCCTTTCTGTTTAAACAGTGAGTGTTAGGAACATGCTGACCATCCTAATTTAATCCAACCCTTGACAAACGAGAGAATCTTGTTAACTATTGACACCAAAATTGAGTATTCACAATGTATGTTGGGGAGATTTCCTTTTAGTAAATGTATTTCAGGCCAGTCACTGTGAGTGGACAGAGGAGGAGATTCTATCAGGAGCAAACAGAATGGGTGGAAGGGAGAAAACTTGTGGCTTATTGTAAAAGTGGCCATGTGTTATTTTCTTCTCTCTATCCATGACCTTTGGTAGTGCCATCCCACACTGTCTCTGGACTGCCTATGTGACTTGCTTTGGTCAATGAGAGCGACGCTGATGCTCAGAAAATGAATGCACACATTGAGCTGGCCCTCTCTGGCCACTCTTGAGAACTTTGTGACCAGCGCCATGTAAATGAGGCCAAGCCAGCCTATTGGGTGATGAAAGATACATAGTTAAATCATTCCAGTAGCCACAGCTCTTTGCGTCAATCATTAGATGTGTGAGTAGGGCCATTCTACACCACCCAGCCTCAGCCAAGCCATGCCCAATCAGAATCTTCCAGCCAAGGAATCATGAATCTCAGAAAAATCAAGAGAGGTATATAAACGCTTATAGTTACAGAGGTTTGGGGGTGGTCTCTTATGCAGCAAAAGCTAAGCTATCCACTAATCTTCTCTTTGTTCTCTAGATTCCAGCTTCAGTCTGTGGACTAGGTCAGGGAGAGGTTCTAACCAGAATTCAGAATGCCCTCTTTTTGAGATCTACCATCAGAGGCATTCAGGCACAGAATCTGTATTTAGCAATTTCAAAAAGTAGACCCTCTTGTTTACATGGCTTGTCTTCCTGCAGCCCTCGTGGCTTTGACCCAAGATTAAATTCTCCATCACTGGCTGTTGAAGTCTTCTCCTTTCAGAACTGGGGTATTTTGCTTCTGTCTTACCATTTGACTATAACCCAGCCAGTCTTCAGTTTACAAAGCTCAGTCCTGGTGCTGCCAGGTATGAGGGATTCTGTCAAGAAGAGTGGACAGGTGAGACATCAGGGTACACAAGTCTCTTCTGTTTTGAATTTTGGCATAATTATTGCCGTCATCACCCTCACTCCCCAATATGTCTCGTTTTCTCACCTCTGGAATTATCCTATATTATAGTGAACTACGTTGAAGGGCTGAAGATTCACGTATTGAAACTTCTTTTCTGTCAGCACCTCAGGCATGCTTCCTGGGTACAACAGTCCACTGTCTGCACTTCCCCACCCCCAGGAAATCTGAGTTCTGGTTTGCTTTGAGGAGCTAGCTTTTACTGATACAAACTGGCATGAACAACCAGTCAAATCTGGGAGATCTCATTCTGCCTTCATTTCCTGAGGCCTAGATATCATCAGAATTAAATGTGTTCTCCTGAAATTAAACCAGATTTTATTCCAAAGTCATACCCTAGCCTTTGAAAGTTCCCCAAAACTGTGCACTCAAACAGGTTAGGAAAATGTATCAAACCCACACAGTTCTGAAGGTTCTCTGAGTATTGGAAAACTCCTGAATTTTCTGTGAAATGAGGGAGACAGGCTTTGAGTCCCAGAACAGATCAGCCCATTTTCATATGGTTACTGGGAGAAGCCATCACTTATGTTTTCCTGCTAGTGGCCAGCCCTGTTCATCTCTGGCCTCACCGCAGACTGCCTCCTTGAACTCAGTCAGGAAAGTACATCAGCTCTCAGCTCCCTTTCATTCCTGGCTTTACTCCTTTTTTTATTAAAGGAAAGTCAAATAAATGTAACCTGAGGCTTCTCAGGGGACGTTTCATTTCTTGTTGTTGTAAAGCACAGAATGTGCCAGTAACAATGTGGGAAGAACACCATTATAATAAATGAATGATGCCTGCTTCTTAGTCTAATGGAGAAGAAAAATAATGGTGTTCTGGAGGCTTCTAAGAGCCCTAGCCTTCATTTGTAGGGCAGAAGGAGAAAACTCCAGCTATGTATCCAAAGAATTCCAGTTTTGTTATGGGTATGACATCATGTTGCTGGTTGTCCATACCATGGCTATTTTTGAGATGCCTGGAGAAAGAGGGCATCCGGTGTCTGGCCCCAGAAAACATCTAAGACAGAAGCTTCTATAGGACCAGTTTTGGAGGGCTCACTTCTGCCACAGTTCTATTAATTCTTTTATTAGATCATTTCTCAAAAGCATTGTAGCTTGAGTCTTGAAACTAGAATGGTTTTAGGTGACAAAACCACCGAGGTCAAGGCTGCGAGTGAAAACTGCTCTGTATCTTAGGGAGGAAGCTCTTTTAGCATCCACCTCTCTTTAGTTTTTGCTTGCTTTAGGTGAGCCAGTCCTCAATTTAGTGTACAGAACTTGAATATTTCCTCCTGAAACCCAGCAGGAAATATTCCTAAGAGTAAAATATGCTGGAACCCCTTCAGACTAACTGAGGCTCCTCCTCACCCAACTGCATGTGTGCATGAATACACACATGTCCATACACATATGTACACACGTGTGCATGCACATAGGTTCATCACACATGTACATACACATGTGCATGCATACACACAAGTCCATACACACATGTACGCACACAGGTTCATACACATGTACATGCACACACATGTCCATAACACATGTGCATGCACACAGGTCCTTACACACATGTACACACACATGTGCATGCACATGGACCTAAAACTGATATTAGTTTATTCAACAGACATTTATACCATTTCCTGAGTGCCAGTCACTCCTTTAAGTTCTTCTATTGACTCATCTAGTAATTACAACAACCCTATGGGGTAGGTACTGTTGTTAGGCCATTTCACAGATGAGAAAACTGAGGCTCAGTAAGTTTAAGTAATTTGCCTACTGTTATACACATAGTAGAGGGGAGAGCCAGGGTTTGAGTCCAGGTAGTCTGGCTGCAGAATTTGTTCTCTTCCCTTTTTTTCTTTTTATTGGGGCAGGGTCTTGTTTTCTCACCTGGGCTGGAGTGCAGTGGTGCATTCACAGCTCACTGTAACCTCAAAATTCTTGGGCTTAAGTGACCCTCCCACCTCAGCCTCTCAAGTAGTTAGGACTACAGAATCACCACCACACCTGGCTAATTTTTTATTTACTTCTTGGAGAAACTGGATTTCACTAAACTGTCTGTGCTGGTCTCAAAGTCCTGAACTCAAGCGATCCTCCCATTTTGGCCTCCCAAGTAGCTAGTACTACAGGCATGGGCCACTGCTCCTGGCCTAGAATCTATTATTTTCAATACCACATGTTACTGCCATCTTTGAATTAGAATGGCCACTTCTGCTCTTCCATTTTATTCTCTCTGTTGTTTCTTACAACAAAGACCTCACCCTAACATGTGTGCAGGAGACAGTGGCTGCACTGCACCGTCCAATTTAAGTGCTCAGATGCTGTAAGTCTATACTGTCTTCCTTGGAGTCTTTGTAAATGTTGGTTTCACATAAAACTGTGCCTCCTCACAGAAGGGAATGTAGGGAATGACACATGGTGCCTTTTTTTTTCTACACCTTATGATTGGTTATAGCTTAAGATTCATTGGGATATACTTTACCAGTGGGAAGAATCCCTGTGGAAAGGTCCATTCCAGGCTCAACACTGCCTCTCTCCATCCTTCCACCTTTCTTTGCCTCACTGCCTCATAGACTGTTACTGGATGACTGATTATCTCACCCTCACCCCCAGTTAGCACACAGGAGGCTCACCTCTCTTCATCATCTGGAGTTTTCACTTCTCATTTAGGTCAAATTACCAATTACCAAGTCATAGACTTTCACAATTGAAATGTTATGTTGCCTGACATTGACTAAAATCTCTCTGTGAAGACAAAGATCACTGTCTATTTTGTTTGCATGTGTGTGTCTAAGTGTGTTTTCCCTCTTTCAGCATTGTGTCCCCAGCACCCATCATGGTATTTGGTGCCTAGTAAGTATGTATTAAATATGTTTTTGATACATACACGAATTTAAAAGGGATTTAATTATTTAACACACATAGTGTTCATCAGCCCTACCCTTATAGAGGTTGCAGTCTACCAGGGGAGACAGGTGGGTAACTTAAACATCAAAACAGAATGTGATAAATGCTTTGATAGTTAAATACACATATACACACAAATGCACTGCTTATACCAACAAACTTGAAGTAATTACACACACACACACACACACACACACGTAATTATAATGCCGTTAAGGTGTTTACCCCCAAGTTTATCACCAGGGATTGGAGAAAGTCTTGGCTAGGAATGGTGAGTATAAACATTTCTCCTCTAATCTGACCAAATTTACTTTTCTTATTTCCTTGTTGTGAATAATCTTTTGATCCTCTGCTTCTTAATGTATCTCATCCATGGGGACAATAACATTCTGATATCAGATTTCAGTCTTACTTCAAAGAATTCTCAGTCTCTGTGTCTGAAAAGGCTTACCTCCCAGAATTAGGGGTACAAAGTGTTTTCCTACCTATAGCAATTTATGT
Organism: Gorilla gorilla gorilla; assembly: GCF_029281585.2. Lineage (NCBI taxonomy): Eukaryota > Metazoa > Chordata > Mammalia > Primates > Hominidae > Gorilla > Gorilla gorilla. Next base: position 52,158,543 of record NC_073245.2, on the reverse strand, counting down.
TCCTATTTACTACTGTACAGACCTAAGTCAATGATGAACTCTAAGGAAGTTCTTTCTTCTCTGACCCCATAATAGCGATAGCCTCTTTCTTCCTATGCCACTTAGTACCTACAGTCAGGGGTGATGTTGAATGCTTAGCCCTAGATGTTATTTGGGGCAGAACATAAAAGTTTTCCCTTGTTACTCATGAAGATCAGTATGGTGTAGGTTGCTTTGGGCCACACTAAATAAGTTGTCCTTGCCTGGAGGAGTCTGGTTTTGCTGTTAACAACTTCTTTTCCATTTTCATAAGTGATCATCATAGCACACCATAGGTGTTCACTATTTAGCTTTGTTCTGGTTCTTACATACCTTAGTTTTCTGAGGTTTTGTTTGATTCTTCATTATCCTTCACTGCAGCTCCTGCATCTCTTGATTTGGAGACATTTCCTTCTTTGGCTCCGATTTCTGGACATTCAGGCTTAACTCAAGCTAAACTTTTGGTTTGTGGCAGTAAATATGTGAAGGATTTAGTTGATTTGAATTTAATTGCATTTAACCAAAGCAATTACATTTTACATGTAAATACATAGGGAAAGGAGTCTGAAGAGAAAAGAGCTTTCTCTACACCGTGAACATTTGCTTATGCCATGACTCCAAGCGCCAAACAAGTGTTCATGAATGCGGGTGTGTACTGTGTAGGTATGACATGCATGTCTAGGCTGTGTGTCTGAGGCATGACACGATTATTTACCTTGCACATATTTTCTTATTCTTCCTTCTTGATACCCTACTTTTCTTCAGGGCAGCCAGGCATCTTAAACCAGACAATGAGTCATGATTGGCCTAAGCTAGTCGTTCTCAACCACAGACAATTTCATTCCCCAGTGGATATTTGGCAATGCCTGGAGACGTTTTTGGTTGTTACACCTGGAGGAGAAAATAGCTGTGAGCATCTAGTAGGTAGAGTCCAGGAGCATTCTTAAATAACCTACCGTGCACAGGCCAGCTCTCCACAACAAAGAATTATTCATCCCCAAATGATAATGCTGAGGTTGAGAAGCCCTGCTCTAAGACCATCATAACAATTATTTTCGCCCTTTTACATCTTTCTTTCTAGCTAAGGGTGGCCATGTGACCCAATTCTGGCCAAGAAGAGGTAAATTGATGTTATTTGTTGATAGATTAGATCTAAGTGTTTGCTTTCCTGGTATGGGGACAAAAGGTCTGAAAAACACTTTTTCCTTTCTGTCTTACTTTGGTCTCAGACATAATGGCTGAAGCTTCAGCAGCCATCTTGCAACCATGAGGAAAAGGCCAAAAGAATCAGAACAGTCTCAGTCTTTCCATGTTGGAGCTGCTCAATCAAATCCAGCAACAACTTACCTCCGTTGCTGTTACATGTTGTAAAAAAAACTCCACATAGATGGAATTTTTCTTGTTGCATGGCTGTAAGTTAGGTTTCCTGTTATAACCTCTAAGGATATTTCTGACTAATACAGAATGTGAGAGTGTATGTGAAGGAGAAGATATAACATGCACCTCCCTCATTCTCACAGCCCTCCCAGCGTGCTCCCACTACATAGAGGAGTGTAGAAGAATAAAGAATTCTACTTCCTCTCCAGTAAAAGCAAAATGTCAGGACGCAGCATTCTGGTTCCAGTAAAGAAGTCATAAGACTGTGTCAGGAAGTCAGGAACTGAGCAAAGGGGTCTGAAATTGAGGACCCTTGAGGGCATAACAGTTGCTTTAGGAAAAGCCTCATGCATTTGCTGCCCATCTACTGGGAATGTAGGGAAATGTGACAGCTCAGTGGGTACAGGTGGACCAAGCATTCACCTGGGGCTGACTCTGGGGTTGGGGACAGCCAGGTTTTGAGTTGAGGAGCTTCAACTCAAGAAGTTTAGAAAGCAGGAGTTAGATGAGAAATCTCATTCTGGTGGGGGCTAGGACTGTGTTCTTTGGTGTGCAGTTCCTACAGAGTTTTCCAGTGGCAACTAGGACAGGTTAGAACTCTATTTTATTTCAGATATGTGTGTGGAGAGATCCAGAGATGCTCCTTCGCCTTGAGAAGAGTTGGTTATTACAAAACTCCGTGAGCTCTTTAATAAGCAAAAATAACCCTATCTTGTAAATGTCCTCATCACCGAGGTGTGTGAAAGGTCTGGGGTAGAGCTGGCTGAACTAACTCAGCAGGAAATTGTTTTATGAAAATACAGACTCCTACTGAGATTGCTTGTATTTCAGTCTTAATTCAAACAGCTGCAGAAACATCATTCATGGGTGTGAATCAAAATGATACAATTTGCCATCTTTTCTCTTGAGGAAGACACTGGCTTCTCTCAAAGGCTCTTTAAAATTAAATTTCTGGAGCTACCATGAAAAAGTTGCTTCCTTGGCCTCAATCATTTTTGTCTGCAGCAAACGCATTATCCTTCATAGCAGTGTTTTTTTCTGTCAGTTGACCCACTGTGTAGGATGAGGGTGTTCTGAAGTCTGGGGGTGGCTGTGAATCCCCAGATGTAGAACAGAGGGAAGTTGGAGTGGGTGGAACTTGTTTACTTCCTGCAGCGCTCTGCAGCTGGATTCTTACCAGCTATGGATTTGGAGTGCCTGCTGGAATTTCACTCCAGCTGCCAATGGATGTGGCAAAATGTTCCCATCTTACCCATACCTTGCCATCGCAAGGCTCTGGAAAAAGAACAGCACAAAAGCAATGTGGAATTATCACTGAAGGAAATCAACTATTATAATCTCCAGCAATTGATGCTTCAAAGAATGACTTAGGACTGGTGTTATTTCAGAGAATAGTAAGGAAAATCTGAAGCTGTTCACTCACTTAATTATAATGACATTGAGTAGATACACCAGGTACTCAGTACCTACTATGTGGCTAAGTCACTGTACAAAGCGCTTTCCATGCATTTGCTCATGAAATTCTTACCACACCAGCACAAACTGCATAATAAGAAAACTGAGAAATGAAAATAGTAAGTGACTTGCCCAGTTTTAGTTGGAAAGGTTTGATCTCAGGGAATCTGGCTCCAGAAATTGCTGTCTGAAAAACTCTGGCACCTGGTCACCTGCTCCATCTGACTTTGGTTTTGGAGAAATCTCAGTGTTAAAATTGCCAGGGTACACCTGTAGTTCATTTTAGATATTAAAGCCTTTATTCAACTGAATTGCTGAGAGTAATTTTTTTAATCATCTGCTTTGATTTTCAAGTTATAACAAAATACCCAGATTCATATCTTTGTACAGGGCAGAGGCAAAGAGACTATATTACATTCTGGTGGCCACAGTAAAGCAGATTGCCATTTGGAAAGGAGATGACCCTGATTTTTCTGCTATTGTTTTGTGCCAGGTCTAACCATGACTTTGGGCTTCCCAGACAGAGTTAATGAGGTAAAAGTCAGTATCTCCTTGTCTACAAGCTACATAGATGCTGTGGCCTGAACAGGCTGAGGGGGAAAGAGTGAGCATTCACCTTAGGAGGATAAAAGAAAATCAGATGCCTCCAATTGCCATCTAAGAGGGAATGGGGAGTTGTACAGATCTGGAATAGCTGTAATAATTATAAAGTATGTAACATCCCCACATTTCTTTTTCCCTACTATTTTTTTCCAATTTCCTTATCCACCCTGCTGAAGTCAGTGTCTGATTCCCTGCTTCCTCTTCTATTAATGTAAATAACACACATCAGATAAAGACAGGCATCAGTGAGGTGGTCTGCAACAAATTTCAGTGTAACACAGAGTAGAAGAAACATCTATGGATAAGGTCATTTGGGTTTTCTGTTTGTTAGAAAATAATAGCTGTTCCTATCCTTCCGTGAAAGATGCCATTCATTCCTTTCCACCTGTCCATTACATTCATCCATCCATCCCTCCATCCCTCCATCCATCTGTCCATCCATCCATCCATTCATCCATCCATCCATCCATCCATCCATCCATCCATCCATCCATCCAACCATCCATCCATCTGTCCATTCATCCATCTACCCATCCATCTATTCATCTCTTAACAAGTGTTCATTAAACATTTACTCTGTGTTGGTGATGAGGAGACCAGAGTTAAGACAGAGTTCCTGCTGTCTTAGAGCATATTATCCAAGAGGGAAGACAGAATTATTGTCAAACACACAATGAATAACACATATATCCCATTGGAATGAGAGTTATACAGAGAAGTTAAATGAGGTAGTGTGTTAGAGAGTGAGGTTAGATTGTGTCAGGAAAGGCCTCTTGGAAAAGTGGATGTTGTGGCCATGATCTCATGCTGAGAAGAAACCAGCAATGTGAAGAGCAGAACGAAATACATTCTAGGTCAGGGAGCTGCTCACACAAAAGCTATGAGGCTGACTCAACCAAGCGTGTGTGAGACCCTGAAGGAAATCCAGTGATAAGCAGCATATTGGCCAAGACACAAGGTCACAGAGATAGAAAGGGTCAGGAACTGTAGGGCTTCCAAAGCTTAACTAAGGAATCTGATTTTTGTTCTATGCCTAATTGGAAACCACTGGCGGATTTAAGCCTGAGCATGGTATGATCTGTTTAATGTTTCAGTGAGATGTCTATGTCTGGATACAGAATTGTAAGAGGAGCAGGAACCAGAGTGGGTGTTAAGAGGGCTTTTGCTGCAGCTATGAGACAGGAAGGACAGCTTGGGGGTGGACTGCAGAATTTAGAGATGTGTGGCAGTGGGCAAATTATGGAGAAGCAGAAGATAGAATGGGGGGAGGCATGTCACATATGTAGTAGTGGAAACCATGAGCCCTCATTCATCCTTTCATTTTTTCAACAACAACAAAAAATGTATCGAGCACTTGCTTTGTGATGCACCTGGAGTGCAAATATTAGTAACTTAAAATCCCTGACCCCAAGGAACCCAAAGTCCTGGTGGGGAAGACTGGGATATAAACATAATTAAAATACATTTTAATAAATACTGCAATCAAGAGGTATACACGGGGGCTAGGAGAGCCCAAAGTAAAGACTGATTAACTCTGTTTTAAAATTAAATAATGTCAGCCTTTTGACAGACATTATTTTTATTGAATTCTATCCATTGGCCTACTGAGTTGGATTAATGTAAAGAAAACTCAATAAAATTTATGTCAGTCAAATGTTTGAGTTCATGTTCTAGACATAAATTATTTGATAACTCTGGACTACTCACTTTTATTTTCTCCCCATTTATCAAACACTTTAAGTCATTACTACCTTCAACTTTGGACCCAGGAACAGATTTTGATAGTCACATCCTAGCCTCACCATCTCAGTGACTTCTGGGGGTAAAGTAGTGAGTTTGTGGGAGCCAGCTAGGGATAGGTTGCTGATTCTCTAGGGCCCACTGAGGATAAGAAAGAGGTTTCACTATTTCCACTTTCTTTCCATTATATTTTATTGGATATAAAGTATATTATTACATACAGACAAAATCATTTTAGGTATGCAGTTTTATGAATTTTAGAAAATATAGAAACATTTTACCATCATTGATATCAAGATACAAAACATTAATATCAAACCCCCAAAATATACCCCTTCTTCAACCCCTGGAAGCCTCTGATCTGTTTTCCTTCCTATCATTTTTGCCTTTTGCAGAATGTCATCTAAATAGAATTATGTGATATGAAACTGTGCGAGTGTACTTCTTTCACTCAGCCTCAAGCATTTGAGATTCATCCAGCTGTTATTCATGTTAGTAGTTCGTTTTCTTTATTGCTGAATAGTATTCCATCGCATGGACTTGCTACAGCTTGTTTATCAGTTCTGCAGTTGAAAGACGTCGGGGTTGTTTCTAATTTTTGAAAATTATGGATGAAGCCACTGTAACAGGAATGGGGGTATTTTTTGTTTAGTTCGTTTTTGATAAACATAAGTTTTCATTTCTCTTAGGTAAATATCTAGGAGAGAAATTGCTGGGTCATACAGTAAGTGTATGTCAACTTCTTAAGAAACTGTCATACTGTTTGACAGAATGGCTGTGTGATTTTGCATTTCTGCCAGCAATTCACAAGAGTCCCAGGTGCTCTGCAAAAGTGCTAGCACTAGTGTCAGAGTTTTTTCATTTCAGCTAGTTTAGTGGGTATCTCATTGTGGTTTTAATTTGCATTTTCCTAATAAACTAGTGATGCTGAGCAGCTCTTCATGTCCTCCTTCCATATATGATCGTCATATAAATGTTCCTCTTTGTTATTCAAATACCAATATGTGTTCAACCTACCCTTTGCAGTACTAGAGATGCAAATATAATTAAGCCCCAGTGTCTGACCTCAGGAAGTTCCAGTCTAGTAATGCAGATAAATATATTACAAATGTGAATGTAATGTGAGTGGTTCTGTGGAAATTCCCTGTAAGGTAAGATTATAACCTTTTAGGACAATTGGAAAAATCCTCAAAAATTTTGTGGGGTCTTTAGAATTTAATTTTGAGAGGCAGACTGGGATAGCAGCCATGGAGAGGGGATCCCCAGGGAGAGATAGGAATTAAACTTCAATGGCAGAGATGGTGAAGACACTGACCATACTGGAAGAAAAGGGTAGTACAAAGATGTGAAGAACAAAGATGGATTCATAAAAATTGCACAGAACAGAACAGAGATCCATGTTAGTCAGGGAGGCTGCCTGTAGGTTGGTAGGAGATGATGGTAAAAATATGGGTGGATCAGAAGGAAGAACGCTGAGGAGACTTAAATGAACATACAGTTGATCCAATGTTATCTGCTGAGCGTGAGGAGAGATGAGGCATGATTCAGGCTTGAATGAAACAGATGGGAAGTGGGCTGAGACTCAGTCTTTTCTGACTACATTTTCCTCCACAGTCTTGTTCTCCTGCCCTGACTTCACAGCCCAGAGCATCCTGATGGGCCCCAGCCCTTAGCAAAGGATGAAACAGTTTCCCCCAGACCTGGGATCCTTCTATCCTCTTCTGGATCTTGTGTTTCTGCCAGCATGCCATGCTCCATGCTGGTGGCAGTCAATTGGACAATATGCATCCTCTTTCCACAACCATCGACACATGGCCATGTTTGTCTTCAGTGGGCTGCCAGCTCAGAAGACCCTAAATATGGAAGGTTTATAGGATACCTCCCAACACCTTCTTCACTGGAACAATCATGATATGGGACCAGAACGGGATGAGGGCAGGAACCTGCCTCAGAATGCTCAGTCCCCCACGCAGAGTGCAGCCTATAGGCTGTAAAGTGGCCCTGTTGTTCACAGAATCTCAGTTCCATATTGAAAAGACAAAAGGACGATGCAGCGGAAAAAGTCCAGAGAGTGGTGGTGCAGTAACTGCTTTCACCAAGAGCAAGAGTCAGGCAGAAAAGTGAGGCATGAATACTGCAGCTGTCAGATGCCTGAGCTGTGGGTTCAGACCACTCAACACAACCATGAGGTTGCCCAAACTCACTGCAGATGGCTTCCAGTTGTTTCTAGGAACCACGCTCTGTGACAGCAATGGGTAAAAAGACAGAATAACTTACGGTCTCAGGAGAAAGGTACAATTTGGATTTGTAGCTGATTCTGAAACATGAAGCTTTTGCACTGCCTTAGGTATAAACACCACGTATAAGATATAACTATTACTAGCTAATAATTACTGAGTCCTTTCTATGTGTCAGTCACTCCATTAAGCTTTTTATTTTCATTAAATATTTTATTTGACCTTTGAAAGAGCCATTCAAGTAAAACTTATTTCTCCATTTTAAAGATGTGAAAACTAAGCCTTAAGGAGGCCAAATAACTTGTTCATGGTCAGAACTAGAAAGTGACAGAACTGGCATGCACATCTAGAAGGAAAATCAATTAGAGAAAATGCATTCCTGATCTCTGTGTGAGTCGTCTCCTTGTGATGGAGAACAGGCGCCTCTGAGACACTGTACCGATTTCCTCATATTGAAATGAGATTACAGTGACATTTCAGAATTAAGTGATGAATCATGTTGGGCTCAAGAATACTTTGAGCAACAATTGCTACTTTCTTTACACCCTGGCTAACTGAAAAATAATAGAAAATCAGTTATTTTTATAGACAATTGATTTTTATGCTTATATACCAATATAAACCAAGAAGCTCTAATAAATAACCAAATAAACGTGCACTTCTAGAACTAACAAGGTACAATGGTAATGCATGTTTTGTACATTCTGTGTACATATATAAAGAAACATCCACAGCTTCCTTAAGTATCTAATTGCAAAAAACAGCTATAAATGGGAATGGGGGAGAATGCCCTACTCACACAAGCAACAAAATTCCTTACTACTTAGGAATAAATTGAAAAATGAAGGTACTTGACTCACTAATAAAACCATAAAATCTTAATGAAGGGCATACCAGTTAAAGAAATGGAAAGATGTAACATTATTAGAAAGAAAGGGTTAGTATTTAAAACAGAGAAAATCTCACCAAATTTCCATATATCTTTAATGCAATCTCAGTTGATGTGTCTTCTTGATCATATTCCACTTTCTTTACCTACATTCTCCAGATTTCTGAGATAAACTCTATCCAAAAGTGAAGTTTAATATTCACATATATATCTGTATTTGTATAGATATAGATGAAGTTATTATCTAGATCAAGATTTAGAACATTCCAGTACCCTTGCAGAATGTCTTATGTTCTCTTCGTTAGTTAACCTATTATGGCCTCTATCACCACAGATAAGTTTTGACTGTTTTTCAACTTCATGCAACTGTCATCATTCATATTTGCTTTTTTTCACTCAACTTTAAGTCTGTAAGATGCATTTTGCTTTGCATATAGCCATAATTTATTTTCATTGCTGTGTAATATTCCATTGTTTATGTATATTCTCCACTTTGGGTTGTTTCCAGTTTGGGGCTATTATAAATAATGCTTCTATAAAGATGCCATTGTTGGATATGAACACAGATTTACCTCTCTCTCTGGGTGTATAGATATGTATATAATATATACATATATGTTATATATGTAAGACACAAATATATATGTGTGTATGTGTATATATTTGAAAGAGAAATTGGTTGTTCATAGAGCATAAATTATAAGTAATATGTAGCTTTAACAGGTACTTCTCAAGAGTTTTTCGTTGCTCCCAAAGAGTAATTATGAAACCCAGTTGTTCTACATCCTTGAAATGTGTTATTGTCAGCCTTTTTAATTTTAGCTACTGGATGCTGGTGGCATCTAGTCAATAGAGGGTTGCTGCTAAACATCCCACAGTGCATAGGATAACTCCCATAACAAACAATTATCTGGTCTCAACTATCAATAGTGATGAGATTGAAAAACTCTGGCCTACTCTAAATTTCTGAAGGTATTTTCTTCGAGAATCTGCATTGTTTTTCCCTGAACATTGGATTCTACGATTCATCTCAAATTAAATGTGGGAGGTAAGGGTCAATTCTCATTGTTCCAAAGAGATATAGCATAGATCCTGCATATTTATTAAAATGATTGTACTTTCCCCACTAAAATGATACTTTGTTTTTTCATTGCTGGGGAGACCATAAATGTGTGGATTCTGTGAGGTATTGGGTGGGGGGGTCTGGATCTTCTATTTATTTTTCTATGTATTTATTGATATGTTTTGGCTATGTCCCCACCCAAATCTCATCTTGAATTGTAGTTCCTATAATCCCCACATGTCATGGGAGGGACCAGTGTGGGAAGTGATTGGATCATGGGGGTGGATTCCCCCATGCTGTTCTTGTGATAGTAAATTCTCAAGAGATCTGATGGTTTTATAAGCGTCTGGCATTTTGCCTGCTTGCACTCATTCTGCTCTCCTGCTGCCCTGTCAAGAGGTGACTTCTGCCATGATTGTAAGTTTCCTGAGTCCTCCCCAGCCATGTGGAACTGAGTCAATTAAACCTCTTTTCTTTATAAATTACCCAGTCTTAGATATTTCTTCATAGCAGTGTGAGAGTGGACTAATATGTTTATCCTTTGCTAAGAGCAGAGTATATTCATTTCTGAAACTTTATGTTAAATCTTGATATATGGTCATCCAACTTTATTTTTCTTATTTAAGATTGCCTTAGTCCAGTGTGTGTGTACACACACACACAGACATAGATGCACTAAAATCACTTTGTCAATTTCCAAAAAAACTGGACTTTTTATTGAGCGCATTGAGCATATAGACCAATTTGAAGAGAATTGACATCTTAACAATATTAAGCCCTTCAATTTAAGAGCATAGGTCTTTTCTAGGTTCATTGAACAATGTTGTATAGTTTTCAAAGTAGAGATCTTGCATATATCTTTTGTTAGATTTAGACAGCAATATGTCTGAATTTGGTGCTATTGAAATAATACTTTTAAAATTTAATATTCTACTTGCATGTTCTAGCTTATGAAAACAAAATTTATTTTGTATATGGACCCTATATCCAGTGAACTTGCTAAATTCACTCCTTACTTCCATTAATTTTTTGAGTCTTTCATTTTTCTATATATACAGACATGTTTTCTATGAATAATCATGATTTTTTTCCCAACGTTCACAGATTTATTTATTTTACTTGCTTCATTCCACTGGCTAGAACATGCAATGTTGAGTTGAAGTGATGATGATGGATATTCTTATTTTGTTTATTATCTCAGAAGTAAACCATTAATATATTACCACTAACCGTAGACTTTTTTCCAAGGTACCTCTCAGCAAATTGAATTAGGCTTTCCATGCAACAGCAGCACAAGAGCAACAGGAGTCATGGCAGACAAACATTTAGAACTTTTTTTTTTTATTTCTTTGCTTTCTGACTGAGTATTGGTTGAAAGTACTGCAGCCAAAACTGTAACCAAAGGAGGTATTATGCTTCCCAAAAAAATCTCAAGGATAAATATTGCAAGCAACAGTAGTGGTAGTTAGGTCTGGCTGTAAACGAAAGGGTGGAGAGATACAACCAATTAGTCTGAAATTTGGAGATAAAATTTGTCTCCCAGAATATGGAGGCAACAAAGTAGTTATAGATGACAAGGATTATTCTTATTTAGAGATGGTGACATTCTTGGAAGGAATGTAGACAGAAATAAATCACTACTGAAGTGGTATCAACATAAAGATGCCCATTTCACTGAAGTTCTGAACTCTTCTATCATAAATAATCTCCATCTCCCTCTTTTTAAATAAGCTAATTATATCTAAAAAAGTGAGTTAGTATCCTTCTTTTTCTCGTTTGGCATTAAATTCATATGCTATCATCTTGTTTAGATTTTTACATCTATATTCATGAACAATGTTGATCCTTATTTCTTTTATTTCTGTAATATTCTTTACAAGTTTTGGTATCAATGTTATTGTTATTTTCTGAATTGAGTGGCTTGGTAATATTGTTTTTCTGTTCTCTGTTGTTTTTGCATGTTGTATATGTTGTGTGTTAATATTATTTCTTCTTTGAACAGTTTTGAAAAAAATGCCTAGTGAAGTCATCTGGACATGGAGATTTTTTAAGGAAAAGTTTTAAATTATAGATTCAGCTTATTTTAATGGATATAGGGTTATGTCAATTTGCTAATTTTTTGTCCTGTGTCATTATTGATAGTTCCTTTTGTTTAAAAATTTTTTTCATTTCTTTTAAACTTGAAAATTTATTGGCATATGCTGGTTTCTAATATAGTGTTATGATTCTTCTGATGACTGGATCTGTAGGAATCTTGATGTTGATATTTTGTTTCTTCAGACTGTAACAAAAAGCTTTTCTCATTTTTTATCTTGTTCACTTGCTTACTGTATTAGTCTGTTTTCATGCTGCTAATAAAGACATACCCAAGACTGGGTAATTTATTAAGACAAGAGGTTTAATTGACTCACAGTTAGGCATAGCTGGGGAGGCCTCAGGAAACTTACAATCACGGTGGAAGGGGAAGTAAACACGTTCTCCTTCACAAGGCGGCAGCAAGGAGAAGTTCTGAGCAAAAGAGGGGAAAGGCCCTTATAAAACCATCAGATCTTGTGAGGACTCACTCACTATCATAAGAAAAGCATGAGGGTAACTGCCTTTATGATTAAATTACCTCCCATCATGTCCCTCCCATGATACATGGGAATTATGAGAACTTCAGTTCAAGATGAGATTTGGGTGGGGACACAACCAAACCATATCATTTACTCTTTCATTTATATCTTCTTTTAGTTTTTTACTTTCTGTGGGTTTCATTTGCTATGTATTTTCCCTAAATACTCTATGGTAAAACTGAGATTTTTTATTGTTAACCTTTTTTTCTTTTTTAATATATGCATTTTGAGGAATAATTTTCTCTATGAGGACTGTTATGAATGTATCCTATGGTTTTGATATATTATTTTGGAGTTTACTTTAAAATATTTTATAATTTTAATTGTAATTTATTTCTTGGCCCAAGGACTGTCTAGAGATGTGTTGCTTAGTTTCAAAATATTCGGAGATTTTCTAGTGACCTTTCTGTTATTGGTCTCTAACTTTATTCCACTGTTGACAGAGGATATGCTCTATGATTTTAGTCCTTTGAAATTTGTTAAGACTTACTTTATAGGCAAGAATATGGTCTGTTTTGTTAAATATTATATGTGCAGTTGATAAGAATGCCTTTTTGTAGTTGCTACAGGTAGTGTTCTACAAATGGCTGTTAGTTCAGGTTGGTTCATCTGGTGTTCAACTTTCTATGTCCTTAGTGTTATTTTTGTCTGCTTGAATCATTAGTTACTGAGAAAAGTGTATTAAAATTTACCACTGTGATTATCAATTTGCCCATATCTCCATTTAGTAATGTCAACTTTTACCCATATATTTTGAGGCCATATTATTAGATGAATACAAATTTAGGATTTCTATAATTTCATGGTGCATATCTCTATTATTGTTATCAATAAATAGACCCTTAAAGCCCCTTTAGTTGCATATGCTCACTAACATGATACTGCGAATTAAAAAATAAAATATTCAAATATGATGGATAAAAGGATACCTCACTGTGGTTTTAATTTGCACATCCTTTATTCATTGCGAAATTTATTATCTTTTTATGTCCTTATTGGCTTTTGCCACTTTTCTACTAGTTTATTTGCATTTTTAATTTTGGATTTGCAAGAATGCTTTATATATTTTAGATACTAAAACATTGTAGGTTATTCGATTGGCCAAGTTCCTTGTCCAGTCTGTGGCTTGTCATTTATTTTCATGCTGTTAATTATGCAGTCAATTTCAATTTTAATATATCAAATGTTTTTTATGTATTTTTATGAAAATCTGCCATAAATGTCTTCAACATGTTTTGTTAAATTTATTCTTAGACATTTTATATTCCTTGTTGCTATTAAAAATGATATTCTTGAAAATTAATTATTCTAAATATCTCTGCCCAGCTAGATGTATATATTAATAAAATATTTAGCTGCCTTGATATACTCTGCATCCCTCAGAGTTCAGCTAGGAATGCATAAACCACTTGAGGTTTTTAAGCAAAAATGATCTTACAGAAAGGTTGGGTACCATACAATCCCACTGGAAAAGCAAAATATGTAAAATTAGAATGAGGGCAACACTTATGTTCAGCTTCAGGTTCTGAAGAATTGGAAGAGCTTGCTTGGCCAAATAATAAAAGATATGATAATGTCTCTGTAATGAAAACAGTTTGTATTAGCATAAAAAATAAAACAGACCAGAGAAACAGAATACAGTGCCCAGAATCTGATTCTAAAATATATATGACAACTAAATAAATTAAATAAATGGTATTTCAATTTAGTGGAAATTTAATAAGTGATGCCAGCACAACTGGTTTTCTATCAAAAACAGAGATAGTTAGACATCTACTTCATGTCATATTTTAAAATACCATAACTGTAATAAAAACATAAATATTTTTAAAAATTATAACTATGTAACATGTCAGGAGAAATGTTAAAGCCAAAGGGTGGTGAAATCTTTATAACCAAAACAATAAACCCAAAAGTGTAATGGAAAAAGCAGAGATACTTGAATATATGAAAATTAAACTTTTGTTTATTTAAATATTTTTAAAATCAATACTGAAACACAGGACACATGCTACACATACTAGATTAAAGGTCACAATATATTTAAAATAATATTGATAACTATTATCAATAATATATTGTTATTAATAATCAATAACATTTTTACATTACAATACTATTATCAATAATATTATTGATAACAAATTGACAAGAAAAACACATACACACCACCAGGAAAAAATGGGAAAAATGTACGATTAGAGAGCTCCTACAATTACAAACATAAAAGACCAATGGAAGCAAAAGAATAGGCATGCAACCTTTTTGTTGGAAAAATGCAAATAAAAATAATGTCAAGGTAGTCTTTCATACTTATCAGATGAGAAAAAAATGGTTATTGCTGATAAGGATGTAGATAGCATGGAGCTCAGACATTGTTGCTGTCCATGTGAGTTAGTAATGAACCTTTTTTGGAAAGCAATTTGAAAGGATCATTAAAAGTTAAAAATATACATATTCTTCAACTCATTGATCTCACTCCTCAGAACCAAATTTATATAAATAAAAATAGCAAAATATAAAAATACATACATGGAAATATTTATTGCAGGATTTTTGACAGTAACAAAAACTAGAATGGAAAAGTGAATACTATTCAGAAATATATAGATTGGATAGATTATGGTCCATTCATATCAGGGATTATTATTTACTACTAACAGACTACATTTGGTTCAGACCAAATTACTTGGAAAGATTGCCACAGTCTATGAGGAAAGGAGAAAAACAAGATGTAAAGAAGCATTATGATTGTGATCATTTTTTAAAACAAAATAATGATGACAATTTTGCTGTCTATATCCATGTTATCATCTAAATCTGTGTCAACAGTTAAAGCTACAGTCACAGTGACTTGATCATTTGGGCATTGAATAAGCTATGAAAGAGTAGCAGTATGTGGCCAATCTTAGTTATCTGAGGCAGAAGAGGGGAAGCAGAAGACAAATATCAAACACTGAAAAAATAAAACATGGCATTAAAATATGTACAATAAACAAAATAATATTTGTATATACATATATACACATACATAAAGAGGTGCACGAACAGATGATCTGTAACACTGATTTTGGTTTTCTTCATACAGCAGAATTTCAAGGGACAATTACATTTATTTTTTAATATTTCCTCTTGATTTTTATAATAAAAATATACTGACTAAATAATCATAAGAAGCTGTAAAGATAGGTTCACTTTTATAAAACAATGAAGAAAGGAAATGATTTTGTTTCTTCTAGTTACCTACCTAAGCCTTCTTGGCTACCTCAATATGAACCAAAAATAAGTAATCCCAGGTACCACAAAGAGAAGTCCCATAAATAGCTAGATTTTCACTTGACTTATGTTCTCAGTTCCTTTAATTTTCTGTGAATGTTAGTTCTTTAGAAAGGGCTTTCCTGACCACTTCATCCATTTTTCCCCATCACAAATCATTTCCTAACACTTTACTTTGACTTCAGGTAACTCTTTTTGTAAACTGTTCATTGTTTCTTATACCTTGTATACTTGAAATCAAGGGTTGGTTTTTTTTTTAATCTATTTTAAGGCTTCCTCTTTTAACAATAATTTTTTAAATGTGGTTCAGGCTACATATTTTCCTCAGAAAATATATTAATTAACCCTGAAAATATTTCTTCTGGAAATATATTGTTTTCCTGTGAAAATAGATAGCTTTGGCTGTGACCCACTGGTTTTTTTTATGAGGGTTTATTTTTCCCATTCATCATTTAAATATAATTTGTGACTTATATTTTCACCTCTTTAATCACGCGTATTGTTAGAAAAACATTTTTAAATAGAAATGAGCTAGTTATGTTTTTCAGGTGTAGACTTTATTTGTTATTGATTTTAATCTTGGGGGAGAGAAAGCTATGATCAAAAGTGAGGCCTATAAAATATCTCCTTTGGATAGATATTAAAATTTTTTGTATCTAAGTGTATTAGTGTTGTTTTACAGTGTTCCAAGGACATTAAAAGGATATATATTCATATTTTAAGATAGTACATTGCATACAAATCTATTAAATTGTGTTTATTGATTATATTATTTAAATATTCTATTTGTGTCCTCATTGATTTTATATTCTGAAATAGTTGCACTTAAATTTTCCTATGAAATTTTATTTTAACAAGTTACCATAGCTTTCGACATGTAACTCAATTCTTACATTTTTCTGCAGTGTTATTGGCTACGTAAAGATGTACATCATTTGTAAGTCTCTTAAGGACTGTTAAATTTTATTATTACATAATATTCCTCTTTATCTTGTTTAGTTCCGATAACCTTGATTTCCCTTTGTTCTGATATTAATATTGTCCAATGCATCATTAGATTTTTGTCTAATAATAAACAATAATGAAATTTTTCTTCATTCACTGTTGGTAATCTCCTGGTAATTTAGAAGCTCTATTGCATTTTTAGTCTAATAGTAACTTCCACTTCTTAACTGTCACAATTAAACCTGTATTTTTCCCACTGACACTTTACATATCCACTCCCCCGTCCCACTGAAATAAATGTTTAGAATGCCTTCACTTTTTACATCAATATGAGATCTTAGAAGTTGCAGTAACGCCTGTCAAACCTGAATTTGGAGAAAATGCAGTTAGTAAGTGGCTCCTCACCTCTGCCCAGCTCCAGTTCTCAAACAGGGTTAGGTTAAAGCTCTTATTCTTTATAAGAAGTGGGCTGTGGTTAGGATTTGACCACCTTGTGATCCTTTGGGACTTTTCAGTTCAAGTATCTTTCAGTTGTGTACTTTTGTATACTTTACACTATCTTTTGTGATTTTATACCGTACAGATCTCCTAAAAATAATGTATTATGTGTTTTAATAAATTAATAACACATGAACCTACATTTAACAATTGAATTATTTGGATCTCACGTATGTCGTTGTGGTGGCATATTATTATATGTTAATTTTTTTGTTCTTTATTTTTCCCCCCTTCTCCCACACCTGCCACTTAATTTTGTTGAAAAAGTTGGGGTTTTTTTGTTAGTTTTTGTTTTATTTGTGGGGGGCAGTCTATTGAAAGGATTTCTCTTGCTACACATTTCCTCTTCCAAAAAGACTCACTGTGTGCTTATAAGTTCACAGTAACATTATCATCATTCAATTATATATGATATGTATATAAGCATAGAAATTGTGTCCATCTATTGTTTTATCCATCTTTTATTCATTGTTGTTATTTCCCCTTTTATATCTTCCAATATATTGAGGTTTCTAGTCTTATTGCACTGAAATTTATTTAGAGTTCACAGATATTTTTCCAAATAATAAACATGGATTGTATTCACTGAGACTATTCTCACCTTATGGTTGTTTCAGCAATAGGTGTATAATATTTAATGCATGTGTAGAATTTGACATTGCAGGCCTTTCCTCTCAAAAGTCTATGCATGTTGCAGAATAGCGTCCATGTATTGGAGGCAAATCTGAGGCTAAACAGGTTAACTCTGATATGTGAACAGTTTTTTATAACTGGAAGCTTTAAGCATTTGTATGTAACTTAGGATTTTGGAATTTCAAAAGTTCACATTTTTTTCCAGTAATTTTTTGATACCTAGCAAGAAACCCAAAACTGTATATTTATCTTTCTGCCGCTCAAAAACATTGTCTTATAGTTCTTTTTGAAATATTACTTTTCCTTCATCTTTCCTTTTTTCTTCCTGTTAATTCAATGAGTCTAATCTCCTGGCACTATCTTCAAAACTCTTATCTTTCCTTTTGAATCTATAACTATGTGTTTCTACTTTCTTTTATGACACATTTCATCAACTTTATCTTTTAAATCATCAATTGGCAAGTTTATACTTTTTAATAATTTATGTATTGATTACTGAAACTGCAAAATCACTAACTGCTGAAATTATTTTTTCCAAATTTTATCTCCTTGAGAGTAGAAGTTCTCCTCTTTGAACTAAGGTCCCCCTTCCCCAAGACTATGATGAAAACTGACCCCTCATACAAGGAAAACCCTGAAGGGGTCACCCACACAGTGGGACAGACAGACACAGATATATCTGAACCACAGAAGACAACACAGCTTAAGCAGAAACCTGAACTCCTGCTATTCCTGGATTTTTCTTAAAAATAAAATTTAGATATTTTGGCCAGGTGTGGTGGCTCACTCCTGTAATCCCAGCACTTTGGGAGGCCAAGGCTGGTGTATCCTTTGAGGTCAGGAGTTTGAGACCAGCCTGTCCAACATGGTAAAACCCCGTCTCTACTAAAAATACAAAAATTAGCTGGGAGTGGTGGTGCACGCCTGTAATTCCAGTTGCTCAGGAGGCTGAGGTGGGAAGATGGCTTGAACTCAGGAGGCAGAGGTCGCAGTGAGTCGGGATTGTGCCACTGAACTCCAGTCTGGGTGACAGAGTGAGAGTCCATCTCAAAAACTAAAAATAAATAAATATATTTTTACAATGATATTTAACCCAAGACCTATGTAAAACGGAAGGATTCATTTTAACCCCTATAACCTCTGTCCTCCAGTTTTGGAAAGTGGTTTATCAATACTGCATTAATAGAAATAGAATTACATAGTAATTCAAGATGGATAAGGAGGCAAATCCTCTTCAAACATCATGAAATCAGGAGATATGCTAGCAGAAGTTGTAATTTCCACATTGTGAAAGGTCTAGTTGTATTGTAGATACTTCGTCCAGAGAGCAGGCCAAAAAGAGGGCCAACTTCCTCTCTCTCCCACAGTCTCAGCATCTGATAACCCCCGCCCACTTCTGTCCTTTATGAGGATTAGGAACTAGACACAGAAGTAACTGACGATCCGTGAAGGAGGACACAACATGGGGAGATGGGGCCTTGCCTGTCAGAGGGCACAATGGAAGGTTAGAGAGAGACGATTAGAAATGGTAAAGAGAAGAACATGGAAAAGGTCTGGGCGGGGGTGGAAGGATTTCTCTGTTAACTTCAGTGCCCATGGAAGATGGTGTGCAGACCCTGTGCTCATGACAAGAGCTTAGAGAGAAGTTGCATGGATTAGACTCTCAGCTACAATCTTAACCTCTTTCAAATTCTGCAAGGATTGGGTGATTTTGATACCAAAAGTCAAGTACTGACCAAACTTTCTCCAGGATTCCAGCAAGACATTTCTTTCTTTTTTTTTTTCTTTTTAACTTCACAATAAAGAACCATTTCCTGATCTATATAAAAAGACTTGCTAAATGAAATTATAATATATACAAACTAGAAGCTATTCCATAAAAGGAAAAAAATAATAACTGTACAGTGGAGAAACCTGGCAGACAGTACCTTAAACAAGTGATAAAGGTTAACATCATCAGTGATATCATGTGGATATCATGTAACTTTGTGGTCGTCTATCCAAAAATTCAAAACCCCAGTCAAACCATAAGGAAAATCAAACAAACCAAAATTGAGGGGTATTCTATAAAACATCTTACCATTATTCCTCAAAATGGTCAAGATTATGAAAAACAAAGTAAGACTAAATAACTGTCCCTAACCAGAGTCGTCTATGGAGAGATGGTGACAAAATGCAGTGTGGTAGCCTGGATTTGATCCCAAAACAAAACAAAAAAATGGGAAAACTAGTGAAATTAAAATAAAGTTAAATAAAATCTAGAATTATAGTAAACTACCAATGTTGGTTTCTTAGTTTTGACAAATAAACTGTGCTAATATATGCTGGTAACATTAGGGGAAACTGAGTTAGAAATATATGGAACTCTCTGTACTCAGCTAATTATTTTGTAAGTCAAAGATAATTCCAAAAGAAAGAGTTTATTTAAAAATATTTCCATAGCCTAAAGAGTACAATTTACCTCTCCTCAGTTCTAAGTTAGATGTACTTTATTTATCCTTTAGATCCAGTTACCTAGAAAGGCAAGTATACTGCAAATATGGTACTGATATTCACAACTATTTTATTGATCACCTACTATATACCAATAGTATGATGGTTCAACTCTAGTATGTTGTTATTCACATGATAAGGCACAACCATTGTTGCTGTTGGGAAAGCAGAGCCTATTTCTAGAGCCTATTTCTCTCTCTCTGTTGATTTCTTCTCCTCCATGTCTATAGTCATACAGAAAGTTTAATCAATATATTGAGGACATTGTGGGTTTTTTAATTATGAGTTTGATTTTTGTTTTTGTTTTTGCAGCTTTTTGAATGCCATCAGTGGCCCTCACTGGGGGTAATGCAGTGAGTTTGCTACTGATACTTCAAGTAAGCATAAACAGTTTCCAAAATGGTTTGTCTGTGTAAAGACAGTTGTTCAAAGGACATGGGACACAACTGGATGTTCACCTTCATCACTGCCCTCAGTCAAGTCCAAACCGGATGCTGGGTAGAACAATGAAAGGCAGATAGCATCAGTTTCTTCGCCAACAAAAAGTGCAAGAAATAGTATTTCCCCTTCCGCTGAAAACTTGATGGGAATTCAAGAATCAAGAATGCTAATGGAGTGAGAGGAGAGGGTATTTGGGAAAGGAAAAAGGGGAAAAGGCTGAAGTTGAGCCAAGGGTCTTGCTCTCTCTTGCCTACTTCCTCTGCAGGGACACATGGAGGGGAAGGAAGTTAGTCATTAGCAAGTGTGTGTTCATTCCTGATGAGTTTGAGATAATTCCCATCAGCCATGGTTCCATCATTGTTGGATGGGCTATTGGAAGCAGAGTGTGTCCTCTCTGGTTTGGAAGTTAGAGAAATGGGTTTGGGCTACAGCCAGATTCCCTTTGGCCATCAGTGAGCTGTGCCTTAGAATGCAGCAAGAGAGAAACTAGCATTTTCCCTATGACACCAAGCTTCTCAGAGTTAGATAGACATTTATACATTCTCTTTGCAACTGGGTATTTACATATTATTGAAGAAGCTTAGGGTCAATTTAAAAATCTTTGACCAAATAACATCTTGTTTCCCCAGAAAGAAGAAGCATGGTGATGCCTAACTTCTCCTTAAGTGTCTATATTTTTATTGAAAGCTTCCTTGGTTGGATGACAGAGTAATTAAATTCTAAAACTTTTCACCAAGTAGGTGCTCAGAAAAAAAATACATGTTTATGATTGTAAAATGTATTTAAAAGTACAATACAGCTTGTTGATTGTGAGCCTAATTTTTTTTCCTTTTTTTATTATTATTATACTTTAAGTTTCAGGGTACATGTGCACAACGTGCAGGTTTGTTACATATGTATATATGTGCCATGTTGGTGTGCTGCACCAATTAACTAGTCATTATCTAGTTAATTACCTAGTTAATTAGTCATTATATAGTTAATTACCTAGTCATTAGGTATATCTCCTAATGCTATCCCTCCACACTCCTGCCACCCCACAACAGTCCCTGGTGTGTGATGTTCCCCTTCCTGTTTCCATGTGTTCTCATTGTTCCATTCCCACCTATGAGTGAGAACATGCGGTGTTTGGTTTTTTGTCCTTGCGATAGTTTGCTGAGAATGATGGTTTCCAGCTTCATCCATGTCCCTACAAAGGACATGAACTCATCATTTTTTATGGCTGCATAGTATTCCATGGTGTATATGTGCCACATTTTCTTAATCCAGTCTATCATTGTTGGACATTTGGGTTGGTTCCAAGTCTTTGCTATTGTGAATAGTGCCGCAATAAACATACGTGTGCATGTGTCTTTATAGCAGCATGATTTATAGTCCTTTGGGTATATACCCAGTAATGGGATGGCTGGGTCAAATGGTATTTCTAGTTCTAGATCCCTGAGGTATCACCACACCAACTTCCACAATGGTTGAACTAGTTTACAGTCCCACCAACATTGTAAAAGTGTTCCTATTTCTCCACATCCTCTCCAGCACCTGTTGTTTCCTGACTTTTTAATGGTCGCCATTCTAACTGGTGTGAGGTGGTATCTCATTGTGGTTTTGATTTGCATTTCTCTGATGGCCAGTGATGATGAGCATTTTTTCATGTGTTTTTTGGCTGCATAAATGTCTTCTTTTGAGAAGTGTCTGTTCATATCCTTCGCCTACTTTTTGATGGGGTTGTTTTTTTTTTCTTGTAAATTTGTTTGAGTTCATTGTAGATTCTGGATATTAGCCCTTTGTCAGATGAGTAGGTTGCAAAAATTTTCTCCCATTCTGTAGGTTGCCTGTTCACTCGGTGGTTTCTTTTGCTGTGCAGAAACTCTTTAGTTTAATTAGATCCCATTTGTCAATTTTGGCTTTTGTTGCCATTGCTTTTGGTGTTTTAGACATGAAGAGCTTGCCCATGCCTATGTCCTGAATGGTATTGCCTAGGTTTTCTTCTAGGGTTTTTATGGTTTTAGGTCTAACATGTAAGTCTTTAATCCATCTTGAATTAATTTTTGTATAAGGTGTAAGGAAGGGATCCAGTTTCAGCTTTCTACATATGGCTAGCCAGTTTTCCCAGCACCATTTATTAAATAGGAAATCCTTTCCCCATTGCTTGTTTTTGTCAGGTTTGTCAAAGATCAGATAGTTGTAGATATGCGGCATTATTTCTGAGGACTCTGTCCTGTTCCATTGGTCTATATCTCTGTTTTGGTACCTGTACCATGCTGTTTTGGTTACTGTAGCCTTGTAGTATCATTTGAAGTCAGGTAGCATGATGCCTCCAGCTTTGTTCTTTTGGCTTAGGATTGACTTGGCAATGTGGGCTCTTTTTTGGTTCCATATGAACTTTAAAGTAGTTTTTTCCAGTTTGTGAAGAAAGTCATTTGTAGCTTGATGGGGATGGCATTGAATCTATAAATTATCTTGGGCAGTATGGCCATTTTCACGATATTGATTCTTCCTACCTACCCATGAGCATGGAATGTTCTTCCATTTGTTTGTATCCTCTTTTATTTCACTGAGCAGTAGTTTGTAGTTCTCCTTGAAGAGGTCCTCCACATCCCTTGTACGTTGGATTCCTAGGTATTTTATTCTCTTTGAAGCAATTGTGAATGGGAGTTCACTCATGATTTGGCTCTCTGTTTGTCTGTTATTGGTGTATAAGAATGCTTGTGATTTGTGCAATTGATTTTGTATCCTGAGACTTTGCTGAAGTTGCTTATCAGCTTAAGGAGACTTTGGGCTGAGACAATGGGGTTTTCTAGATATACAATCATGTCATCTGCAAAGAGGGACAATTTGACTTCCTCTTTTCCTAATTGAATACCCTTTATTTCCTTCTCCAGCCTGATTGCCCTGGCCAGAACTTCCAACACTATGTTGAATAGGAGTGGTGAGAGAGGGCATCCCTGTCTTGTGCCCGTTTTCAAAGGGAATGCTTCCAGTTTTTGTCCATTCAGTATGATATTGGCTGTGGGTTTGTCATAGATAGCTCTTATTATTTTGAGATACATCCTATCAATACCTAATTTATTGAGAGTTTTTAGCATGAAGGGTTGTTGAATTTCGTCAAAGGCCTTTTCGGCATCTATTGAAATAATCATGTGGTTTTTGTCTTTGGTTCTATTTATATGCTGGATTATGTTTATTGATTTTCATATGTTGAACCAGCCTTGCATCCCAGGGATGAAGCCCACTTGATCATGGTGGATAAGCTTTTTGTTGTGTTGCTGGATTCGGTTTTGCTAGTATTTTATTGAGGATTTTTGCATCAATGTTCACCAAGGATCTTGGTCTAAAATTCTCGTTTTTTGTTGTGTCTCTGCCAGGCTTTGGTATCAGGATGATGCTGGCCTCATAAAATGAGTTAGGGAGGATTCCCTCTTTTTCTATTGATTGGAATAGTTTCAGAAGGAATGGCACCAGCTTCTCCTTGTACCTCTGGTAGGATTTGGCTGTGAATCCATCTGGTCCTGGACTTTTTTTGGTTGGTAAGCTATTAGTTATTGCCTCAATTTCAGAGCCTGTTGTTGGTCTATTCAGAGATTCAACTTCTTCCTGGTTTAGTCTTGGGAGAGTGTATGTGTTGAGGAATTTATCCATTTCTTCTAGATTTTCTAGTTTATTTGCGTAGAGGTGTTTATAGTATTCTGATGGTAGTTTGTATTTCTGTGGGATCAGTGGTGATATCCCCTTTATCATTTTTTATTGCATCTATTTGATTCTTCTCTCTTTTATTCTTTATTAGTCTTGCTAGCGGTCTGTCAATTTTGTTGATCTTTTCAAAAAACCAGCTCCTGGATTCATTGATTTTTTTGAAGGGTTTTTTATGTCTCTATTTCCTTCAGTTCTACTCTGATCTCAGTTATTTCTTGCCTTCTGCTAGCTTTTGAAAATGTTTGCTCTTGCCAAATTGTAAAGACCATCAAGGCTAGGAAGAAACTGCGTCAACTAACGAGCAAAATAACCAGCTAACATCGTAATGACAGGATCAAATTCACACATAACAATACTAACCTTAAATGTAAATGGGCTAAATGCTCCAATTAAAAGGCACAGACTGGCAAATTGGATAAAGAGTCAAGCCCATCAGTGTGCGGTATTCAGGAAACCCATCTCATGTGCAGAGACACACATAGGCTCAAAATAAAGGGATGGAGGAAGATCTACCAAGCAAATGGAAAACAAAAAAAGGCAGGGGTTGCAATCCTAGTCTCAGATAAAACAGACTTTAAACCAACAAAGATCAAAAGAGATAAAGAAGGCCATTACATAATGGTAAAGGGATCAATTCAACAAGAAGAACTAACTATCCTAAATATATATGCACCCAATACAGGAGCACCCAGATTCATAAACCAAGTCCTTAGTGACCTACAAAGTGACTTAGACTCCCACACAATAATAATGGGAGACTTTAACACCCCACTGTCAACATTAGACAGAAAGTTAACAAGGATATCCAGGAATTGAACTCAGCTCTGCACCAAGTGGACCTAATAGACATCTACAGAACTCTCCACCCCAAATCAACAGAATATACATTCTTTTCAGCACAACACCACACCTATTCCAAAATCGACCACATAGTTGGAAGTAAAGCACTCCTCAGCAAATGTAAAAGAACAGAAATTATAACAAACTATCTCTCAGACCACAGTGCAATCAAACTAGAACTCAGGATTAAGAAACTCACTCAAAACCGCTCAATTACATGGAAACTGAACAACCTGCTCCTGAATGACTACTGGGTACATAACAAAATGAAGGCGGAAATAAAGATGTTCTTTGAAACCAATGAGAACAAAGACACAACATATCAGAATCTCTGGGACACATTCAAAGCAGTGTGTAGAGAGAAATTTATAGCACTAAATGCCCACAGGAGAAAGCAGGAAAGATCTAAAATTGACACCCTAACATCACAATTAAAAGAACTAGAGAAGCAAGAGACTAATTTTTGACATCTACTGAGTGGAACATGGCAAGAGGCATGACACAGGCGGATGATTGCACTTAGAAGTGAAAGATAGCATAGATACATTTCTAAAATTCAAATAACATGAAAAGGAGCATCTGTGAGTCATATAAGTCATATGACTCACTAATATATGACTTACTAATATAAGTCATACAGTAATTAAAACTAAGTTCTACCTTGCTATTTGTATGTATTACACATATACTTACATGACGTGGATCAACATAAGACAAAACTGAGACATGCCAATGGGTGCTGATAATCTAATTCTTGCATTATACACCAGCAGCCACAGTGGCATGGGCCAAAGGGCATATCTCAAAAGAAGGGAACTTTATCATTTAATGAGACAGAATTTACGTCCATAGTGACAAATAAACATACTTGTTATCTTGAACGCTTTACTGTTTAGTACTTTATTATAGAAAATATGTGTTTTCTGGAAAATTGTTTCTGGAGTTCACTCTCTAGAACACAGGGCTTCTTCTGGTTACTACATTCATTTGAAGCAAGCCCAAAATTACATTTCCATCTAGAAAATAAACAACAACCAAAAAATCCCTCAGAGGAATGGTTGGGTCTTTGTCTTTTCTATGCCAACAACTTTTTAGTGGTTATATAAAAACTCAGGAATTGTACAAGTATGAAGAGACAGTACTGAGAGAAGAACCAATAGCAGAACCAAGAACCAGAGAGAAGAAGAAGAGAGAACAAACGGACTGGGTAAAATTTCTCTTCCAATCTCCTGTGAAAGCAATCCATGCTTGAGAAACAGGCTCATCAAATGGGCTCAAGAGCAAACCTCTACATTTTACCAGTTCCCAGGAATCAGAGAAAAACTCTTAAATATAGAAAGTTGAGAACATTTCTGATTAAACTTCTAGAAGACACATAGAATTTGTGAAATTAAGTAAGCATACAGTAAGTGAAACAATCTAAAATCAGGAAAGATAGATAAGGGAAGAAATTAAACGATACATTATTGCTTCAATTTTTGAATTAAGGACTCATAGTAAAAGTGGTAAATGACAGATTGTAAAAGTGGTAAATGACAGATTTTATGCAAACAACTATGTGTATCAGAAGAAAAAAGATTATAGGAATTCAGAAGCGTTTAAAGATAAAGGAAAAAGAACTTTGAAACTTAGAAGAAAACAAATAATGATGAGCCTAGGGGAATATGGACCATATATACATAATAGAATATATATATACTTGTGTGTGTGTTTGTATTGTGTGAGATATATACATACTTTATATACTAAGTATACAATAAATATTTTTACTGTATATATTTTTATATAAACACACATTTATATGTAAAAATATCTATTTATTTATCTATCTATCTATCTATACACACAGACACATAAAAGACGTGTCTCAGAGAAACCTCTCTTTTGGTAAAAAACACACACCAGAAGCAATTAAAGGAGTAATGGAAGGAAACATTATTGAGTAAAAGAAAAAAAAATCTGCGAACTAAAAGAATTTATTGATCCTGGGCAAAATTAATTTTAAAAAACACAGAATTACAACCTGAGATTTATTCAAGTAATATGGTGACACTTCAAATATAAAGCCTAAACACTTTAAATAGAAGTGGGAATAAAATTTAGGTTGACTAAAATACATTCCAAATCATCTTAGCTTCATATATTGCTATATGCCACACACATCTGAAAAAAAAAACAAAACAGAAAATTCATTGCTTCTTCACCTTTTGGCTAAGATCAAAATTAGTAACAAAAACTACAGAGTTTGAGAGGAAAAGATTATGGCCCGAAAATTCCATGCCCAGTTATTCTGTATGAGGGCAGAAGGAAATATTTCTCAGGCTGGCAAAGTCTCAGAACAGAGGCCATCCCTGTTCTCTTGCTGAGAAAATTACTCTAAGTCACTCTACCTGAGCAAAAGATAAATCAATATAAACAACTCAAGAATGAGGAAGTTGTGGTAATAAAGGATTGATGGTGTCCCTTTGGGCATTGTACTTTTTAGTCTGTATTGAGTTCTTTCCACTGCTTGACTAATAGTGGGGTATATGGCATGTGGCAAGCTCTTCCTTTTTAAGAGCAAAAGATATCGCACTTGTAAAACAGGACAAATGGACTTGTCCCCTCCCATCAGCCCCAGAGGGAAAACCAAAGGAGAATTCCATCAGAATACACTCACCCTTTTCATCTACTTGAACTGTGGTCAGCAAGGGTCTAATCAGAGTCAGCCCCAGGAGTGAGCCTTGGATCTCTTGCTGGTGTTTTGCAACATGCCTCATAGGTCTGTCTGCATCCCACTGAAATGTGAAACGAAAGAGCAAGGGATGGATTCTACGTCTGCAGTTCTCTTTCTGAAGCTTTTTATTTTAAATCAAAAATAAGCTCTCCGGATTAAACTGATGCACTCAGGACCTGATTGTCCCCCCATTATTGCTTTCCCTTTAGATGTAATGAGCAAATAAACAAGCGGGACAGTTAAACTTCACATGACAATTACGTTGACATATGTAATGGAAACCTCATTTTTCACATTGGCCAAAGTTTTCTTGTGAAGAATCCTTTCTAATCACTGGGAAGAGTTATTGGTAGTAGGAAAAGTATGTATTCTTTATTACAACAAAAGCAACAGTCCTTCAATGTGAAGCTTTCCTAGTGTTTTCGGTCCAGCTGGGATGAACTACCTTTTGAATGGTGCTGGAGCATTCACAAGTGTTCCTGCCTAAAGACACATGTCACAACCAATCAGAGGGTGAATAATAATCGAGAGAAAAAGAGTCCATACAGTGGGAACATGGAAGAAAATCCTTATGTAGTATATCTCTTGCAGGAAAAAAAAAAAAAAGAAAGGAAAGCAAAGCAAAGTAAAAAAAAGTCCTTAACTAGTTGGGAAGGCATACAGACTCTCCTTTCTATTTTATGATTCTTCCATCAGCACTTATTCTGTAATCATCTCATAATCATGAAAATTTGGCATTTTAATTTTATCTCTAGAGGAAAAGTGTAGATGCTGGCACTATGACAAGTACAACAGTATAAAAGGACAATTACCTTAAGCTCACACTTTTTTTTTATTTCCAAGGAAGAACTCAATTTTCAAGGTTCATAGCAGAACATTTTGCTGTGGCTTTATATACATGACCTTTCATTACATTTAAAAGTCTAAAAATCTATATATTCCAAGCTTAATTATTTCTCTTAGAAGTCACACTGTCATTTATTTATTTTTATTCATTCCATAAATATATTGGGAGCACCCACTACAGATCAGGCACCATGAAGACCATTGGGAAGGAGTATGACAGAGCAGGGAAAATGAGAGCTCTGGGCACAGGTAGTCTGGTTTCAAACCCCAGCTACATTTTGCCATCTTGCATTGTTTTGGATCCGTTCCTTAACTTCTCTGAGTCTGATTTCCTAATTTATAATATGGAGAAAATACTAAGACAAACTTATCAGGTTATTATGATGATTACAAGATTCTCTATTGTAATCCTCACAATTAAATATGTAAGATGTTTAGACTGTGATGATGATGATGATGCCTACTTCTCAGTAACTGCATTTTACCATTTATAGTCTTAAAGGAGGAAGACTACCTATACTTTTAAGATATCACAAGCCCATATGGAAATTGCACTACTCAAAAGAAGCAACCTTTGAATCTTCTAGAAATGATTCAGCTCCTCTCTTCCAAGACTTTCTAAAACCCAAATATCTTCTAAATTCTCAAGATCCATTGTCCTCCCAACTGTACTCTTCAGTACTCACCTGCAGATCCTGGCTCCAGTAAACAATGTAGCCCAAGGATGGCAAACATTTCTGAGGCAATAGAATGGCCACAAGGCATCCTTCTAATTTGGCTAGGAATTGTTCAGAGTGTAAGGACAAAACAGTTGGCTTCTATCATGGTGCACATGAGAAACCCAGTAACAAACTTTAAAAACTATCCTTGAAAGAAAAGGAGCTGTGTCACTCAATTTTAGATGGGCTTATCAGGGATTCTGCAACACCTACCTGACTTTATCTAGGTACACTGAAAGTTCCTGTTACCTGTTTAGGACACATTGTACTAGGATGACCTATTCTTACGAGCAGAGTAATGTCTTCATTAGGTACTTATGCAGGTGGGATTGAGGACATAACAACAGTATGCTGAAATTGGCTCCAGCCAATTGCTCACTATTCAGGATTTTTGCAGCCTGGTTGTTAAATCTTTCTTAGCTTAAGATTGGTCATGGTGGAAATATTCACACCATGAAAATCAGCAAATGCTACAAATCAGAATGTTTTCCCTTCAAAGGAGTAAGTTTACAAACACATCAATGAACTTTAGTACCTCCCACTTTGAAAAGTTCCGAGCTGGGGTAGGTATCAACAATACCCAGGGACGTTTTTTTCCCCTAAAATATAGACTCTTGGCCCCCATATACAATCTAATGAATTACATACACTCTCTACTGCTGGTCTGAAACATATATTTTGAAAGAAATAAAAGTCACTGCAAAACTAGAATACACATTTTGAAAGAAGTTATAAAAATAAAACTAGATACATGAAGAATATTAGGAGGAGGAGAGTGAGAGTGAGAAGTGGGAATAACTACATAATAAAATATATAAATCCAATGAGGGTCTTCCTAAGATGCTAAAAATATGCCAGGCTACTTGGTGTTTAAATAATTCTACCTCCGGTGTATAGGGTAAATGGCATGGAATGGGAAGTGGTGCAAGAATCTCCATTGTCAAGTGCGATGTACGCATACTTAGTTGTAATACTGCAAATTGTTGAAGGAAAGGACTGCCTCTTACTAGTTTTTGTGTCCCCAATGTCTATCACAATCCTTGGCATAGAGCAGGCTTTCAGAATATGTTTCTAGATTATATGAGTGGGTGACTGAACAGGTAAATAGTAATAATAATAACTTTAATCTTTTAGCACACTCCCTATTAACCATGGATACCAATAAAATTGTTTCAAATAAACATTAGATGACATCACTGCTTTGTTTGGAGCCGTTCAGTGGTTTCTGTCTCACCCAAACTCACTAACCCTAGCCCCAAGTTCTGTTATGATCAGTCCTCTGCCTGATTCTCATCTCCTACTTCTCTGCCTTTCATTCACATATCTCTGTGTGCCCTTAACCTTCTTTCATTTCCTTGAATGTCTGATTCCTGACTCATGCCCTTCAGACTCTGCTTTCTCTTCCTTTAGACCTTGACGGGCTCATACCTTGTCTCATGCAGATCTTTGCTCAAATGGCATGTCCTGAGGGACAATTTACAGGGCCAAACTATCTAAAATAGAATGATTATCTCCATAGCAATGTTTGATCTGCTTAACCTGTTTTATTTCTCTGTATAGCACTTACCACTATCTGACATTTGTTTATTCTATGATTTGATACTCTTCCTCATCTTTTTGTGGAGTGAAGCTCTATGAGGCTAGGGATTTTTTCCATCTTGTCTTTTACAACACCATTGATGTCTGAACAGTGCCAATATGGAAGGATCGCATTAAATTTTTGATGATTGATAAGTGAGTGCCTTCACTAACAAAAATTCAAGAGTGATTGATCTATGTAAAATAAACTAAAGGAGTATCCTGATTTACAGAAAAAATAAACAACCCTGCTACCTGCTTCCCTAGGCAAGCTCATGAATCTGCCCCTGCTAAGTGTGACAGCTCTCCAGTCTGAATCTCCAATTATTGACCATGTCCTGAGTAACAGAAACACAACATATTCACTTGTGTAATGCAGGCAAACACAATTTAACATGTCCAAAAGCAAACTAAATATATCCCCCCCGACTCCCAATTTAATTCCTTATCTCATTTCAAGACATTGGCAAAACCAGAAATGGGATCTCATCCTAGATATCTCAATTTATTCTTCACACTGCTACCCTCAGGGACAGCATTCCAAAATGAGAATAATCACATCATGCCATTGGTAAAAATCCTTTGGTCCTTACAGGCTAATGCCCAGCCTGCTCAGGAAAGCATCAAGGTTACCTTGACTCTGAGTCAGACCTACTTTTCCAAGTTCATCTCCAATTGTATATCTTCTCTTCCTGCCATTGACTAAATAATGTACTCCAAGCATACTAAACTGACTTTCAGTTTTTTGGATCCTCCACGGTCATTCATGCCACCGTCTTTACACCTTCTGCAACCTCTGACTAGATTGTCCTAGCTTTCCCTTGTCTGACATATGAACATTTTTCCCAGCCCCAATATTGCCTTCATGAGAAGCCTTTTCTGACACCAACAAAAGTTCTCTTGATACATTCTTCGGAAAGACTAGGAGGCGGCTCAGTTCTAACACAGTTTCCCTTTTGAAAAATCTCCATGGTGTACATGTACCACATTTTCTTTATCCAGTCCATCATTGATGGGCATCTGGGTTAATTCCATCCATGTCTTTGTTATTGTGAATAGTGCTGTGAAGGAAAGAAAACCAAATGTGGCACTTTCTCACTTATAAGTGGGAGCTAAACATTGAATACACAGGGACCCAAAGATGGGAACACTGGAGACTGCTTGATGGAGGAAAATGAAAGTGGGGAATGAGTTGGAAGGTTATGCTCACTACCTTGGTGATGGGATCATTCATACACCAAGCCTCAGCAGCACACAATTTACCCATGTAACAAACCTGCACATATACCTCCTGAACCGAAATTAAAAGTGGAAGAAAAATTAAAAGGAAAAGCTCCAATACAAGTGCTCCTCTCCAAGGTACATATATCTAACCCCATCACTAAGTATATAAGGAAATTCTTTGCAAATGCTGAGAAAAGAGGGCCAAAGGCCTAACAATTTTTCAACACTGAAGTCTGAGTTTTACAGTTTGTCCCTTTTTTATGGTAATAAATTCCTCTAAAGCAAGCAAGGCTGGTGATTAGGCAAGTGGCCAGCAACTCTCAGTTGACAAAGAGCTTTCTTTTCTTGGGCTACATGTATTTGGAGAACATTGCTACAGGTCAGATGTCAACATTAGCCCAGTTCCTTTCTAATGGGGAATGTAGGTCTCCCTTCCATGCTATCTGCCAAGAGATGCCACTCTGGTTCTCCCCTCAAATTCTACAAGCACTTTGGGCTTTGGTCTATGTCAATACTTTCAAATCAACTTTCAATACTTCGGTGTATGCCAACTTATAGAACTGTGGTTTGGGGAGTAAACTTAGAAGTTATTTGTTTACTTATTAAGGCAGTTATTTTCTTATTCTACAGGTAAGTAGTACCCATGTCTCTAATACCAGCTTTCAGCCCATTTTCACCTTTTACCCACTCTTAGTTGGTGACAAAAATAATCTAAATATCTGCGACCCCTTCCATTCCAGAAAGAACACAGATATCAATATTACAAGAAATCAGACTTTCAACTGTGAGTTGCAGTTAAGAGTAGAACTACTCCCTGCCCTGTTTCTAAGGACACATGTGATATACATCCCCTCTTCATGCTTTGGGCAACTGTCTGGATTAAAAATCTCAGAATGGGGCATCGGTCAATGATGAGGAGGACACTTACTTAAGTCCTATATGCCTAAATGTTTTGGAAAGCTGAATTTTCTTTTGCTTCAAGTATTAGTTTTCTATTTCTGTGTAACTACAAATTTACCAGCTTAAAAATGATACAAGTGTATTATCTCACAGTTTCTGTAAGTCAGAAGTCTGGGCCCAGCATAACTAAATTCTCTGCTCAGAATTTCACCCAGCAAAAATCAAGGTGTCAACAAGGCAGGGGCTGGAGTTCTTGTTTGGGGCTTGGGGTCCTCTTCCAAGTTCACCAGTTGTTGGCAAAATTCATTCCTTTGTGGTTGCTGAACTGAAACCCCTGTTTCCTCACTGGCTGTCAGCCAGGGGCCATTCTGAGCTCTTAGAGGCTGCCTGCATTTCTTGTCATGTGGTCCCTCCATCTTCAAGCCAGCAACGGTGCCTTCAGTCTTTCTTGTGCTTTGAATGTCCAACTTCCGTGATGCTGGATGAAATGCTCTGCTTATATCAGGCTCCTGTGATTAGGTCAGGGTCACTGGGATAACTTTCCTATCAACTGATTTAGGACCTTGACTCCATTTGCACAATTCTTTCACAGAAGCAGCTAGATTAGTGTTTGCTTTAATAACTTGGAGTAGGTGTGTGTGTACCAGGGGTAGGAAATCTTGAGGTGGGAACATCTTAGAATTCTGTCTACCAAACCTTCTCAGAGTATGAAAGAAAGTGGATTTTAGAGAGAACTTTTTTTTTTGTCTACTCCCTAAGTTTTCTCTTGTATATTGTTACTTTTCTGCACATCTTTGCCTGGATGTCTTTTCCTTAGCATCTCCTCATTTCAGAGAGCATGACGGAGTAGAGGAAAAGAAGTTGGAGAAAGAGACAAGACAGATACAGCAGAGCCATGCTGGTCATATTAAAGAATGTTGATTGCATCTGCCTTGTAGTCGGATGTATTAAAGGGCTTTAGGTAGGTAGGCATGTAACATGATCGGCTGTGTTGGAAAGGTGCATGAGAAGATGTGAAGAGATTAGTGTAGAACAGTTG
The DNA here is from genome assembly GCF_029281585.2 of Gorilla gorilla gorilla. NCBI lineage: Eukaryota > Metazoa > Chordata > Mammalia > Primates > Hominidae > Gorilla > Gorilla gorilla. Next base: position 52,124,708 of record NC_073245.2, on the reverse strand, counting down.
CAATGTTTAGGTGAAAAATGACAGCCGTCTAAATGAGGGTAGTGTCAATGGGGAGGAAGGAGGCCTTCTCTACTAAGACGACTAATTAGGCATATTCTTAGTTTCCTCTACACTTCTCTTTCATGCTACTTATGACATTATTTTGGGGCTGTTGCCTAGCTTGTCTCTCCCCCTCTTGACTGTCTTGTGGCATTGTGTCCCTAGAACAGAGCCTAGAATGCAGTAGGCAATCAATACATGCTCATGAATCAGTGAACGTGTTCTCTATACCATGACTAATCACAGTTCCAGATTCAGTTGCTTCCCTTTAGAAGCCTCTGCTGGCCTTGTTCCTGTTTTCGCTGTCTCAGTTCAGAGGGTACTTGACCCAGTAGCAGTTGGTGTTCCTGTTGTCTTCCTCCCGCATACCCAAGGTCAAATGGGCTGGTCAATTGAACTTCCCTCCTCCCAGCTCATCTTGGCTCTTGGTTAGTGGCCAGGCTTGCACAAGCCTCATCATGCCTCTGATTGAATTGAATGTTGTCTCTCCTTCCTCAGAGCCCACTTTGGCCCCACGGTCCTTATATTCTGCCTCCTCTTCTCTCCCAGGGCACGGTGCAGCCTTGGTCCTGCTTCCTCTCCTAGCCTTTTGAACCAGTTCACAAGTGAATAAGGACAGGAGCTCTCATAGCCTCCAGACTCACCAGGACAAACATTACATTTAAAAGACTTTTGCCGTCCTCTTCCGTCCCAGATCCCAAAACCCCTTGTTAGATTTAGTGAGTCCACTTCAAAATGCTTCTCGTTTTCTGTGATTGATCTTCAATATGACTGTTTCTCTCTGCTGGGAAGGTCTTGCAAAAATTACTTTATACTCATGGATTTAATTGGCTTCACTCAAATTTTGCTTTCAGTCATTTTAGAAGGCAAGCCAATTGCTCCCACACCCCACTCTCCCCCTTCCAATAAGTGTCAAGGGAACTGTTTGTGTTTTGTTACCAAGACCGTTGTTGAACTTGAGGCTCCAACAAGAGCAAGACCCTCTTGAGTCTTGGCAACCAAATCCCACATGGCCTCATTCTGTTGATTTTGTCCTCTCAGTCCTGGTCCCTGGTGGACAATTTTTAAAATTAGGAAATTAAGAAAACAGAGACTGAAAAAGATCTGGGAAATGCTTAGGAAAATTCCTTTATATAGGTGGAAACTCCACAATAAATTTGCCAAGGAAATTTGAGCTGTAGAAACTCACATGAGGTGCTGCACAAATTAATATTCTCTCTCTCTTTTTCCTTTCTTTCAAAACATAGTATATGCTAAATGAGCATCAATTTATTTCCCTAGGTGGAGAAAAAGGAAAAACTACAAAACTACCTTTGGGTTCAAAATGGCAAGTCATGGATAAACACACTCCTCAAAATACTGGGACTCAGATAAGGGTTGATCCAAGCCCTTTCTTGCTATAATTTTCCTTAGATTCCTGTGTTCTACTCAATCCCTCCCTTTTCTAGGCTCATGGATTTTGTATTTCCATTCCCAAGAAGTATGAAGGATGTTTCTTGAATTAGGTGCTAGATCCCTCTTTCTTGCAGTTAATATGATCCTTTCCTCCTTGTGTGAAATATTATACTTGTAAACACTTTACCAGCAGGTTTATTTGAAAAAGAGAAACTATTTTTAGGAGAAGAGATGAAGCCCTGTTTCTGATTTTCTCCATAAATGTTCTGAGTCAGCCAAGAGGATACCTATACCCAATGGGCATAAAGAATGGGAAAGAAAGGAATTCCACATAAACTTGTATAAGGCAAAAAACAAAGATGGGCTGTGTCTTCAGTGTGACCACAACTTTCACTTTAAATAAGTTTTACTTAAATCACATCGTTTGAAATTTACATTCAGGGTCTGCCAGGCATTAAGTCTCTCTGCTTTTATAGAAAGATAATTCTCTCTTAACCAGCTTATGGGGTACAAAGGGAGGCATCTGGGCACCATGTGAGGCAAAGACACCCTTTAATGTCACCTCTCCAGGGCTGAGGAACCAGTCCTGCACTCAGCCATGGGTCTCGGCTCCACCTCCTTGGCTGCAAGCTAAAGAAGTAGGGATCATAAACTGCTCTCAGTCTGTGTCATCAAAGGGACTACTGGCTCTTTGGGGTGGGAGATTGTATCTTATTCAATCTTGTTCCCATTGTCTAGAACCGGGGCAAGGCAGTGGTGGGAGGGGGAGAGAGAGAGACAGAGACAGAGACAGAGAGACTGCTATAGAGGATATGAAAGTAAAAATGGCACAAAACCAACTTCAACTATAAGATTCCCTAAAAATCCAGAAAAGTAACATACTGATTCCTTTTTTAAAGAAAGCTAGCAGGGCTAAGGAGGAGCTGTTACCAGTAAAGCGTCTTGGGACCTGCCCTGGTATCCTCATGGCTAGATGTATCCTGAGATCAGAAAATATATGATATCATCACCTCCCTCACCCCAGGAATAGGGACAGTGAGAGCTGTGAGTTACTAGAAGCTGTTACTACAAGACAGAAAGTAGTGAAGTGTCAGTTATGTATGAAATATAATTGCTCCTTTAGCAAACAAATTCAAGACTTCACATATTTTGTTAATTTGTGCAACTTATTCTAAAAGTTGAGGCTGAGTTTGTCAACACTTTACAAGGCATGGCCATATGCTATACAGAGCAACATCATTATTCTGTATTACAGAAAGGTCCTAAGGATCACAAAAATATTTAACATACCTATTCTCAATTACTATGTAATCGTCACACAGAAAGAGTGGAGTTGAGCTGGATAGAATACAACACACATTTTTCAGAGTACACTTTAGGGGCTAGGCACCATGCCAGGGACCTTTTTTAACCCTAAGTCATTTGATTTGCCCATCTACCTGTTCTCACACCCAAGTACCCACATCCAATTTAGAGATGATAAATGGAGACTCAGAGAACTTAAATAATTTGTCCAAGAGCCATAGAGTTACATTCTGGAAAAGCTGGTATTTGAAATTATGTCTGTCTGCTTTCAAAGACCATTCTCCTTCCATCACACCATGCAACTGAAATAAAGAGCCAATTGAAACATAATTGGGATATGCTACTAGATGTCCCTTGTAAAGACAGAGACAAATGTTCTGGGAATGGGGACTGAGAAAGTCTAAGATAACCCAAAATTTTGGTCATACCGAGGCTATTAAAACTCCTCTTACCAAGCTCGTTATTAGTTCTTTGCTTACAAATCCAATGTATCCTATGCAAACTAGTAGTTTTTCTGTAAAATTATGAAAACACAACATGGAAATCTAGAAATAGAACTGATCTTAAACACAAGGCGATCCTAAGATAGAAAATAATGGCTTCCTCACCCTCCATTTTTTCTTTTTCCTTCTTTCTCTTTTCCCTTCTTTTTCCTCCTCTTCCTCCTCCTCTTCTTCCTCCTCTACTTCTCTCTGCATTTCTTGGCTTTCCCTATATTTGTTGAATTCTTTCCAGCTGCAAAATACCTCCATTTATTTGAAAAGAGAGAAGCAGAAGTGGCTACCAAAATCTCAACTTATGTTATTTCAGCCTTACAGTGACAGGAGACAGAGTTGACTGAATGAACTCTTCTATTATCAACATATGATATCTTCTTGAATGATCTCAATTGGCCCTTTTGGGTCATAGTCTCAGGTTATGTACTGATCTCTATAGACAAGGTTCATGACAGGTGGCCCACACTTGTAACGTGGTGCCAAGGGAAAAATGTGAATTATTCTCATCAAAGCCACATGGAATAGAGAAAGGCTAAGTTCTCAAGAGGGAGGAGAGGCTGTTATCCTGTTTTCATAAAAAAGAGGAAGGGGTTCAAAGCAGGCATTAATTTACACATATTCACAAAGATACTTTTCGGACCTAACCTCATGTAAATTCTGAGATGCATCTGTCATCCTCTTTTTAAATTTCCAAAACAATTTCCAAATTAGGAATTGTTGTCTATCATCTCCTATTTTACTACCATCTTCTTATAGCCAACGCTACAATGCTGATACACAAACTGCCTAGCAAGGCATGGAGGTCTCTCATGATTTGGGTAATGTAGTGGTGAAAATGTTGAAAATGATTACAGATACCATTTACTGAGCACCTACTATGTGTTTATGAACTCAGGCTCTAAAGTCACAGATAGACAGACCTGGCTTCAATTCAAGACCCTTCCCCCGCAACTTGCAAGTTGTGGGATCTTATCACTGCACTCTTTCCTCATTTGTAACATGGAGGGGGAGGTTATAATAGCATTGCCTCAGAACACTTTAGCAAAGTTAAATTAGGAATATGCCTGTAAAGTGTTCGGTGCAATGCCTGGCACATATCATACACATCAATACATTGTAGCTACTATTTTTTGGTCTTAGTCACTGCTCTAGACATTTTATTTGATCCTCAATAAATAAGAGGAAAGTATTGTCCTAATTTCTTTTTCAGGTAAGAAACTAGAGTCTTAGGAAGAGCTGGATAATGTACTCACTCATAGCTCATCATAATAGCAGCCTGGGATTTAAAGATGTCTCTTTGATTCCAAAGCCATTTGATCACCAAAGGTTTGCTGTCACCTTTGAGAAAAGCTAGATCATAATCTGGTAAGGGGTGAAATATTTGAAACCAGTTCTATACCTGAACATTCAAGATGCACAGTGGCCAAGGTGGATGACAGGAGTCCCCGTGGTGTCTGTACATGGCTCTTCAATTTCTGTCTCAACACTCCTCTCCCCTATTCTCCTTAGTATTCTGTTTATCGTCTTGCAGACAAGCTATGGAGTAGGTTTAGAGCTAATGTCAGGGTGTTGCTGCGCAGCGACTCTGGGAAGCAGTGAAATTGCTGTCTAGTGTTATTACTTTTTTAATATGTTGTGAGCATTTTGTGGGATGAGTGGATTGAGGCTAGGGCCTATGCCAGAGGCCTATACCTTCCTGTCAGAGTAGCTTCTCAGGGTTACCCAGCTGAGGGTAACAACGCTGTTAGAAGTCATTTCTGTTTAATGAAGTGCTGAGAATGGGCCAGGCTACCTCTATCTTCCTTCCACGGCTGCTCCAATTTGTGTCCGATCCCAGGCTAAGTGTTCCCATCTGTGTTATTCTATTAACTGAAAAGGAAGGAATTAGCACATGAACTTGTCACATCTTGTGACCTGTTGCACACTGAGATGGGAGGTAGTGGCAGAACAAACAACATTCTTCTTCTCAGCGCCCTGCCCACTTACTGAGGAAAAGAGGGAGAGCAGTTCTGACTCCATGAAACACACTCGCACCATTCCTAAAATCAGTCTGGGCCTCTCTGGGCTGCACCTTATGCAGAGCTGAGGGGAGAGGGTGGCAGAACCTCAAAGGAAACTTCCCCTGTCTGCCAAGCTCCAGATGGAAGACCTTCCCACAGAAATACTTGCTGGAGACGCTTTGCTGACACAGAGTGCTGCCAGGGAAAAGGGCCTCTGCTGGGGCCGCTCCTGCCCTTTTTCCCAGGGAAACATAAGGCTGAGACGGTGGCAGAGGCCCTCAGAGGACATGTCTTGGTAGAAGACCCCCAGCAGGGCCCTGCATGGGGAACTCAGGGGAAGTGCTGTCCAGAAGCTAGTGCTTACAACTTGCTTCTCCCACACAGGTTTTGAATACATGACACATGTTGAAGGTGTCTTTGATCCATACTTCCTTTTTACAAGGCTTTTATAGGAATCCAAGCTTGACTAAGTGTTGGATACAGATTTAGAGTGAGAATACACTTGGGTATGAAGTGTTCGAGAGAACTGGGCTCCATCTCGTGCTTTCCTGATGGCGCCGGTTTGTACCAGTTTGCCTTGGCAGAAACTCCGTTAGGATATGAGAGAAAGACATAAAAAAAAATAGAAAAGAAAAAAGAAATTCTTCTTTTGAAATCCAACTAAATTATACCCCCTGCAACTGGCACAGACCAACAACAATCACAGGCTGTCTCTCACGGGATAGCGGACAGGACCTATCTCACGGGTGAGTTGCTCAAGACTGAAAGAGGGCTCTGTAGGCCCCAAAGAAATTTTGCCCAGAAGAAGGGGCTCCCTGCCAACTCGGACTGCCACCAAGAGACATTGTCTGCTTCCTACTTCCCATGTCCTCTCAAAAAAGAAACACTGCTACACGAAGACAAACACCGATTCCAGGATCTCACAGTCCCAGCCTATGTCGTGACCTCCAGAAATAATTTCCATCAGCAAGTATTCAAATATGCTTTTTTTATCTCTTTGATTTCCTCCATTTTTAGAATTTTATGGCACATACAGGGAGCCACTGTTAAGGTAGTTCTAGGCAGGCTCTTCTCTTCCTCACCCCCTATCAATAAGTTGTGAATCAGTAAATCAGGAGTGAAACTGAGGATTCTGAACTCCAGAAAGCATCATCTGACCCACGGGACTGTGATACAGATGGTGCAGGAGCTTCACTTCTAAACACTTGGCATTGGAGATTCACCCAGCCCTGAATCCACAGATGATACTTGACTCTGCCAAAACTTGACCTGAACCCTCCTGTTAAAAGGATATATGGGATCCTGACTTTAATGATAGGAGTGCATGCCACCCATATTTTTATGCCCTTTCTTGTACATGATATCCTCAGTTATTAAGGGGTTCCCTGGCTTCCCTATACTTTAGATAAGTCGGGACTCCAGGAAGAAACTTTTGCAGGTGATGGATATGTTCATGGCATACATTGCGGTAATGGTTTCAGGAATGTATGCTTATGTCCAGAATCATCAAGTAGCATACATTAAATATGCACGGCTCTTTGTATGTGCAATCATATCTCCAAAAAGGTGTTTTAAAAAATTAATTCAAAGAATATTTATCAAGCAGACTTTTTACAAAATACTATGATTGCCTTCGATAATACATAAGTGATCACAATGTATGATGGTCTAGAGTAGGCCATTACAGCCTTATAATAAAATAATTACAACAGAATGTAATAAAGATGTTAGATATTTATTAAGGCTTCAATATTACTCAGGGCTATAAATATATTAGAGAATGTAATCAATTGTATAGAGTAGGTGCTATTGTTATTCACATTCTGCTGATGAGGAGACTAAACCCCAAGGGGCTGGGCAACTTGCTCATAAATATTCTATTAAGTGACAGTGCTCTGGTGCTCACCCTTGCAGCCCAAGTCCAGAGAACCTGCTCTTTAAATGCTATTGTAGGTCTCTGTAGGAACTGTTGAAGGAGCAATTAATCTATCTAGGCCATAGAAGGAAAATAATGAAAATTATTTTACACCACTGCCTTTTCCTTTTGTCTATATTTGGCCCCCACATGGCTATGTTCCCATCTCCAGCTCTCTTGCCTGAGCTTCACACTGCGAGGTCCAGCTTCCACTGCTCATCTGCACCCATGGGGCCAAAGGTGCCAAGAAGCCAACATATCCCAATCTTGGCTGATAATCTTTTCTCCTAAATATTCCTTTCCTTCTAGATGTTCTGGTCAGTGGAAGACCTGATTTTCTCCTTGAAAAGCTAAACAGAGGCTACAGCTGTGGCCTGTCCTCAATCTAATAGCAAATAGCCTGAGCATGGTGGCTTATGCCTGTAATCCCAGCACTTTGGGAAGCTGAGGCTGGTGGGTCACTTGAGGTCAGGAATTTGAGACCAGCCTGGCCAACATGGTGAAACCCCATCTCCACTAAAAATATAAAACATTAGATGGGCATGGTGGCAAGCGCCTGTAATCCCAATTACTCAGGAGGCTGAGGCGGGAAAATCACTTGAACCCAGGAGGTGGAGATTACAGTGAGCCAAGAGCGCACCACTGCACTGCAGCCTGGGCGACAGAGTGAGAGGCTCTGTCTCAAAAAAATAATTAAATTAAATTAAATTAAATTAAAGCAAATAGATAACAGTCTGGAGTATCAAAATAAGACATGCCCTTTCTTGGAATGAAATATTGTTCTCACTTACAATAGAAATAAATAATCACCCATGTATTCAGTTCAGGTCCTTTTCACCAACTAGAATATAAGCTCTCTGAGGGCAAGGACTAAGTTTCATTTATCATTGACCCACAATACTTAGTACAATGCCTTTAAATGTTTCATAATTATTGTTGGATCAATGAATGAATCCCTGCTTCCACTTTCATTTCCTCTGTGTTGGACTCCCTACCTAACGGCTGCTCATTCTTTTTAACACTGAAGTAATATCTACTATGTGCCAGGTACTTTTCTAGGTCTTATGAATGCAGAGCTAAACAAAACAGCAACTTACCCTTAGGAATCTGTGGTTTCTGGAGGCTGAATTGATCTTTTAAAATCTTAGATAAAGTTGCTGCCCTGGTGAAAACTCTCTAGTGGCCTCCCATTGTAAGTAAGAGAAACATCTGAACACCTGCCTGGCCCACAGGATGCTCCCTGACCTTCCCTGTGCCTCATGCCACCTTTCCTGTTGGTGAATATTTGCAAGCTACACTAGTGGACCCCTGTTTTTCTCTTTCTTGAACCTGCTAAGTACATCCTTCACTTTGGGCAGTAGCTGCTGCTTCTTCCCTGAATAGAAAAGATCACTTTTCCCTGATCTTCACCTGCCTGGATTCTTTGGTCATTCATTTCTCAGCCTTAATAGCAGTTCCTAAGAGAAGTCTTTTCAGGTGACCCAACAAATGTGATCTTTTAGTCTGTCGTACTGCCCTGTGTTAATTCTCTCCACAGTGCTCATGGCTACCTAATATGTTCTTGTGTCTTTATTAGTTTATCATCTGCCCCCTGTGCTAAAATGTAAGCTGTAAGAAATGTATCTTCTCTGACTTGTTTACCATTGCACCCCATTATCAGAACAGGGTCAGGCACATCTTTGATGCTCAATAAATAAGAGATGAGGTACTGAATTCTTGAATAAATAAACCTCTACTAAGGTACTGGCCATGTTCTTTTCTCTTCTCATTCAACAGCAGGTTAAAGAAGTGAGTTTTGTTTGTTTGTTTTTTAATTTTCAACAAACTATTTGCTATATTATCTATTCCATCCATTATTTTATGGTTTTATTGCATTGTGTTCTCAGTTGTTTATTGAAGCACTGCTTACTGCTCAGAAATTAAACTTTTTTTTTTTCAGATCAGTAAAGATCGGGTAAATAAACTGCTTTACCTCCATAAAAGAGAGAACTCTACAGTCATTAAAATGCTAATATAGGCCTTTATTTATTGATATGGAAAGGTTTCCATAGGATATTATTAATAAGCATTTTATAAAATATTATTACTCAGTTCACTAAAATCATATATGTGTGTTCTAAGAGAGATGTTCAGCAAAATGTCAGTGTGTGTTTCCTCTGGGTTGTGGGATTTTAGGTAATTTTAAAATATGACTTGCAATTTGTCCATAAGTTAATGTTTACACAATATTTCACTACTTGGAAGGAAATTTTCAAAAGCTCTTTTTGATTTAAAAAAATAAAAGTTAAAAAACAATGAAGTGAGGCCTGGCATGGTGACTGACACCTGTAATCCCAGCACTTTGGGAGGATGAGGCAGGTGTATCGCTTGAGGTCAGAAGTTCGAGATCAACCTGGCCAACATGGTGAAACCCCATCTCTACTGAAAATACAAAAATTAGCCAGGCATGGTAGCATGCACCTGTAGTCTTAGCTACTCAGGATGCTGAGGCAGGAGTATCACTTGAACCTGGGAGGCAGAGGTTGCACTGAGCCAAGATAGCACCACTGAACTCCAGCCTGGGCAAAGGAATGAGATTCTGTCAAAAAAAAAAAAAAAAAAAAAAAAGAAGAAGAAGTGAACAAAAAACAGAAACAAATGAAACAAGGATTTTCCATGGATTCCTATCGCCCATAGCATAAAGTCTGAACTCCTTAATGAGATCTAAAGGCTTTCCTTTCTCTCTAGACTCAAACTCTAACAATGCCCCCATTAGAATCCTAAATCCAGGCATAGTTCTTAATTTGCAGTTCCCTAAGACTGACTGCTTGGCCTCACTCTTGCCATTTCCATTTTCATGGCTGTTCCCTTCACCAGCAAGGCCTCCTTTTGCCTTGCTAATCAGGGACACACCTGTGGATCTTTGAGAATTCAGCTTTACACCCCACTGTCTCTGACACCTTTCCTTAAATCTGGCCACTGGCTGTGTCAAAGCCCTGTTCTCTTTTCACACCTATATCTGGGTATCCACCTGTTCACATTCATGTCCAGTTTAATAGCAGGCACTATGTCCTGGTAATTAAACTATGTCTAATAATTGTGGAAGATAACATTGTTCTTAATTCTCCTTCACTACAACCCTACAAGTGCCATCTTACCTCCATTTGACAGCAAGGAACATTAAAGTGTGTTTCCCAGTCTTACCCAGTAGTAGTAAAAGGATTCAGATGCAGCCATTTCTGCTCCAGATTTTATGCTCCTACTCACTATTCTCTGCATCCCCCACCTGTCATAGTACATGGAACATTGTGAGGCTTTATTTAGATTTATGGAGTGGTCAGCGCACCAAGGCATAAATTCTCACACTGGAATGAAGCTCCATCCTAAATACAAGAAATAAAGCTCAACACTTACATATCCACAGCTTTTGGGGTTTTAAATTATTTGTCTTGTACTGTAATTACTAAAGTTTTCCCCAAAGCAAAAACTTTTGAAGATGCACCTTCAATAATGTCTCATGATGGAAGGCCTCAATCTTGATACCTTGCTTCTATTTAACACTTTAGTTGATACCTTACAGGAGCATAAAACTATAGTATAGTTTATTACCAGAAATTTAGAAGTAAAATGAGATAATTGAGAATACAGAATACATTCATTCAGTGGAGTGTGGAGCTCTAGATTCCAAGTGCCTGGGATAAAATTCTCATTTCACCTTTTACTCACATTGGGCCTTGGGCAAGTTGCTTTTCTTTTCTATGTCTCCACTGCCCTATAAAATGGGGATGCTAATAGTAGCTTCTCCACAGTGTTATTTTGAGGCTATAATGAAATAATACAGGCAAAATGCTTAGTACAGTCTGGAGCGTAATAAGTTCTTAATAAAGCATAAAATAAAAAAATAGCTATTGTTATCACCATTTTCCATTCTAAGGACTATTGCATCAGGAAGACTAGAGGCCAGGTAAGGCACTTAGAAGATTTAAGTCGCCCTGGTCCAATATTTAAGAGAAGGTGGTGAAGGAAAATGCACTTTCTTCACTAATCTCACGCTGACATATCTCAACAGACTAAAAAATCGTTTACGAGCTAACACTTGCCTCTTCCTAGACTATACTTTCCCTGTATTTTATTCTAACAGGGTTGCAGCCTTCTTTTTTCCTGTTTTTTTTTTCCAGTGATACTCTTCTCTAATTCTAGCTTAGCATTGATCCCAGCTCCAAAAGATAAGGGGTAAATAAGTAACCACTGTGTCCAGGAAGCAGGGAAAGGGGATGAGGATGAAACCTCTATTCTGCCACATGTAGAACTTACTCTCTTTCTACCCTCTTTTAGACCACAGTGCCAACCAAGAGGAGACTGGCAATGTTCCAAGTCCAACAGGGTCCTAGAATGGGAGCCCAAAACGTGTACATCCTGAATATTCAGACATGTCCGGGAATGCCTGGAGGGTCAGCCAGGCAGGCAGGACATGAGCCAAGGAGCCTCATGGGTGGGTTTCCAACCTATCTGATGATTCTCTCCCCTATCTGGCCCATAGCCCTGTTAGAGCAACTATCTTATTTTGTTTCAGGTTTAAACTTGTCTGTTGGTTCCTTACTAAATACCAAATTCACTGAGGTCTTCAGTGATGTCTACTTTGTTAGTATAGACACTAATTAGTATAATGTGGTGGTGTTCACCCAACACCCAGAAGAGGTCCTGACTCATAGAATACACACAATAAGTACGTTAGAAATAAATGACTGAATAAATGAAAGAATGGAAGGGAGCTGAAGAATGATGTTTGATCCAAAAAAAGTGATTTTCTGGATAAAGGGGTAGCCATTTTGAATAAAACAAGCATGGCGAGTCATTTAAATGGCATTTTTGCCACTCCTGGCCCCGGGAGCTTTTAACAATATACTGTAAGAAAACAACTTCTTGTGAAACAAATTCCCATCAATCTCTGTAACCAAGGACAACACTGGACATCCCTGCTTTAAGTATGTTTCCCAATAGCATGTGACAAGGGCATCTGGGGTGAGTTCCCTCATTAGTTATATAACCACTTGAAGACACTGAAGAACAGAGATAAGGAGAACCTATAAACCCGGAAGCTATTTCAGAAGGAAACATCCCTGAAATGACGAGGGAACCCACGTAGCTAGAAATTGAGTAGGAGTTCACACAGAGGGTCACTGGAGAAAGGAGGAAAAGATGTTTTCCGTGATGAAAAGTTTTTAAAATAAGGACTATGCTGTGTACTTACTCTGTGGCTGTGGGCAGTTTATTCATCAGTGAAGTGGAAATTTTCATAGTATCTGCCTTGAATGTTATTGGGAGATTAATTTATATAATATATGCAAAATATTCCGCATGGCTGCCAATGCATGATAATTATAGTAGACATGATAGCAATGAAGGTGATGCTAGAAAGAGGTGAACATGTGTAAGCTTGTCAGAAATATTCCATTCCTATCAGGGTAGGCAAGTTTTCAGTAGAGTTATCCCAATTCTGGTATGTGGGTAGTGAGCCAGAAAAAGGCTGTTTTATAATGATTCTTACAATCTGAGGGTATTTTCAGATTATTGTGGTCAGGAGAAAAAATAAACATTGCATTTTGAGGGTTTACCCAGGTTTACTTACCAAACAACCATCTGAATCATCAGCCATTTGCATCTCCTGATGTCAGAGCCCACCCGTCACTTGTCAGCAATGCAAAGGCACGGATAGGACATGGATGCAAGAGATGACTGTGTGCTTTCTCATGTTACTTCTACTGTGGGTGATGTGAGGGAGTTCCTCGGAAAGTCTGTAAGGATTAAGTACTGGAATGCTGTTCACTAGAAAAGAGAATTGAAGAGCAGTTTTCCTAGAGTTTTCAGTAAAGTAGATTAAACTAATATTTCCAAGAGTTGACTTATAAAATGAGAACCTAGAGAATTCATGAGTCTCTCAAGAGCTTGACCTTATTCATAGAAAATGAATTTAAAATTTTTCTAGAAAAGGCTGTATACTTGCATGTGAGGCACATCTATTGTGCTGAGTCCAGAATGTCACCAGATAAGTGTGACCATATGGCAGGACAGGATAGTGAAATAGTTTCATATCCTTATGGAAACCACATCTCCCAGCAAATGAGGTTGTTCCTGGGAAGAGTTCCCTGCAATTCACAGAGGAAAAAAAAAATCTGAAACATAGCTGGCCAGATGAGTATTCATTTTCTAGGTATAATACATGTTTGGTATATTCTTATCATCTTAACAAAACTTCATCTATTATTATTTATTTTTGTCTATTTAATATGTAGTTGAGAGTCATATGTGTGTACATATCCCAAACATTTTCCTTTGAATTTCCAAAAGATTAATTTATATGTCTATTTAATTATCTGTTATTAAAAACAGCAAACTATATCATAGTTATTTATCCATAATAGAATATATAACTACAAATAAATGAACTCTTGTACTGTTTTGTATCTTTTTTTTAACCCAAGATTCTACTCTATGTGATATTAACACTGACACATCCGTTGTTCTTATTTACATTTTCCTGATGCATATTTTCCAGATATATTATGTTTAAACTTTCTGAGACACTTTTTAAAAATTGTTTCTTTGAAGAGGTGCATCTTTGTTTTTAACCTGAACTGATGGTTCCTAAATATTAAAGGGTGGCATTATAATTTACATTTAATGTCATAAGAGACACATTTGCACTTCCTTCTATGATCTTATTTTATGTTTTCTGGATTTTATGCTTTCCTACCATTTCCCCTATTTCCTGTCATTAGCTAGATGAACTCTGCTTTGATTTCTTTAATCTCTTACAGTAATTTGGGAGGAATCATCCTGTTTTTTATTTCTACTAAATTTTGCAAAATAACGTACTTGATCCAATATTTCTCTAATTATCAAGGTCAAAAAGAAACAATAGCTTTTGACTCAGTCCTATTTTAGTTGAGAAACTTAGCACATTTTATTTTTTTTTTTTACTTCTTTTTTCACTTCCCAGTATTTCATAGTGCAATATGTGGTCTTGGACAACTGTTATTGTTTCCCACAGTATTTTACATGTTGGGTTATATTTATTTTAAAATTTAGAAAATCCTCCCTCTCATTTCTTTTAGAAGCATTCTTGGCCTTGTTCTTATTAATTTCTACTTTAATTGTTTTTGTTCAATGTTCTTTTCCTTTGTCTTTGCAGGGTTCTCTTATGTGGATTGTCCCTCCAAGGCTGGTGTCCTGGGAACTCTGTTTTATGTCCTTGTTACCTCTCACTCCCTTTAGTCTCTTGGGTGCCCTCATAGATGCTCATGTGTGTGGCCATCACCCCTGTGCTTGTGTCTATTGGATCTCTATCCTCAAATCAGATTCTCTCCTGACTGCACCATTAGTATAACCAACTGCCTACTGGATAATATCTTTAATATCTCAGAGACACACAGAGAACTTCGACAGAAATATTTACAGAAATACGGATGTCTAGCATTATTGTGCTACCTCTCTAAGTTGGGGAATAGGTGTGAAGAACTAAACAATATTGAGGACCTATGGTATGCTATGGTATATTCATACATCACACCACTCCATTCTCATTTTGACACCTTCTGGTATAAAGACGTAGGTGCGTGCTCAATTCTAAAAGTGGACAAACTGAATGTCAGGAAGGTTAAGAAACGTATCCAAGACTTGGTTTGGGTTCTAAAACCCCTGATCTTCTATTTCTTCCACATTAAAACTTTGCTTTATCATTTCTCCTGATTTCCTTGACCTCTGCAGCTTGATTTCCTTTCTTTAAGAGCAGATCTTAGTCTTTCCATTTGGACTCATCTTTCTGGGTCATCCACTCCTTCCTAAGGGTATTTCTAGGTTTGATTCCACATGTAGAAAGTATGAAGAAGGAACAGTTTCATTGCCTGCAATTGGCCAGGAGACCAAGTCCACTCTGCGGTGGGACTAGGGGCTGTTCTAGACCCTCAATTCCTCTGTTGTCAGGTCCTGGATCTTAAGGGGAATGGATGGGACCAACCATGGGAAGGGCATCCTATAGGCTTCTAAGAAATTAATTAGCATTCATAACTATTTTTCTTCCACTCTTTCCCACTTTACCTCAGAAGATGGGTGGGACTAGAATAGTACAGAGTTCTGCAAAACTGAACTACTGTGTTTGAAGTGCCATGTGGAAGCTTCTGGTTTGGTTTGGGTTCAGATGGATTCTTCCACTGGTCCTGTTTGTCCCCAGCTAGGTTTCTTTTCTCTGATATTTCAGGCCAACCTAAGATAGCAGAGCATTGAAATCATCAAGCTAAAGGATCTCTCAAGCTTCCATGTAAAGCAAATGTTAAGAATAGATCTTTCGTCTACCTATATTTTGGGTGGTACAAAATGCCTACATTCCTGAAGTCCTGCTTCTGCAGACCAAGGCCAACAGATTGTTCTTTGAATGTCTCAAAAGCTCTTTTTTTCTTATAATGCCAAATGCAATATTTTTTTGAAAATTCTACACCAGAAGTTTCCCAGCTGAGAAAACAGGCTTGTGAAAAATGGTTTCAGAAAATGTAATAAACCATGCAAAAGTTGTTCAGGATGCGTTTGAAATGAACATCTGGACATGAGTGCAAAATTACTCCTTTCCCCTCTTCCTCTTTCTCACAGCTGTTTGAAAGACTCCTGAGGGCAGGGAAGCAGGTCAATGAACTAAATTGCACCTTCCCCCCTCTTCCAAATCCTTTTGCACCTATGCAAGGAATCTAGCTCACATATGTGTTTAATAAGTGAGCACAAATACAAGGAAAAAAAATATCTTGATTCCTGTTGACTCTCTGCAGCAACTCCAAAGGAAAATAAACTCTGGATTTTAAATTTTTTCAAACAAAACTTATGGTTCTAATAAAATGTTGCTTTAAAGTTGACTTCTTTATACCAAGAACTGAACAAACCACCCATTTCTCTTTATTTCTTAAAAATGAAGGATTATTACATCACACTTTCCCCAAATGGAAGAAAATCCAGTTACCAAGGCTTTGCCTTTTAACTTATAATTGAGAAACATAAATGATTCTCTATGTTTTTACTGAATTTATCATTGCATCTGTTTATTACAAATCCCTTCCATAACTACTACTACAATACATACATCTAAAGATGGCATCAACTAGTTAAGTAGATCAGAAAGGAACAAGTTGACATTTAATAGATCTTCATGAGATTATCAGTGTTCACAACAAATGCAGCAAATATGAAATAATTACCTCATATCAGAAGAATGTTTAGAGAAGTCTTTGGGGGGACCAGATAGATGTTTTCACATGAAAAGAGGCTGACTCATCAACCCTGTGCTGTCAGAGGCCAAAGTGGGCCTGAGGAAAAGAGGAGATTCACTACTTAATACAATAGCTTTTGTCATTTGTTTCAAGCACTTGTCTCCTCTACTGGTCTCTGGGATTTTCTATGGTAGGGGAGGAGCCTTAGTCATCCCTGGATCCTTGTGCTGTACTGTCAACAGTACACAGTACATTGCATGTGTTCATTTGATGGGTAAATGACTTGCTGAATAACTGGAAGCAATTCCTCATATAGATTTTCCAATTACTAGAAAAACTCCCTTATGAAAAAATGGCCAAACACTTGCAAAACATGTTTGAGGAGTACAGAGGGGGTATTTCTTAGATTATGTGGAATCCAAGGCCCTCCCATCTTTTTGGTGTCTGAAATTCCTGTCCACATGCCAGAATTATCCCTCAGCAATCTTTCTTCCTCATATCCCTCATGTATGTTTACAGACATACCCTGGTTCTTACTAGGATCATTGTAGAAACAGTCTTTGAACTTGACCTCTGCTTCAAAGCTTCTTCTATCTAATCTATCCAGCTCTTTTCAGCTGGTTTTATTTTTATTTTTTTGAGACAGAGTCTCATGCTGTCACCCAGGCTGGATGCAGTGGTGCAATCTCAGCTTACTGAAACCTCTGCCTCTAGGGTTCAAGTCATTCTCATTCCTCAGCCACCTGAGTAGCTGGGATTACATGCATGCACCACAATGGCCAGCTAATTCTTATATTTTTAGTAGAGACATGGTTTCACCAAGTTGGCCAGGCTGGTCTCGAACTCCTGGCCTCGAGTGATCCACCCGCCTCTGCCTCCCAAAGTTCTGGAATTACAGGTGTGAACCACCGTGCCTGGCCTTATTTTGTTTAACTGAGTTCCTACGCTGTGCCAAGCACTGTGCACAGCAGTGAATACATACTAGGGTGCTATTGAACCGTATGGTAGAGATCACCTGGCCCAGAATAGCAAAGTAGGCTTTCTGGGAGAAGCAAATTAGAAGGAAAACAACAATGAACCAGATGAAGAAAGCATCAAGGAAAAGGGTATTCGAGTATGAAGGAAAATTACTAATGGTATCTGATATAGTTTAGACATTTGTCCCCTCCAAATCTCATGCTCAAATATAATCCCCAGTGTTGGAGGTGGGGCCTAGTGGGAGGTGTTTAGATAATGTGGGTGGATCCCTCATGAATGGCTTGGTGCCCTCCTCTGAGGTAATGATGAGCTCTTGACTTTTTAAAAGAGTGTGGCACCCCTCCTCCTCTCTTTCCTTCTCTCTCACTGTGTGACATGCTGACTCCCCTTCCTCTTCCACCATGATTGGAAACTCCCTGAAGGCCTCACCAGAAGCAAATTCTAGTGCCATGCTTCTTCTAGAGCTGCAGAATCATGAGCCAAATAAATCTCTTTTTTAGTAAATTACCCAGCCTCAGGTATTCCTTTATAGCAACATAAAATGGACTAATAAAGTGTCATTGAGTTGAAACAGCATGGAAGAATAGAGGTACTATAAAAAGCTGTGGCTAAAGAGTAAAGCAAAAGCGATAGAATTGTGGGATGGGAAGAAGGGAGCAGAGGCCATGGTAGGAGTCCATATAAGTCATATTCATACATTTGAACTTTACAACAGTCCAGCCCAAATGGATTATGTGAAAACCTAGACTCACCATTTATTCCTCAGACCAAAGTCATTCTTCAGGCCATTCCTACTGCTAGGTATAGTCCTCTTCTAATTTCTGTCTTGTAAACATTTTCCTATCCCACAAAACCAACCCCTAAGAGCCACTCCACAACCCCACCCCCCTGCCAATACATTCTCTCGAAGTCTTTGATGATTTCCTTGAGTGGGCCCACCTCTCCAGAGACCACTTCCATATCTTGCCTCATGTCATGAGACTGGGCTGCATGACAGAGGGGATATCTCCTATCACTTCTCCTACCCCCATGCAACGAAGGAAATATTTACCAATGAACTGTGCATAATGGTCTGCTAAGAAAAGACTACTGGCCAGAAGGAGCATTGGTCAGGCTTCTCGTTTCAAATCTTGATGCTGTCATCTGCTCCATGTGGAATCCTGGACAAGTTGCTTAATCTCTTCAAGTGTCATTTTATTCAAGTGTGAAAGGGGGATCATGGTAATACGTACCCCATAGGGCTTACGTGAATATTAAAAATAATACTTGTGATTGACTTAGGGCTCAAAAATGTTAGTTGTTATCCTGGCTTGACAGTTCAGAGACAGTCTCTGAACTGTCAAGCCAGATAATGAAAAATCCTCACAGGATTTTTGCACCTCACATGTCTGACTCTACTGTCTTTGTCCTCAACAACCCTATAATAAAGCAATCAGGAGAAAACAACATTAAGGAGGAAAAGAATGATCATGGGTTTTTGATTTTTCACATGCACATACATACGTGCAAAAGTTGAGCTGAGGGAGGAACAAACTATATGAAATTATAGAGTCACACAAAGTAAAAGATGTTTGAGGAATCATGAGACAATGCTCCTCCTTGGACCCCAATTCTGCCTCTTGGTTTGTATTCTCTCTTACCACCTGAAGCTTGGTCTTCCTCAGGGCCTGTTTTTACCTCATTAGATTGTGCCCTCTCCAATCTCTCTCACTGTGGGGTAACCAGGATGATCATAGTGATTATGCAATGATTGTTCAAACCAAGATACTTGGGGAGGGAATGGATGCCCTGTTAAACATTATCCTGGGACCAAAGGTATAAACTGGACAGTCACTGGCAACTTAAGCTGTGTGGTCATCCCAGTTAGAACCAGCAATCTTGCTGACTGGGGTCGCACAGCTTTCAGTATCTTTCAAATCCCTTCATCTCCCAACTAAAGAAGAGTAAAGGCTCTTTCTGATCCAATTTATTTTTAATTGTATCGGAACATTTTAAGCTCAATATTGCACATAGGTTTCCTGGAAGGCCATGTCAATATATTGTGAAACAACTGGATCTTTGGGTATCAGGATGTTAGACTATAATGAGCAATTTTCATCCCAAATCTTTAGAGTCATGTAGATAAACCGATTGGTTTCGATTCAGGGAACTTAACTGCCAGCTTCAATTAGCTCGGCTTCTTTAATATATTCTTTTTCTTATATAGTAGGCAACTTCAATAAATTATTATTTATAGAGTACTTATTAAAATGCTACAGGGAAATCATTCCTGGAAACATCTAACTGTGTAACTGTAAATGATCAAGCCCTCGCTTACTGATTGAGTGTTGGAGGACTTAAGTCAGATCACAGGATCACAGCAACTCATGCCTAAGGGAGACCTCAGACAGCATGCAGGCCACCCACCCCATTCCATCTCCAACCCCCTGCAACAACATCCCTGCCATGTAGGTATCCAGGAAATATCTGATGTATCAGCAATGAAGGGACTCATTCCTGCCCAGAGTAACTTTTTCTTTGCTGAAGGGCTTTGCCAGATAAAAACTGGCTCCTGATTTTAAATGGAAATTAGTGTTTCCTAAACATTTACGCACTGAGCCTCATTCTCTAATATCGACTGCATTTTTCAATAAAATTAATCTCTTTCAGCCCTTTTTTGTTCTCACTTCACATATGGTGGTGAAGATCTACATCATCGGAGCTGGTGAGAAACAAGCGTGGCCCATAAAGTGACAGACAGTGGGCAAAGTTGTTTATCCCATGGACTAGAGACAAAGTACTTGAGTTTGAATCCTAGCACCACCTGTAATAAGGCAAGGCATTTAACCTCTCAGAATCTCAGTCTTCTCATCTGTACAATGGGGAATGTTAGTGATATCTATTTTGGTGTATTTTTGAAAGATTATAGGAGGCAGTGTATGTAAAGTGTTAAGAACCGTGTCACCTGGCATATGGTATACATAGCTATTATCACGTAGAATCCCAGCAAATAGAATCTGGACATTGTTCTGCTATTGTAAGATTAGTGGTCAGTGGGCAATGGCTTAGACTTACGCATTGGGTAGCTCTAAAATTCAGCCTCTGCAAAATACCCCACCAAGCATTCTTATTTTTTTTCTTTGTTTTAATGTCTAACTTAGTCTCTGGAGGGTATAAATTCTGGTAATTAAGAGTCAGAGCCTAGGAAATTGTACTCAACTCAGATATATGTTAAATTCATTGGACTGGTTTTTTTAAAAATAGCAGTGAAATAGGAATTCTTGAGGGTTCAGAAATGAATATTTTCCGAAAGCTCCTCAGGGAATTCTAATGTGCAGCCAGGTAAGAACAACAGACTTCACATGAGCCTTTATGGATCAGAATCTGGGCTCCCTCAACTGCCAGCGGCACAAATTAGGGCAGGTTTCTTAATCTCTTCAGGCCTCGGTTTCCATAACCATGAAATGGGAGTGAAATGGAAAGTTCCTTTCTCATTAAACTGCTATGATACTTAAATGAAATAGCACACGTGGATAACAGAGTACTCATTAGGTATTAATACTGAGTACCTGACTTTACTATGCAGCTTCCATCCTCACCCCATCTCTTTCAATCACTTTTGCCTCAGCCTGTCAGTAGGTATCAAACGGTGCTAAGCACTGCCTCAGTTATAGGTGTAACCCGCAGTCCTGGACACAAGAATCAATAGATCTTTACCTAACCTGAGTATATTTCAGGCTGATGGTGACTCACTTTGCTTTTCTGATAATTGAAAATGATTTGCATTTACAGACCATGGGAGCAGACATGGGACCCCAGTGGCAGAGCACTTAGGAGGGATAAAAGCAAACTTGCCAACCTGGGCCATGGTTTATATCAGCCCTGGAATCATTGTCCTGGATGAGTCACTTGGGTACTACAAGTGATGAGCAGAAGGGTACTACATACCTGCCACTCAAACCAGCAGCATTGACATCACCTGTTAACTTATTAGAATGACAGCATCACTAGACTTACCTCAGGCCCACCAAATCAGAAAGTGAATATTAGCAATATCCCAGGTGATCTTTTTGCACATTCACTTTGGGGAGTGTTGTTCCTTATCAGTATCAAGAGGAATTCATTCCCAAAGTTTGTAAAACTTTCCAGAAACGACCTTCAGCCTGCCACCTAGGCAGCTGGGTTTACGCTTACATAATACTCTTAAGCAACCCTTTGAATCAAAGCCCTCTAAATTACCAGCTTTTCTCCCTCTCTTGTGCACCCTATACCACTGTCTCAGAAAGTATATAAATGCCTTCTTTGAGTTATTTTCTGGCTTGGGGTTTCTACCTGGTTTCTGGTCCTTGCTGGAACTCAGCACCTGATACTTGGTTTAAAGGAAGCCTCAGGTCTGTTTCCTACTTCAGTCACAGAGAGAGAGAAAGCTGCTGACTAATACAGTTTCTCTCACTAGTTATTTCCTACCTCTGATTTTCCACTCCAGGGGTCTATGATTTTTAGGTGGTATGTAGTCTGAATTCAGTTTGAAACAGAGAGAAGTTGGGCCCTAGACAGCATGTGCTAAAGGCCTTTGCTGAACAAAAGGACCCCAAAACAAAGTCAGAGAATAGTTTCTTCCAATTATCATTTGGCTTTACATTGTCATTACATACATATTGAAATCCTTGATTTCACAGGGTTTTACATAGCTAAACTACAGATGGAGGGAGTCAGTGAATTAAAGCTTTTGATGAAGGCCAGGTGCTGTGGCTCATGCTTGTAATCCCAGCACTTTGGGAGGCCAAGGCAGGCAGATCACTGGAACTCAGGAGTTTGAGACCAGCCTTGGCAACATGGCAAAACCCATCTTTCCCCAAAATACAAATATATCAGCCAGGAGAGGTGGCGCACACCTATAGTCGCAGCTACTAAGGAGGTTGAGGTGAAGGATAGCTTGAGCCTGGGAGGTAGAGGTTGCAGTGAGCCGAGATCACACCACTGCACTCCAGGCAGGGTGACAGAGTGATATCCCGTCTCGAAAAAACAGAACAAAACAAACAAAAAGTAAGAAAACCTTGGGTGAGTCCTGGGGTACAAAAGAGAGCTGTTATCCTTACACATACACACACACACACACACACACACACACACACACACAAATACATACACATTGAGCATCTATTATTACACTGGAAAATGTTGATCCAAAGGTGAACAACCATGAGTTCTGTCCCCACCTCTCACCTCTGGCCCTATGAAGCTTATATCTTGATGGGGAAACATATATGAATCAAATAACTACCAAAATATATGTTACATATTAACAGTGATAAACACTTCTAAAAGAGAGATACACTCATGCATGCTGGGCTTAATAACTAGGTGGTAGGTTGATAGGTGCAGCAAATCACCATGTCACACACTTATGTAACAAACCTGCACACCCTTCACATGTACCCCACAACTCAAAATAAAATTTAATAAGGAAAAGAAAAAGAAAAAAGAGAGGTACAAGTACTGTGAGGACATATGAAAAGGGAGATGGTTCTACTCAGAAAGGTTTTTCTGAAGAAGCAACAAAACTGAGGGGTACATAGGGTTAGCCAGATTCAAGGGTGTGACAGGGAATGGAAGCCCAGCTGGCACTGAGGTCCTGTGACCAGGCGAATCCATGCTCTTTTGAGGAACTGAAACAAATCTGGTGTGAGTGGAGTCCAGAGAAGAAAGGAGGGGGAGGAGGGGCTTGACTCCAGCTGAAGCTGGAGTGATTGTGGAAGTATGTTGGTCTTCATTTTAAGAATCCGGGGAAGTGATGCAGGGTTTGAAGCAGAGGCAGCAGGGCCAGATTTCTGTTCCTGCAAGAGTGGTCTTTCTGCCATGTGGAAGCAGATTGGAGGAGGGCAAGAGAGGATGTGAGGAACAGGCCAGTTAGGACTGCACTGCAGGCTTCAATAGTAGAGACAGGCTGCTTACACTGTGGAGGTGATGGGGCAATGGGGAGAAATGGGGAGTACCAAGAGGGAGTTAAGTGATTAAATCAAAACAACTCACATTAGCATGGCAGGAGTAGGGGAGAGGGAGGTGTTAAGGATGACAAACCGTTTATAAAACAACTGGATGTTGTTCTCTGAAACAGGGATCTCTGAACAAACACCAGGCAGGGAGGTCAGGGTGGCCATGAGTTAGTTTTTAGATATTTTGAGTTGGAGGCCTTCCCTGACCTCCCAGACAAAGATACACAGTTATGAAATTTGAATGAGCATTCTAACTTGGAGGGAGATATTTTGTAACGGGAATTTAAAAAGTAGAAATGACAAAAGTTACTATTTGTTGAATATTTACTCTGTCCCATGGTTAGGAATCTATTATCTAATTTAAACGGTACAGGACTCTGTATGAAAAGACTGATTCTCCCATGTTACAGATGAGGAAGAGGAGGCCTAGAGGGAGCAGCATCTTCAAGCTCTTAATGACTGTGTCACACTGCCCCCTGCTGAGCAGCTATTACGTGCCAGGCTCTCAGGGCGTTTGCATTCCAGTAACATGGGCTCATGGGTTTTTGTGTCTTCCATAGCAAACTGAAAGAGAACTCATGTGGTAGGAATTTCTGCCATGTGCCTATTAAACTGCCATTTGTCTGCAACAAACACCCCACTGGTATTCACATGCACAAGTACATAGGCACACCTGTGCACACAACTTTCTCACTAGTTTCCTCTCTTCACTTTTCTCCGCCAGGATTATTATTTATTTTCTTCTGATACCTGGTTTTAGGTTGCCCAGTGGCAGGTAGGCTAAACATGATGAACTTCGCCATGCATCCAACAAGAAACACACTCTATCAGCCTTTAATTTCAGAGTCTTAGACAAACAGGGAAGGGATGGGAGACCAGCAGTACTCTTCTTCTGTAAGGTCAACTAAAACTCTTGCTTGCTGTAGGCAGCTTCCTCCACTTACCTATCTGAGTATTGTTCTGAGGATGGTAAGAATGCCACTTCTAAAACTAGCTGAGAAGCAGAGATAGGCTTACTGCAGCATCTAAAGAAAGAAGAACATTTATACAGCATGATCCCTTCAAGCATGTTCTGCTTTTGCCCAAACATTTAACATGACCATGGAAGAATTTCACTATACCCATTACTCAGAAAAGTTTGAGATTTGAAACTGCGAAATTTTTCATAGTTTTCATGGAACAAAACATACAAATCAGTACTGAAAATATAAATCACTCTTAAACATTTGGTTCTTACTATTTTTGTAAAAAGTAGCACAATTGGAAGATAAATTATGCCCCTGTGTTGACAGGTATGTATGTGTGGGTGTACAGAAAAAATAAATTTTCAATGATCCATTTTGGATTTAATTAAAATTCAGTCTTGTCTGTAGTCAAGAGTATTTTTGCTGTTTGAAATAATATAAATCTCCTAATCTAAAGACCCTGGCTGGGCACTGTGGTTTATGCATGTATTCCCAGCAATTTGGGAGGCTGAGGTGAGAGGATTGCTTGAGCCCAGGATTTCAAGACCAGCCTGAACAACATAGCGAGACGCTGTCTCTACAAAAAAGATTATCCAGGCATAGTGGCATGTGTCTATAGTTCTAGCTACTTGGGAGGCTGAGGCAAGAGGATTGCTGGAGCCCAGGAGTTCGAGGTTGCAGTGAGCTATGCTTATGCCACTGCACTCAAACCTGGGTAATAGAGCAAGACCCTGTCTCTAAAAATGAAAATAAAATTATTGTCTATGGGATCAGTGACAGTGATGACAGGAGCAATTTTTATCACAAAGTGAGAAGTCTCAAACAATTGAGGCTATTGCTGGAATTTTCTCCTATAAATACTATACAACTTGTCTTCCTATATTCAATCATAGTTTTCATGTATTTTAATTTGCCTAAAACTTATATCCAAAAACATAAAATAAATAATATTTAGATTACCCATTGTTAGACAATTCAAAACAATGCCACCTTTAAGCAGAAAATCAGTGCTAACTTCAAGGATTATCTGAGGTCATTGGCCTTTCTCAAACAAATGAGAGAATACACAAACCTATGTTCAAAGGGGAACATATCATTTTAAGAAATTTTTTTGGCAATGTTATTATGACTTATTTTTACTTAAAAAGTAGTATATGCTTATTATAAATCATTCAACTATTAAAAGGGAATAGAAAATGGCCCCATTTGAAGGAGGGTGGAGAGAGAATATTAGCTGCTTTTCCCACAGTTTCCCTAACGGCATCTCAAAGCAAAGTTCAGTATAACTCATTAAAAAAAATCATAAAATTGTTCACATTGGTGGAAATACAATGCAGGTAATGCTACCAAACCCAGATCAAAAGCGACTCTAAGAGGTTCCATATTTCTGTCTGAGGCCAGTTCCTCCACCCACCTGTGCTCTAGATGCCATTCAACTTTGTTTCATCCCTAACTTTGCACTCTTTCTACAGTGGATCCTCCCAGAATATCATCTGCTCAAATCTCTCTTTTCTTAAAAAAAAAAATCTTTGATTTTACTTTCCTCTATTTTTCTGTGTTTTTTTTAACAGCAGCATTCTCAAAAAGGTGTCTGCATCACTACATCCATTTCCAAGAACTTTACTCCAATTTGGTTTTCATTACCATCACTCCAGGAAATAGTGTCTGGTTAATTCCATCAGAAGTTATCGGGTCATTAAATAAAATGAACACTTTTAAATCTTTTTAATCATTCATTCAACAACTAATTTTTGAATAATTTCTATGTACCCTAGTTCTTTATTAAACATCAAAGTTGATTTATCAAACAAACATTTAAAAACCAATTTTGTCTTAGTTTTAATGTTGCTGCAGAGGGCGTTTTCCATTGTACCTATTAGTGCCCCCATTAGAAGGTTTTATGTAATATATTTCTTTTCAACTGTATCTGTGGCAAAATACATAAAATGAAAAATAATATATTATTTCTCCCTAAAAATCATTCTATTTCCTCTTTCTGTTAGACTTTTCTTTTAACTCTGGCCACCAGGAAGCTCAAAAGCATTACCCAAATGTAATAACTCCATTAGTCTTAAATTTAGCATAATTAATTCTCCAAAGGTTCTGATTGTTTGTATATTTCTAACGCTCTTTCTTAATGTCATATGTTTTAACTACCTCAAGTCCATTTTAGAATGTATTGTGCATAAGTGAGCAAGGCTTTTCTAATGCTTGTTTAACAATAGTTTAGAACCAAGTGTCTACAAATGTGTCAAATCTAGACCAGAAGCTGTTTCTTAAGGACCTCAACTTAATCTCTGCAACCTGTTATATGGTCTTTCATCCTTGGCTTTAGAAAAGTCATCAGTTTGCTAACTGCTTTAGGGATCATAAATCAAAGTTTGTTCCTAAACAGAGGAAAAGTGTCTAAGAAGGAGAAACTTATGCACAGAGCACAGGGTGAGAAAAGGCCCCTCAGAAGCTTCGCTGGCATAAATCCCAAGCTCATGTTACCAGAAATATTTACATTAAAAATATATCTCCAACTTGACCAACTGCTCTAAGGTCAAGCTCAAAATCCTGCTTGGGAATTCTTTGGTTTTATGAACATTTGTCAGCTCAGACTTTGGCTATGATTTCTGTGCCTTCTGAGGCATGAAGGCAAATAGGGCAGAGGGACAGCTGAAAATAGCCCTGATACTGTGAGGTGAGAGTGAGGGGTTTCTGAGATTTTTCAGCAGGAAGTGTCTGGTTGCAGCGTTAGTAGCCAAGAACTTTCCTTTCACAAACTGACCTTTTTATGTGCAAGAATATGCCCACCAGGAGGTGAGTGAGTCTCACCTTCTCTCCTGAGGCCTGCTTCTGGTGATGAACTCATTTGGTCCCCTTTTCCCATCCACCTGGAACTCCCTAAGAGGTCTTGCTGGCTGTAGGAGTAAGAGAGGGAGCGATTTATGCAGTTTCCATTATAATTATAGCCCTAGTTTTACTAGGTTCCGACTCAATCTTAAATATTTTCTCCTAAGCCTGACATTAGTGAACACCATTTAAGAAGGCATATAAAATATAATTTTATTATTAATATTGTTTTAAAAAACTAATATACAGATCTATGTTTAAAGAAAAATTCAGTGAATAAACTATTGCTGTTTCAGTGTCTCTCAGTAACACCACCAGTTGAAGTAATTCTGTGAGAGACTGCATGTACATAGTACCAAAAAAAGATCATGGTCACACAGAATTGGGGTTAGGGAATGCCACCACTATGCAACAATGTATAAACAAAACTCCAGCTCCCACTCATGTTCCTAGTATTAGTTCTGAACATCTTGTCCCAAACCATGCCTCATATTTTACTCAGTGCAGTTGTCAGGCTTCTTAGTAGACTACTTCTTCACCAGTGTTGGCCATCTCTTGCAATTTAGACCTGACGATACATATCAATCACCTTTTTATTTTGTAGTGCTGCATTCAGATCTGTTTTCCAGTTCATAGGTTCTCTCTTCAGCTGTGTCTATTCTGGTGTTTAATTTGTTCATGAAGGCTTTAAAAAAAAGTCTTTATTTTCTCTATTCTTTTCTAGAAGTAGTATTTGGTTCTTTTCTTTCTTTATATCATATTTTTATTACATTTTCTGCTATCTCATTTAATTTTAGTCAGATTTAACATATTTATTGTATAGACACTTCCAGACTTTCATATTATCATCAATTATTAGAGTTATTAAATATTGTGTGTGTGTGTGTGTGTGTGTGTGTGTGTGTGTGTGTGTGTGTGTGTTGACTCATTGACTCTCTGTCATGGATTTTTAGCCTGACTTGGTTCTTCTTCCCCTCTAGGTAGCCCTATAAGTAAAGCCACCCCTTTTGGGTGGTAATAAGAAGAGAAAAAGCCAAATATTTGCAGGCAACAGACAGTTCCGTTTCTAGGTTAACTGTCCCATGAAGAGCAGCATTTTTTTAAAATTCTTTTCTTACATCACAATTCCTTCTGGTTAATTACATGAATGAATTGAACAGAAGATAGAATGCGGATGTGCAACTTCAGGATTAATTATCTACATGCTCTCGAGATCGTGGCACAAACAACAAATAAACAAAACAGTATCTAGAAGCTCTTTGGAGCAGATAGTCTCAAGTTAATTTTTTTTTTTTTTGAGGGAGGTCTCACTCTGTCACCCAGGCTAGAGTACAGTTGTGGGATCATAGCTCACTCCAGCCTTGACTTCCTGGGCTCAAGATATCCTCCCACCTCAGACTCCTGTGTAGCTGAGACCACAGGCACACACCACCACACACACTAATTTATTTCATTTTATTTTTTGTAGAGCTGGAGTCTTCCTACGTTGCCCAGGCTGATCTCAAACTCCTTGGCTCAAGCGATCCTTCTGTCTTGGCCTCCCAAAGTGCTGGGATTACAGGCACGAGCCACCGCTCCCAGCCAAGTTAATTCTTTATAAACGCAAATCATCGACCTCATCATTTTCTTTGCACCCACAAACTGTTCCCCCATGCATCCCCTAGGTGGCGCTCACCAGGCTACCAGTGTCTCTTCCTAGCATCCTTGCCAGGAGGGAGGCCCATTAATCAGGAAGTGAGGTATGTGCATTGTAGTTTCTGTTGGCCACTCAACTATGTTTGCTCAGATTTCAAGTATGATCTTGACTCATCCCACTCTTGAAGGTGCAGAAATAAATACTTTAAGCAGTTTTTTGTTTTTGTTTTTTGTTTTTTTCTTTTTTGTTGTTGTTGCTTTTTGTTTGTTAGTTTGTTTTGAGACGGAGTCTCCCCTGTCTCCCAGGCTGGAGTGCAGTGGCGTGATCTCAGCTCACTGCAACTTCTGTCTCCTGGGTTCAGGGTTCAAGTGATTCTCCTGCCTCAGCATCCCAAGTAGCTGGGACTACAGGCGCATGCTTTAGGCAGTTTTCTTCTCTATATCTCGTCTTTGTATCCTGAAGATAGTGTGACCTCCAGAAACTCCCCTGTTCCCAAATATAAAGAAATAAAAGCTTAAGAACAGTGAAATAATTTCTCAAGTTCACACACGTAAGTAAGTAAAGGAAATAGAATGTGCACCCTGGTCTTGCTGGTTGCAGACTCTGTGTTTACATTCTCAGCAGTGCAAGGCACAGGGGAGTAGATACATAAGCCTACTGGATGAGAAGTCTTCTCAAAAATGAATAATAAAGGCAGATTTGCTTTATGTTTTTTATTCATATCTTAAAAACTCATGTGAATTTTGTATTCTACTTCATAATATTTTGTGTGACTTTTGAAATGAAACTCATATTGAGTTAAACCACCCTGTTTTTATTTTAGTCCCCTTGCCTTTGTAGCATTTCTCTCTTTTTGTTGAGAACTTGGCTTGTTGTCCATTAAGAACTCATGCTTCTTCTCCATAATATAAAATTGTGGTTGGAATATAGCCACCCTAGCAGGAACTAGATTTCCCAGACCTCTTGCATCTAGGTGGGGTAATATGACTAAGTTATACTCCATGGAATATGGGTAGAAGTAATGTATGCCATTTGCAGGCTTGGATTATAAATACCCTTTGGCCCCCCTCTTTCCCCCATCTTCATCTGAGTCCTTGATGCAGATGCCCAAGACAACCTCAAAAGTCATCAATTAAAGTGTTCTCACTTATAAGTGGGAGCTAAATGTTGAGAACACATGGACACATACAGGGGAACAACACACACTGGGCTGTATTGGAGGATGGAGGGTGTGAGAAGGGAGAGAATCAGGAAAAATAAATAAAAGGTACTAGGCTTAATACCTCGGTGATCCTTGGTGATGAAATCATTTGTACAACATGCCCCCATGACACAAGTTTACCTATATAATAAACCTGCTCATGTACCACTGAACTCAAAAGTTACAATAAAATCATGCAGTAAGGACGGCTGAGCCTCCATCAGTTGAGTCCTTCTCATGAAACAGAATCTCCACCCTCACCATTGCTGCCAACCGGGCTTTACAAGAGCAATATGTAAATGTATATTGTGTTACAGCATTAAGATTTCACCATTCATGTTTTACAGCAACTGGCTTTACTTTACTGCACCAGCCCCCAGTTCCAACTTCTTGTCCTTAATTCCAGTTTCTCTTCAGTTCTGACCAGCCTTACCTCTGACTAAGCCCTTAGCTCTGCTCCAAGGGAAAAGAGTAGGGTAGCATTCCTGAATTAGTTTCCTATGACTGCTGTAACAAATTACCCCAAACTGGGTGTCTTAAAACAACAGAAATGTATTCCCTCATAGTTCTGGAGGCCAGAGTTCAAGATCAGTTTCACTGGGACAAAATTAAGGTGTTAGCAGGAATACACTGTCCCTGGAGGCTCAGTGAAGAATTCCTTCCCTGCCCCTTCCAGCTTCTGGTGGCTGCATCGCTTAAATTTCTGCCTCCATCTTCACATTGTCTTCATCGCTGAGTTTATCAAATGTCCTTTTTCTCTCTCTTATAAAGACATTTATGATTGAATTTAAGAACCCCCTGGATAAAACAGGATATTCTTCCCAGGTCAAGATCCTTAGTCACATATGCAAAGATCCTTTTCCCTAATAAGGGAACACTTAAGGTTGTAAGGATTAGGAACTGATGCCTGTTGGGGCCTGTTGTTCAGCCTACTACACTACCCAAAGTAGCTTGAGTTTAAGACCAGAGCCAAGGACGATGCAGAAAGAAAGAGCTCTTGAAGTCAGGAGGATGGTGAGTCAGAGGATACTAAAATCTTTCACTAACTTCTTTAGTAAAGACAAGAAAACATACGTTACACACACATAGTGAGGAGGGAAGTTTGGGAGCTCCAAAGAGAGACTCAAACCAAGAAGAGACCCCCACAATTACCTGGCCTGCAAACAGTAGTCCTGAAAAACACCTTGCTGAGGGAAGCTGCAGACTCACTTCTATTTCCTGTCATTTACTCAATTAACACATAGTGTTCCAAACCTACTACAAATCGAACACACTTCTCTGCGCTGGGATATTTCAATGGAAAAGATGCAAGCAGAAGTCCCTGTCCTTTTGGTACTTACATTCCAGGCAGGATAGACAGTAAACGACACATTTAATTAGTAGCTAAATCATGTGTAAATAAAAACATTCCTTGTATCCAGTTTCCAAACTCCTGGCATCTCTCCTATTCCCTTGACTCCCCGAAGATTAAAAATAGAAACCAATAAATCACATCTGAGGGTTCTCTCTTCACTTGTTTTGCATTTGGCCTGTGTTTAAAGAAGCTGTTTTTTCTCCTACCAATATTTTCAATTTATTTTTATTTGGGGCAGGTTTTTTTTTTCTTTTTCTTTTTAGCACACAGTAGGTTATTGCATAACTTTCTATTGATTTTTAGGTTAGAGAGAACTGTTTTAGGGCAAAAATGTATTTTGCACTGGACAGCTCCAACTGCACAGCCTTATACTTCAGTATTTATATTTTTGTTCATCTTTCTTTTCATCATTACATTCTCTTGGCCCTCTCTCCCCATTTCTCCCATATAAGTTCATATGGGGCTGTACAGTCAGCAAGAGACAGACACAAGCTGTCATTGCCCTACGGACACCCTGGCTACTCCTGTCTGCCCTGCTCTCAACAAAACCTGATGAAAAGATGTCTCTGCAGACAAGCGTTTAACCTCCTCACCTCTCCCCTTTGCCCTCTGCCTTGTCTGAACAGCAGTGGGGGAAGGTGGGAGTGAGAGAAGAGATTAAATCAGGTGGTTGAAAGCTAATACCATCTCCCAGCAACTCTCAAAGTCAACCCAGGAATTTAAACTGTAATATTATCCCCTAGGAAAAAGGAGCAAGAAAATGAGAAAGTCATTGTCTTCCTGGGTTTAGGGTTGGGGTGCTCAGGCAAGGCTGACGACAGGGGTGGGACAGCCTGGCCTTAGCTGGGGTGAATCTGGGAGAGGAAAGAAAAGTGGGGCTTCCACAGACATCCATGTGGGAGCAATCCAAATCGTGCCTGCCAAGCCTCCAGGGCTCTGGGGGACATTCAGAAACTCCAAACAAGTGCATGGAAAGATATGCTTTGTTTTCTTTTTGCCCCCACTGAGAAATGCTGCCCATTGTGTTTCCGTGGGAGGCTTTTGTGGCTAATTTTGAAAAATGAAGTGAACAGGTAAACTGGAGCTAATGGCCTCAACCTCAGGGCAGACATCTGGGGCGATGTTGACTTTGTTGCCAGAGAGCCAGCTGGCCTTTGCACTCCACTCCCCCTTCCAGGCCCGCTCCCTGCAGGCCTCCAGGGGTCTTCAGCTTCTAATGAACCAACTGCACAGTCCCTGACGCTATAGTTGCTGCTGCCCAGACTCTTGCTGAAGCTCCATAAATGTTTGTTTTACGAATAAGCACGCACTTGGCACTCCTCGAAGATAATTCTCCTTTATCCTGAGAGGCAACAGTTTCCCAACTGCCCTTCTCTTGCCAGGGGAAAAGAGTACCATCATATATACTCGCAGATCCAGGAAGAGACAGACTCGGCAGAACTGGAGACTAAAACATTCCTCATGAGTTTCTCCTAATGACCAAAGTGATGGGAATGAAAGTAACCTCCTATATGCTGGACACTGCTCTGATGAGGTGTCTAGCACATATCCTTACAAGAATCGTGGGACACACTATGTTTTCCATTTATAGATAAGAACAGTGGAGGCTAGTGCATGTAACAGACCTAAAACCACAAAGTCATCTAGTGCTAGATGTAAAGTTAGATGTAAACATGAGTCTAATTATTCAGTGCAATGCTTAAGAGCATTGCTTAGAAGGCTGAATTCCTGGATTCAGTTCAGATTTGCCAATAGCTTGCATTGTAACCATAAGAAAGTTAATTTACCTCTCCAGACCTCATTTTCCTTATGTACTAAACAAGAGGAGTAAAGGTTCCTGCCTCTTGGATGTTGTGATGATACATGAGATAATGGCTGTAGAAGATTTTAAAAGTATCCCACGCAAATAAGTGCTCAAAAGCTATTTGCTGTCGATATTACAATGTCAATGATCCTTCCACACAACTGCAGATTGTTCCTAGAAGGTAAAGAGATGCCCAATTTCTAATAAATACTAGAGAATACTAAGGTATATGTGGATGTCCCAGCTGGACTGTTGGTCTGATTTAGATGATCACCTTTGGGTAGAACAAAGGGGCCTTTCCCATTCAAAAGCTGCCAGCACTGAGTGTGAGAGGATGTGGGGTGAGAAGAACTTGCCATTTCTGGGCTGAGGACTGAGGTCTGCCTTCCCCACATTACCCTGGTTATGGTGACTTATTGATCTTTGGCACCAGAAGGTCCGGTAAGCATCAGCCCTACCAATGACTGGGAGTCTCAAGGACATTCTAGAGTGGAATTCCCCAGTGCCACTTCCCTATCCTTTGCCCTTGTCTGGTTCCATAGACAAAAAAGAGAAAAAGAAGGTTGGCAGGTCCTTCTTCCTGCTAAATGGCCCCATCTTTGAGCCATTTATTTCTTTATTCATTCAACAAAGTTTTCAACATTTATAATGTACCAGCCATAGGGTTAAATGCAGCACAAATAACAAAGAGAAAAATAAAGACACGTACAATTGCACGTGTATAAGTTCACTGCAGGAAGAGTGCTCAGCCCCTTTGTAGGCTTCACTGTGGATCGGAAGTGTGGATGTCTACACAAAAACACACCACAAGCAAAGAACAGGGAGCCTTCTGTTGATGTGGATGTCACTAATCATCTTATGTTACCCACATGGAAAACTCTTATGCCTGTTTTTCCTGTTCTGCTCCCTGCCCTTGGGCTTCCAAATTTTGCCATCTCAACACTCCACTGTTCTGCTTCTTTCACACAATTGTATTCCCCTGACTTCATGTCTGAGCTTACAGGGACTGTCAGGCAGACCTCCAAGTTAGCCCTCATACTTTCACAAAGAGCAAGTCTGCATTTCCTTCATCCAGAACATCAAACAGAGTGTCTCCCCTGGGCCCCTGATATCCTTGTTACCACCTCGTTAATGACTGTATGGGGGGAAATTTTATGAGGCATCAGGGCTGATGTAAACAGATATGGGAGGATGGATGTCTTCTTGCCTGCATCATCATGGGGTAAAAGCAGTACTGACCCTCTTGTGTATCCTCCCAAGCCATCAGCATGAACTTCCTGGGCTTTTACCCTGTGCTACCATTTGCTCATGAGTCTGGGGAGATATAAGAAGGCAGTTTTTTCAATTCCCACCTGTGAGTGAGAATATGCAGTGTTTGGTTTTTTTGTTCTTGCGATAGTTTACTGAGAATGATGATTTCCAGTTTCATCAATGTCCCTACAAAGGACATGAACTCATCATTTTGAACAATGAGAACACATGGACACAGGAAGGGGAACATCACACTCTGGGGACTGTTGTGGGGTGGGGGGAGGTGAGAGGGATAGCATTGGGAGATATACCTAATGCTAGATGACGAGTTAGTGGGTGCAGCGCACCAGCATGGCGCATGTATACATATGTAACTAACCTGCACATTGTGCACATGTACCCTAAAACTTAAAGTATAATAAATAAATAAATAAATAAATAAATAAATAAATAAATAAATAAATAAAAGAAGGCAGTTTGCTGGAGGAGTTTGGTGGCTCAACCTCAAAGCACGCTGGAAATTCATGTGAGGATAGAGTGTTAATCCTTCCTGCTGTCATGGTGGCTGCAGTGGAGGGTCACAGTATTACAGTGTCCAGAATAGCAAAGGCATGGCTACCTCAGTTTCCAGATAGTGTTACCTGGTAGTTGTAGACAGAGTGCCCACCACAAAGTGAATGCTTAATAAATCTTAGTTGAATGGGTGATTCAATAAATTAATAAATGAGTGAGTAATGGGAGGGGTGCGGAAGTTTCTGTTCTCCTATGATGACAAGAGTCAGTACAGTCTCGAAACAGGGGTTAGGGTGGACAAGAGCCTGACTCTGGAGGTGACCCAAGTTAAACTGAGTTTTGTTTGTTTTGCAACGGGAACAGAGCTTCAGGGCAGGTTTCTAATAATTTCATGAAAACTGAGTCATAAGCCCAGGCATCAGTACTAAGCACAAATAACTGGTGTGATAAAACAGATAATAATGGGAAAAATATATTAAGCTTCTACTATATGTCAAGAATTTTCCAAATGCTTTACATTTACTCTTCATAAGCAAACACTATCACATACATATTATTTTTATTTATGAAAAGGAAGAGAAAAGTTAAAAATAGAACTCTTCCATTCTTCTGGTGCTGAAGTTCAAATCCAAGTAGGCTTATTTAGGAGATTGCATTCTGAAGACAACTACAGGGGCAGGGAAAAAATTCAATTGAGTGGGCAGGTGAGTGTTTAGGGCTGCTCCTAGACAAAACAGCAAGACCATGCTCAAACTCCACCCCTAGGGGGAGCTAGACCAGAGCTAAAGGGTTGACTCAGGGACTGGACAGCGGTGTGATTGCACGTAGCCATCTGCCTCCAGGGGTGGGCATGGAACAAGCTGTGTCAGGCTGCAACTGTGGACAATGGTGGGAAATGATGCTCCTGACCTTCACTTTCCTTTCCCTCAAGTCTCTAAACCACCCTCCTGTCTAATCACGGAGCATCGGATCTCAGCTCCATGCAGGTGGATCCCAGATATACATTTTCGTTTTTAATTTATCCTCCAGGTTTCTGTTGCACATTTCCAAGTTCTTTCTGATTATCTGCCCTATTTCCTGTCAGCTGCTCAAGCTTGACTCAAAGTTCAAATCTGGGCTCATCTTTCTACACAGTTCGAACAGTCTACTTTCCCCACTCGTTTTGACTGTCCTTGACACTACCATTCTCTCACTTTCAAGAGAACCAGAGCTCAGTCTCAAGATTAATCTCTTTTTCTTTGCACAAT
Source organism: Gorilla gorilla gorilla (assembly GCF_029281585.2). Lineage (NCBI taxonomy): Eukaryota > Metazoa > Chordata > Mammalia > Primates > Hominidae > Gorilla > Gorilla gorilla. The sequence goes on along the minus strand of NC_073245.2, from coordinate 52,088,565 downwards.
AAGAAATCATTGATGAAACCCTGTTAATTTTCCTCTTTTAACTTAAGAAATATTATTACTGAAAGTTCTGTTAGTTTTCTACCTCTGCAGCTGCTCTTTTGTCTGCATCTCCACTCCTCTGTCCACCCATGAGTTCAGTTGCTTCTTGTTTAAAATAGTGCATGGATTCTGGATTTATTCTTGCCTCCAGTTTCTTTCTCCTTGGTTCCATCTTCTACCTGCTTCCAAACCGATCTCTCTAAGTACTTTTCTGAATATGTCACTCCCCTGAGCAGCAAGCTTCAAGGGCTCTCCATTGCCTGCCAAATAGCATCCAGATTCCTTGTCACGGCTTTTCACATCCACTTAGGTCTGGTCTCAACTCAGTGCACATTTATTGAGTCCTACTTAGTGCCAGACCCTGCACTAGGTGTTGTAAATGTAAAAATAAACCCTGCATACTTCCGGCCCTTGGAAAAGAAAAGGAAGATAAGCTGGTCCCACAATCTCTAGCCAGTGCTTCCCCCAAATCCTGCCCACTGCTGAAGGTGTAAAGTTGGATTTTTGCTGTTCTCCAAAACTTCCTCAGCACTTTCTTACTTTTGTGTCCAGGAACTTCCTCACTTCGATCTCCAAGTAACCCCTAACCCTCTTCTGCTGTAATAATTTTTCCTTCATGAAGAATCCATGAAGCAGACACATTTGGAAGAGGAATGCTTCTTGACAGTCACCTTTACACATCTTTTGATGATGGATCATTATCCATGCGCATTATAGCTTTGTTTCTACCTATTATCTCTCCTACATTGACATTCTCATAACTGATATATAACAGAATGCTATTGCATACAGTATTAATTTATGCATGTTATTAAAAAGAAAAATACATGATGTTTGGTTACATTACATTCAACACAATTTAATAGTGTTCTCTCCTGAATGCTTTCTTACTGACTACCAATTGCATATTATGCATTAAGAATAGCCAAGAAAACAGTGATGTATTTTCAAAACACACTGAAATATAGGATATTTTCTTTGCACTTATTTGTTTGTTATCATGTCAGTTCACAGACTGGACATGGTGGCTCACTCCTGTAATCCCATTTGGGAGGTCTATGTGGATCGCTTGAGGCCAGGAGTGCACGCCCAGCCTGGGCAACACAGTGAAAACCTGTCTCCGCATACAAAAAATAAATAAATAAATTAGCTGGACAGGATGTGGTGGTGTTTGCCTGTAGTCTCAGGAGGCTGAGGAGGAAGGATTGCTTGAGCCCCAAGAGTTTGAGCCTGCAGTGAGCTATAATCATGCCACTACACTCCAGGTTGGGTGACATAGTGAGATCTTGTCTCAAAACAACAACAAAAACAAACAAACACAAACCCAAACATCAATTCACATCCATTGTCTGGTATTAATGTTCTACAAAACACAGTTTTAGGAAGCACTGTCCTGGAAAGTAAGATCATTGAGTAATAATGTTAATAGTAATACTTTTTTTAAAAAGGTTTTTATTTGTTTTATTTTTAATATTTGCTCCATGGTAGCCACTGTAGCAAGTGTTTTTATATCCAGGTTTTTATCTAACTTTCATGACAATCTGATGTATGGATGCTAATTTTAACCCATTTTTCAGATTAGGAAACAGAAACTCAGAGCAGTTAAGTAACTTCCCAAAGTCATTATCATTAGGGAGGCAGTAAAATTGCAACAGGAGCACATCATAGCCTATCTAACCCCAGAGCCTGTGTTCTTTGAAGGAGAGTCTGTTTTTAAAACTTCTGTATTCCCTGTTCCTCCAAAATTCATAACAGCCCGTGATTCTTGAACACACTTGTGATTTCAGTTTTGCAGTCAGATTTTGTATTTGTGCTTTGATGCTTTACAGCACAGACAGTAGAAAGAATACTGGTACCCTGCTCCTAGTCTCAGGAGACCTAAGTTTATGACCCCAAATCTGCCTTTAATTAACCATGTGTCATTAGGCAAAGAATTTCTCCCCTCTGGGGCTCAGTTTCCTCAGCTGTAAAATAAAGTGAGGTTGGACTCACTGATATTTCAGGTCCTGGAACCTCTTTATGCCATACTCTTCTCTTTGCCAAGTTTCTGTGATTAATAGAATTAGATGAGCCCTTTGTTACCCATTGTATCTGCCACTGAGAGAGCTGGAACCATCCTTCAAAGGAATCCACGACATGGCCAATTCATTGTGTTGACTCTGAGGCCACTTCAGTGACCCACAGTCACTAGCAGCATGAAAAGCAGAAGCACTTGCCTTTTACCAAATATGTTTTTCCATTATAGTGAATTTTTCTTTAAATTATAGAACATCAAATACATTTCAAAATTTCATTTGGACAATATAAGTATAAGTGAGTAAAAAAAATCAGATGGAATATATTTCCCTTGCAATATATATGTGATTAAAAAATGAAAAGAAAAATATTTGTAGCAAATATGTTTTGGATTTACAGAACTCAAAGCTCTTGTGAAATAGTTTGAGACTTCCAAAGCACCAATATGCAGCTGCTTTGGCCATCCTTCTATGAACAATCAAACCCCCAGTTGTCTTGGAAACCTGTCTGCATCCTGGGATGTGTTCTCCATTGAGCAGCTAAAATGGCTTGAAGTCTTCCAGGGAAACGTGGTTTGACTGTAGTTCACCCCTTGGGAGCCTTCATAAAAACAAGATGTCTATCTCCTGACCCCAGAGCCATAAGTGGCATGGCTTAAAGAAATAAAACAACAATAGTAGCTAATGTTAGTTTGGGGGTTTTCCTAAGGTGAAGCACAGAATTTCAGAGATGGAAAATTTAGTCTGCAAAAATGGTTCCCATTTAATTATTCCTACCCTAAGAATGGAGAACTGAGGGTTAGTTTACACAAACATAAAGATTAAACGAGGGAAAGACAACCATGAAAAAGAAACATGAAGATTCCCTTGTTAATTAAAATACTCTGAGACCAGAATTCACAAAACTTGGATTTTAATACGAGTTCTGTACTAGTTATGATAGTGCTAATGCTATCATTTTAATTATGGCAGCTAGCATTTATTAAGCATTTATAAGCTAAATCCTTAAATGTGTCATCTTATTTATTTTTTTAACATCTGTAGCAGATACTGTTGGTGTCTGGCCCTGTCCCCCATCAGCTTACCCCAGAGGTCACCTAACAAGAATCCCCATATACGTCAAAGGAAATTGTGTCTCTCTGCCACAGAATGTCCTCTGGCCACAGGAGAACTGTGGCCCACTGCGCTGGACACCCAGAAACCTGAAGGTGTTGACACCACCAAGAGTAACCTTATAATAATTAAGGATAAAAGTTGGTGATGTTGATGAATGACATTCCAACTTCTTTGCCCCATAGCAGGCCAGTTCCGAGGTATGTTCTGCACAGGCTCTTAGGAGTCCCCAATGGAATTGAGGCCCATCTTCCTGTAGCGATAACACACTAGTTAATACCACTTTTATTGCCTCTCTTCCTTCCCCTGACTCATTTCTCTGCCCCCTCACTGTGCCTGCTGGGGTCGCAACCCAGATAAACTACTTATGCTGAAATTCCTATCTCAAAGTCAGACTTTGGGGGATACTCAACCAACACATCCTTTTTACAGGAGGGTGACGTGAGGGAGGTTCAACAGCATGTTCCAAGAGCACTCAGTTATCCAGTGAAAAACCACCCATCAAAAAGTGGGCAAAGGACATGAACAGACACTTCTCAAAAGAAGACATTTATGCAGCCAAAAAACACATGAAAAAATGCTCATCATCACTGGCCATCAGAGAAATGCAAATCAAAACCACTATGAGATATCATCTCACACCAGTTAGAATGGCAATTATTAAAAAGTCAGGAAACAACAGGTGCTGGAGAGGATGTGGAGAAATAGGAACACTTTTACACTGTTGGTGGGACTGTAAACTAGTTCAACCATTGTGGAAGTCAGTGTGGCGATTCCTCAGGGATCTAGAACTAGAAATACCATTTGACCCAGCCATCCCATTACTGGGTATATACCCAAGGGACTATAAATCATGCTGCTATAAAGACACATGCACACGTATGTTTATTGCGGCATTATTCACAATAGCAAAGACTTGGAACCAACCCAAATGTCCAACAATGATAGACTGGATTAAGAAAATGTGGCACATATACACCATGGAATACTATGCAGCCATAAAAAATGATGAGTTCATGTCCTTTGTAGGGACATGGATGAAATTGGAAACCATCATTCTCAATAAACTACCACAAGAACAAAAAACCAAACACCGCATATTCTCACTCATAGGTGGGAATTGAACAATGAGATCACATGGACACAGGAAGGGGAATATCACACTCTGGGGACTGTTGTGGGTTGGGGGGAGGGGGGAGGGATAGCATTGGGAGATACACCTAATGCTAGATGACGAGTTAGTGGGTGCAGCGCACCAGAATGGCATATGTATAGATATGTAACTAACCTGCACAATGTGCACATGTACCCTAAAACTTAAAGTATAATAAAAAAAAAAAAAAAGACTTTCCATAGAAAGAAGCCTAGAAGGGTTTGTCATACTGATCTGGGTGCCACCAAAGCTGGAGATTCAGAGGGCAAAGAGCAGGCACTGATCTAATTTGGTTGATTATACCACCAAGTCTATATGCCATTAAGGTATATTGGAGAATGGCCTCAGGGCCTTTGCAAATGCCTTAGCAGAGTCGGGGTTTGGTAAATGTCACATTCAAGAGCCATACTTCTGGTTTCTTTAAAAGAAAATTAAGCCTAATATTGTCATTGTTTTTAAAATAGCATTTATATTGTAAATATAAAAGCCACATAGGCAATCTTATAAAATATGAAAATATTAAGAAATATATACCCATAATCTCTCTACCCAAAGAAAAGCACTGGCAATTAATGTTTTGTGAGTGAATTTCCTTATCTATAAAATGGGTATAGTAAAAGAACAATACCTCATTGAGTTGTTGTGAGAAATAGATTACTTAATGCTTATATTTGCTTAGAACAGTACTTGACACAGAATAACTGTTCAATAAAGATTAGCTATTGTTATAATTTTCAAAATATTCCATTTCCTGTGCTAATTACATGAGATCTAATTTTGTTTTCACACACACAAAAATAATCCATATGAGATGTACATCAGTTTACCTGTGTCTCAACTGAGCCAAGTGAATAATCTCAGAATGCACTGTCTCCATATTTTACAACAAAAATATTGCACAGCCAGGATTTAAACTCACATTTTCCTTGCTATGATTTTTTTTCCTGAAACACACCATGTGTGTAATAACATGAAAAGATTCTTGAACCTTTGTTATTTTGATATATTTGTTATCCTTGTTCTTTTTTCATCATTTCTCTCTAGTTAATAATTAGTAGTAAAAGCACTAAAACAAAAATGACCAATATTCTTCTCTTTCTTGATGACAAAGCACAGGAGAACAGAAGGTCCTGTTCTGGGTCACTTCCTTCTGTGCCGCAGGGAACTTGCTCTAACGATTATCCATTCTCTCATTTGCTTCTTCAATTTATATTTCATGGCACCATACTCTTAGCCTCTAAATGTAGTCAAGACTATCCTACTCTAAGGAAAAAAATTTTCTTTTAAATTTTATACCACATATATTAGTTGGAGTGTGCTACCTAATTTCCCAAACAACTCCAAAATCTTAGTTTTATATACAACAGTTTGGTTCTTGCTTACATCAGAGTACAGTGTGGGTCTATGCGAGGGTCTCTGCTCCATAAAGTCATTCAGGGATCCTTGCTCATTTCCTCTGGAGGTTCTGCTCTTCTCTGGGCCCTTGTATTCCTCTCCATTCTGTTGCAGTATGGGGAAAGATAAAATGGGGAATCTTCAGTGGGCAGTTTTATGGCCCAGGAGAGTAAGTCATGCATATTTCTTCTGTTCACATCAATACATTGGCCAAAAATAATCACATTGCCACACCTAGATGCAAGAAGGCTAAGGTGCATAGTCAAGTAGAGTGCCAATGGGGAAAGGAAATCTCAGACACCATGAGCAATATCAGTCTCATCCATGCCATTTTGAGCAATACCTCATCTCTTTCTATTCTTGCCCTTCTATAACTCTTGAAAAAAAAAGTTACTAACCTCAGTATAATGGGTTATATTTAACATAGCACTGACCCACCTCAACTCCCATCCTCCTTAGCATTTTATAATCTTTTATTAGTGCCCCTGCCCTGATTGACTGTTCTTAAAGACACCAAAGACCAATTCCATCTATGTAAAAATCTGGTGCCTAGAACACAGTCTGTCACACAGTAGATGCTTAACTTGTATTGAACAGATGAATAAAATATGCAACTTTGAGGTCACAACTTGTTTCTCTACACCAAAGGTACTAATCTCTTTTTATATGTTAGACCTTGTTCTAGCTACTGAGGACTTTCTCAGTATCTAGACTTAATGGCTAGGTCTTTCACAGCAGACGCTAAGACAGGGTTTAACATACAATGTTTTATTAGGGATAGACACTTTTGGAAGGGAGAAGCAAGAAGCAAAATTAGGTGGATGCAGTAGTCAGCTTGTGGTAGAGGTCTGACTTGGACGACCTAGGAGAAGCTCTGGAGTGGCCCATGGGAAGCTCTGGAATACATCCCATCAGAGTTTTCCACATTGGGATGAAGCTGCCAGGCCTTTTTACCACACCTTGATCAGCCCACTGGCTATGGGCTGCCATGGGAGATGCATACCCTTGGACAAAGAACATTCCTGCAGCTGAGGCAAATTCTGCAGGAGCTGAGAGTTGGGACAAGTTCTTCCATGAATGAGGATCTGAGTGGCACAGCTCTATGTCTACAAAATGGGGCCACAAGAATACATGTAATGTGGTCTTTGCTTCAAGGTTTAGTTAGAGATAAGATAGTAACTAATCAAAATAATACAGTAAATATGGCAATAAAGACACCCAGAGGGACTTTTGTGTGTTCTCAAGGGACATTTTTGGCATGTCTGCATAAACAATGGCATGGGGGTCATTTCTTCTCTTCTTTCTTTCTTTCTTTTTTTTTTTTGAGACAGAGTCTCACTCTGTCTGTCGCCCCAGGCTGGAGTACAGTGGTGCGATTTCCACTCACTGCAACCTCTGCCTCCCGGGTTCAAGCAATTTTCCTGCCTCAGCCTCCTGAGTAGCTGGGATTACAGACGTGTGCCACCATGCCTGGCTAATTTGTGTATTTTTAGTAGAGACAGGGTTTCACCATGTTGGACAGGCTGGTCTCGAACTCTTGAGCTCGTTATCCTCCCGCCTTGTCCTCCCAAAGTGCTGGGATTACATGCATGAGCCACGGCGCCCAGCCTCTTCTGTGATTTCTTTGGCCACTCCTTCTTTTTCGCCATACCAGTTCCTTTATTTTCCCTCTTGCTTCCTAAATATTAGACCTACCTAATCTTTTTACCCTAGGTCCCTTTATACATGAGTTATACTCTTTTTATTAATGTCTTCATTAACTTCCATTTTTAGCAACTATCATCTTAACATCAGCGTTTCTCAAATAAAATCATGTGAGAAAATTAAGCCCTAAAAAATGATTTGAGTGACCCTTTCCTCAGTCTTCACACAGATGGTAGGGAGCTAATCTTCTTTTCCATTCATGGAAGCAAGTTAATTCATTATGTACAATGGATGCCTTAAGACATTAGTGTTTACTTTTTTTTTTTTTTTGAAACCTGATGGAGAAGGGCCACTGTAGACTGAAGACTAAATTGATATCTCCAGTCTCAGCCTCCTTGTCCAATTTCAATGCTGTCTAGTCAACTTACAGCTTCTCCTGTTAAATTTATAATATCACGGATCCTACCTCCTACCTCCTTGCTGTTTCTCACACTGGCTCCTAATTTTTGTCTCTCTGTTTGGTTCAGCGGCATCAACATCCACCCAGACACCAAAGTCCTCAATCTCCCTTAATAGGCAACATACCCAACGGGCTATCAAGTCCTCTAAAAATGTTCTTCCATGGTCCTCTTTGATTCCCAAATGTGTGCTTTATATCTATCAAATTATTGCTTCTTCCTACCCAAACTCTTGTAAAAACTTTCCCTCTCTCTCTCTCTTTCTCTCTCTCTGTCAGACACACACACACACACACACCTCTTTCTGCTTCCATAATCTCCCAAGTCCAATTTCTCCTGGCTATAGCCACTAGTATCAAGTTACTAAATGGAAACACGTATTATTCCCCTGTTCGAAAAGCTTCTGAGCTCCTTGATTCCTTCACACATAGTCTCTGCATTGAAAGCCAGATGCAAGTTATGGCTTTCCACTTTGTTGGCATGGCAATACTGTATAAAACTCCCAGATTAGGAGGACTATTTCATAACATCTGAACAATCAGCTATGCTTAGTTACTTATAGCTCCTATTCACATGATCAATGGCTCTAACCTGGGATTATTCATGTTCCGCAAATATCTTTGCACCAACAGACTTAGTAGGTGAATAATAGGTGTACAATAAATATTAATTATGAATAAGTGAGTGAATGAATGAACAAGTGAATAACATTGTTCCATCTATTCGAAGACTTCCACTACAATATTTTCACTTTTTTTGCCTAATGCCCCACAATACCATGATTTATAATCTATGATCTAGTCAAATACAACAGCTTGTAATTGACTGACTGTTTTACGAAGTATTGTTCTGAGAATTTCTCATTGCTATGCCCTCCCTGTCTAAGTCTTGGTTTCATACCTTTACTTGTTAAAATCCCATCCGTGCTATCATATCATATTCTTCATGGCATTTTCTCTGATTCGTCACCAGATGTTAATTCTCCATTCCTAGAAACTCTGCAGTACATAAATGTATGCCCTTATCATATTCTTTCTTGTAATACGATTGCCTCCACACACATAATGAGGCCTCCTCTGTGTACCTACCATGAGAATTCCAGCATGAAATTTCAGTTGAGGTTGTCCAAGATTCTATTTAAGCAGAAACCCTATAAGCCTTGTGGAAATGATGATGATGGTGATGATGATGGTGATGGTGATGATGCTGGTGATGGTGATGATGATGGAGACAGAGAGAGAGGGAGCGAGAGAGAAAGGAAAAGGATATTTGTTTCCCTATTTTATTCCTGAAACCAGCATTACCTGTGCCTTACCTGTAGTTTGGTTTTAGCTACTCTCTTAATATGTTCTACAATCCTACATTTAAAAAATAAATCTCACCTTTTGCCTGAGCTACTGTGAGTTGGGTTTATGTCATGTGAACTAAAAAATTTTTCTGCCTAGTACACAGAGAGAGACAATATGAGGTGAGATTCAGTATGTATCTCACACTGACTTCTGAATCAACCTTTCCTTCCTTCCTTCCTTCCTTCCTTATCTTCTTTTCTTCTCTTCCTCTTTCTCTTCCCTGTTTAAATATTTATTGGCCTGGCATGATGGTGTACACCTGTAATCCCAGCTCTTTGGGAGGCTGAGGCAAAAGAACTGTTTGAGCCCAGGAGATCTAGACTAGCCTGGGCAACATGGAGAAACCTCATCTCTACAAAAAATACAAAAATTAGCCAGGCATGGTGGTGGGTGCCTGTAGTCCCACCTACTCAGGAGGGTGATGAGGGTGAGGTGGGAGGATTGCTTGAGTCTGGGACAGCCTGGGTGACAAAAAAAAAAAAAACCACTAACAGATAAACACACACATGCAAGCACACATAAATAAAATTATTTCTTGATACTCTCCTCTCCGATACTCTGTGAAAATAGAGACTCTGAGAAAACACTCCAGTAAAAGGTCCTAGAATGTATGCTATGACTAAGTTCCTGTAAGATGATGGTGAGAAACTAAACAATGCATATCTTAGTACAAAGGACACAGGCTTTGGCCAATACAGGCTTGGGTTAGAATTATAATTCTGTTACTTGCTGTCCGTGTGATCCCAGAAAATTTATCAACACCTTTATGTTACAGTTTACTTTTTCAAAAAGTTCCTGTGATTGTGACTATTTTACCCCACAACCCTTCTAGGCCAGGGACAGGACTAGGGTGAGGCAGGAGGGACCCCTAGGGTGCCACGTTTAAGGAAGCACTTACTCTTTACAACTGACAGTGAAGGCCTCCTTAAATGTTATCCTTAGGGGATTCACAGGTTCACTTTAGTTCAGGCCTTGAGAATTGTGGCGAAGATTGAATGACTTATTACATACAAAGGGGTCCCAATAGCAAATGGTACATAGTAAGTGTTTAATAAACCCTAGGGATTGTTGTTTTATTATAATTACTCTGGCTACTTTTCTTTTTTAGTATTACCTGCCCCAATCACTGTTATTACTATTTTAACTACCACCACCATGAATGTCGGTAATACATTGGTTCTCACTTGGGTTATAATGAAATTATTTTAACTTTTTTTGCAGAGAGTCTTTCCTGTGCCTCATACTTTTTGAGCAAAATGCCAGCCAAACTCACAGCCTGGAATGTGGTAGCTCTGCAGGGAAAAGCACAGCTACTGCAAAACCAAGGAAAGTTTTATCGGCATAACAACGGCACAAAGCAGAGACTTAACCCAGCTTAAAGTTTGGGGGAGGATGTGTCCTAGAAATAGGGAAAATTGCAAACTAATACATCTCCAGAAGGCAGGTGGCATGACAGCTAAGAGTTCAGGCTTTGCACACCTAGATTCAAGAAATGGCTTTACTATTTCCTGACTGTGTGACATTGGGCAAGTCATTTCTTCTTTCTCTCAGCACCTATTTTCTCCTCTGTTATAATACGCACCAGCTCAGTTGGATTTGTAACAATAAAATGGGATGATGCCTATAAAGAACTCAGCACAGGAATGGCACATACAAAGTGCCCCACTTACAGGAGCCATTTCGCCTTCTCTGTTGTCTGTTAGTGTTGTCGTTGTTGTGCTACTACTATGCTGCTGTCCCTCATCCCTTTATTCTTAAACCCAGTCTAAAATCACATTCTCTAGGCTACTGTGGTCTGGAAAACCATGACACCCAATCCTTCTGTCTTTGATGAAACACTGGTACAAGGAAGCAGGACCAGGGAGTTTGGCCTCACCAGCATCTTCCACCAAGCCTCACACATGGTAGCACCCATAAATGTAATTTAGATTTAAAAATCCAGATCCCTCAACTAAGAGAGAGAAACACAATATCCCTAATTTTTTTTCTAAGTCTGGCCAGACAGCCTTCTCTTTATTTTCTGTGGGTCTCCTCTGTTTGGTTAAATAACTGACACCTCGGTGACAGCATTCTACAGCTGCCCTTCAGCTCCTGGATTGGGGATGCTGGTGCCCTCCATAATCTACCCCTCTGATGAAGAACATGTATCTCTGCTGAACTCCTGGGTGGAAAAGCTTTGACTCTGAGCCATAATTAAGATTTCGTATACTCTCAGACTGAAATTGAGTGGAAGGCGGGAATGCTGCATTGGATGCTGCATAGGACTGGATGGGATTCCGGAGTAGACTGTCCCTGTAAAACAAGTTATATGGTTTTCCTGGCCACTATCAAGTACCCTTTCCATGGCCACCTTGGGGCATGACTATGACAGTGTTTTGTAACAGCCTATATTTGGGCTCCTTTCTTGAAATATATCCCAGAAGCTGAAGGCTGTGTCATCAATAGAAGTAGTCTTTGACATGTGCCTAATGGAAGGGGAGAAAAGTGGCCTTGGGTCCACTGCCTCTGAGCTTTCATTCTGGAATACAATCTTGCTCCCTGGGAGCAACAAAAAAAGAGGTTGGTCTAGACCAAGGCGAAGCAACACCAGGCCTCTTGGCTGAAATTCCATGTACATCAGGGTGTTCCTTCCCTCCCACATTGCTTAAGGGAACCCACACAGAGAAACATCTGGCCAGATGCAATCTACAAAACATGCTGTGAAACATATTAGCTCCCTCAGGCCAATGGGGGCCCACCTAGTAAACGAGCAGGAAAGGACCCCTCAGTGAATTCTGGAAGCTGAGATCCATTCCACATGGGAACCATCTTTCTGTAAAGAGTGAAGTTCAAGCCAATAATTTGTGCTGAGGTCTGACAGCATCTGGGAAGCTGTCTTAGGAGTCAGGACCATTAACATAAGGGATCATTCAGGACCTGGAGCCATTGTCGTGCAGTTTGTCACAACAGAGAGGAGCAAGGAGAAGGAAGAAGCAGGCTTGGGTTGTCAACAGCAAAGTACTCACAAGGAACTGGCCTTAACTCAGAAAGTGCTGCATCTTCAATTACTGTGCTAAGTGCTTTGGAGGCAACATTTCATTTTATTTTCACAATCACCACAAGGTCTGTATATCCCATTTTGTGAGTCAGGTATATGAGGAAAAAGAAGATACAAAACTTATTCAAACGCACTTGACTAGTGAGTATGGCGAGGAGGGAAACTCATGTCTGCCTGCCTTGAGCCTTTGTAGCCATACTGTGAGTAAAGCATCAATTATCTGCCTCTAGACACTTTCTCTAGATAACACCTAAGCTTGCAGTCCTCAAGATTAGGGGAGGACCCTGAGTTTATGCCACAAGCTCGCTCTTCTCCAAAGCACCATTTCCCAGACCACCGAGAATCTGGATTTATATTTTCTAGGGTGACCATAATGATAGATAAGTGCTGCTGACTTCTCAGGTTAAAGGTGGACATCTGTGTACAGCAAGCCCCCTGCTTTTTTTTTTTTTTTTTTTTTTTTTTTTTTTTTTTTTTTTTTTTACTGTCCATTGCTCAGGTGTGAAGACAAAAAGGGAGAGGAAAAGGGAGGAGTCACACATAATTAATTGGACAATTTAATAGGTTCCGAACTTCTGATTCCAATTAACCCCTGAACTTAGTTCTGGCCTGACCTGCTGGCTCTCAGCATGATGGACTCAAGCCTTAAAACTGGTTTTGGGTGTGATTTTCAGCGGCTTCCATAGGGGCCTAATGAAGAAAGGAGTGGTCATGATTGAATTCATGACCAGAACTGTTGTGCAGAAGAACAGGCCAGTGATTACAGGGAGAGACCTCAGACTCAGGGAAGCTGGTACAGGGCCAGTACCTTGATTGCTTTCAAGCACAGAACATTGGAGGACAAACAAATAAATGACTCAGACCTGTGAGCCTGAGATCTGAATCAGCAGCACCACAAATAACCACCTGTCCATTTGCACTTCTCTCTCCCACTTAACTGCTGCATTGTCAACATCACACTTTCCATATCTCTTATTACTTCTCATTTACTGAGGCTGATGGGAAGTGAATACTCCTTGGAATAACTCCAATGGACTTTCTCTGCCTGAGATTCTCCAAGCAAACCAGGCCACAAGATTTGGCATTAAGATGGCCTGGTTCAAATCCTTGCTCCACCTCTTCTCATCTGTGTGACCCTGAAAATAATATTTAAACCCTTTAAGCTTTAAACCTGGGTTTCCTTATCTATGCAATGTGGATAATAGTGGTACCTATCTCATAGGGGCATTTGGGATGACAAAAATTAAAATAATGCACAAAAAGGCCTAGCACATGGCTGGTGCATAACTATTGTTCAATACAGAGTTTTTTGTGATTTATTATTACTACTACTATTATTAAGAGTATAATTACAAATGCATTAGTTTTCTAGGGCTACTGTTTAAAAAGTACAAAAGAATTGGTGGCTAAACAACAGAAACTGACTGTCTCACAGTTCTAGAAGCTGGGAGTCCAAGATCAAGGTATCAATAGGGTTGGTTCCTTTTGAAGACTGTGAGGAAGATTCTTCTTCATGCTTCTTCCTTCCTTCTGGTTTGTTGGCAATCTTTGTGTTTTGTGGCTTGCAGATGCATCACTCTGATCTCTGCCTTCATTTTCACATGGCGTTCTCCCTGTGTATTTGTCTTTCTCAAAATTTCTCTTTTTTAATAAGGACATTAGTCATATTGCATTAGGGGCCAATTCATCTCTAGTATGTCCTCACCTTAACTAGTTATATGTGCCATGACTCTATTTCCAAATAAGGGCACATTCTGAGGCATAGAGTTTAAAACTCCAGTGTATAAACTTTAAGAGGAGAAAACTCAACCCATAACAACAAAAGTAATATTGACTGTACTTAAAGTGACATCAGAGCTATGTGATTATAAGCATGTATTTTTCAACTTCCTTCAGATTGCCTGTTCATATTTCAGGATGCCACGTTGTCATATTAGGACTTAAGCAAGAACTAGTGGAGATGGCAAAGAATTCAGAATCTATAGCTGGAACAACATACAGCTAGAACTTGTGGACTGGTAAAACGTCCATCTACCCAATAGAAAGTGCTCAAATTGTTGCAAAATCAAGTTTGATTCAGATTAACGTAGATCCATTCTAGGTAGACAGATGATACACAGTTTATCTCCACCAAGTAAATAGCAATGGGTCTATAGCAGATGCTCTGGCTCCGGGTGAAAAGAATGGAGAGCTGTCCATCTACCAGGCAGAATCAGAATGCCAGAAGGGGAAAAGCACCCATCTCACAGCTTACAGCTTGTACAATATATAAAACATGTTGCCATTGTATAATGGATGAGAACTTGGATTAAAGAATGCTCCAATGTGTGAAAACTAAATATTTCATTTCAGAAATATCATTTCTTGCTTTTATTTCTTCTCCATCTTGAGATTTCACACTTAGGCACACATATAGGCAGATGTGTGTATCTCTCAAAGCATTTTCTAGAATTTTTTTTTTTAGTTTAACTTACTCTTCACACTAACTCTTTTATTTTGTTCTATTATTATTAACATTTGATAGATTTACAAATTGAGATACAGAGATGTTAGGAAATCATCCCTTCACATTACCCAGTTATTTAAAAGAAGAGGAAAAGAAGAGGGAGAAGGTAAAACAGAAGGAAAAATAAACAAGGAGAACAAGTAGGGGAAGGAAGAATACTAGGAAAAATTCATGTTTGACCATAGGTATGATCTTCAAACTCTTGGTCATTTAGTAATGAACACTAAAATTATCTAAACCAGGGACCAGTAAACGATGGTTCATGGGCCAAATTTGGCTCACTGCCTGCTTTTTTGCAAATAAATGCACATTCATTTTTGTGTTGTCAATGACTGCTTTAGAGGTATGACTGCAAAGTTAAGCAATTATAACACAGACTGTATGGCCAGAGAGCCAAAAATATTTACTAATACTATCTGGCCCTTTACAGAAAATGTTTGCTGACCTTATTCTAAATCAGCTCATGATGTTGGTGTTTCAGACTCATTCTATGCCAGTACACTCTGAGCTCTACCTGAGCAGTAGAGTTAGATTTGCCCTGAACTGTCCATATTTTTCTCACCATGGTCTTTGAAATCAAAATAACCCATTGGTAAAATGGTGACATGTATAACTAGCAGGGGGAAAAAAAACAAAAACAAAACAAAACAAAAAAAAACAACAGTAGGCTGGGTGTGGGTGTGGTGGCTCATGCCTGTAATCCCAGCACTTTGGGAGGCCAAGGCGGGCGGATCACCTAAGGTCAGGAGTTGGAGACCAGGCTGACCAACATGGCAAAAGCCCGTCTCTGCTATAAATACAAAAAATTAGCCAGGCATGGTGGCCCATGCCTGTAATCCCAGCTACTCAGGAGGCTGAGGCAGGAGAATCGATTGAACCCAGGAGGCGGAGGTTGCAGTGAGCCGAGATCACACCACTGCACTCCAGCCTGGGCGACAGAGCGAGACTCCGTCTCCAAAAAAAAAAAAAAAAAGAAAAGAAAAGCGAAACAAACCACTAATCTGTACATAGACATCCTTCTCCCAGCCTGTTCCCTTTCATCCAGTGAGCTAACCATTAGGGATCTAGCCATGCTGCAGTAAAAATCCCATACCCGTGACTGACACCTTTGGCACAGCTTCCATGATCGATAACTTTCATCTAAATTTCCGTCTCTATAGGTTGCACAAATTTTCAGACATATGCAAATATGACTGTGACTTAATCACTAGGGCTGACTGGTGATTAATTTTTTGATTATGATCAATCACTACTCACAAATCACAAGAAAACACTCAAGGCAATCGGCAGCATGCTCATTATGTGAGTTTTCCTCAAACCTTGTAATGACTTCCCAAACTAGTCAGAATAAGCTCTTTGTTGTAATCTTCATTTTGGAAAGGATCTTATCTGAAAAAGGGAGTTCATAGGAGAAAAAAGTCAATAAAACTATGAAAAATGCTTAATGTTACTCATAAATAAAGAAATGCAGTATAAAGGGAGTAATGGTTTTAGCCCATCAAAGTGACATTTAAATGTTAATAATCCTTGAGATGGAAGCAGATTTCAAGATTAGACCTACTAATAAACACTGATGTACTATTTTTGAAGATAATTTATCAAATTTGCCCAAATTTAAAATGTACTTACTCTAAGACCCAACAATATAACTTCTAAGAATTTCTCCTAGAGAATTTTTTATAAAGTTTTTTGTATATGTGGTAGCTATATATGTCTATGTGTATGTGCATGCACATTTAGATATATACATATATCATAATACAAGGCTTTTTATTTTAATTTTGTTTATGACGCTAAAGAAACTTGGAAACAGAGATCAATGTGAGATTGTTTAATGAAGTGTGGTATGTACATAAGATAAAGGACCAGATGGCAGTTTAAAGAATGTGTCAGACATCTATTCAATGACATGAATAACTATTCAAGGTCTGCAAAGTGAAAGGAGCAGATTGCAGAGCAGTATGTAGAGTCCAAAGACTTTATGATGCATCAGAATCACCTGAATATTTTGTTAAAACACAGATTGCTGTGCCCTCCTTCAGAAATTTTGATTTAAGTCATGGCCAAGACCCAAAACTTTGTATTTCCAACAAGTTTCAGGTAGTGCTGATGCTGCTGATTCTAGTACCACACTTTGAGAACCACTGAGGCAAGATATGGTATCACTATATGCCTGCTTATATATATACAGGCATAGTCTTAGAGAAATTGATATTGCTGGTTTTGCCACATAGAACTGGGGCATGGAAGACAGACAGTTTAAATTATACTTCATAGTATGTATACTATTTGAATTTGTACAACTAACATTTATGACTATAGCCATATTAATAATAACACTTTGGTTTTTAAATATTTCCTGTCACTTGATTCATTACCACTTGCATTTTATGTTAAATACTTATTTGTTATGATCAATTTATAAGTTCCATTTTTTTCTCCTTGTCTGTAAAGAGAGAACACATTGTTGATATGGACTGTATTTGCTTTCTACTGCTCGGTATCATATTACCACAAACTTAGCAGTTTAACATTAGGAACAAAGATTTATTATCTCATACAGTTTCGAAGTTTTAGGAGTCTAGGAGCAACTTTGCTGGGTGGTTCTGGCTCTTATAAGCTCTCAGTTAAAATGTCAGTTGAACCTACCATCTTCTCATGCCTTGAACTGGGGCTGGGGGAGAGAATCCTTTTCCAAGTTTACTTATGTGGCTGTTGTGAGGAGACTTCTGTTCCTCACCGAGTAAGTCAAGTAATTTTTAATTACTTTCTGGGCTCCCAGTAGATAGAAATTGGTAATATGATCGCTGATCCCTAAGATAAAAGTGTTTATTGTTCATACAACAGGAATATTTCTCCAATGTAAATTAATAAATTATTATCTTAGTATCTTAAGAAGAAAAGGAAGGAAAAGAGGCTAGAAAAGAGGAAGAGGAAGATGGGAGGAAAGAAAGGGAAGGGAGGGAGGAAGGAAGAAGAAATAAAGAGTAGAAATGAAAAATAAGGGAGAGGAAGGCAGGGCCTTCATATTTGAGGTTAGAACTCCTCCCACATTTCATGTAGTAGGATAGTCAGGTGGTATATTTATTAACAATTAACTCAGGATTGGAATTCACTTATTTGCTTTTTTTTTTCTTTTTTCCAACATCATCATGCAGCTAGTAAGTGCTAGGCCTGGTCTTGGGAGATCAGGATGCACAGATGCAAAAGACAAGGGCTCTGCCTTCAGAAACTCACATGAAAGAGTAACCTACAGAGAGAAAAGCAAACAAAAATAGCTGGTATTAATTTAACACTGGTATGCTCTGCTACATATTCTTGCATGATTTCATTTAATTCTCACAATAACTCTGGATAGCAGCCACTTAATTATCTCCATTTTTTAGAGGAGGAAATTGAGGCATAGCTAGGTTAAGACTATGTGATCTTAGAGCCCGACCTCTTCATCATGACATTAGCCTAAACGTCAGATACTTACCCTATATCTTTGAGATAAACTCTTAAATAGAGATGGGGGAGAAAAAGGTATGGGAACACAGAGGAGACTGATTCCACCTAAGGACATCAAAGAAGGACTGTTGACATTGTGACTGGGTCTTTAAGGATGACTTGAGGCTTACCATAAAGAAAAGAAGGTAATGGATATCTTGGCTGAAAGAAAAAAATTACAGAGGAAACCACAGATGGGGACATCTATGCAGCTGTTCTGACTGGATTGGTAAATTCTGGTTTGGTTCTGAATTCTGATTGGTATATACCATACACAGAAAAGTAAATTGGAGTGGGCTAGAGGGCAAGTTTGGGGCAAGTTATGAAGGGCTTTGTGCACAAGCAAAAGATTTAAACTTGGTAAATTGGAAATCAGTAAGTTCTTTACGCAGAATGAGTCATCGTGACTCATATCTTAAAAGGGTCTCACTGGACCAAGTTGGGGAATAATCACAGGAGGAGAAATTGTTGATAGGGAGACAAGCTGGGAGCAATGTTTGTCATGAAGTCAGAGGTGGTGAAGGCAAAGTTTGGACAGTCATTTTTGTGGATGGTAAGAAGAATAGGCTGGATCAGAGAGTATTTGAATGGTAGGTGTGAGCTGGAGAGAAGAGAGACAAGAAAGGAAGAAGGCATCACAGATGCCCCCAATATACTTTGGCCAATTGGAGGTGGGTTTGTTGTTGTTGTTGTTGCTTAAATTACTCCTTATCAGATATATAGGTTGCAAATATTTTCTCCCATTCTGTAGGTTACCTTTTCACTCTATTAGTTGTTTCTTTTGTTGTACAGAGCTTTTTAGATTAAGGTGATCCCACTTGTTTGTTTTGCCTTTGTTGCCTGTGGTTTTGGTATAATAACCATAAAAGCATTGCCAAGATGAATGTCATGAAGCCTTTTCCATATGTCTTCTTCTAGAACGTTTACAATTTCCCCAAAAAAGACAGACAAGTGGGCAACAAGCATATGAAAAGATGTTCAACTACACAGGAAAATGCAAATCAAAACCACAATGAGCTATTACATCACACCTGTTAGGATGACTATTATCAAGAAAACCAAAGATAATAAGTATTGGTAAGGATGTAGGGAAATTGGAATCCTTGTGCACTGTTGATGGGAATACAACATTGTCCAATGGCTATGGAACAGTATGAAGTTTCCACAAAAAAATAAAAATAGAACAATTACATAATCCAACAATTCCACTTCTGAGTATGTATCCCAAAGTGTTGAAATCATGATCTCAATAAGATCATTCCAGCATGATTCACAGTAGCCAACATAAGGAAACAACCTAAATGTCCATCTATAGGTGAATGGATTTTTTTAAATGTGGCATGTACATACAATGGAATATTATTTGATTTTTTTTCAGACAAATTTTAGCTCTTGTCACCCAGGCTGGAGTGCAGTGGCACGATCTCAGCTTACCACAACCTCTGCCTCCTGAGTTCAAGCGATTCTCCTGCATCAGCCTCCTGAGTAACTGTGATTATAGGTGCCCGCCACCAGTGGGCTAATTTTTGCATTTTTGGTAGAGATGGGGTTTCACCATGTTGGCTGGGCTGGTGTAGAACTCCTGACCTCAGGTGATTTGCTCGCCTCAGCCTCCCAAAGTGCTGGGATTACAGGCACGAGCCACCACGCTCGGCCTATTTGATATTTAAAAAGAAGAAATGGAAAAACATGAATGAACCTCAAGAACATTATGATAAGTGAAATAAGCCAGTCACCAAATGACAAATACTACATAATTCCACTTAATATGAAGTCTCTAAGATAGTCTAACCCATAGAAGCAGACTGTAGAATTGCCAAGGGCTTTAGGAACGAAAATGTGGAGTTGTTTATCAACAGGAATAAAATTTCACTTATGCAAGATGAAAAATTTCCAGAGGTCTACTGTATAGCATTGTGCTTATAGATAACAATACTGTATTGCACACTTAAAAATCTACTAAAAGAGCAGACCTTATGTTAAATGTCCTTATCAAAATAAAATAAAATAAAAGCGGTGATAAGTTCTTGAGTGCTTACCATACAGAAGACACTGTGCTAAGTACTTTACAAGTACTATCTTATCTTTTATCCTAAGAAAAAGTTACCAATTTTATCAGAATTTTGCAGAATGAGAAAATTGAGGCATAGAAAGGTTTATTAACTTGCTTGTACACACACCACTCACAAATAACAGAGCCAAGATTTCATTCCAGGCCTTTAAATTCAGAACTTATGTCTTAACCACTGTTTTACATGGGTGCATTATTTCATCTTTGTTTTAATAAAGATGTCTTTAGAAGAAAGGGATGTGGGTAGGTAACATTGTTGAGATGGCAGACAGTGTTAAACTTCATCCAAAGTGCAAAGGAGGCATCAGTGTCTACTATATATTTTCAGAATAAAAGATGATGGTGTTCAGAGGTGACAGATTCAGTATGGCCTGTTCTTAGCTAGAGAGTTGTCTTTTCCCTCTCCTCCCACACTAATTGTGAAGATGCATTTGCTCTGAATCATTAACCCTCTCTGGCTGGGTTGCCCTGGTGACCACTGGCATTTGCAAGGCAGCTGGCTGAGGTCATGGGTCAGGTCCTAACTATAGAAAACACACCCCAGGCCTTTGCCTCCTCAATAATCAAGCTGGTCTTACCAACTGGGAGGGCTAATTGGCCCCATCCTTTGAAATGCGGGCCCTGCATCCCTCAGAGTTAATAAAATACACAGGCCAGTGGTTCCTAAGCCTGGCTCACATCAAAATGACCAGGGAGGAGTTGGGGACATACGAATCCCTGACATCCTCTTGAATCAGGATCTCTTTAAGGAGATTCCAGGAACCTGTATTTTTTAATCTTAAGTTTCACAGGTTATTTGTTATGCAAAGCTAGATTTGGGACCCACTAAAGATAGCCTCCTCCCATCTTGAGTGTCTCAGAGAATAATTAAATGGAATGGGCACTTCAGGTGCTGAGCTGGAAAAAAACATGGAAGGAGAGTCAGTGCACATCGTATCTGAAGTTTATTTCTCAGGAGTGCTTGTGACTGGAAACATAGATAAAATAATGGGGGGCAGAGGTATAGACATGAAGAGGCGACTTAACATTCCTGCCTTGGTAGGAAGGAAGGAGCCACTGCTTCTGGATTCCTCCAGGGCCTACATGCTAAGTGCTGGGAGTACAGAAGAGACTGCCACTGGAGATGCAATGTCACAGCTCGCATTCCTGAAGAAGGATCCCGTCTGATGGAGGCAGTGGTAACTGGAGCTTCCTGTAACTCCCAGGAGCTCCTGGTATAGCAAAGGAAGGAAGGCAGCTGCTCTTCCAAGGGCTTGACTCTTCTGGTGTAAATGACATCTGTGACTCTTGGTTTCCCTGTTTCCCAGGCTGCAAGGGACCATCTATGGGGGGCAATTGGCAAGAGAGGCTGGCATCATTTTAAGGTTTTTGCCCTGAGCTACTCTGGCAGGCAGCAAAGATGAAGCCCAGACCACATCTTCATCTGCTTGTGGATCTTAGTTTCCCTTAACACGTATGGGTATCCAAAATTATGCTTCTGTCACTGTCACTTTCTAAACTTGAGGTCATATAGAGACCGGCAAGCTGGCCTCATTCAGCATCCCTGCCTATCCCTAAAGCATTAATCTTCAGTCATGGTTATCAAGAGAAAAGTTTTAGCATCCTTCAAGGAACTTCTGTGTTGCTGGTACCTTTTTTCGTAGGCATTGGACTGAGAACCAACCAAGTTCTTACTCCTAATGTATGTTCCTTCTCCTGAAGTCTGGGCAGGCTTGATGGTGGCTGTAACCAACAGGATGCAGCAGAAGTGATGTACTCTAGGGTCGAGGCCCAAGCTGCAAGAGACCAGCAGCTGTCACTTCCTATTTCTGGAAATATACACTCTTGGATACCCGAACAATCATTTAAGAAGTCCAATACCTTGACCTAGAGGTTCAAGACTGCAATGAGCTATGATCATGCTACTTCCATCCTACCCCTCACCCAACCAAACCACTGCCTGAGTGACAGAGTGAGAACCTATCTCAAAAGAAAACAAAGTCTAATAGCTGTTGGAAGATCACTGGAGAGGCCCTGAGAATATAAAGATGTAAAGCAACCCAGTTAAGTACAGCATTCAAAGAGAACCCATCCTCCCCAAAGTGTCAGGCACATGACCAAAGCCATCTTGGAGCTTTAGACAAAGCCAGTCACCAGCTGAATAAAACCTAGAGACCCCAGCCAGTGCCATAAGGAGCAGAAGAACAGCCCAACTGAACCCTGTTTGACTTCCTAACTCACAAAATCATGAGGTACAATAGATGGTTGTTCAATAAGTTGGCTAGGTTCTGGAGCACTTTATTACACAGCAACAGACAACTAGAACAGCACCTGAAAGAGTAAGTGAAGCTCTCTTGAAACGTTGGCTGGTTGTGTCCCAAGTAAAATTCATCTCAGAGCTAAAGTGTCAGCTGCACTTCACAAGATAACAGCACCAGTATGTCCTGGGAGCAGAGTCCATCAGTTCCCATGCTATGAAACAGATAGCCTACACACACAAGAGGCCTGACGGATCAACCTATTCCATAAAACTGCCTGCTCCAACTCATGTTCACAGTCTCCTTCCTTCCCTAGGAGTAGAGGAGAGCTTTGAGGAAAGCAGTCAAATACTCCACTGAAAAGAGTTATCCCTGTTCAATGGTTTTTACTGAAATGGTGTCAAAATAAAGGAAAGTCCCTGGAAGGCCAAGAGGGGTGACTTAGAAAAGTAAAATGCAGTGACTTTTATTAAGATGACTCAGCTGACCTGATCCTACCCCACAAAGTAGGCTGGATTTGGGGAAAGAAATGAATCCCTGGAACTCAGAGCTGCGGGTAGAGGATTTCAAACAGAACCATTGCTAAATACAGGTTCCAGCACCAGTGTCTCCCAAAGAGAAAGCAGAAGTGTTTTTTTGTTTTTTTGGTGTTTTTTTTTTTTTTCAGCTAAATCACACACACATTCCCTCTCTTTCTTCCCCTCTCTCATTGTTCATTAGCCTTCTTATTTGATGAAACAAGAAGCACCTGGATCCCCTAAAACTTCAGTCCCAGAAAGACAAAGGCAAACCCCCAGTCATTATGTCCAGTGAAAACCAGACCTGTACATGCAAAGAGGAAGTGCCAAGGCAAGGGCCCTGCTAAGATTACGGGCTGTTAATAAGGAAAGACAGAAGCCAGAAGGTTTGATGTACAACTCCACAAGCAGAGGTTAAGGGGAGAGACGGGGCAAGCTCATTTGCAAACTTGGTCCTGTTTCATTAAGTGAGAGCAGAGACAGCCTGTCTCAGTCCAGCAGAGAAGGAACTCATTATCCATGTAGGGAGCAAGAGATAAGAATCTTTTAATAATTGCTGGGAATTTTTTTATTATGATGTGGAATGCCAATTTAGGCCTCTCCTCGCAGGCTGGATACAAACAGCCTCCTTGGGAGTTAAAGTCTCTCCCCCCTACCCAGCTGTGGTCATTAAGGACAAAGAGGAGAGAGACTGATGTTTGCTCTGAGAAAGGCCTGCTGTTCAGGGGTGCCCCGCTGGCTTCAGGAGCCAAGTCTCCACCGGACAACTCTGGCCTGGCTGTCCTGCCACCTCCAGAACTTTCCCAGAGCTGAGGCTTGTCATCCGAGACCCTGTTTCCCTACCTCTGGTTGTCCCTACCTCCAGTTGTCCCTGCCTCTTCTCAAGATGTTCAGAGTATCTGCAAAGGGCTGAGCTGTGATTTCCTTTTGCTTTTAAAAACTTCATGTGTAGGATCTAAACAGAAACTTTAGACAAGAAATACTTCCTATTCTAAAGGATTCACTGTCAAAATGAGTATAATGGAAACTAGGCAATTCTATTTAGGTTTTACCAAGACACCCTTGCCTACCAGAGATTGGGCTTGTTGTTTAAAAGGGAGTTTAGCAAAGGATTAGGTGTGTTTCCTAATCTGATGCATTTCCCTTGATGTAATCTGAGAAACTGAAAGAGAAAGAGAATTAAAAGGGGAATGCTTTTTTTTTTTTAATGCAATTTGACCTCACAATTTGCAGAATGATCCAGATGGACGATTCTACCATTTGCAGGCCTCTCGTTGGAAGGCTGTGCAGGCCCTGAATTAGAATCCTGTGTCCTGAGGCTGCATTTTCTCAGGCAGTGACTGTAGTTCTCCTCAAAAGCTGAGAAAAAGGGAAATCAAGGCCTAACTAGGCCTGTAAGTTGCTGATCCTCCGGTCATGGGCTGTGTTGGGGGCTCCCCTTTGATCCCACCCAGATGGGCTTTTAGCCTCAGCACTCCAAAGGATTTTCACAAGTGGGTCCTTAATGCTTTCACCAGCTCTGTTCCTCCCTCTGCCCTGGCTCTGTATGGCCCTTCCCTTTTTTGTCCCCTCCTCTCTCCCTGCATCATGCCTAGCAGGGTGGATGCTGAATGACAGTGATGGTGGGTTTTAAGTCTGAGGTGTCAGGGGCAATGAGGAGTCTTTGAGTCAGAAGGGCCTCGCTGTTTCCATCTCCACCAGCTAGGGCACCGTGCCCAGGGCCGGAGGCTCCGGGAGCTATCTGACTGTGAGCTCAGCGCCTGTTCCTTGGCTGGATTTCAGAGAGGCCTGAGGAAGTGAGGGGCGTTGCTGGCTCCCTAGTGGAATCTGTGCTGACAGCTCTCAGGCTTCGGCGGGTTCCTGGTGCACAGCAGACAGCAGCTCCAGGGCAGATGTGGCCGAGCAAGCTGCCCTGGGCCCTGCTAGCCTGCTCGCTGCTGCACTGCTAGTGTTGCCCCGAAAGCAATAACTCTATTAATGGTAATCATCATCATCATCTAACAATCACAGCTACTGGGTACTGGGAGGCAACGGAGTGCTGCCCTGAAGAGCAGATGTCCCCAGGTTTAGTAATGTGTTGGCGACTTCCTAGCACTGTGACATTGGAGGAGTGGTTTAACATCTCTGAGCCTCGGTTTGCCATCTATAAGAATGGGTAAGTGCGGTACTTACCTGTGCTGAAATTCAAAGAGACAGAGAGAAAGCTGGCTGCAATCTAAATGCAGTAAGACACAGCAGGTGCAGGATGGGACAGATGAAGCTGTGTGGTGGCTATGAAGACACGTGACATGAGCTCAAGCTGCTCCCGCTCCTGTCAGTGAACCCTCCTAAGCCTTAGTTTCCTTAGCTAGTAAATGGGGATAATTATACCTCCCAGAGCTATTGAGAAAATGGAAATAATAGCTGTGAAATCTCCCATGAGGAGAATAAGAAATAAGTCCGGTTAATTTCGAAGAAAAAAAGAGAGGAAAGGGTGGATGTGCAGGATGAAAGTCCTCCAATTTGACTTTCTAGGACCCATGTTTTTGGTTTCTGTCCAATTCCATGCCCCTAACCACAACTTCTCTCCCACACAGACCTGCTCTAACCTGGCATGTCTCCAGATGGGCATAAACCATTTGCAAAACTACCCAGCTTGTTTCTTCTCTCTGGAATGTGCATCTTTCTCCTTTCCATCAGCTGATCCCTTACATAAACCCCTATGTCACCACCTTCAAAGAGGCTTCCTTGACTGATTTTGAACCCTACAATGAGCAGTGATTAATATTTTCACATAAAATAGCTTGTTAAGGTTTTACAAAGAGGTAGCACTGGAGGTGGCAGAGGTCTCCTGTTCGTTGTGAACCTGAGCCAGAAGCCCTGATTATTGTAGGCTGGCTTCAGGGTTAACATCCAGATTGTTTTGTTGATCTGGTGTCTTTGAACTGAGGAAATTCTCCAATGGTGTGTTCTCAGCTCCCATGAACACCAGAGATAAAACGTTGCAAGAGGAGGAGGCTTAGTTTAGGTACTTAGAGATTGAGGAGAAGAGAAAGAAGGCAATTTTCCTGGATCACTCAGGATGCATAACCATAGTATTCAAAATTAAATTTTGGAGACAATGTTACTACCATCCTCATCTTGTGCACTCCAGACATATACAAGCTCCTTAATTCCGCAGCCTCCATCCCTGTTTCTGGCTCCCCATATCTTGAGCCCTCTTTCCCGCAATCCTCAAATACCTGACTTCTGTTCTATCTTCAGGCTTCCATTTAAATGAGCCTTCCTCCAAGAAGACTCCCCTGAATGCACTATAGAAAGACAAGCAATCCTCATTATTTTCTCTCCCTACCTCCTATTAAATATTTTTGATAATACCTATTGCAATGCAAAATTATTTTATATTTCATAATTTTTACTGGGTTATATTTTTGTCTCTCCCTGTATAATAAGCATTTCATAATTTATCTTGCTTGTCACCATAGCTATAGTGTCTATAACAGGATTTGGTATCAATGAGTGTTTTTTGAATACATACGTGAGGGTCAAAAGAAGTTCTGAGTGGACTATAGAATGCTTTTCTTGAAGGGCTTCCTGAGAAAAAGAAGTCCATAAACTGCCCAAAGAACCTTGGTGACTTCATCTTTGCTCACTTTGCCTCTGCTTACTACTTTCAACCACAAATAATTGCCCCCAAATCAGGACCAGGGCAAAATTAAGGGTTGATAATGATTACTGATTAATCATGATTCCTTTTGTGCCTGAAAATTCTAAAGAAAGGACTCTGGCTTGGATGGTGAGGTTGCTAAGTATAATTTGGGATTATAGACAAAGTACTGGGCCAAGCCATGTAAGTCTTCCTCATTTTGTGCTTTAAATGGTTGACAACCCAGAGAAGCAAGTCCGCAGACCCTATCAGAAGCAGACACTTTGTAGCCTCTGCTGCAGTCGCTTCGACATAATTCCTCAAGTCATTGCAAGCCCAACCTCAGAGCTCATCATATATAGGCCAACAGGTCAACATCTCCCAGTACGAGAGGGCACATTTCTATAGTGACTAAGAACTCATGTGTTGAAGTGGGATGGAGTGAACTTTAAATTCTGGCTCCCACACCACACTTGACTTGTGAGACACTGGGCAATTCAGTTAGCCCCTCTACGTAAGACTCAGTTTGGCATCTGCAAAACAGGAATAAAAATGCCTTCCCCACGGGACTTATGTGAAGGGCAAGTGAGTCCATATCTGCGACACACTTTACATACATGAAAGATTAAGGAAAAACTTGCAAACATTATTATCATGTGCTTTGGGATTTTCTTTCCCTACTGCAGGTGTGACTCACTGTGTCGTTATACCCTCTTCTCGTCAGATCTTCCTAGATCTACTTAGGATGCAATCAACAATACCAAATGCCTAGTGCATGGCAGCATGAAAGAGTCACTGCCCTCAAAGAATTGATGCACCAGTGAAGGAGAATGCCACACACACAGATAATTAGAAAATAATTTGGGATATCTGAAATGAAGGTAAAAAAAATGTATGAGGTACCTGGAGGAGTGAGCAATCTCACTTTCTGGGATACTGATATAAACCTTTACAGAAAGAATGACTTTTGAACTGGATGCTAGGTCATAAAAATGACAGGAGAGAGGGCATGTGTAAAGGTATGGAAGTGTACATGGGGGCAGCATTCTTCAGGGAGCTGAAGATTCTAGTGGGACTGCAGAATGTCTCACAGTAGAGTGGTGACATGCAAGACAAGTCACACAGCTGCACTTTCTTCCGAGGCCCTTGGAAAATTAAAAAAAAAAAAAGGTGGGGAGAAGTGGGAAGAGCACTTGCTCAGGTTTGGATTGGAAAGGGGGCAAGAGTGATGGCAGGTGGAACATTCAGGAGGCTGGTACCTTAACCTATTCCAGAGATAATAAGGCCACATCTTCACCAGGGCATTGGGAGCAGAGGGAGAAAGGCTGGGGGATATTCAGAAAGCTGTATGGAAGGACACGTTAACTAGTTGCATTGCAGAAATTTGAGTGATGGCTTCTTAGAGCAACAAACAAGTAAATCTAGTGAACCTCATGAGAATGGACCTGTTCTCCTATTCCTGCCAGCTGTTTAACAGTCTCAGGAGGTGTTGAGGAAGTTGACATGAGCCCCTTTCTGTTGCAGCAAACCTGGGAAGATGGAGACAGCTTATGACCAAAAGTATGGGTACCAGAGAGGTCAGGGAGGCAGCCTAAAGGATGAGTCTAGAGCCTGCCTATCATCTTCTCAGAGAATATTGTCTTTAGAACACACCTGTCTCTACCTTTTCCTTTGTTTGTTAATTTGATTTGTCCTTGGCATCACCTTTGAGGTAGGGGTAGTGGGGTCTCAAAACCCAGCATTTTGAGAATTAATGACCATCGAAAATAGCCTCTCCCTGCTGCCTTCTCTCTGGAATTCCAGGCCACAAGTAAGGTCAGTCTGACCACCAAGTGAATAGGCCAGGGGCAATAAGGAGAATGGGCAGAAAGGTGCTCCATAGATAAGGAGAAGCTTTTGCATTTGGGCCCAAGACTTTCAGGATACACTGCATTTTGGAATCCACATCTCCAGTAATTAGCACCAGCACACAGGGACCAGTTCCTAAGGCTGAACTGATTCCCTGATGTCAGAGCACTGGCTCTGCAGGTGGACAGCAGCAGAGTGCTTCTTATACAAGGACTGGGAAGGCTGGGGCAGGAATCCTGCATATGTACAGGGGCAAAAGGAGAGACAGATAAATAATAAGAGAGTTCCTATGATGGACATAGGACGACACCATCTCCTGTGACCTTAACTTGTCCCAGTGACATTCATATGAGGCAGGGTTGTTACTATCCTCATCATCTTTCCCCTGGATAACTACGGTGAGCTCCTCAGAGGCCCCATTTTTACCTACACAGTGGCCAGGGCTACTCCTACAAACTGTAAGTCAGGTCGTGGAGCTGCTCTTTTCAGACTCCTCGGATGACTTCTCATCCATCTCCTTCAGAATAACATCCGAAGTCCTTATCATGGCTGCCTAGGACACCTGCTCTCGCTCAGCAGGTACCACTCCCTCCTCTCTGCCTATGTTTCAGCCCCTCCAGTCTTCTTGCTGCTTCATCTTTGCATACTGAAAGCACATATCTGCCTCAGGACCTTTGCACATCTGTTTCCTCTGCCTGGAAGCCTCTTCCTGCACAAGTGTGCATAGCTTACTCCCACACTTACTCACATCTCTGCTCAAACATCTCCTCCTCCATAAAGGCTTTAGCTGCTTTAGCTGAAAGAGCACTCCCATTACTCTATTGCCTTAGCCTATTTTATTTTTTCCTCATAACCTTTATCACCTGACATATCACATCTTTTGTCTTTGCTTATTATTTTCTTCCTCAACTAGAATAAAAGTTTTATGAAAGCAGGGACTTGTTACTCTTCTCTACTGTATTCTCAGTGTTAAAAATGTGTCTGGTTCCTATGGTGTGCCCAATAAATATTTGCTGAATATAAGAGTGAGTGTAGAAATTGTTATGGGCCAGGATAAATGCCTTTTGGTAATTTAATCCTTCCATCAACTCAATGATGTAGGTTTCATTGTTACTCCTATTTTATGAATGAGGAAATGGAAGTTTTTGGAGGTCGAGTAACTTGCCTAGGGTAGCACTGCTAGTGAGCAGCAGAGTGGGGATTGGAACCCAGGTCGCCCAACTCTCTGGCCCACTAGGTGAGGTGATCTAGAAGAAAATGAAGGTAAATTAAGATCTCCTACCCCTGAAATTACCCAGGTAAAGGATAGTTTCATGCCCAGGTATTTGCAATCTGGCCTCTGCCCAGAGTGAATGACTTGGGGAAAATTAGGATAATGTTTCCAGAGAAGGCAGAGGTGTAGGGACTAAAGAGGAGAGAATGTCGCTTCCCCACGTAACCCCATGCCTGCAGCCTTCTGAGTACCCATGGCTCACTCCTGCAGGCTCAGCCAGCCTCAGCCTCAAAGCCAACACCAGCATCAGGCAAACAATTTCTTTATGACTTGGCAGTGGTATTGGGTCTGCATCATTTCTGATGCCGTTTCTTTCTTGCAGCTATGTCTGGTGTTCACATGATGGATTCTCACTTTGTTTCCTTGCTCAGAATCCATCGTTTTCCATAACAAGGCCAACCCAGCACCATTAAGGCATTGCCAAAACACATTTTTCATATGACCTGGCACCTTCTACCTGCTTCCAGACTTTCTTAATACCAACTTGCTACCTGCCCTTTCTCCTGTGCCACCTATTTGTACCTTCCTGGATGCCAACCCTTTATCTTATTCTCTGTAACTCGCTTCTTTATGTCTTTCTCATTTCCCATCTCTGGATTCCAATCAACACACAGTGCATGATGCCACCCCAGTCCCAGTTTGGATATTTTAATAGAAACTCAAAAACCAATGTTTAGATACTGGAAATTTGGCATCATTAACAGAAATTGCAGAGCCTAGGATATTTGGGAATACTAAGGAGGGGCTAATTTAAAATTTAAATTATTTGCACACTTGGAGCCTGCACATATATCTTGGTATTGATCATGGCTCTTTGGAAGCTATTTACGTTTTCAGCACACCTATAAGGCTGAGATTTATACTGCATTTGGTGTTTAACTAGCCTCTTAATGCATCCTGTTGAGCCATAGTATTGGTGGCCATATTGTAAATTTCAGCCTCAGTGCTGAATTGATTTGCTTAGTGGAGTTGAATTTAGGCCATTAAAATAAATAAATAAAATGAATAAGAGGGACTTCCAGGACCTCATGTCATATTAAAATCAACCAAAGGCAGAGAGATACAACCTCCGGAGCCATGATTGGGTATGGTGTGCCAGACACAGAACATGAATGAGTCCTTTTGATATGGCCACATGTAGTAAACACTAGCAACGTGGAATTAAGGAAGGGACCAGGGTACAACGTACATACATGCTGATGTGAAATGAAGAAGACCTGAATCCAAATCCTGATTTTATCTACACTCCCATAGTTGGATTTTCTTGTTTCTGGCTCCCAAATGAATGGCCCAGCCCAGTGATTACATAGAATTCTAGTCCTCTTCCCAGAATCTCAACCCGTTGTAGGTAATCCTCCCATCCTCAGATTTTGAGGTATGTCCAGCCCTTAGATTGGAACAAGAGGGGAACAGGTCTCAGCTCTCATCTAGGGTTGATTTGAAGGTATCTCTTGCTTTTATTACCCCTCAAAATTGTTGAGGGATCTCAATTATTTCAACATTTTAGTGAATCTAATGGCCTCAGTGCATCTCAGACTACTAGGATCCAAGCCAATTAAAACACGGACCACTATTTTCCAAAATATTTATTCCAGATAGAAAATTTATTTTGCCTCTTAGATAGGAAAATCACTGGACAATGTACAACCGCTGTGTTCCTCCTGGTTCTCTGAAATGGCATAATTTTCCTTTGCAGTAAGTACAGTGATGCCTGTCACATAAGCTGGCTTTTCAATGGAACCCAAAGCATGCTGGTCATCAGTCATTGTCAAGAGTAGGCTGCTACTAAAACCTTTTTTCTGATGGAGGTGGCACATGGAGGTTGGTGTAACCAGGGTCATGGTGGTGCCAGGGGAGATCTGTGTGGATGAGAGCACCAGGAGTCCTTCCTTTCTCCTCAGCTGAGTGAGGCAAGTTCCCATCACTCATCCAGCCTGGGTCTCTTGATTAGCCATTTCAGAATTTTCTAAAGAGGACATAGTCATTTCTTTACAATGCATTGACCAATGTCTCTGCAAATGCTTGCCCCTTAAATAAAAGGTCGACTTGGCTTATTCACCCTTTCAATGCTTCTCATTCTAATCTTAATTTATGAGCACATGGGTCCCATCATAGAAGTTATGTATTTGTAAAAATGTTGGAGCCATAAAAAAGAAAGGGATAAAAGGGAGAGAACATAAATAGATGTTTGTATTTGTGTACCTCCTTCAAATTATCTTTATTTTTTCAATAAAGAAATATTTACTGATGGTGCTCAGTAATTTTTTATTGACAAGCAGGAAGACAGTAATATAGCAGGGCCCTGGTGATTTCCATCATTTGAAACATAGCAAATGGCAAGATAGCCAGATACTACTTGGAAGGGACCTCTAAATTCCAGGTCAAGGAGTTTGGACATTATTCTGTAGGACAGTGGCTTATATTAAAGGGGTTTTGCACAAGATTGTGACATTATTCAATTTGTATATTGGAAATATTTGGCTGATGGTGATATGAAGAGTGCATTGTACCTGGGTGAACTTGGAGGCAAAAAAATTAATTAAGAGGCCATTGCTCTGGGTGACATGTAATGAGGCCTTAAAATCATGAGTAAATTGTAATGCCACCTACAATTGAGATAACCTAAAAGGTCATTCACCAAAGTTTATAATTATTCCATTTACACACACACACACACACACACACACACCCCTACCTCACACCATGCTTCCACACCACAGCAATTGCATTCATTTACTTCTCAACTATCATTAAAAAATTTAAAAATGCATTTCAAAAACAATATGGCTCTTCAATTCCTCTTAGACTACGATCTCTTTAAAACTTTAGACATGTGTGAGAAACTAGAGTAAGAATCAATACTGCTGACTTCACAGAGTTCCTTTGTGGCCTCCCTCATTTTAGTCCAGCCTGAGTATTCAGCTTCCTTTTTTCTCCAAGCACATCTGCAGAGCCAGGGAGAAGTTGCCACAAGCCTCTTCTATGAAACTTGGGCTCTCTTCAAAGCAGTGATTCTGTTTCAGTAAAAAGTCTACACAAGAGCTTGCCCCATTATAAAAATCTACTTAAACAGGCACTGGTTTATTTACTGTAACCAGAGCATAGTGGAACTGGAGCTGGGATAATTAAGCCCTAATTTATCAACACTTTAGGGAACAGCACTTTTGAAATGGAGAGTTTAAAATTGGGATGAATGGCTGGACTGGGGCAGGCTGACCTTGCCTGGATTCTGAGAAGGGGCAAACATTTCCATAAGTTGTATACTAATGCTGACCTACACAGCCTGTGGTGTGGTGCCCTCCAAACACAAATTACCCCAGGTCTTACCTGCCATAAGGCCCTTATCTGTGTTCAGGGGATAGGAGGCCAGCTGGGGTCAGTAGAATAGTCCACCTTAGAGATTTCTATGCACTTCTCACAGACTGATATATGGAAAGCATATGCTTGAAAAGCATTGGGCATCTTCTATGTGCCTGTTGCTGTGCTAGTTTTTAAAAATAAAATTAAGTTCTAGGTTGCATGCCAAGTACACTCTTCTTAGAAGGGATTAAATTTGTTGCCAGCTCACTCTCCACATGCATTTCCTGCCATGCCTCTGAGCCTATCTTCATCTCTGTAGTTACTAACAAATAACAGCTGCTTCTAGAACAGACCATGACTTTCTACATGTCCTTTGCACATTCTCTTCCCTCATCCGTTCCCTGTATTATTCAAGTAACTCTGACATCTGCAGGTCCCTCTCAAGGGTTTTTTTCTTTGAGACTCTCCCAGTAAGAATTATGTCTTTTATTCTGTCATTCCAATTTTCACTCATTTTTCTGTTTATTTGTTCATTCAGTCAGCAAATATTTATTGTAACATTTGATTACATTACAAACATAGTTGTAGTTGCTTGAGTTACAGCAGTGAATAAAACAACACTCCTGCCCACATGGAGTTCACATTCTAGAGCGGGGAAGGGAAGGAAAAAGAAAGACAATATATCATGTGATGATATGGCTAGGAAGAAAACAGATATGGGAATAGACCCCAAGAGAGTGGATGTTATTTTACATAAGGTGGAAAGGGAAGATGCCTATGACAAAATGCCATTTGAGCAAAGACCTGAAGAAAGTTAGGGAGCAAACTTGGCAGATATCTGGGAGGCAAGTTTGAGGGCAGAGGCAACAGTAAGTGCCAAGGCCCTGAAGGATTATGAATGGTGTATTCCAGGAAGACTCTACTCTTATCGGTTATGTGTACTATACACACACATAATGTTTCATCTTGCTATAGTTTTTCATCTGCCTTTACCCCTAGACTGTGGCTCCTGAAGACCAGAGACTATGCTGTATTCATATCTGTATCCCTAAGGTCCAGGGTCTAGCACTGCTTCCAGACCATCATCAATGCTTAGTAAATACTTGTTAAGTGAAAGAATAGTCTCAGTTATCTTCCCAACAGTCATAAAAAAGAGTTTGACAGTTGGGAAAACTGAGACATAGAGAGTTTAATAATGTTTGCATAGCTATTAAATAAGCAGCAGCATCTAGATTCTGACCCATGACGGTAAGTCCCAGAACAAAAATACTTTCACAACAGTCTTGTTTGTGAAGTCAGAGCAAATCCTTCTGCAAGCCTAGGGTCAGGGGCCTGCAAGGTAGAATTTGTGTGGTATCAGTAAGCATCCCTGAACCCAGCTGACGCTGTCCACTTGCATGCTCACCCACCTGGCTACCTTCCATCATGTCCTTTGGAGTAACTGATGCTACAAATGTGACATTCAGTCTGCCCTATGGCTCATCAGAGAGTGTTGTGTGAGCAGAAAAGAGCTTGTATGAAATGCATCATAGGTTGGGTCCATCTCCGTAGCTGGGTGATGGAAGGAAGAGGGGGACACCAAGAAACACTAGTGATGCCTGGAGTGGAGCACTGTGCAAAGTTCAAAGAATAGAGCAAACAAAGGGTAGGCAGGAAGAAAGATGGAATTCTCTGTCCACATAGCTAAAGTGCACTGACTCAGGCATCGTTCCAATCAGCAGAATTTTCACTGGAGTTTCACAAGGTTGGGATTGAAAAAGAGAGAACAGTAGTGCCAGTCCTGGGTTGGGCAGGTAGCAGGGCAATTGGGACATCTGGGAGCAAGGACGGCAGGCCTGCAGTGAGAGAGGCAAGGGTGCAGTGCCTGCTGTGTCTGCAGTGGGCAGGTGCGGGCCCAGGCAGCCACAGGGTGCTGTGCAGTGCGATGAGAGGCCCCAAGTCCCTGGCTCTGGTTGATTTGCCCTGGGTCTGGATGTTTGCCTTGGCAGCCCCGGAGCATTAGCCTTGGCCTCTATGTGATTCCCCAATGACCAGGCAGCCGGGCCAGCACACCTGAAAGTCATTAGCTTGGGGTCCCATTTTGTTCTCACATTTCCAAGCAGTGACCCGCAGCCGTGTGTGACGGGGCAGGCACTTTATCATTTTGTGCTTTCCAGTCCACCACACCTTTTGGGCTTCCCCTGCCATCAGTCCTTGCCCAAGGCCTACCAGTCCCCCAAAACACAGAGCTAACAAGGACCCTTTTCTTTCCTCTTCAGTAAATACTTATAAGACTTGATTATTATGTTTGCAATCTGTTTCAGTCAGTCTTCATTCTTTTTCCATTAATGAGGATCCTGAGGCTCTGAGTGGTTAAGTGACTTGCCCAGAATCACACAGCAAATAAGGAGCAGAGTCCAGGTAAGAGCTGAGGCCTATCTGACACCAACAGGCTCCAGCCACTCTGCCATGATGCTTGCCACCTGTGACATCTTAGCCCACCTTTCCACCTAGTGTTAACCCATTGCTCATCTTCTTAAAAATATCAATTACTGAAAAACTGATATGCTTTTCAGTGTATTTGTAATCACTTGTATTGTTGTTACTTTCTTTTAAAATGTGATTTTAAATCTATTCCTCTAGAAACATGTTTTTCTAGCTTTTCTGGCTACCATTTCTATAAAGCAGTGGTTCTCAACGAGGGAATTCCTCCCTGCCTTCAGGTGACATCTGGCAATGTCTGGAGACATGTTTGGTTGTCACAACTAGGGCAGGAGGGTAGTTCCTGGCATCTAATGAATAGAGGTCAGGGAATCTGTTAAACATTCTATAATGCACAAGACAGCCTCTCAATTAAAAAAAAAAAATCAAACCCAAAGTGTCAACAGTGCCAAGGTTGAGAAAGCCTGCTCTAAAGCCATCAATATATGTACATAAAGATACATTCTTAAGACCATTATTTTCCTACAAATAAATACTTATCTTTGATAATATGGTACCATGAATCATTTATTTA